>NC_136060.1:173412236-174612236 GCF_964261635.1 Lissotriton helveticus
CTACGTTACAGTGCTGAGTGGAAATTCCCTTAAGCCTTAGTTTACTAGACTGTTGCAGTACTCCATTCGCTTTTAGTGCGAGTGTTGAGGAAAACGAGTTACGGCGCGTTAATTCAAGCACGTGACTCACTTCCCCTGATTCCGCGTCAGAGTGAACGCTTGTGAGAAAACGAGTGTTCCAACGTTATTGGCAGAGTTTGGAGGTAGCCGAAAACGACGCTCAAGAAGGAGTTGGCGTCATTGCCTCCGTCTGAAGAGAAAACCATAGACCGTGCAACGCATCAAGAATCGGAAGCTAAGTAATAGTGTTTGGCCAAACTGAAGATATTAACATCGTAGTTCTTCACAAAGTTTAGCTGAAGGACTCTCTGTAAATAGTATCCAAGGTAAATAAGAAGGATTGTAAAGACTATCGAAATGCTTGTAGTGGGAGACAGAATTTCTTAAGAAAACAAGAAATCGCATAGATACTTACCCAAGCCATAGATCTCGACAGAAACTGAAGTAATCCTGTAAGCTGAAAGAAAGGAGAACGTTTCAGTCAGGAGAAAAATACATTATCACAATAAATACCAGAACCCCAATAAAGAACCTCTCCTCTAGTTAGTGAAGTAAGTGTTATCAAAATTACCTAATAAGATTGGCCAACAGGGTAGTAGTAGCAAGCAATAATATTTAACTATGTTTGAACCCACACAGTGACAACTAACTAGAAGAGAGAGCAGTTACACATCATTCCTAAGAAGAGAAGCTAGGTCCAGAGACGTAAGGGTGGGTAACATATTTACAGTAGAAATAGTAAGTCTAGAGTTAAGGAGAGTAGGGAATTAATGTGTGTTGATTTTTCCAGGTTTCCGATATACAGACACTCCAGAAAGAAGTAGTCTGAGGAAGCAAGTCCGGACCAGTCTCTTCTCTGTTTATTATTTTATCCACACCCCCTTCCCTGGAGATAATGTAGGGAGGTTCTGTTATAGACCTGCTGCCATTGTTTTTAGGGATTTGGGTATTAGCATCTCTGCTCCTGCAAGACATCGAGAAGATATAAGGTACATTACTTGGAGCCCTGACAGAGTGAAGTGCCCAAGTTTATTTCGCGCCCGAGCAGAGATGGCAGAAGGGATTAATGTCCAATCTTTAGGAACCATCTTAGATGCTATTCACAAGGAACTGGGAGCAGTAAGAGAGGAAAACCGAAATCTAAGGCAGGAGGTAGTGAGTGCCAGGAAGGAGACAGCAGAGTTAGCCTTGAGATTACATCAGTCTAGTAGTTTAGAGAGAGAGGCCATGAACCCAGTATTAGAGGCTACCAATAGGTCAACCACACAAGTCATACATTCCTTGTCCCCAGTCATACCCATGGCCGCTCCAGAAAGGTTTAATGGGGATCCGCAGAAAGCGCAGATATTCCTCTCACAATGCTCTCTACATTTCCTATGTCGTCCTTCTATTTTCCTGACGCGCAGTCTAAGGTGGCCTTTATTCTCTCCTACCTAAGTGGAGATGCGGCCGCCTGGTCCATGCCTTTAGTCACCCGAGAAGACCCTCTGTTAAGGAACTTTGAAAACTTCAAACAAGAGTTTCTTCGCATATTCGATCGTCGGAGGATTTCACAAGTGGTGGACAATGAACTGCTTGATTTGCGACAAGGTAACCGAGACCTAATAGCATACCTGGCTCAGTTCAACAAGTTGGTTGTGGAGACCGATTGGCCCGAAAGCAAGCAAGCAGCAGTTTTCTATCGTGGACTGAGAGACGAACTGAAAGACACGTTGGCCCAAATTCCGAACCGACCCACCGAGATCTCATCCCTCATTGACTTGGTACTTGAAATAGATTTCTGACAGGGAGAGCGAGAGGGTGAAAAGAAAGAAGGATTTTCGAGCAATCGTTCCAAAGTTTGACAGAGCCCGGTCTGAAGGAACAAGAATCACGGAGGCGACACAGGTACTGAACCAATGCAAATTGGAACCATCAGAGGACCGTTGACAAAAGAAGAAAAAGATAAGAGAAGAACAAATAACTTGTGCATGTATTGTGGGTCAGGTGGACATTTCGTCCGAAACTGTCCAAAGAAGCCTAAAGGAACCTTTAAGCGAAGGAAAACTAGCAGCACCACCGGTGGGCGGAGTTGAACGGGTGGGTGCAATTTCAGAAGAAACTCCAAAGGAACATCAAGTGGCGAATACCTTGCAATCTGCGGCTCCACATTTAATCCTGTCAATGAAGGTTAAATTCCGATTGACGACCCTAACTGAAGTGTCAGTTATGATAGACTCGGAGCGACAGGAAACTTCTGTGATTTGCAATTCGCGGACAAGGTGGGAATCCAAGCAATAAGAAAAGCGAAGAGTGAATCAGTCCGAGCGGTAGATGGAACTAACCTGTCATCTGGCCCTATTGTAAGCCATAATGAGCTGATTCAGTTGATCACTAACGACGGACACCAAGAACAAATTCAGTTTAATTTAATAGATGCCCTCAGTTTCAGCTAATTCTTGGGCTGCCATGGCTAACGGAGCATAATCCTACGATTAACTGGAGCTCCAGAACGGTAGTAATGGATTCGAACTACTGTTGTGAGAATTGTTTTGACTCAAGAACTACAGGTATGGAGAGTAACCCAGCTCTCTCCTTGTGCTCTGTGGGGCATTCTATGTGTGCAATTGATATGTGCCAGGTTCCAGAAGAGTATAAGGAGTTCGAGAATGTATTCAACGAAGTGGAAGCAGAACACTTACCTCCACATCGAGTTTATGACTGCAAGATAGATTTGGAGCCAGGAGAGAACTTGCCATGCAGTCGTGTTTACGCATTAACTGAGAAGGAACACCAACACCTGAAGGAGTATCTGGACAAATATTTAGCAAACGGTTTCATTCGACGATCACAATCACCTGTCTCGTCACCTTTGTTTTTTGTGCCAAAGAAGGAAGGGGAATTGAGGACGTGCATCGATTATAGAGCCATTAACAGGATAACAAAGAAAAATAGATACCCCTTACCATTGATTTCGGTCCTACTGGACCAAGTGAAGGGAGCTCAAATTTACACAAAGCTGGATCTAAGAGGGGCCTACCATCTAGTTCGAATGCGTGAAGGAGACGAGTGGAAGACGGCCTTTCGGACTAGATTCGGACTATTTGAGTACCAAGTAATACCATATGGATTGTGTAATGCTCCAGCTGCATTCCAGCATTTTATTAATGATGTCCTGAAGGAGTTTATAGATCAATGTGCCATTGTGTACATCGACGATATCCTGATTAATTCGCCTGACGTAACAAAACACCATGAGCAGGTGAAAGGAGTTTTGAGGAGACTGCAAGAGAATAAGTTATTTGTAAAACTGGAAAAATGTGCCTTTGATGTCTCTCAGGTAGAATTTTTGGGATTTGTCCTTTCACCATCTGGCATTTTAATGGATCCTCGAAAAGTAGAGGCGGTGACAACTTGGAAATCTCCAACAAATGTGAAGGAGGTCCAAAGTTTCATTGGGTTCGCCAATTTTTACCGACGATTCATTAGTGAATTTTCTAGAAAAATCCTACCTCTCACCAAGTTGCTAAAGAAAGGAATAAAATTTGAGTGGTTAAAAGAATCAGAGGAGGCATTCCAATCCTTAAAAGAAGCCTTCACTACAGCACCTGTGCTTCTTCATGCCAATCCGTCAGAACCATTCTATGTAGAAACCGATGCATCGGATCAGGCTCTAGGAGGGGTTTTGTCTCAACGTCACAAGACCACGGGTCAGCTGCACCCGGTAGCATATCGATCTAGGAAACTGACCCAGGCCGAGATCAATTATACCATTACAGAAAAGGAGTTACTGGCTATAAAAGATGTATTTAAAGAGTGGCGACACTACCTGATGGGAGCCCAGCATCAAGTTACGGTGTTTACTGACCATCGTAACCTAAAATTCTTAAAATCCGCCAGAACGCTCACACCAAGACAACTCAGATGGTCCTTGTATTTTGCGGATTATGACTTCGTCATTACCTTTCGTCCAGGAGCGCAAAATGGAAAGGCAGATGCGCTCTCAAGATTAGGTACTGAACCTCAAAGAACGGTCACAGACGATCAACCGATCATTCCTGAAACAAGGTTTATTGGAGCCACGGTCTCAATCAATATGCAAAAGGCCATTGTTGAGAACATGAGTCCAGAGGCTATGCAGGACTGGGTTAAAGAAGATTCAAACAGAACCATCGTTCATCAACTGCCATACCATGGTGAGGCCTTGTATGTGCCAACGGCTGAACTTCAGCAACAAGTAATGCGCGAGTGTCACGATGACAAGTTGGCTGGCCACAAGGGAGAAAACAAGACTGAAGAATTAATTAAGAGACACTACTGGTGGCCTCGGATGTTGGCGGATATTGAGAGTTATGTTAAGGCCTGTGAAATCTGCGCGCAGGGAAAGTCAGAACGACAAGCACCCAAAGGATTGTTACTACCCCTGCCTACCCCCCCCGTACCCTTGGCACACAGTTACACTAGATCTTATTGCTGATTTACCTTTGAGCCGGGGTTTTGATACAATCCTAGTGGTGGTAGATGCATTTTCTAAAATGGCCCATTTCACAGCCTTAAGGGGAATCCCTTCCGCCAAGCAGTTAGCAGACCATTTCAGTTCCCAGATAGTCAGAATCCATGGTATACCCAAGGTGGTCATCTCGGACAGAGGTTCCCAGTTTGTGTCCCACTTCTGGAGGGCCTTTATGAAAGGTTTAGGAACTGAGGTTAGGTTCTCCACAAGTTATCACCCAGAAACTGATGGGCAAACGGAGAGGGTGAACCAAGAGTTAGAACAATACCTTCGGCTATTTCTTTTGAAGGAGGAAGTAAATTGGTCAGACTATTTGTGGTCAGCAGAATTCGCTCATAACAATGCCAAGAATAGTTCGATAGGATTCTCCCCCTTCTTCTTGAATTATGGTAGACATCCAAATGCGTCTATTCGACAGATGGAGGTGGCAGTACCTGCGGTCAAGGAATTAGTTTCCCATTTGAATCAGATTCAGCAGGAGGCAGTGGATAATTTACAAATTGCCAAGGAAAAATATAAGGTCTACGCGGATCGAAAGAGACGAGCAGAGCCTCCATTGGCACTTGGAGATAAAGTGTGGTTGAGTACGAAACATTTGAGGCTGAAAGGAAATCAAAAGTTTCAACCTCGCTTTATTGGCCCTTATCCAGTGGAGAAACAAGTCAATCAGGTCACCTATCGATTAACACTGCCCTCCAAAATGAAGATTCATCCAGTCTTTCACGTATCTTTGCTTAAAAAGGTACCTGCAGAATTGAGAACTCAATCACCCCCTAAACCGATCCAGTTCGAGACAGGAACTGAGTTCGAAGTAAAGGAAATACTGAATTCTAAGATATCTAAGGGAAAACTATACTACTTTATCGACTGGAAAGGTTATGGACCAGAGGAACGATCATGGGAGTTGGAGGAGGATGTTCATGCTCCCCGGCTGATTCGCTCCTTTCATCGACGCTTCCCTCACAAACCCAGTCGGAAGGAGCTTGCCTTGTTGGGGGGTACTGTCAGGACCCGACAATCGGATTCACAGATATGTGGCTCTGTAGCAGCCCAAGCTGATCTCATTATCCCTGTCTGTTGTGCTTGGACAGAAAAGGTCCGACACTGGAGAGACAAGATGGCCGCCACAGTGGCCGTGATGATGTGAGGTCAGCGCTCTAGTCTTTATGTCACTTGGGTTCTGAAGGGTATGAGCAGAGCGCGAGCGCTAGAGACTACGCACTTCACCAGAACCATAGACTGAAGAGGACCTACGTTACAGTGCTGGTGGAAATTCCCTTAAGCCTTAGTTTAATAGACTGTTGCAGTACTCCATTCGCTTTTAGTGCGAGTGTTGAGGAAAACGAGTTACGGCGCGTTAATTCAAGCGCGTGACTCACTTCCCCTGATTCCGCGTCAGAGTGAACGCTTGTGAGAAAACGAGTGTTCCAATGTTATTGGCAGAGTTTGGAGGTAGCCGAAAACGACGCTCAAGAAGGAGTTGGCGTCATTGCCTCCGTCTGAGGAGAAAACCATAGACCGTGCGACGCACCAAGAATCGGAAGCTAAGTAATAGTGTTTGGCCAAACTGAAGATATTAACATCGTAGTTCTTCACAAAGTTTAGCTGAAAGGACTCTCTGTAAATAGTATCCAAGGTAAACAAGAAGGATTGTAAAGACTATCGAAATGCTTGTAGTGGGAGACAGAATTTCTTAAGAAAACAAGAAATCGCATAGATACTTACCAAGCCATAGATCTCGACAGAAACTGAAGTAATCCTGTAAGCTGAAAGAAAGGAGAACGTTTCAGTCAGGAGAAAAATACATTATCACAATAAATACCAGAACCCCAATAAAGAACCTCTCCTCTAGTTAGTGAAGTAAGTGTTATCAAAATTACCTAATAAGATTGGCCAACAGGGTAGTAGTAGCAAGGCAATAATATTTAACTATGTTTGAACCCACACAGTGACAACTAACTAGAAGAGAGAGCAGTTACACATCATTCCTAAGAAGAGAAGCTAGGCCCAGAGACGTAAGGGTGGGTTAACATATTTACAGTAGAAATAGTAAGTCTAGAGTTAAGGAGAGTAGGGAATTAATGGTGTTTTGATTTTTCCAGGTTTCCGATATACAGACACTCCAGAAAGAAGTAGTCTGAGGAAGCAAGTCCGGACCAGTCTCTTCTCTGTTTATTATTTTATCCACACCCCCTTCCCTGGAGATAATGTAGGGAGGTTCTGTTATAGATCAGCTGGCATTGTTTTTAGGGATTTGGGTATTAGCATCTCTGCTCCTGTGCAAGACATCGAGAAGATATAAGGTACATTACTTGGAGCCCTGACACCACTGCAAACAGCCTTGGAGGAAAATTAACATTTGTTGGCTCACAAGGTGAGTCTGAAGGAACTAGACATCAAAGCCAAGCAGTGCACAGGCTCTAGCAGTAATGGTGGCAACAATAGTTCAGTGTCCAGTGGAGACACAAGAGTCTGCATTTCCAAGACCTGGTGCATAGCTATGCGGTGGGAGTGACATTAATAAATGGTTTTTAGTCTATGAGGCAACCCAAAGGATGCACAGGTTCCCAGAGAAGGATTGGGGGGGGGGGAAGTGTCTGGAAATGTGCCTACAGAGGTGAGGGATACCCTGTTTACACTAGAGGTTTTAGACCAGATGAGATATGCCTCCATGAAAGCCTTTCTTATTACTAATTTTTGAGCTCACACTAGAGAAGTACCTCATGAGATTTAGGGACAGCCAGAAACCCCCAAACCAATTTTGGGGGGGATTTCCTTGACTATTCCAGGATGGCACTGAGTGGTTAGGTGAGGGGCAGTAAAGTAAGTGAGTTCAATTGGCTGCATGATTTGATTGTGAGAGACAGTACTTGCTTTACAGAGTTGTGCCAACACCTAATTGACAGCAAGCTCCCTTCACCTAAAGAGCTTGTTCAGGTGGCAGACCTTCGAGTCAGCACTAGAGTGTCCTAGAAGCTATCTGGTGGTGGAGGGTAAAATCTCCAGAAGGATGAAGAGGGTCTCCACCAGAAGAGGAGTTCTCCATCTCCAAAGGCCCCCAGGCCTTCCAAAACAGTTCTCAGGGGAAGGATTCGCAGCCCCAACCGTTCGAAAGAACAATGGGTTCCATGAACAGAGGTTCTTAGGGATACACTTCCCCCAAATGTCATGAGTGCTATAGGAGGAAACACATCAAGGGAGACAGCAAATGCCCCAAGAGGAGGCAACCCTCCAACGATGACCAGACGAGGGTTAGTGTAGCGCTTTGGGATGAGGTTGTCCCAGTTAGCATGGGGTAGTGCAGAGGTTACCCTAGTGTCCCTGGGTGAAAATGATATGGTGCCAAAAGTACACATGCCTATCAATACTTCCAAGTATAAGCCCGGCAGTGGGTCACCATCGATGGGCAACGTCCAGAGCTGCTGAGAGACACACGCCAGTATGACTACTGTCAAGTGTTATCTGGTCTCATCAGAGCAGGTATTCCTTAATGTGTTCCATAAGGTTGTTGAAACAGACAACTGTTAGAGTCACTATCCCATGGCTCTGATTCTTTTGAGTGGGGATGGGGAGTGGTCTTAGATTTCTTGAGGGTAGCTATGAGTCCTGCCATGCGTATGTGCTGTCTGCTTGGAAATGACTTAAAGCACACAATCTAGAAGGATGTATAGCTCAGCTCCCACTTGTAGGTGTTAGGGTGCCTGAGTGGGTGTGTATGACAACATGATGTATGTCAGCCCTAGAGGGTAGTCAAGAGGGCCTGAAGTCTGGAGGAGTGGCCCATGTCTACCCAAAAACAGAAGGTCAAAATGTGTTCGAAACCTACCCTTGAAACTCCCATGGTCCGGGAGGAGGCTGAACCTGAGGGTGATGCCCCAGAACCTACAGGGGAGTATATTGCTGCCCTGGTAGACTTACCTGAGCTGGTTGGCAAGCTGAGGAAAGGCCCACAAGGGATGAATAATGGAAAGCTCAAAAGGAGTGCCTTACTCTTGAGAGCCTGAGGCTGCAAGCCGAGGCTCAGGCAGCTGGTTACACCTCTGGAGAACCCCATATCTTTTGGGGAAATTACATTCTATATGGTGAGCCTAAGGTTCCTGAGCCTATGGCAACCCACGTGTAAGTGGTCTCCCAGTGCTACAATGCCGTCCTACTGGGTCTGGCTCATGATGTACCCCAGGCAGGACATCTGGGGCAAGACAAGACCATTACCAGGGTTGTCACCCATGTTTACTGGCCCCAGATGAGAGTGACCTCAGATACATTCTGCAGATCCTGTCCTACCTTCCAGGCCAGTAGGAAGTCAGGGTGAAAGCGGAAGGCTCGTCTTGTTCCCCTACCTGTCATTAGCACACCCTTTGAAAGGGTTGGCAAGTCTGCCCTTGGCAATATGTTCATCTTGTTCTTGGTGGAACATGCCACTAGGTACCCCGAGGCCTGTAGTGGCTAGGTCACTGATGGGGATTTGTACCCGCGTGGGGTTCCTCAAAGAAGTGGTGTCTGACAGAGGCATCAATTTCATGTCAGCCTACATGAAGTTCATGTGGGATGAGTGGGGAGTAATTTACAAGCTCTGGACACCCTATCAACCCCAGACCAATGGTTATGTTGAAAGGTTCAACAAGACCATGACAGACATGAATATGGACCTATCAGAGCCCTTGATACGGAAGTGGCACGTCCTTTTGCCATGCCTTCTTTGTTCCACAGAAAGGAGTGGAGATCAGTCTTTTTGAACTCCAGTATGACCCCACTGGGAGTAGACCTCTCAGCCTGATGAAGGAGGGGTGGTAGTAAGTACCTAAGAGCCCCCCACCCCCCCAACATGTAGTAGCGACATGTTGGCTCTCAGGACTCAGATGAAGTGCTTCGGGAAGAAGAATACTTAGAAACTGTAAGCCAGCCAGGAGGTTATGTAGCTCTGGCATGACCTGATAGCTAATCGGTCGAGTTTCAGCCTGGCCAAAAAGTGTTGTTGATGGAGTCAGTGGTAAGTATGGGCGGATCTAGCGGATCTCGCGTACGCGAATTTGCGTATTTACGGATTCGCAATCCGCAAAATCCGCAAACTCTCGTGGATTTGCGGATTTTTGTGTTTTTTGTGTTGGCGAGCGTTCGCGAGGATTTGTGGACCATTTCGCAATTGCGAACTTACTTTTCGGCTCGCAACGGCCGCGACTATGTTGTTTCTACGTCTGGTTTATCATCACAGGTTCACAGCACCCTCTGTTTCACCACTGCCACCCTCTGGTACACCCATGCCACCCTCTGGTACATCCTCACTGCCACCCATTAGGTTTGTTTATCACTGTAGATTATGGGGGTGAAAAAAAGCAAGCACACCTGCCCTGCTTCAACTGCCATGAATTCATTTGGGGTTGATTAATGTGTCAGTGATTTTGAAACTTCCAGTCTGGCTGGCACCTGCTTCCTTCCTTATCTGTAATTTGCCTTCTGTTGCAGTGAAAGCAAGCACACCTGCCCTTCTTCAACTGCCATGAATTAATTTGGGGGTCATTAATGTGTCAGTAATTTTGAAACTTCCAGTCTTGCTGGCACCTGCTTCCTTCCTTATCTGTAATTTCCTTTCTGTTGCAGTGAAAAAAAATTTTCACAGGACCTTTATGGTCAACTTGTAGCTATTCTATGAGCCTGCTGTTTGGGTCATAGCAGGGTCATAGAATAGTTGCAAATAGGCAACTGAACTCTGGAGGGGCCCCTCAGGAAGCACTAGAGTGAATGGTTACTAATGTTAAGTTTGAACTTTTGCACCTGCTGATTGCTTTCAGTTTAGCAAACATCGTTTTTCTGCAATTTCGCGCCATTTGTGGGGCGCGAATCCGTGTGAGATCGATTTCGGAAGCCGCGAATGCGTGCGAATACACAATTTTTTTTTTGCGGCGTGTATGTTCGCGTGATTTTGTGCATGTTCGCAAGGCGCTTGTAGCGATACGTTTGCGAAGTTACCCTAACGGTCGTACACGGGTGCGGCCATCTTGTTTGCGTGACGTAATTCCGTTTCCGGCCGCTATGTGTAATCTCGCAAAGTGTGCTGCTCGCTAGTACAATTTCGCGCGTGATCGCGAGGAAAATCTCGCGCGAACTTACCCATGCGGTTGTGAACGGGCGCGGCCATCTTTTTTCTCATTCATTGCTATGGTTCTGGGCATGCTTTCTGTATCCTCTCTGAATCTCTTCCATCCTTTGCTTGTTTGAAGTTTTTTTGATCTATTTTACTTATTATCTATCCCTCTATTTTTCTAGCTCTATATTTTTGTGTTTTCTGCTACTTTTTGTTAATTTTAAACTACTTTTTTAAACTCTTTCCTTTTCTTCTTCCCTATTCTATTTCTTCTTTATTATTTACATTCATTTCTGCCCAGACCATGGTAAAGGGAGCCGGGAAGCACCCTGAGAAGGGAAAGGGTCCCGCACCCCGTGCCCGGTTCCCGTGCGGGCGTTTGAGGGGGGAGCTAGTGATGCCACGGGAGATCTTTAGCGCGGAGGAGGTGGCCGCACTAATATTCCACGTCCAGCGCCGCCTCCCCAAGACCATCCTGGGAGGCGGCAAGATCGCAACCGGCTATGGCATCCGGGAGCGCCGGAAGCGGTGGGAGAAGGTGTGCCGGGCCATGTTTAAGCTCTCTGGGGTCCGGCGCACCTATAACCAGGCCACCCACCGCTGGACGGATGTCATGGACCGGGAACGCGGCTTGCTGGACGCGCTCGGCGTAGAGGTCCCCGGGCTTGGTGAGTAGTAGTAGCTATTTCTAGCTATTTCATCACTACTCTGTTTTATTCGGCTCTGTTATTTGCAAATCTTTGTTCTTTACCAAGAGCAATAATGCTGCCGATTACATTGTAGGTAAATTATATTTCAAAATCTTCTATGCATTTCAGGTGCACTGCTCTCCTTCTCAGTAGCCTTGCTTGCTACTATGCTTATTTGTTTTGTATTTTGTGTTCATTTCATTGGCCTGAGAAATTATGTATGAGTGTAGTGTAAAGAACTGCGTAATGCTAGACACTAAGGGTCATATTTTCAATTACCGGCGCATCCCTGCAAAGTAGCAGGGATGCGGCAGTAATTGTGCGCCATGCCACCACCACCACCCATGGGCCCAAAACGTCACAGAAGCCTTACGCATCTGTGCCGTAAAGGCGGCGCATTGCTGGAGTTGCGCGCCAACGATGGCGCAGCTCCAGCAATGCTCTGGGGTGCCCTATCTCCCCAATGCTGCATCAAGCCGTACGTCGGCTTCAAGCAGGCGCAGTGTTTCAGTCACGCATCATTGTCCTAAAAGTGACTGATTGACATCTTGTAGATTTCCCTAAGCCACTTTTAGGATTCGTTCCTGCGCAGGAACGCCCTCCCTTGCGCCGGAACGCCCCCTGATGGCGCAGGGCTTTACAACGTGAAGCATCTCCCATATGCGTCATTTTTTTTTATATACGCCGCACCATGGCGCCTCTTTTGTTCTGCCGCTGCGTCACAAAAGTCACGCAGCAATGGAGTAAAATGAGCCGCAAGGGACTTCTAAATCAGCCCCAACAGACTGAAGTCCAGTACTTCCTTTAGACACATGGCTATAAGAAGAAATAGTGGTGGTGGTCGGTGGATTGATAGTTTGAGTATTCACTGATCTGCAAGCACGATGGACTTTGTCTGTCACTTCGCGTGCTGCGGACTGCTGCCTGCCAGGCCTAGGCAAACAGTTTTTAGTAGTCTGTTTAGTGAGTTACATAGGAACTTTCAAAGTCAACGGTCCGCAAATCAGGCAATACGAATAACGTAGTATACCATATGAGCTTGGTCAATATATCCTGTGGAATAGTTGTCTATCTATTTGCTATTTCTCCAAAATATATTGTTATTGTTCTTTTGAAATGTTTGATTTGGTTGGCAAATCTCATCCATGTTTTCTGGTCTTTCTTTCTTTCATGTTGTACATCAGCTCCCCCCAATGGCAAGAGGACACAGGAGGAGGAGGAGGGTGCTGTTCAGGAGGATGCAGGCCAGGATCGGGCAGGCGAGGGCTCCTTTGCTGGCCCCAGTAAGTTTTAATTTTAATATAGAGTACCTATTTTTTCCTAGCGTTCCTCATTCGATTTTTTCTAAATCGTCTTTGATCTTCTTGTAGACTGGATCTAAATTCTTATCCCGCCTCGACTATGACTCCCTGTGGTATTACTAGATTATTCTTATTAGTCTGTCTGTGTAGCTAACTAAGATTGCACATTTGGCAATTCCATTGGACTCCCATTCTAGTCAGCAATAGCTCTATGCACTGAGTGCAGTCCTCTGGGATTGTCCATAATGTCTTTTCAAGTCTTCTAAATGTTTATGCTTTGACAATTGCCAACAATAAAAAGGTGAATGACCACCAAGAAAGAATAAGATACTACTTTACTTTTGGTTTGGATAGGAGGACAATCCATTCTACTACTGTTGCAGGGACAAATCTGCACAAACCGAACTATGAACACGAAATAGTGCATTGTTTATCAATTATAATAGGCGCAGGTAGACTTTCTTTCCACATACCTCAGTGATATCAGACTTTGAAGAACCCCCAATCTCCTTACTGACTAGATAGTGCGGCAGAGTCATTTAGCTCCCAAAGTCACCGATGATTGATCCCCAATGATGATTAGATTATCCAACGCAGGACAAGAGTACGGAGTCAGTCAAGAAGTGTCAGAGGCACTCATGCTTGCAAAAATTCCAAAACCTTTAGCTCATCCACTCTAGTCTGGAGGACCAAAAACCACAGAGTCTATTTAAGTTTAAAAGCTTTATTAAAACTAAACACATTTATTAAAATACACTTTGTCATAAAAGTAAAAGTTTAACTGAAAATGGAAAAGTGCTTAGTGCTAACGATTAATTGGACACATTTCTTGTGGTCGAGCTGAGCTCTCACCTGGTTTGAACTTGAGCTTGACCCTGATCGTGTTCTTAGAAGTCAAGCTTCTGTTAGGAGAAAAAGTGGCGTGTGTTAAAAATAAAAAGCAAGCATTCATCAGTTGTGCCAAAAAGTGCAGCAAGACAACAGCCTTCCCTGGAAAAAGGGACATTTTTACTTTAGAGTATACAGCTACAAATTATTACATTGTATTTCGTTTTTTTAACATTTCTTTATTCCTCCTAGACCAAATATTATATAGTAGTGAGTGGGGTATTTCTAACATTCTTAAATGTACTTTGTAGGTGTAACATCTGGTGGCGGGGCCAGCGCGGAGGTGGTGGTGTTGGACGAGGACTCTGGGGAGGATGCGGTGCAAGTGCCGGACGTTCCTGTGAGGGTTCATACGGTGGTGGCGGGAAGAGGTAAGCTAAATATTCCTTACTTATTGAGATTGAAGACTGCATAGTGTGCTTTCTGCACGGGTGTATAATAAATCAACCAGGTAGTAGCCTCCTCTAAATGTACTTCGACTTAGCTGTGACGTTTTTGGTGAGAAGAATCCCAATAAGATCTTAGATGAACTTGATGGAAGGGATGAACGAAAAGCGAAACAAGGGTGTAAGTAAGTGAGGAAGGACGAGAAATTTTATGACGGCTGGCAAAGAAGAATGATATGTGTTTGCTTGGTCCCCGAGGTGGCTGGGAAGGAAAGAATATGGTATGGTGCATGGCTGGGTCAATGATGAAGCAAGGATGGGTGGAAGGAGAACAGCCTGGGTGGGTGAAACAGAAACTGTATGTGTGCATATACTTTGAATGGATGGATGCCTGGAGCATGGTATTATCTGACTCTTAGATAGCATATGTGTATCTAGAGAGAGTAGATGGTCACTGGATGAACTAAGTGTTACCTTGAAGAGCATGTAACACCGCACCCGCACGTCCGTTCCAGTGTATGAAGGCATAGGGAAGGCAACTGGCAAGGAAAAGAAATTGTAAATTTGTCCAATACTACCATGAGTAGTAGCAGTAGTTTGTATTGCAACTGCAAGCACAGCATATATCCGGTTATTACTCCGTACCTCTCTTAATAACTTTAGTTTAGTAGTAGTACGTCATTCATGTGTGGGTGTATCACTGTTCACTCAATAATAAGCAAAGCACCTAAAGTCATCCCATATGTCATCAAATACATCCCATGTGAAGTGATAGATAATCAAATTATTTAGCTTCTTCATTTTCCTTTTCTAGTACTCATTTGCACTGTAGGGTGAAAGGTAAATTAATTAAGCAGTAGCCCTTGTAACAGAGTATTCTCAGTGCCACCCGTAATAGAAAAGTAATAGCTTCACCACCTGCATGTACTGGACCGGTACAGTAACGCAAGTCTGTCTCACTCATCATGGTGTGCGTCTGTTTTTCTCGGGTGCAAGTTCACTGCGCTGGCATTCTGCCGGCTTGCATAAGATAACGTACCAATTTTCCTAAACACGAGAGAAGAAGAAGAATAAGACTGGTGTACTGTCATAGTCGACTGTAATGGAAGTCCATAGTGGTCGTAGAATTTCTTAATTAAACTCCCACTAATGTTAGAGCAAGGATGCAGAAGTGGGAGCCTGGGAGGTTAGATAGATACTGTCCTCAATAGTTATGTACTGTGCTTTCAATTTGCTACTTGTACTGTGACACAACTTTCGGCTCAATCACTTTGTGTTATTAATGTTAAGGAGCATTGGTTACAGACTATGTCTTTCTTTCTTCATATAGTTGCTCCTTCCAAATCGACATCACGGAGGGAGCAGGCTCGAATGGCCCGGCAACGGAGGCTGGATGCCACTGTCGCCGAATATCGGTGGCTGGTGGCCCTGGAGGAGGAGGACACGCAGTCAACCGGTGGAACCACAACATCCTCCACTGGGACAGCTGCATCCTCCTCCGTGCCCCCACGGGCTGCCAGCCAGCGCAGTGCTCCAGCGGTACGGAGCCGGGCTACCAAAGCCAACCGCCACCGCCAAGCAGCAAAGACACCAGCTGCCCCCCACAGGAGCTGCAAGGCACACCAGCGCCACCTAGGACTCAGAGTGTCCTACCTGGAGCAGGAGGTCCATAACTATAAGAACTTGGTGGAGGGCCTCCGCTTCGACCATGCCACCCTCCGCAAGGAGTATGATGCCCTGGCCGCTAAATTCACCAGCACCCTCCAGTAGTGTAGTGTCCCTTGCCCTTTTTTTAGAGACTTTTGGGGGGTGGGATTTGGGAGTTGGGTTCTTTTTGGGACTTTTGAAAGACAATCGTTGGGGTTAGGGAGGGTCTTGAGGGAGATTATTTTGTTAGGGCTACATAAATATACTTTTTTAAACTTTATCTGACCATAGCTGTTTTTTACTGCTTTTGAGTCTGGTGGGTGGGGGTTTAACAGTAAGTTTGTTTTCCTGAAGAGTCCTAGGACTTTAGTAGTACTACAGTCAATCTCTCGTCTAGTCCTAATACTCCATTATACTACCTCCCACCAAACGCTTATCTTACCTGTAATTTGTGTTTGAAATTAGGGCTAGGCCCAGGGCTGGCTCCACGGGAAATGGGGATTAAGGTTGGCAATCCTGGGCGGATGAAATGTCCTCATTGCGGTGGCACTAGTGGTGTGACACAGTGGCAGTTGCATGCCTATGGAAAAAAAGAAAACGAAACCTGGTTTGTCCTTACTGTAGCATTACAACGGTTACGGTACGATAGAGAATATAGCAGGTGACAGTACACTAGAACAGTGCCACAATGTAGCCTAACAAATGGTAAAGTATTGCAAGTATAACTAGTACTTGCGTTGAATTTATTTGACATTGGCTCCTACTACTACAAGAAATAGTACTGAAGCTGAGTAAGTCTAGAATATATCCTCGGATTCCTTCACCAGCCTGTTGCTATGACCTTATCCTCCCCAGCAAGTGTGTGGAATTATTGATGTCATTTAGTCACACATCAAGCAAAACCACACAGCCCGGGGGAAGAGGGTTAGGGTTTGGAAAATGGATGGGAATGGGGGTTTCTTTTTGGGTAGGTTTTGTTGAGAGAAGAAAAAAAAAGCACAGCATGGACAAACAATAATTGAAGATAAAGAAATGGCTGTAGGGATCAATTTAGAAGCAGAGAGAGATCCAAGAAATGCAGTCAGACTCATAGAAGAAAACAATGGATACTGCATCTGTATGTTGTTGGAGTTGTCCTGTTGAATTTGGTAAGTAAGTTGCATGCAGCAAACAATTCCTCTTATTAGCGGCACTCCTCCATTCCAGCTGACGCTTCGTCCATCAATGTTGGTGACCACTGACAGAAGACACCCTGTCCACTGCCTGCCTGGCGGATGTTGACTGAAACCCGGCCTGTAATTATTGAACGGAAAACAGGAAGTGCTATTACAATACCACTGATAAATAAATATAAGGTACGTACGCTGTGTGGTGCAAAAAGTCCCACTTTGATTTTCCTAATAGACAGTACAATATTTTTGAAATTGCGTACTCTGTCTGAGTCACCTTTTGAAGCATAAATAAGTATGGCCAAATTAATTTAGCGGATCTTTCCCCTCAAACTAGGTGTACTGTAAACTGTGTTTTAGAACAAAATTAGACCTTCCCAGCAATGCTCCCACCAAGACCCTTACTAAAGCCAGTCGCAAAAATGTAGAAGACCCCCAATCAGATCTCAAAAAACGAGGCCTAGCAGAAAAATGGTGACAAAACGTACTTTGAAAGTAAAAGTAGGCCCAAATACCCCCTTACCCACCGTGGATTGTATTCAAACCACTTGCAAGCAAGCAAAAGTATCCATAGCCAGTTGCAAAAATCTAGAACACCCCGAAACACATGCAATCCTGCTGCTAGGACTAACCCTAACGAACCATAAGTTACAAAAAGTGCCAAAAGGCTTTTCCTTATGGATTTTGTCCAAACCACTTCTATCCGGTATTAGACCTTCCCAGGAATGCCCCAGACCCGCCGACCCACCCGCAAAAAAGCACGCAACAACACCCCCAAACAGCCAAAAAGCAAAATCTCATACTTACAATATCTCTCGGCCTTCGGTCCAAACGCGCTGTGCAGCTAGGTCATCATCATAAGTCCTGTTTTCCACCACGGATTTCCTGAAAAGCAAATGCAATCAAGATTAGACTGTCGCAGCAGTGCTCCGACAGAGACACCAAAACCCACCCACAAACACCAGGAAGCCCCCCAAACAGGCCCCCGAAAACGCTACATTGAGCAAGATGTCAGAATAAATAGCAAAAAAAAATTCTGCATGGATTTAGTCCAAACCACTTCTATCCGGTATTCGACCTTCCCAGGAATGCCCCAAGACCCGCCAACCCACCCGCAAAAAAGCACGCGACAACACCCCCAAACAGCCAAAAAGCAAAATCCCATACTTACAATATCTCTCGGCCTTCGGTCCAAACGCGCTGTGCAGCTAGGTCATCAATCATCATAACTCCTGTTTTCCACCACGGATTTCCTGAAAAGCAAATGCAATCAAGATTAGACTGTCGCAGCAGTGCTCCCAGACCCCAAAAGTCACCCACAAACACCCACAACCCCGCCAAAGAGCACCTCAAAGGCAAGCAAGTCAGCAAAAACGGCAAGAAATGTCCGCCTCATATTTGGTCCAAAACACTTTTATCCGTTATTAGAGCTTCACAGCAATGGGCCCAGAGCCGTCAACTCACCCGCAAAGAAGTAGAACACCTCCACAAGTGCTGAGTCTTTCTTCATTGGGCGTAATCCAGCCCTCTGCTTTGAGGGAAATAGGAGTCTGGAGGAGGAGGATAGAGGAGCATGTTCTTCTGAACTTGTGAACCTGAGGAATGTAGACTGCGGCACCTTCAAATCAATAAGCAAACAAGTGAAGACAGTTCTGCTGATGGGCTTGTTTTTGTGATTAGGTGATTAAAGTTTGAATTAAATTAACTGTGCAAAACATAGAAAGACAGACACACAGGAATAAAAGTGAATAAGGACGAAAAAGAAAGTTATTGATTCATTGTCTCATTTTCAGGGCTCGGTGTCAGGGAATAAGAATAAGAGTTCGTCATCATACTCTGCGAATTCAGGCAGGATGAGGTCAGCGTCACCGAACAGAGAACAAATTCCCTCATCTACGTTGCTGTCCTCCTCGTCTTCATGCGGCGTGCTTTCTCGTACTTTGTAATCTGGTGGTATGAGGTGCTGATTCATCTTGATCATTGTTAGCCTCTCCACATTTTTGGGCGAGAGGCGGCTCCATTTGGGAGTTACAATGCCACCAGCAGCACTGAAAACACGTTCAGAAGACACACTTGCGAGTGGGCAAGACAAGTAGTTTATAGCCAGGTTGGAGAGCTGTGGACACAATTGTTTTTTCCCATGCCAATACTCCAATGGCTCATCATTAAGAAAGACCTCTGTTGAGTCATTCAGATAGTCCTGCACCATCGACTCAAGGTCCTCAACGGTTCCTCCACTTTGCTTACTTTTTGCTGTGCCTGTGACCTTTTTTCGAGAACCATACCCAAGCCAAGATAGCCAATCCTCTTCAGCAGCCAATGTTACTCTTGTGTGTGGTGCAGATGATCCGGTTGCCGGTGTCTTTAACGGCTGAGAGGTCACTTGTGCCACAGCCACAGGTGCAGAAGTGGATTCTTTTGACTGGGGATGGCCTGCTGATGCTGATGCTGATGTACTGCCTTCTCCTTCAATATCCTGCCGTTCTTTTTCAAACCTCTTGGCTGACCAGGCTAGCCAACGTTTGTACTTTTTAACATCTTCATCAGCAAAAGGAAAGAATGCTTGGCCTGCCAGCGCCTTTTTGTAGCGTGGATCCAGAATAGTAGCACAAATGTAATGCTTTTCTGAGTTGATCATTTTAAGACGTTCATCACCACGTAGGCGCTCTAATAATTTCTCCGACAAAACAAAAGGGTCTTTGTTTTTTTCATCTTTTTCTAACTCAGAAGACACCGCCTTCAGTTGGTGCTCCAGCATGCACAACAATGGGATAACTTTTCCCAAATTACAGTCCTCCTTGCTGACTGCACGCGTGAAGACCTCAAAAGGACGAAGCATTTCTGTCAGGCTTTTAACTATTTCCCAGTGCGCCGCATCCATCCTCAGGTCTTTCTGAGCTGTACCCAGTGTTAAGAAATAGTGATCGAGTACCGTATACTGCTCATACAGACGCTCAAGCATGTAGAAGGTTGAGTTCCAACGTGTTGCCACCTCCTGGATGAGTGCTTTCACTGGCATTCGACGTTCATGTAGCAGGCTCCTCAGATGCTTCCGGGCCTTAAAAGAATGGCTGAAATGGTTGCACATTTTTCGGCAGGTGGCCATTACCTCGCACGCTGGACTGTCTTTATCACTCAAGAATTTTTGAACTACCAGGTTGATACAGTGCGCCAAACACGGCACTCTGAAATAGTCACCCAGCGCCATGGCCTTAACTACATTGGCGCCATTATCCGTGGAAACATAACCAATCTGGCGTTTTTTTGGGGACAGCCAGTGAAAGACCTTTTTGTTAAACTCGTCCAAAATGTTTCGTGCTGTGTGACTTTTCTCCAAGCCAAACATGGCTAGTGTTGCATGTTTCCGAGCAGCTTTAAAAACTTGGTCCGGGTCAACATCTGCGTTTAGCTTTGCTTTAACCCCTGAAAAAGAGACCCAGTGTGCAGTGATGCACATGTAATCAGCGACTGCGCCACTGGTCTACATGTCTGTTGTCAGATGTATAGTGTGAACAGCACTCTTCTGCAAAGCTGCCCCAATCACCTCCAGCACATCTTCATGTAGTGCTGGAACCGCAACTCTGGCAAAATAGAACCGACTAGGAACCTTCCATTTAGGGCAGAGCGCTGCCACTAATTCTAGAAAACCTACCGCTTCTACAAAAGAAAAAGGGAGAAGGTCCACAGCTAGCATTTTAGCCAGCTTAATGTTATACAGACGCGTCAGTGGGTGGTTGCGTTCATATGGCGCGTCTGAACAAAACATGGTTCTAATGTTGCCCTGGACCAAGCATTTACGGGATGATAATGACTTCTTTGACCCAATTATGCTCGCTGGTGAACTTTTTCGCGTTGGTGTCTCACTCGCTCCAACACTCTTCGTGTGCCTCACATGGGGTGTGCTGCTGACAGGGGTACTGGGTGTAAGTGAAGTGTTTGACACGTCTTCTTCCTCCTCGTCATCATCAGATGAAACATCAACGTTTTTTTGACTTCCAATTCGGGCTTCCTTGATCGCCTTTAGGTGCGCAAACCATTGGACAGTGTGCTGTCTCTCAAGATGACCTCTCTGGCCTCCGGTACCATAGTTGGTACCTGACTTACCACGACTAACTGCAAGCTTACAAAGGGTACAAATGGCGAACTTTTCCCTTTATGGGCAAACAGTAAAGAAGTCCCAAACTGGGGACTTGAAGTGTCTGTGGGGCCTGGAGGAGGCGGCGATACTGGTGGTGGTGGTCATGCTGCTAATGCCAGATGAAGTGGAGGATCTGGATTGCCCAACTTTTGTACGTTGTGCACTTTCACCGCCACTAATTAAGGTCGAGGTGGATGGAGGTCCCTTCTTGTGAGAAAGAAATATGGAAGCGGTACGAGTTGGTGTACTACTTAACTCCAATGATTGTGGTGTTTCCACTGCCTCCTCGTCGACAACATCATCATCATCACGCTCAGCAGCTTTTCGGGCTAGGGTCAAAATGTCTGTTTGCTGCATGCCCGCTGGGGCTGCAGTGACCTTTATGATGACTGGGTCGTCGTTGTCAGAGTCTTCATCAGCAGCAGTATCCGCCACTTCTTGTTGAGCCTCATCATCACACTCCATAACTCTGAGACTTTGGACGAGCTTCCTTTTACGCTTAACTACCTTTGTCAGATCATGTGCCTCACTCTCATTCGGCAGTGGTGCTGGTTCCCAATTTTGATCCGTATCATCAGAAGGAGGTGTGCTTGAAGAAGATGTAGACACCACCCTTGATCTCTTCCTTGCTAGGGGTGTGGAAGACAATGAATGATCATCAGGAGGAGTGTCTTCCTCAAATGATACCTCGCCTTGATTGTCGATTTCCTGATGTGCCCCTACTTCGGGAGGAACAACTATTGTGGGCACTTGTGACCCTCCATGCACCTCTGCTTGCGCATCTCCTTGCGCTGCCTCTCCTTCCACATGTACTTGGGCGTGTACTTGCACATGTGGTTTTTGTTGCGGCTGTGGTTGTTCAACACTCGTCAGATGAGTTACAACAACCTGTGTTGATTGAGGGACATTGCTGCTACTTTCTTGCGATGAGCCAACATCACTGGTCGATGGTGATTGAACAACTAGACTAAGTGCCTCTGCAGCAGTGAAGGGCTTGGACTTAAGTTGGCGTGGTGGTGGTGGTGGCACTGAGTCCAATGGAGCGGGGGTGCTGCTCCCAGCTTGGTCCCCAGCAGATCCCGCTGCTGCTGCAGGCATACTTTTTTTTACTCCCAAAAAAAGGGGCGGCCGGCACACCAGTCTCCGCGGTAACTTGCTTCTTCTGCCCCTTACTGGCAACTTTCTTGCTAGAGGAGCTACGGGTAACTTTTTTTGGGGCCATCTTCTTCAGAGCAGGTCAGAACAGCAGGCAGCAGTTGCACGAGTTGCAGAGTTGTCTGTGTCCAGACGTGACGTTGCGTGACGTTATGCTGCACACACACACCGCTGCAGGACTTCTTCCTGGCACTGGTGGTTCTCTTGAGTCTTGTGCACCTAAAAGCAATGGAAGACAGAGGAACATCAGTTCAGTTATACACCCCAAAAAATCGAAAAACACAGAAAAAACAGCACAATCCCATGCCATCCATGATGTTTACATTCAAGACACCCCACAGAAAGACTAGGCCCATGCAACACTCACTACCCCTGGGCAGAATGGATGAAAAGTAGGCAAAATAAGTGCAGGCCTCAGACACTGCCTCTCTTCAAAATGGCCCCTTGCACCCCAAGCACATGTTGCCTGTACCAGCCAGCACTCAAGATGGCCACCACCACCACCCACATGGCCAGTCCACATCAACAGTACACCCCAAAAAAACAGAAAAACACCCAAAAATCACCACAATCCAATGCCATCCAGGATGTTTACATTAAAGAGAGTGAGACCACACCACAGGCACACTCAGTCCATGCACCACTACCCCTGGGCAAAAGGCCACACCAGCAGCCCCAAAAAAACGACAAAAAACACAAAAAACAGCGCAATCCCAGCCCATCCATGGCCTCAATGGAGTTTAAATTCAACAAGACACCCCACAGAAAGACTAGGCCCATGCAACACTCACCACCCCTGGGCAAAGGGCCCCACCAGCAGCCCCAAAAAACGACAAAAACCACAAAATTCAGCACAATCCCAGCCCATCCATGGCCTCAATGGTGTTTAAATTCAAGAAGACACCCCACAGAAAGACTAGGCCCATGCAACACTCACTACCCCTGGGCATAATGGATGAAAAGTAGGCACAATAAGTGCAGGCCTCAGACACTGCCTCTCTTCAAAATGGCCCCTTGCACCCCAAGCACATGTTGCCTGTACCAGCCAGCACTCAAGATGGCCACCACCACCACCACCCACATGGCCAGTCCACATCAACAGTACACCCCAAAAAAACAGAAAAACACCCAAAAATCACCACAATCCAATGCCATCCAGGATGTTTACATTAAAGAGAGTGAGACCACACCACAGGCACACTCAGTCCATGCACCACTACCCCTGGGCAAAAGGCCACACCAGCAGCCCCAAAAAAACAACAAAAAACACAAAAACAGCACAATCCCAGCCCATCCATGGCCTCAATGGTGTTTAAATTCAACAAGACACCCCACAGAAAGACTAGGCCCATGCAACACTCACCACCCCTGGGCAAAGGGCCCCACCAGCAGCCCCAAAAAACGACAAAAAACACAAAATTCAGCACGATTCCAGCCCATCCATGGCCTCAATGGTGTTTAAATTCAAGAAGACACCCCACAGAAAGACTAGGCCCATGCAACACTCACTACCCCTGGGCATAATGGATGAAAAGTAGGCAAAATAAGTGCAGGCCTCAGACACTGCCTCTCTTCAAAATGGCCCCATGCACCCCAAGCACATGTTGCCTGTACCAGCCAGCACTCAAGATGGCCACCACCACCACCCACATGGCCAGTCCACATCAACAGTACACCCCAAAAAAACAGAAAAACACCCAAAATCACCACAATCCAATGCCATCCAGGATGTTTACATTAAAGAGAGTGAGACCACACCACAGGCACACTCAGTCCATGCACCACTACCCCTGGGCAAAAGGCCACACCAGCAGCCCAAAAAAACGACAAAAAACACAAAAATCAGCACAATCCCAGCCCATCCATGGCCTCAATGATGTTTAAATTCAAGAAGGCACCCCACAGAAAGACTAGGCCCATGCAGCACTCACCACCCCTGGGCAAAGGGCCCCACCAGCAGCCCCAAAAAAACGACAAAAACAACAAAAATCAGCACAATCCCAGCCCATCCATGGCCTCAATGGTGTTTAAATTCAACAAAACAGTTGTATCATGCACCCATAACCAACCCTGGTCCTACTGGATACTGTGGCTACCCACAATATATTTTATTTAATGTTCTGAAAAAGTTCCAAAATTGTAGTTGCAGCAACTGTAATGCCCCAAACAAACTTACTTGTGAAAGTTGATTTCTAATCCAAAAGTGATCCAAAGAAAGTCAAAAAGGCCTCAAATCCAAATATCCAGCAGCACCCACAAAAAGTAATCCTTCCAGGTCAAGGTCCAAATGAAAGTGACCAGCACATGAAGAAAGCACTGGGAGGAGCCTGCTGGACAGGAACAGGAAGTTGGAGACTGTGGGGCACTTCCTCCCACCCCCCCCAAAAATGGACTCCTTGCAAAAAAAAAGGCCATGCAAATGTCAACCTGAGGAGTGATTCTGATAAAAATCATCATTTTCTGAAGGTTTATCCTGTTTGCTGGTGGATTTCTTGTGCAGAATTGCAAAATCTCTATTTCGCGAGTGCGAGATTGTTCCTGTCCGCCGCAACTACGTGTTCGCAATTGCGAACTCTCGCAAGGCGTGCTGTGCAAGGTGGCAAGCCGCGATTACGTATTCGCGGGCGCCAAACTCCCGCGGGATCCCGCAGCAAGATCCAAAATGGCGCAGCACTCGCAAAATATGATCGAGAAAAACAACTCGGCAAACGCTTAATGACGGAAAGTAAACGCCGTGCACCACGCCGCGCGCCGCAATATTGTATCACCAAGCAAAAAATCCGCCGCGAGCTAATTCACGGATTTTCGACAAATTCGCGAGAGTTCGCGGATTGCGAATTTGCCGAAAATCCGAAAAATCCGCGAGCGGAACGGATTTTACGCCCATGCTTAGTCAGTGGAGCCCAGGGCCCTTCAAGAATGGTGGTCTGGCAACATTTTGTAAGGAGTTACGATATCATCCTGTTTCAAGAAAATTGGGAGGCTACCCCGTCATTATTGTATGGCTTCTTATGCTTTAGTGTTCCAGCTATTCCATCGCAATGTTGGCACGCTTTAGGGGGGCTGGCTATATGGATAAGGGTATCCCTAGGGGGACATGCTAGAGTATAGGAGAGAGCGAATATTAATTTTCAAGTAATATTGTTTACCATTGGTGTTAGCTTTTACATTGCAAATTTTTATAATAATGATTTTATCGGGACGCCAAACAAGAAGTTTCCTCTACTATTTAATTTTATTTCTAAAATATTAGGTGAGTTGGTATACTCAGGGCATACTGCATATCTCTGCCTGGCGGGAGATTTTAATGTTCATCTTCCTCAGCTGAATTTAACATGTAGTATGCTGACTTGTATTGATAGTAATCCATGAGCTGCGGAGCTAGCCTCATTTCTTATTCCACTCGACTTGGTTAATGTTCTAGATGTTGTTGGGCAGAATGAGTGTACACTCCCTACCTTTCATGGTAGAGGTAGCTACTCTATAATTGACTATGTCTTTGTTTCTAGTAGTCTGGAATATCTACCAGCTTATGGCTCTGTGGTCGCTTCCACCTTTAGTGATCATAACCCTATTGAGCTATTGCTATTTATCTGTCCGAAGGAAAGGCTCAGGGTGGATGTCCCAGCTCGTACTCCTGAACCCTCAACTGATTATTTGCATCTGGCTTGGAGATTAGGGGACCCTATCCAATTTTTTAACACTATAATCAGAGAAAATACAGGGTGGTGGAGCAGTGTTTAACTACAGAGGCCAACGATGGCTCCGTCGTGGATGCATATATCACAATATGTGACAGAGTTAGGAAGGCCCTACTAAAACATGCACAACCCTTGCAGAACTCCCCCAGATGGTTCAACACTGATTGAATAGGGCATTTAGAGCAGCCTTGGCCTCTAAACCCAGGGACCCAGCCTTAGTGTTGCAAATACGTAAGCAATATAAAGAAAGCACTTCTAATAGAAGGCATGCAATAATTGTGAATCAATGGGAGATGTTAGTACAGGCATCAGTTATGAATAATAGCAGATGTTTTTGGCTTACTATATCTGAGTTGAAGGGGTAAAATAGGTAACTTAGTTCTATCACATGCCATATCCCCTTTGAACTATGGGAGTAGAACTTTAGCAAAATATATGCTCCACCCCCAAAGTCTAATATCTTTGACATAGACTCTCACCTTGTCATACAGTTTCAGGTAACCTTGACAGAAGTCTAAGCAGCTAATAATTAAAGCGTGGGAGGGAAGGTGCCAGGACCAGAGGGTGTCCCTATAGATCTGATTAAAAGTAACATTGTGTTTGAGCACCACTTCTCACAAATGTTTTTAATAACATTACATACTCGCCACTCCCCTCATCATGGGGCAGATCAATTATTGTACCCATTTTTAAGAAAGGTGATAGATCAGCCCCGAATTGTTATCGCTCAATCTCTTTAATTGATACCACAGTTAAAATTTTGGGGAGGACAATCTATAAAAGGAATAGAGTATGGGCTGACGAGGAGTCTGTGTTATACCCTTGTAAGTATGGGTTCAGGCGTAAAGAGGGTACCACTGAGCAGTGTCTCAATCTGAACTTGGTTTTTGGAAGTTCACTTTGGCTAGAAAATCGCCTCTCTATTTAGCCTTTATGGACCTCTCAATAGCCTTCAACTGTGTAAATAGAGCAAAACTGTGGTCTCTTCTTAGAGACCGAGACATGGATACTGTTTTATTCCAATTTTTGGCATATGTACATACTGATATGAGGGCAAGGGTACACATTAGTATGCAAGGGAGGTATCTGGAGACATAAGTATATATCGAGGGGTAAGACAAGGGTGCATACTTTATATTAATGAGCTCCATCTGTTTTTTGCGCAGTCAACCTTAGATATACCAAAAAAAAGGGGAAACTGATGCAGACATTATTATGTGCTGTTGACACAGTGCTCATGGCACCCACCCCAAGGGCACTGCGAACATTAGTGGGTGCTTTTGTGGATTTTATGGCTTCACTTGACCTGAGACAAACTTTGTAAAATCACTTATTATGTCTTGCGGACCCAAGGCTATTCCTATGATTAACATGACGATCGTCTCTCAGCATTTGAGCCACACTAGCACTTTTCCTTATATTGTTGTGATCTTTTCGGCTCGAGGTTCTTGGTCAGCTAATACCAACCACCGCACCATGAAATTTGCCTCAGCCAACCTGCAGGGAATGGCTCCCTCAAGCGACTCTTGCAAATTTATCAGGCTTAATACATACCGGTTGCTATGTACAGGGGCTTTTCGAATTGCAAGGATATACAGTGTGAGGAAAATAGATTATGTAGAATACTTTTGTCCATTCCCATTTCTGCCTCACACTACATTTGTCATAGAGAGCTTAGCCTACCATATTTAGCTGATCACATTAAGGCTTGTCCCGTTCTACAGTGGTTAGCAATTTGAAAGAACGCTGAGGCTGGGCTAACACAGGATATTTTAAGGGATTGTCTTTCCCTGGAAAAGAGTTTACTTATTCCGTGGTTGGCGTATGTGAACGCTGAATATTGTAAAACTGAAATGGAATCTGCTTTTACAGAACCGTCATCTTGCACTAGAATAGACAAGAAATACTAGCACATGCACTTTATGCCCATGATCAGTCTCAGCATTTGCGGGATATGTACTAGTCTGCATATATAGGTCTATGTGAACTTGACTGTTCAACTGATTGTATTTGGTATGCACGAAGTAAATGGGAACAATCTTTGCTATTTCATTTCCAGTCAGACACGATTAAATATCTGTGGTATTTTCCCCAGGGCTTTACCCGTAATCAAGAGGCCGTACTATGTCCCTGTGATAATATATCAGGCCAATCAATGCTTCATGTTACTTTTTTCTGCACATATTATACAAGGTTGTTTTCAATAATTTTTTTTAAGTCTTCTAGTGGTATTTGTCAATCAAAGGCCTGCTCTCAAAGTGTTAAAGACTGTACCTTATGCTGAAATTGCTTTCAAATGTGCCATGCGTGCTTGTAGGTCTATGCTGTCTTAACATATCTTTCAACTTTAAACAACTCTTTTTGATGTTATATTATAAATAATATTTAATGTAATATTGTATGTGATTTTATGGATGTTTGCGTAGACCTCCAGACCACCAAAAAACCCTTAAAGGTCATGCATATCAATCACCTCAACCCCACTTTGAGAGGTGAGAGGTTACCATGCTCCTGGTCACAGATGATGGAGTAGAGGAGAGTAGTTTTCTCCCTGACCTCCCATCTAACAAGGAGGAAGATGGGTTTATAGAAATCGTGTCAACCTCTCCCCTACACTGACCCCAGAGCAGCAGAAGGACTGTCACCACTTGCTGGGGCAGTTTGCCTCTCTATTCTCACTTACCCATGGGTTCACTCATTTTTGAACCCATGACATAGATACTAGGGACAGCATGCCTGTTAAAAATAAAATGTAGGGGGCGTGGCCGACTGCCGAACATGGTGGCAGCTTGAAGCGGGAGCTCCTCCAGGCAAACCGGCCCGCATTTAATATCCGTTATTGATCCGTTTTTTCAACCCGCTCGAAGGAGCGACATCGGCTCAGGGACCCGAGCGACACGCACTGCTCCGACCCCGGTGGTGACTGAACACCGGGATCGGCTACAGTTGGAGGCGACGGACTGGGGCCTGTGCCAGCCTTGCAACACCGACCCACAGTGCCTGGCGGACCCGACCGGAAATACATCCTCATCGGCTGGGCGCGGTGGCATAGACCGGCCGCCACTACTTGCTGTCCTGTGAAGTGGGCGGCCGCACCGCTTGAAGTGAGTGTGCCCCCGGTGTGGCTGCGTGGAGTGTCTGGCCTGGGGCGCCGTTTGTGGACGCGGAGGCTGCCGGCGGGAGTGAAAATCCGCCGGGATCCCGGACAACGGAGGGTGAGACTGACCGGGAGGCCAGAAGCGCTAGTGCTGAGACGTGGTGAGGCGGACTGCTCTGGGGGCGCTGTCATCCTCTTGCGCAACCATTCCCAGACTCTCACCCCGCTTTGGAGGGGGGGGCGCATCTGAGCCCCGTTCACTGGCGGAGAGGGGTCATTGTGCGGTGCCCTGTGCGTGCGAGAGGTCCCGCATTGGCACAGGAGTAGTGGGAAACGAAAGGAGTCAGGCGCACTCTGTTGGAGGCCCCCCTGCGAGGAACCTTTGGAGGCGCAATTATTTACACTACAGTGCCCGTGAAGTGCAGAATCGGTCACGCGGAAGGCCGCACTACAGCTCCGCGAAGCCCGGGGGGCTGCTCTCTACGCCACGTCTGGGCCCTGTGGAGGGTGCGCGGCGCCATCTTGGACCCGACGGTACCCGCAATTGCTTGCCTGACGCCCGAGGAGGGTGACCGACGCGTGGGCCACAAACCGCCCTACCGACCCTCTACGACTGCCTACATCCTTGCCAAATCAGCATGGCCGGTAAGGGCACAAGAAGTACGTCGACGCAGGCTAAGCTCGACAAATTTGCTTACGGACAACATGGGCAAGCACAGAATGGCGGCCGCCACTCGACTGGACCGTCCCCGGACGCGGGGGCCCCTCCCAAGGTGACATTGGACGACGTTATGAAGACCCTCACAGAGGTCAAGACGACAGTGGGTTCCATTTCTTCGGAGGTCACTCTGCTCCGAGCGGACTTTAAAAAAATGGCAGAGAGAGTGTCGCAAGTGGAGGTGGTTACAAAATCGCTCATCGAGGACACCTCGGACCTGCAGGTTGCCATGGAACGCATGGAGAAAGTCACTAAACAGTTGCAGGAGAAACTCGATGATCAGGAAGGGCGCTCCCGGAGGAACAACGTCCGCATCCTGGGCCTGCCGGAGTCCGAGGGCAAAGCTGCTATGGACCTTTACGTTGAGGACCTGATCAAATCCCAGCTGAAACCTAAAGGTCTGTCCCACTTCTTTTCTGTTGAAAGGGCGCACCGAGTTCCCGGCGGAACACCGAAACAGGGGGCCACTCCGAGACCTGTGCTGGCCAGATTATTCAATTTTTGGGACAGGGATGCCATCCTTCAGGCGGCGAGGGTCTCCCCGCCCATAAAAATTCAGAACTCCACTTTGGCCTTTTTTCCGGACTACACGGCGGAGGTAGCTAGACGCCGGAAGTCATTCACGGAGGTGAAGAAAGCGCTACGCGACAAAGGCCTGCAGTATTCAATGCTTTTCCCTGCCAAGCTGCGGATTGTGGCCGAAGGAAAAACGTGGTTTTTTGACACGCCGGAGGTGGCTAGAGATTGGCTTGATGGATGGAGGCAGGTGGGCCGGCCTCGCCGCCCGCACAGGGACCAAAGTCATCAGCACAGCGAAGACCCGGCGGATCGACCGTCGAGGAGCCCCGCGGACGCGGAGGGCGCAACAGCACTGGATTCGGATCTTGAAAGGGACCCCTTTGACTCTGGACAACCTGTACAGGGCTAAATTGACTGGGCTGCCAGAGGGACATTATGTTATGGCCTTGGGAACTTGATGCTGATGGAGCTGAGTAGGGCGGGCATCGGCCGGTGCCTGTAGGGGTCTCACCAACCCCACGAGCAAGTAAGGTGTACGGGGATGGGATTATGCACTCTGCCAAGTTGGGGATGCGGGCGGGTTCGAGTCCGTGGTGCAGGGAAGCAGGGAGGGGGTGGGGGGGGTTGGTTGTATTGTTATGGTTACTGTTCTTAGTCATCGTCTTTTCATTATGGCACAAGGTCCGACTGCGGGCTATGCACTCGTGGTATCCTAGCACACGTCATTGTATATGTGTTCCACTCCGACTCCACATGTCAATCGCACTGATCATACTCCCATATGGCCCAGCAGGCTAGTGACACACCCGCGGACGGTGGCCCGCCGATGACAATGGTGTCTCCCTTAAAACTACTCACATGGAATGTTAGGGGTCTGGGGGACAAGATTAAGCGAGGATTGGTTCTCCAAACCATCAAACGCCACGGCCCTGACTTGGTGATGCTGCAGGAGACGCACCTTGCTGGGTCTACATGCAAAGCACTCAACAGACGGGGCTATGCCATGGAGGTACATGCTGAGTTCACCACGGGATCCAGGGGCACCGGGATACTCCTTAGGAAGAACTCCTCCTTTATGGTGGAAAGCCGCAAAAGGGACGATCAGGGTAGATTTGCGGCGCTCTATGGCCAGTGGGAAGGGAGGCCCCTCAACATAGTGTCAGTGTACATCCCACCGGCGCTTCACTCTGCGGCCTTGCCGGCGCTGGGTCAATTTCTACTTGACCTCCCAGAGGGTGACATGATTATTGGGGGGGACTTCAATGCCATATCCGACCCGAGGTTGGACACCTTTCCCGTGCGAGAACGCCTGAGAGGGACGGCCACGCTTCCTGGTTTTCTGACGGCGCTGGGCCTCACTGATGCCTGGCGTCAATTGAACCCCACAGCAACTCAGTACACGCACTACTCGGCTACACACAACAGCCTCTCACGCATTGATTACCTTTTCTTCTTGGGGTTGGGTCTGGGCTCGGTGGACAAATTGGAGATCCTGCCTAGAGGTGTATCTGATCACTCCCCAATGTCCCTCCACATTACAACTAAAGAAAAGAGACGCGCGAGGATCTATCCAATCTACCCCAATTACTTACAAATCCCTGGTGTTAGGAAAAAGCTTAAATTGGCCACATCACACTATTTTACGGAAAATGTAGGCACAGTTTCCTCGCCCTCGGTGCTTTGGGAGGCGTACAAGACAGTCTTGCGCGGCGCAGCAATAGCAGCCATTACGGGGCATAGGCGAGACTCTAGACGTGACCTCGCGCAGTTAGAATTGGCATTGCATGCCGCGAACGCAGCGCACATGGCCGATCCTACCCCTGTCACTGCTCATGCGCTACACCTCAGTCAACAACAACATTTGTCGCATCTTACAACGGTTACCAAGGGGCACTTGGCGAACACAGCACACAGGATTTATGACCTGGGCGATAAAGCCGGGAAGATGCTGGCGTGGTTAGATAAAAAGAGTGGATGTAACAAAGGTATTCAGAGGCTTTACACACAGGACGGCCAGCTACAGACACACCCTGAGCAGATAGTTCACACCCTGGCACGTCACTTTCAAGACATATACACACCGGTTCGTGGGGTCACAGAGCGGGAGGCGTTAGCGTCACTGAATAACATAGCGGTCCCCGAGCTCTCACAGGACGCACAACGGGAACTGGAAACTGACTTAAATGAAGAGGAAATCCAATTGGCTATACAGTCGTTGCGATCCGGAAAGGCGCTGGGTCCCAACGGGATACCCGTGGAATGGTATAAAGCGTCGGCTCCCCTGTTGAGCAAGCCCCTGCTGGATATGTATGTGGAGAGTTTCGATAGGGCTGAACTCCCTCTAGACCAACGCATAGCCACGATAGTGGCCATTCCTAAGCCTGACAAACCGCAGACGGCGTGCTCGTCATACCGACCTATCTCCCTGCTAAACGTGGAAGCGAAGATCCTGGCGAAACTCCTGGCTAGTCGCCTGATTACGCATCTACAGACCCTGATACACCCCGATCAATCAGGTTTCATGCCACACAGAAGTACGGCACTGAATTTGCGGAGAGTCCATGGAGTCCTGGCGCGAGCACATCTCATCCCGGGCCAGGCAGTCATATTGTCTCTGGACGCCAAAATGGCCTTTGACCTGGTGGAATGGGAGTATCTCTTTGCGGTCCTTGCTCGTATGGGCTTCGGCCCAAAATTTATAGCATGGATACGGCTACTATATAGGTCACCCATGGCGCAGGTGGTGGCGAACGGCCACATTTCGCGGACCTTCCCCTTGGGGCGAGGAACCCGGCAGGGATGCCCACTGTCCCCCTTGCTCTTTGCACTGGTGCTAGAACCGCTGGCTATCCTGCTCAGAGCAACGCCATTATTTCGGGGCATCACCTGGGAGGACGGGTGGGAGGATAAGGTATCCTTATATGCTGATGACATGCTGATCTACATGACCGATCCCAATGAGGGTATTCCTGCCCTGTTGGCTCTGTGCGATGAACACGGGAAGGCGTCCGGGTACACCCTAAACTGGTCTAAATCCATAATATTCGTCCTTCATGGCCGGGAGCCCGTATTACGGACTGACTGCCCCCTACAATTAGCGACCGGCTCCTTTAAATACCTAGGTATTTTCATCACTGCTACAGCAGCGGACTTCTACACTGCGAACCTGGTGCCGCCACTGACACGTTTACGTGCGGACGTTAAATATTGGGCGACCCTTCCGCTGACCCTCCTTGGGCGGGCAGCGTTATTTAAAATGATGGCTCTCCCTAGGTTTCTCTACGTGCTGGAGAACGCCCCATTCATAGTGGCTCCACGTTACTTCCAGCAGGTGGCTGCGCAGGTGTCTGCCCTGTTGTGGGGCAGCGGCCCCGCCCGTATAGCACACGCCAAACTAGTTCAGAGCTGGTACGACGGAGGGATTGCACTTCCCAACCTTCAACTGTATTATTGGGCATCCCAACTTAAGGTGATTAATTGTTGGATCCATGTCCCGCGGGATGACCCCGCTTATAAGGCGGACTGGTCGCAGTTGGGGACGGACGGCATGCTATCGGTGCTGTACAACCACTCACAAGTCCGCACGTTGCTTGGCCCAACGCAGCATACGGCTGCCCTATGGCACACAGCGCAATCTCGAATGGGATGGAAGGGGAAGATCACTAGAATGACGCCGTTGTGGGACGCAAAATCATTGGGGAACTTGAGGTCCAGTAAGGGCTTCACACGCTGGGATCAAATTGGGATTTCGGTGGTGGGTGACCTCTGGGATCAGGGCACAGTCATTACATTCTCACAGCTACAACAGCGGTATGCTATGGGCCCCACTGAAACATTTAGGTATGTGCAAATTCGTCACGCCCTCCTACAAGCCATTCCACCTGACACCACACTCCCGGAATCGTCGCCACTAGAAGACAGGTTGTTGACTGAGTTTATGGAACAAAAAGCGACCTCTCTTACATACAAGAAATTGGTTAACAACCTGACAATCCCCACGCAGAAACTTAGAGAGAGGTGGGAGGGGGATGTAGGAGACATGGATGACACTGAGTGGAATGAGGCGCTGGCGTCCCCGAGGGAGGTGGGCATATCGGCCAGGTTCAGGTTAGTACAACTCAAGATCCTACACCGCACCTATTACACCAGGACACTTCTACACAGGATAAAGAGAGCACCACACCCCTTCTGTCTGAGAGGCTGTGGGGAGGAGGGTACATTGCTACACACACTCTGGGACTGCCCATTGATCCAGGAAGTCTGGAGACAAATTATGCGCACAATATCCCAAGTCCTTGGGGTGTCACTTCTCCCTGAACCCCGTAAATGCCTATTGAACATTTGGGACCCTACTGACCTGAACAGGTATGGACAGTTGTGGGTCACATTGGCTGTGACAGTGGCCAAAAGAGACATTGCTCAGAAATGGGGTGCCCCGGAAGTTCCTACGGTGCACGGCTGGATTAAAAATATGGACATTCTATTGGTGAAAGAGAGGGCGGTGTATGTGCTGCGGGCATGTCCCCGTAAATGGAATAAAGTATGGCTGCCTTGGAACAAATACAGGGGGGAACCGTGTGCACCCTTACCGGAGGACGATGATGTGGAGTCGGAAGAAGAAGAAGATTAGGAAAAGGGGCATGGTGAGTGGTAGTCTGAGTTGTGGTGGGATGGAGCGGGACCACGAGAAAGCTTTGTACGGATTTACGGAATATGTGCAGTCGATGAGGACTTGTCTATGTAAGACTACAATGTACTATTGTGTTGATGACACCCGTTAGGTTTTAATGGTTATGATTTTAGTTTTATTGATTGAACCTGCTAGGAATTACTTGTTCTGTTCTAAGGGGGCACTTTGCGAATTGCAACAGGGAGTGAAGTATTATCGAATAAGACTGTATGCAGCTCGATAGCATGTATTTCCTTCTCATCCGTACTAATATAATTGCCGCAGGCACTGCCTCATGCTGAGACTTATCCCGATTTTGGAATACACTAAGTACTGTTATGAAAATACAATAAGTGATGTTACTGTGAATGCCTTATATGCCTTCTTGACAATAAAGTTTTATAAAAAAAAAAAAAAAAAAAAAAAAAAAAAAAAAATGTACAGGCTGTCTGAAAAGGCAAGGGCCAGCATCAAGGAGAAGGTGTCCAAGAAGTGGGAGCTAGGGGTGATTGATTGACCATTCCAAGAGCCCTTGCGCTAGCCCAAAGTTGATGGTACCCAAAGCTGCACCACCAGTCACTGCCCCAGAACTCCGGTTCAGTGTGGACTATAGGAGACTCAACTCACCACAGAGACTCAAGCTTACCCCATTCCCTGAGCTGATGAGCTCATAGACAGTTTAGGAACTACCAATTTCCTAAGGACCATTGATGTGACATCTGGGTACAGGCATATTGCCCAAACCGAGGGGGCTAAACAGAGGTCGGCATTCTCTACCCAGAGGACAATTTCCAGTTTCGAGTGATACCCTCTGGGTTAAAGAATGCCACTGCCACCTTCCAGAGGTTGGGCAACAAGATCCTGGCTGGGATGGAGGCTGTCAGTACTGCCTAACCAGACGATATTGCAGTCTCCAGTTCCAGCATGTAGGACAACCTGTTCTACCATCAGAATGTGCTTCAGGCCCTACAGCAGGAAGGTGGCTGATATGGCAGGGCTCTATGGTCTATTAGGGACTTGGGCCGGGTCAAAGTGCAGCCTGTCCAAGCCCATATTCAGACTATTCTAGCTTGGTGTGGTCTTTCCCCAAGTGTTTAGCCTTCACCCCTCCTGTTTTTCTGAATTTATTTTTGTTGCCATGAGGACTTTGTGCATTTTACCACTGCTAACCATGCAAAACCAAATGCTTAAATGAATGTGTCCTTGTGGAATGTAACTGGTGCAAATCACTAAAGCCCCACCCCAGCATAAAAAATTAATGTGTCCATGTGTAATGTAACTGGTACTCGTGTAAAGCTTGTTAATATCTTCGGATTGAGTTTGCACTGTTTAACACTGCAAACAAAAGTGCTTGTGCTCTTTTCTAAAACATGGTAAACTTGGCCTACAGATGATTGGCACCTTAATTTACTTAGTCCCTAGTATATGGTGATATATGTTCCCAGGGCCTTTAAATTAAATGCTACAAGTGGGCCTGAAGTACTCATTGTGCCATCCACTAAAGTTGCACTTGAATACATCTCAGGCCTGTCATTGCAGCCTCAAGGCCAGTTTTAAACTGCCATTTCAAACTGGTGAAATAAACCTTTTGCCAGGCCTAAACCATCCTTTTTATTATATATAAGACACCCCTCAGGGAGGCCCCGAAGGCCCATAGTGCAGGGTGCATTGTATTTAAAAAGTAGGATATGTGGGTTTAGGCTTTATATGTCCTGGTAGAGAAAAACTCCTAACTTTGTAAGGCCTACATCTCCCAAAGACTTACATTGCTTTGCCATATTACATTGAATAAGTGCTAACTCTTGATTGGGAGCTTTTTATTAAAATCATTTTTAATGATAAAGTCAAATTTTAAATCACAGTACTGAAAATGTAACTTTTAGAATGTGACATTTTCTCATCTTAACCATTTGAATGGCTCTGCTGTTGGGCTTTGTGTATTCTCCCCAGACAGTGAGACAAAAGGGGATTAAGTGTGGACGGGGTGGGCCATCCTGCCAGGATGATTGGGGGGAGAGCTGTAACCAGCCCCACTTACATATCAAAGGACTTGCCCCCAACACACACAAAGGAACCTGACATAAACCTTTTTTTAATCCCAGACGTTTTGGAGCCTTGGCAGGGAAAAGGAAGAACTTTCCAGAAACAGAGGTGAGGATAGCCTAGATGTCCCTCCACTTCAAAGCCAAGCACCAGGTAAAAATATTGGACCCTTGGAACTCCTCTTCAGTACACACCTGAATGTGTGGAAGTTCTCAGAACTACTGCCTGGACACCTAAATGACTGCCCTTGTGCTACCAGAGGACTGCTCTGCTGCCTGAAAGTCTGCTTTGCTGCATGAATGAGAACTGCATCATTTCCTTCAACCTAGGGCCACTAGAAGTGACTCCAAGGGCTAGTGGGCTGACCTCCTGTGTTGTGTGAGCTACAGGAACATAACAAGCTCTAGAGACCTTGAACCCTGTTCCTGGGTTCTGCGGGAGTGCCCAGGTCCTGGACCCTTGGAAGTGGTGTTACAGGTGCTGCTCCTGCCTAACTCTAACTCTTAGAAAAAAATATTGTTTTCTCCAAAAAGCACCTTTAAAACCAACAGAGGCCCAAGACCTACCTGCTAGCCAATCCGCCCAAGTGCATTGCCGCTCGGCCTGACTTTGTGGTAGCTCCCGCTATGTTCTTCTTCGCAGCAGCAAATCCAGTTCAGTGGGACCTCTCCGCTATGGAATTCAGGCTTGTGGAGCCCTCATAGGCTACAGGATGCAGCTTTGTCTCAATGGAGATTTCCGACTTCCAAAAAAGGGACAAAGTTCAAAGGTAAAAATCTTCACAGCATCTCCGTGCAGTGGTACCCTGATGACGACGCTGCCTCCTTGGATACCGTCTGCTGCCTTGTTCCTCTGAAATATATCTTGTCAGGAACTTTTCTTCAAAATTTCTTCTAAATACACAGGTTAGCCGAGAGCGGGCCCAATCCACCTCATTTATCTGACCCGTGCTCCATCGCAGTCAGCCTTAAATTCTGACTTTGCTCCGGTGTTGTGTGACCAGATACCCGCGATTGGCGATTTGATCTGTTAGACACTATTTTGCACTTAAAACTTTATCAAATCATAACTCCAGTTCTACTGATAGGATTTAATTAGTTTTGGTGTCATTTTATTCATTAAAATGTACTCTATGTTTTCAAAATGGTTTGAGGATTTTCTGGTGTTGTATTTCCACATATTATTGTTTGAGTGCTGCAAAAATACTTTAGACAGTACCTCTAAGTTAAGCCTGAAGGCTTTTGTGCAAAGCTACCAGAGGGTTAAGCACAGGTTACTTTAGTGACTTTCATGGTTCACCCTGGCAAGGACTGTGGTTGTTGCTTAAGGAGGGGTTTCAGCCTTCCAACCAATAACCTACTTTCTTACACTGTGTAACCAAGTTTGATTTCTATCTGAGAGCTAGTCTCCCTCAGGTGTGAGGACATCTCCTGAAGTAAAGACTTTCTGCTTGAGAAGTTGAGACTCTGGCTAAAGAGCCTATTAGCCTGCTTGCCTGCTGAGAGAGGAAAGGAGTGTGCCTGGCTCTGAAGGAAGAGTGACTGTTCAGGAGGAGAAGCCTAGTGTGTGCCCGGTATGGGCAGCACACAGAGAAAGCGGGTGACCAAAGAGAGTGAGACGGGGATGACCTGTGCTGTGAGGAGGTCTCCCAGGTCTCTCTGCATACACCAGTGTGAGTTGTGAAACTAGCAATGGTAATCAAGGATATGGTTGTGTTTATTGCCGTCAACCAGGGCATTCTGTCCAATAGTTCTTCCTCCATAAACACCAACTGAAAGAAAGCCAGTTCTCTGTTTCTGTTAATAGTCAGAAAATTAAATCACAGCCTGTGCTAAACAGTCTCCAGATCAGAGACTGAGCACTTGTGTGCTACACACAGCATGCTTCATCACCGTTGCTTGTTTGCTTCATGTCTTTCAACATCTCTTCCACTCCCTGAGACCAGAAAATCATGTAAATGCACCATGTTTGACTCAAAAGATAAGGCTTGAATTTGGCTGGTGATTAACTGAGTAATATTGAGCGATCTTGGTACCTCCTGCCAAATTAATATGAACTCTAAAATTGGTAATTGGTGCTTTAATATTTGCACTTGGGTGTGTCAAATGTTTCACTAATGCTCACTGCACTAAGATGCTTCCAGGCAAGGAGTGTCTTTCTTGAGTTTCTATAATAATAGTTTTAAACGTGTCCAGAGTCAAATAGCCTGAATCTGCCTGGCACATCATTTGTGACTTTCCTGGAATGGTAAGATAAGAGATGTTATAGATGACGTTTCCCACTGGTCCATCCATTGAATTTCCTATTTGCTGCTCCCTCTACAGATGCACATCAACATGCAAAAAAATCATAGCAAGTTGTGTAGCTTTCTGTGGTCTCTAGCCACCCTCTTGCACAACTGTGCCAAAGTGGCAAACATAGTAGAGTTGTCCCACACAAATCCTTTGTATCTTCAGATGACATCTCCTTCACTGGTTGCAAGTAGTCTGTCAAGTGGCTCCATGTTTAATTAATTCAGATTCTATTGATAGTTGATAGAACTGCCTGAAAGCATTGGTCCCTCAAGAGTCACTGTCTATAAAGCATTGGTTTCAGACCGTTAAATATAGATAGCTATAACTTCAAACAAGAGATTGGCAGCCTCAACACACAATTTTACTTAAAGGCTAATGTATTGGAAGTAACACCTCTCAATGCACAAATTAATCTAAATATTTATTGAAATTAATTCCATATTTCATATGTTTTTAGCTGACACATGTTTTGAAAATGTTCTTCTCTTTCTCGAGACTACTACATTTCTTTGCAGTCATAATCCCTCATTCAATAGTCAGTAGTGGCCTGTGTTTGGGACGAGTGGCAGAGCGGGCTGATGAGGCGGGCCGGCTTGGGGGGTGGGGTGTTGAGCAGGGGACATAGGTGTCGGGAAAGGAGGGGGGCAAAATAAAAAATAGACATTTAAAATGTACCTTCAGCCGGCCACATCGCGCGTCTCTGCTCCCTTTTTCAGGCACAGAATACCCATCTATTGTACTATTCAAGATTACCTGAGTGGTCCACATTGCGTCTAATACTTGAACATGTCTCCATATCCTAAACTATGAGATGCATTGATTAGGTGGCGAACTGGGGTTCTGTAAGATGAATTCATGGATATTGTACTATATTTTCCAGTCTAATATTTCATTACTGCATTTATTCTTTGAGCTGCCCTTGATTTTTAAAAGCACGCCAATAATATCTTCGTCCCATGTTTGTATCTTATACTAGAGCATAGGCAATAGATAGTTTGTGTCATATGGAAAGTATTAAAATCACCTATGCTCTATGCAGCGTTTCCCAACTTGTCCAGCAGAACCCATTGGTGGGTTGTGAAAGTCCTTAGTTTGTGCACCAATGCATATGTGCTGAACAATGTTCCCGAATCCAGTTTTAAAACAAACCCATGCAGCCCATGCAAATATTCCCAAGCAAGTCTCCGTGTGAACCTTTCAGTTTTTATAGCTGCTGTTTTTTTACTTTGCAAAGCCATTTCAACAGAGAATGTGCCTACTATACGTGATCCTACACAACCATACCGCTTGTGTATGACTTTAACATATAAATTGAGAAATATGAATGTTGCCTAATGGCCAGAGCTGCTGACTTTCGATCTGGAGAACCAGGTTTGAGTCTTGGCTCTGGAAATGTTTAAATGTGATATGACAATTTACGACTAAGAAAATGTGCCATACTGCTGGTAACTTGTTGTGACATGTTCTTGTATGTTGTATAAAAAGACAAACATTTATAAAAATATGAAAAAAACTCTGATCTTTAAATGTATTATCTTTTGTTAAAGAAACGGGTACCCTTGCTTTGGGGTTATATTTAGGCCCAGAAAAAACATCAGTGAAAGGTTGTCAAAGGACTGAACTGAAAATACCTGGTTTTGTGTCTGAGGTTTTATTCTATGGATAAGTTCCAAAACATAGCAGTTGACTCAAACGAAGTTTAAAATAAAAAGGGAAAGTCAAGAAATAATCCATGCCTTATAATGTTTTAATGAAAAAAGTGAATTGAAAAATAGCACATAGTAGTCAGTGGGCTCACTACAATGTAACACTAGTGTCAACAGCTTAGTAGACAGTCTAATTAACTATGGAATATAAAATAACCAGTGGGTTACCGAAGTATCATAAAAACAGTAAAACATTTTGGATGAAATGAAAAAACAAACCATCAGACCTTGAAGTAACTGTCCACATGTTCTTTGCTATGTGACACAGACCTGAATGAGTAGCTCAAAAGCATAGGAATATTCTGCGTATAGCTTTTTCACATGTAATTATAGCAATCAAAATCGATTGAAGGGTGAAGTGGCATTAGCCTTTTGTCATAAGATTTTTCCCTTTTTTTTAGTCCGGCACAATTTTAACTCAGAGGTAGTGATAACATCACTTAGTATGTGAAACGTAATAAAGCTTTACTATAGTGAACGTAAACCCCCAAATAGTACTGGTTCAAGTTCCTGGACTATATGTGTGCAGCTTCGGGAGTCAACACAAGGGACACAAATGTAGGCAAGGCTAAAGAAGGCCTTGTAGAAATAGAACTACTAAAATCTGTATTTTTATGACTTTTCAAGTTTGTGAATTATGCACTTTTCCAGGTTGATTAAAGTAACAGCAAAATAAATCCTCTTATTGCTGCAGTTATGTCTATTAAAGACATGACTACAGCAATAACTGCATACAGCAAAAAATCTCTTAGGGCTCCTGGTAATCACTATTGTATTTGAGCAGGTTGCCTATTACTGTTGATTTAATGCAAAGGATGGTCTGCAGTTTACCTCGAGTGTAAAATATAGTCAAGTCCAAGATATTGATCTGACCATCGATCGTAAATTTAAAGTTTTGGCTTGGGCTGATCAGTTATGTGAGAAGCAGGGAAAATATATTCTTAATGCCTGTCCATATAATAAAAAAATAGACATTGTTGATGTATAATTTCCACTTTGAGGAGTATGCCTGCTATAGGTTAAATTCATTGTAGTCAGTGGCACTTTCAATGTTTGTCATATAATGTTCTTAATCCTATGCATAAAGGCTTTGCTGTAAAAATGGCAAGAGACTTTGTCACTTTCTAGCCCGGTATGGATGGCACTGTGTTAATCCTATGCCTAAAACCTTAGCATATAAAATGTTTCTATAGGAAAAATGTTTTTTTGTATTGCTAATTTGTTAATAACTTTGGCACTGTTTGATGAAACTTCAAAAACTTTCCCAAAAAAGTTCATCCACCTCAGCTCCTTCTTGGAAAGTTTCGGGGTGTTCTGTCAAGCAGGGGCCGAGAAAAGGGGGGTGGAGGAGGCTTTTTCCCAAACCAATTTCTATAGGAAAATTAGACAATGATACAGAAAGAATGGCTGCACAGAAATGCACCACATTTGGTGGAAAGCTAGATCTTTACTCCTGTTTCTAATTTGCTGTAACTCTGTTCATCCGTTTTAGGGAGATTAAGGTTACAAATGTATAGATTTCTGTTGCCTCAACAGAAAATGAATTCTGATTGGTTGGGCCCACAGGATCTAGCAATGTGATTGGGAGCTGCAACATAAAGAAAAATGTTGTGACCACCATTAAAGGACTCGGGGCTCGGTCATGAAGTCCTGAATTTATTCTTAAAAGCACATAATAAAGGGCACGGTAGGGATTTATTTCTAGCCATTGCCTGTTCAACAAAAGCTGTGTTCTACTCAAAGCCTGCTCCTTGGTCAAACACCATCTAGAGGCAGCAACCTCTTTCTTGAACAGACCTAGATATTGCCTTTATCAGGAACCATGGCTGAAAGAGGGCTCTGCTCCTGACACCACTCTCGCAGTTCCCCCTGGTTACTACATAAAACAACGTAACATGCCCTCCCACCCAGAGGAGGTATTGCACTAATTCTGAAACTGCATCTCTCTGTGACAAGTTTTGCAACTCTTCCTCTGAAACATTCTGAATCTTTAGCTTGACCCTCACAATCAATCACAAATTCTCATTGAAAATGTTATTAATCTGCAGGCATACTGGTCACATTAAATGCTTTAAATCCTCATTATTCAAAGTTATCTCCACCATTAGTCTAGATGCCGACCAGCACATAGACGTTGCAGATTTCATGTCAATAACTCTTCGGGCCAAGACCTTGTTCACTCATGCACAACTTTCCAGCTCAATCAATTAATTACCGAACCTATGCAGAAAACTGGACATACCACTGACCTGATTTTCACCTGCAAAGAGTTGCTTAACATCACCTATATAAGTGTGCTTATCTGGACTGATCACAAAGCAATTTCCTTTCACATTAAAGCTTGTCTTAGCCCAGACCTTATTCCAATCCCAAGTTTACATAACATATCAATCCTGGTCTAAACTTAATCCTTCCAATATTGCTTCCACACCTCAAAGCATTCTTCCTGTTCCTTCCCTGAACATACATTTCTCTCTGATTTTTACACTAACTGGGTCACTAAAGCACTTGATTCTACAATTCCTTGTAAAAGCAGAGCCTCTTTCAGCACAATCCCTTCTGCTTCTTCGTATACAGACTTGGGTTCTAAGAGACCCAGCAAGAAATCTGAAAGACAGTGGAGATCATCCTACAGCCTGGTTTATAAAGAAGCATACAAAAGAGAGCTCAGCATCTATAAAAACAGGTTTAGTCCACCCAAGTCAACTACTAACAGCATTTCAATATACAGTGCACTTCTTTCCTACCCTAATGCTGTCTCCACTTCTGTTCCTCCCACCCACAGCTCTCTTACAATCTCTCTGATCTCTTCCTAGATAAAAATGACAAAACAACACATTCTTCTCTGATAGCTCACTCAACTGCACCGCTTTCCTGCTCTCTTCTACTTCCACATCCCACACCTCAGTTTGTAAATGATCATAATTTAACTCTGAATCCGTGCCTGTCATTCATTTGATTGTTCCTGAAATTTCTTCCTGATCTCCATTTCTGATCCTACTTTGTAACACTGTGTTCAACTCTGGTAAGGTTCATGATGACTGGAAAAACACTCATACCCCCTTTGACAAAGCTTTCACTTAATCCTTTCATCTTATCAAACTATATGTCCACCTCCCTGATGCCACTGACTGCCAGAATTGTTGAACACTGCATAACCCATCATTTTTTAAGTATAATGAGGCTCATTACTCATTAAACTTTCAGTCTGATTTAAGCCTCAATTTCATTACTGAGACTGCTCCATTGGGGCCATCAACAACATCAGGCTGATCCCAAACGTAGGTGGATCTGCCTCCTTAATTCTTTTAGACCTTTCCATAGCATTTGGCATGGTCTTTCGTGAGATCTTGCTAAGCAGATTCAAAACTCTTGACATTAAGGAAACTGTCTATAACAGGTGGATATCCTTTCTTCAAGGATGTAGCCAATATGCGTCACTAGCTCACTCTTGCTCCCACATCAAACCCATCACCTGTGGTGTCAACATGAGCTCATCGCTGAGCCCTACCCTTTTTAACATTTATGTGACTTCTTTGGTCACTCGTATTTCTTCTTTAGGTCTTTGCTCTAATGCTAATGTCAGCTGATCCTCTGTCTTGAGTTAGACCTTGATTTGTTACAGAACCAATTCCTGGATACCTATGAGCAGTTGTCAACTGGATATTTTCAACTCCTCTGGCTAAATACTGATAAAAGGGAGTTCCTTGTTTTCAGCAATCCTTCCACCTGGTCCTCCAGCTGGTGGCCCGATGTCCTCGGCACAGCTCCCTTCCCTTCTTCTTCTGCTCAGAACCTGGGGATTAGGTTTGATAACATACTTACTCTTGAGACTCTTAATTAATAATCTCTCTTCCACATGTTTCTTCATGATTAAGGTGAACAGGAAAATCGTCCGATTACTCCTCAGTTCCTCCAGGAAACGTCTGATCCAAGCATTGATTATTTCTAAGTTAGACTATTGCAATGCTTTGTATCAAGGCCTAACCAACAACCTTCTTTACAAGCTGCAGCTCATTAAAATGAGGCTGCTCACCTTATGTTAGGCCTCAGTGGGAAAGTAAGTGTTACTGAGTACCTTTCTGTCCTCCACTGGCTTTCAATACACAAAAGCTGTCTGTTTTAGGCCCTCTGATTCTGCTATAAGGCTTTACACAGCCTGACTCCTAACAGTTACATGGTCTCTCTCTTCTCTTATAACATTTCCAGACACAGTCTCTGCTCCATCACCCATCACCTTGTTAACAGTGCTTTAAATGGGCCCGTACTGTACGGTACTGAGTACCAGCACCTTTTTATTTTGAGAGGGAGAGTACTGGTATTTCTCTAGAGAAATGTAATAATTTTAATCGGAGAGTACTGGCACTTCTCAGAAACAAGAATGTACTCTGGTACAGAGTACCTGCACTTTTATCTTTCCATTACAAGCACTGCTTGTTAACATTCCAAAATTCAGGAAAGCGTGTATAGTTGGCCACTCCTTCTCAGTGGTCAACATCCATGCTTGGAATGCTCTTCCATTGGCATCTCCTCCCATTATGCAAACTCCCTATTGTTTTCAAAATGCTGCTGCAATAAAGATCCCTCAGTGCCAATACACCCCTTGCTGGGGTAATTGTAGGCTTTACAAATCATATCAAAGATGCTCTGCCCAACTATCTTACCAAGCCAGATTAATTTCTGATACAGACAAAAGAATATATATACATGGGGGAAGATTTACTAAGATTTTATGCCATGTTTTCAGCACAAACGTGCGGCAAATCAGCATGAAATCTTTTTTCCCCATTTACTTTCCAGCGCTAAACTTGTTTAGTGCTGGTAATAACGTGAAAGTAACACTAAGCAGTGCATAGCGCTGTTTTGCATTACTTATGTAAATGTAAATGTAATGAACACTTATATAGCGCTCCTATCACTCCAAGGAGTATCTTTGCGCTCAACCAACCCAGATGAAATAGATTGGAGGGAAGAAGGCAGCTTAGTGAAACATACTTTACACTAGTGCTCTGCACGCAGCATCTGTGAGAGAAAACACCCAGGTTTTCAGGGCTTTCCTAAACTGGTTTTCATGGGACAATGACCGAAGATACGGCGGAAGCTTGTTCCAGGCCTTAGCGCCCAGAACAAAAAGATTTACCTCCTTTTGTTGCCAGACTAAATCTGGGGGTTATTAGCAGGTTCTGACTAGCGGAGCTCAAACAGCTGGTGGGGTGGTACCGTTTAAAGCCATTGGACAGATATTTGGGCCCTTGCTGTTGAAAGGCTCTGAAAGTGATCAGAAGGATCTTAAATAAGATCCTTTTGCCAATTGGTAACCAATGAAGCGCGTTAAGTGCGGCCGAGGCAGATGACTTGCGGGGCCAACGTAGCACCAGCCGGGCGGTTGCGTGCTGGACCATCTGTAGCCTATGGAGTACGGACTTATTGGCTCCAGCATATAGGCTATTGCAGTAGTCCAACCTCGAAGTTATTAAAGCGACTGCAACCGTTTTCCTGGCAGACAGAGGAAGAAGATCGAAGAATTTCCTCAAAGATTTAATTATGTGAAAACACATACCAGCTACGGCCACCACTTGCTGTTTAAAAGACAGTTGGTCATCACATTTAATGCCCAGATTTCGGGCAGACGAGATGGTATTGGGGGGGGCTTCAGCATCATCAGGCCACCAGTGTTTCGGGGAAAACAGATTTTGGTTCCCAAACGGCAGGATTTCCGTCTTGCCGGAATTGCATTTGAGATGATTGCTAGTCATCCTTTTAAACGTAGCCGTCAAGCAATTTTTCAGGTTTTCTTCGGCACCAGGCAGTTCCCTATCCAACACCAGAATAAGCTGCGTGTCATCAGCATACGATATTGTGCTAATTTGGAATGACGCAATTAGCTCAATCAGGGGTACCATATACAGGTTGAAGAGTACGGGGCTTAACCTAGAGCCCTGAGGGACCCCAGAGCTGATGACTTTAGCTTCAGATTGGAATGGGCCCAAACCTGTGACTTGGCGTCTGCTGTTAAGGAAGTTTCTGAGCCAAGCCAGAGCCACCCCTCCTATTCCTGCAGTAACCATCCGGTCCACTAAGATGGTATGTGAGACCGTGTCGAAGGCTGCCGACAGAACAAGTAAAATCAGGACAGCCTTCTTTCCCTGGTCCATGGCCATTCGTAGGGTCTCTGCTGTGAACAGCAAGGCAGACTCGGTAGAATGTTTCGACCGAAACCCTGACTGGTTTGGATGCAGGATGTTATTCTCCTCCAGAAAGTTCGTGAATTGGCTATTCACAAACTTTTTCGCCAGTTTGAATACCAATGGGAGCAGGGAGATGGGACGCAGGTTGGAGAGGGTGGTCGGGTCAGATAGGGCCTTTTTCTGGAGAGGCTTGACTGCTGCAAGCTTCCATTCGTTAGGGATTTCTGCCGTGGCTAACGATGAGTTTATGATGCTGTTTATGGTCAGATTAACCACCTCCACTAACGTCTGCAAAACCGAAGGTGGGCAAGGATCAAAAGGAGATCCAGATTTACTGATCAAAATGGCTTTTAAGGTATCCTCAAGGGAAACCGGGTTGAATGAATCAAGGCGAGGGGACCTAGTTAGTGATTTCTCTCCCTCTATCCGTTCTAAGTTCCCTGGAATAGAAGATACCGGAGGAAAAGTCTTCACAATATCGAGAATCTTATGTTCAAAATAGTCAGCAATCGTATTGCAGAGATTTTGGGACGGAGGAATCTCCTGCGATAGGGCTGCTGGGTTAGTATAATCATTTACTATTTTGAAGATTTCTTTTTGTCCATTTCCCGCAGTAGACATAGCCTGCAAGTAGTGGGCTTTCTTGGCTAACTTAATCCCTGCATGGTATTTCCTTCTGGCCGATTTGTAAACATTGCGGGCAGCTACATCATAGTTCCTGCGCCACCTCCGCTCCAGTGTTCTCACCTCCCCTAGTTCATAATTTCAGGGCTGGCGAGAACCATGGGGCACTCCTTTTGCCTTTGGTGATACCGGAATTATTGTTACCAGTTGGACCTAATGAGACGCCAGCAGTTGCTATCCAGTCACAAAATTTCTGATTGTCAGTGGAAGTATCGCCTGTAAGAACGGGCGTACTTTCTCTTAACATACCTACTATATCAGGTCTACTGGATAATTTCTTCCAGTTAGGTTTATAATTATCATCAGGTCTTCTATTTTTAGTAGCGTTTGCCAAGACATTGTATTTCAACGCAATGTCAAACGGAACGAGATAATGATCGGACCAGATTAGAGGACAGGGGGGTTTGACTATTAACCTAGTTGAATTGGAACAGATGCAATCCAATAAATGTCCCGCTATATGTGTGGGTTCTCGATTGAGGAGGGTCAGGCCGAGAATATTAATGATGTCTGTAAAACTACCTACTCCTGGCTCTTTAGGGGAGTCTAGGTGCAAATTCAGATCCCCTAGCACCGTGAAATGGGAGAATCTAAGCGCCATATCGCTCAGTGCATCTCCTACACTTTCTAAGAACTCGGTGGGGGACCCAGGAGGGCGATAGATAAGGGCACCTGAAAAGGTGAAAGAGTCATGGATACCCAAACAAAAGGCCAAGGCCTCTGCCCCTTTGATGTCTGCCAACTCATGAGTGGAACATTTGAGTGAGTTGCGATAAATAATGGCCAGCCCCCCCCCCCGTTTTTCCTTCCTATCCAATCGCTGTATCAGGAAGTTCTGAGGAAGAGCTACGGCTAAATCAGGGTTACACCAAGGTTTTAGCCATGTTTCTGTAACCAGGAGCCAGTCTAAATTAGTCTTCACAATCAGATCATTAATACTTTGGGCATTTCTACAAAGTGATCGGGCATTAATGAGTCCTCCTCGCAACACGGGAGATTGTAAGGGCACTTCCGGGGCAGACTCTGGAGTCAGCATAGACTTACACTGACCACAACACACAGGTCCATACCAATTGTCAGGGTTTAAAACCTCGTGACAAAGCGTATGAGGCATGTTATAGGAATAGAATAACTCCCTAGACATACCTGAAATGTCATAGCCGTTTCGAGGGGCATGGAACTGCACAGCGTCCCCCGCCTCTGCCGCCTCCTTGGCGCTGACGGGCGCAGACGGGTAAGACTCTGGCTTGACTCCGGCGAGAGTTCGGCGAGCCCGCTGCGCGTCACCGCTGCGCGTCTGTGCGTGGGAGGTTTAAGTAGGGAGCTCACCTCACCTGGATGCCTGAGCACTAGAGCGCTCAGCAGAATGGCGCCACCAGACCTCCCCAGCTACCCCAAGATGGCGGAAAACGCGAGGAGCCACAGGTCAGCCCGCTAAAGTAGCGGTGAGGGGCACATTTACAATGCAAGTGTGTGGGAAGTGGTCCTGATAAAATCAGGGGATTTAATAAACAATTTTAAAATAAAATAAAAAAACGGGAACGATATTTTAAAAACGCGCTCTGCCTTACAGATGGGCTTCCTACAGCGCACAAAGAGTGTGGAGCGCAGCGTTACACTAAAAAGCCTATCCCAAGATGCACTGACCGAAGTAGTCGTCTTAAGTAGGGAGCTCACCTCACCTGGACGCCTGAGCACTAGAGCGCTCAGCAGAATGGCGCCACCAGACCTCCCCAGCTACCCCCAAGATGGCGGAAAACGCGAGGAGCCACAGGTCAGCCCGCTAAAGCAGCGGTGAGGGGCACATTTACAATGCAAGTGTGTGGGAAGTGGTCCTGATAAAATCAGGGGATTTAATAAACAATTTTAAAATAAAATAAAAAAACGGGAACGATATTTTAAAAACGCGCTCTGCCTTACAGATGGGCTTTCTACAGCGCACAAAGAGTGTGGAGCGCAGCGTTACACTAAAAAGCCTATCCCAAGACCGACTGACCGAAGTAGTCGTCTTAAGTAGGGAGCTCACCTCACCTGGATGCCTGAGCACTAGAGCGCTCAGCAGAATGGCGCCACCAGACCTCCCTAGCTACCCCCAAGATGGCGGAAAACGCGAGGAGACACAGGTCAGCCCGCTAAAGCAGCGGTGAGGGGCACATTTACAATGCAAGTGTGTGGGAAGTGGTCCTGATAAAATCAGGGGATTTAATAAACAATTTTAAAATAAAATAAAAAAACGGGAACGATATTTTAAAAACGCGCTCTGCCTTACAGATGGGCTTCCTACAGCGCACAAAGAGTGTGGAGCGCAGCGTTACACTAAAATGCCTATCCCAAGGCTTCAAGGCATCAAGGGTGCGTACCATGGGTGGAGTATGAGCATTCCCATGCAACCACCTAAGGTTTCTGACACTAAACTCAATTTACTAAATAAAGTAGACAGGTTTTAGTGTCAGAAAACTGCACCCTTTTGAAGTAGGCACAAGGAAGGAGAAATGCTTTAATTTCTCCTTTTTTTCCAACTTTGTACGTGTGCTGTACTATACAGCACACATACAAAGAGGGAAAACAGTTTAAGTCAGGCCATGCCTAGTATTTTGTACTGTACTTATTGGGCCCGCAGGCCCTACTACTTGAACTATCGGCCTCCCAGGGTGTGGCCCCACGAAAAGGTTTATTGGCCCTTCCTCCCATGGGAGGTCCTGCATCTGCATTGTCTCTGCTGCGGGGCATGCAGCCATGTGGCCCCTGGTTCCTTTTGCTCCTCTCCTCTGCCCTGTCCGTCTTGCGGGAGCTCCGCTGGGGCTGGAGGCGAGCCGGGAGGCTCTTCCTCCTCCCCCCAGGCATCGCACTCTTCTGAGTGCTCGGGGAGGTTTTGCACCGCCACGCCCTCTTGAAGCCTTCTCCTACGGCAGTGGCTCAGCCAGGCAAGCTGCTACCACTGCTGCCACCCCACCCGCTACTGAGTGCGGCAGGGGCAACATCCTCACCCAGGCCTGATCTTGGACGGCAGGCCTAAGGATGTCCGCCCTACCGCTCCTAGGGAAACGAGCGCAGCCTCGACTGCATTGGCATCCGGCACCGCCATTCTGAGACTGTTGCAACTACCGTAAGGTAGGACGCTCCTCGCCTCCACTGAACTTTCCAACACAAACTCTCCACCCGGTGGTATTCAGATGTCAGGAAGAGTCCAGATTTTCCTCCCCAAACACCTTTCCACCCTATCTGAATACACCCCTTGCACCTAACTAAACCTATCCCCCACCATGTCCTATTGACCCCTGCATGAATCACCCCGGGGAAGACTGATCTGGGACCTACACTTCCCCCGGGGCCCTTCAATCGGACCCACCCCTCCTTGTACATGGACACCACTCCTCGACCAAGGCTTTTCTCCTCCACCACAAGGCCCCAGCCTGGCATCTGTAGAGGCCCTACACTTATTCCTCGGACCCCCGGTCCTGATTTTCTGCACAATGTCTACTGCCTGGCCTCCATTCCCCTGCACAGGCCTGGGGCTACGTGTTTCATGCATGGCGTGTCCAACTACACTGAGAGTGAACCGCTCCACCACACACGTTTGCATGCATCCAGAACAAACCACAGCCCATTAAGGCACACACCTGCCACAGATCAGTGCCAGTCTGCAGCCCTTCGCCTGACCCGTGGTTCTTCACTGGTGCGACCACCTATATTCTCCCCGAAGCTTATACAACACCACAGAGGCCATCTATGTGCTCCCCTCTACCCACCAGCCACAGAGCACAGACCGACTGCGATGGCTTCAGTCCCAGCCCTCAAGCGATTCATCTTCTCTGCTGTCGCCTCCTCCCAAGAGACTTGGCCTCAGAGATTGACCATCTCAAAAACTACTTCACAGCTATAGGCCTTGAAGTATACTGACAATGCCTCATGTTCATACAACTCGGAGGAGAGACAATCCACAAGTTTGCCAAGACCATGGTGGAAGCAGGCCCGCTGTTTATGTATTTATTTTTTATTGAAGAGTTTTATTTAGGGCTGGCAAGACCCAGGGGTATCAGAGGGCTTTACATTAGTGCATGTTCAACAAATAACGAGTATAGACCGAACAGTTGAATCGAAACAGGAAAGGGCAAGGGTTGAGCACAATGGAGGAAAAATAGCAGAGAAGGGGTAGAAGAAGATCAAGTGTTGAAGTCATGTCTTTGTGGGGCATTGGGGTCCTGCTAGTTGAGATGTTGGATTAGGAGGAGCTCCTTTGGCTGTTTTTTAAAGCTCAAGAAGGAGCAGTTAGGCCTGATATGTACTGGAATTGAGTACTAGATTTTTGGGGCATTGCTCGAGAAGGGGTGTAGCTGAGTTTTTTGTGGGCTTTCGGCAGAATGAGGAATAGGGTGTTAGGTAGGCCGTTCTAAAACTGCAGCGAGCTTTAATTAGGAGCCAGTTCAGTTCTTTCAGGGCAGGGGAGATGTGGTCATATTTTTTTTATTCCTGTGACCATTCTGGCTTCTGTTTAGAGGGTGGTTCGAAGGCGGGCAAAGTGGGATCACAGTGCCTTTGAGGGTGGCATTCCCATAGTCTACATGGTCCCCTCGCACGAGTGGCCCGCCATGACAACCTCAACATCATCTCCTACGCCGACGACACCCAGCTCATCCTCTCCCTCACCAAGGATCCACACACGGCCAAAACCAACCTCCACAAGGGAATAAAGGCCGTCGCCAATTGGATGAGGAGCAGCCGTCTGAAGCTGAACTCGGACAAGACGGAGGCCCTCATCCTCGGACCCACCGCCTCAGCCTGGGACGACTCCTGGGGGCTGACTACTATGGGAACAGCACCAACACCCACCGACCATGCACGCAACCTAGGATTCATCCTCGACTCCTCCCTCTCCATGTCTAAACAGGTCAACGCCGTCTCCTCCTCCTGTTACAACACCCTCCGCAAGATCTACAAGTGGATCCCGACCGAAACAAGAAGAACTGTGACACATGCCCTCGTCAGCAGCAGACTGGACTACGGCAACACACTCTACGCAGGAATCCCTGCCAAACACCTACGACGACTACAACGCATCCAAAAGGCCTCCGCCCGACTGATCGTCAATGTCCTGCCGTAGCCACATCATCCCCCACCTGAGAGACCTACACTGGCTAACCCGTCAACAAGAGGATCACCTTCAAGCTCCTCACCCACGTACACAAGGCACTCCACAACACCAGACCACCCTACCTAAACAGCAGACTCAGCTTCCACACCCCCACCCGCCAGCTCTGCTCCGCCAGCCTCGCCCTCGCCGCTGTGCCCCGCATCCAACGTACAACCTCCCGCGGCGGATCCTTCTCCTACCTCGCCGCCAAGACCTGGAACACCCTCCCTACCCACATACGGCAGACCCAAGACCTACTCACCTTCAGAAGACTCCTCAAGACCTGGCTCTTCGAACAGTAGCAACAACCCCCCCGCCCCCTCCTCTCAGACCTCTTGAGACCCTCGCGGGTAAGTAGTGCGCTTTACAAGTACTCTGATTGATTGATTGATTGATTGATTGATTGATGATCTAGACAACACCAGCACTTGCATCCCAAATGTAAGATTATTTGGCAATAGGTAGGGTTTGATTTTGTTCAGAAGTTTCAGGCTGTCGAAGGCAATCTTTGCACTATTCTTTACATTATCTTTTATGGTCATTTTGAAGTCCAGTGTGATTCCTAGAGATTTTGGCGAAGTCAGCTAGGGATAGCATGCAGTTAAGAGCGTCAATGGAGTTTAGCCATTCTTGCATCTGTGGGGACTGTACTTCCTTTTGATATGAGGAGAATTTCAGGCTTATCTAGGTTGAGTTTTAGGTGTTTGCGTGCAAGCCAGAGTTGGACTTCTTTGAGGGTGGCATTTAACTGGTCTACATTGTCAAGTGAGGAGATTTCCATGTAGAGCTGGGTGACATCTACTTGTAGATGGAAGGGGCTGTTTGCTTGGTTGAGAATGATGGTGATGGGCTACTTGTAGATATTGAACAAGTGGGCGCGAGGACCGAGCTTGGGGGGACACCCCGGATAATTGCTGTTGTGTCAGAGGTCAGGTTGCTTATTTTTATTTGTGGAGATTGGTTTTGTAGAAAAGATGTGAACCAGCATAGGACCACCCCTTTGACACTGATCCTTTTTTGGGGGACTCCAAGAGCAGCTTGTGGTTGACTGAGTCGTAGGACACCGAAAGGTCTAGTAGTAGGAGCAGGCAGCATCAGCCGGTTTCCAGAGATTTGTGGATGTCACCTACGATGTTCAGATTTATAATCTTTGACCAGAAGGGAGTTAGGGTGTGATTGATCTTTTTTTCCAGGAATGTTGGGTGGGGGTTGTGAGAAAGTGCCATCTTTCGTGCCTTGGTATGCCCCCACTTTTTTCTGAACTGCTGATGTGCTTTGACTGAGTGTGCCCTGGATTCCTGCCAACCAGGTACCCAGGACCTGTGTTCCTTCCCTAAAACTTCCCTCTAGGAGTGTTGGTCGCCTCTCGAGAGTCTCCGTCCCTGAGCCTGCAGCCTTTGTTCCTTTTTACCTTTCCCATTGCATAACATCGAGCACCAGACAGCTCAAGAGCACCCTGCACCCTGCACCCAGCCGCCTGAGTGCTGCTGGCCACCTTTGTCCTACCCTACTTCCCCCTTGCCCTGAGCAAGTGACCAGGAGCCCAGCTCCCACAGCCGCGTGGCCTGCTAGCCAGCAGCCACCAACCGAAGGCCCCCTTTCCCCCATTGGATATCATTGGGCCTACCTACCTCTGCACCCGGCCGGCCCTGCACTGCTGGGGCGGAACCGACTGTACTTACCTGACCGTGGTGGACCCCTGAGTCTATACCCGGAACCTTACCTTCATCAGCCAAGTACTCACCTGGAAACCGGTAACTCGCTTACCTGCCATTGGATAACATTGACCCATTTTAACTCGAACATTTTCTAAGTGTGAAGTTTTGAAAACTGCAAATATTCACATAAAATCAGCCAAAGTCCGAATTCCAAAGTACTCACCTGCAAGTAGGCGAGAAGCCAGTACTGTACCTTGCAGCCCAGTACTGAACCGCAAAAGTAATCCTTACCGGGTTTACTAGTAATCTGTATTTTCTCCATAGGAACCCATTGTCTGCTTTTCTATGAAATTTCTTCTGTCTACTTTTGAAAACTTGAAATATTCTTTAAAAATCATTCGAAATACTGAAACGCAACTACCTACCTGTTTCAAGTTCAGAGTAGACGGTGTGGGTGAGGATAAAATGAGGCACAAGGTACCGGAAAACAATTTTATTCTGGTGGTCCTCTGCCGCAAATAAAATAAGGATTAGTCTGTGCTCGCTGGAACTTAAGTTTCCAAATACGAGACAGTACTAAGATGTGAAAGGTGTGGTCAACATGTTTCTCGCTTAAAGTTCATTGACATGCGATTCTTCAGGACCTATTGAATATCAAAACTACTATCTACAGAAACATGACCTGCCAAAGTGTCAGTTTACAAAAAGCACACAAATTGTACTACCTGTTTAACACCTGCTCTTGCCTAAATTGGGAGACAAAAGAGACTGTTACCACAGGTAAGTGACAAAATGCATTCCCTGTAGTGACCGTGAGCACAAAGTGACATTGTGATATACTAGTGATAGGTGCAGCTAGCTGCAGAGGACCACCAGAATAAAATTGTTTTCCGGTACCCTGTGCCTCATTTTATCCTCACCCACACCGTCTACTCTGTTCTGGCCCCTCACCCACACTTCACCCATAGGCAGTTGGATAAAAGATCTCCGATAAAGAGCCCCTCTTTGAGGTGTGCCCGTTGGGTATTGCACCGCCTACCCAACGAGGAGCATTGGCTATGATGAAGCATGACACTCGCAAGGGTGTGTGAGGCCATTATATCCAACACAATGGATACCCAGGGTTAGTGTCCCATTGAACACTGCCCCTCGCACCTTAGTGACCGCCCTTTCCTTCTTTTAGGAACAGCCCAGCCTCCTTTCTATTGTCCGCAGAGTTGTGTAGGCCCCTTTGAGACGGTTTTGTCAGAGTATTGGTGATCGTAGTGCGTAGGTAGTAGGAGTTGTGGGCAAGAGCAGCTTGGAGGAAGTCCCAAGAAGTCAGTGCCGGAAAGTAAGAGGGTGTGGCTTGTTTAGGGGGTGTTTGGACGGAAGAAATTTTGGGATGGGGTGGTGTTGGTAGTGATATTCTGAGCTGAGCTGGTGTGCTGGGCTGGATCAGTAGGTGTGTCGGTCACTGAGCAGACCAAGTTATGCAAACGAGGGGTAGTAGTGTGGGTCAGTGGGCATCTTAGGTACACCATGTTCGATACTAGTTGGGGTGACAGCAAGGTGATTTGGGAGGGAGGGACTGGAGTTGGTGGTGGGACTCTTGTGTGTTTCATTATGTGTAGTGTCCTGAGGAAGAGAGTGGCTAGGGGGTTAGGGGGTTTTGACAATGAAATGCCATTCTTTAGAATGGGGAAAATTGATTCAAAAGTGCGTAGGTTGGCATAGCTGGCTTGTATCATGATAGTTCTGTTTCTGAAGATGGTTGAGGCAGCATTGCCTTTGAACGTAGGTGAGTTTGAGATTGTCAGTTTCTGTCCGTACAGGATGTTGGTTATGGGAAGGTGTTTTTAGCATAGTGTTCCTTTTCGGAGGAAGTGTAGTGTAAAAGAAGATGATCAGTTCAACTCTTTGCTATTTTCTTTTAGTGTAGTTAGGGTGTGGAGTTGCAATAGTAGTGTAGTTAGGTAGAGTTGGACTAGCACCAACCCATTCCAGGATGGCTTCCGAGCTGGTGGTGAGTGGGGAGCATGAGTTCAGGAATCCCCTTTCTATTCCTGTGGTATGTTGAAGGGTCAAGGTGGTCGAGGAGGGACTACGTCCTCTTCCAAGCTATTTCTGTTTAATTTGCCTGGGAAGAGAGCCCATTCCAAGATGGCCCTCACTCACCAGAGTGAGGGGCCAGGGATCATGCAGTCCCCTTTCTATTGAAGTGTAGAGGTGGAGGAGCCAAAGAGGTGGAGGATGGACTTCAATCTATTTCTGTTTCCTTTGCCTGGAAGATTAGGAGGACCCAGGTCTCCCTGGTCCTTTTTTGTGTCGGTGAGTGATAGGCAGGACCCAGGGTCAATGTGGAGGAAGGGGGTGGAGGGGCCAATATGGTGACCCTGGCTTTCCCATGTGATCCATCACTAGGAGGAAGAAGTGGACTCCCTGAGGAGAGGGAGCAGTTTGTCCCAGCAGGGGGAAAGGTGCTTCCCTGTGGAGGCACAGTGCAGGCAGGCAGAAGGACAGACTTACTGATGCTCAGTGTCGGTTGCCGCCTGATATGCAATGTTTCTATGTGCAGTGGCAACAGGGTGTGCTGGCTGTGTTATGGGCTCCAAGGACCTGCAAAGACGTCGCCAGGGCGTGAAAGGAATAGCTGCAAAGAGCCTGGCACAGCCTGGGCCATACAGCCGAGGCAGGCGGAGGGTTTCCAGGCTGCATTATGGGCTCCGGGATCCAATGAAGACACAGTTGCAGGCATTGTCGGAGCACAATGGGCATTGCTGCAAGGGGACTGCTGCAGCAGGGGCTGGTCAGGCAAGGCAGGTCTGTCGCCACCTACTACCCAGTCGTGGCATTCCCTGGGTTCAATGGGGTCTCCGGCTAGACAAGGTCCGTGCAGGAAACGTCAGTGGGTTCTAGCAACTGCTGTGTGGTCAGAAGGGTACCGCTGCTGACCAGTGACCAGCGACCAGGCAGTATGGGTGTGCCAGGGCCGGCAGCTTGTGTAGAGGTGTAATGCAGGTAGTTCCTCCCGGTGGTCTCTCACTGTTTCCAACTGGAGAGGTAACTGACCATTGTTATTAGATGCTAAGTCACTGTTCCTTTGCTCAATTCCCATGGTGCGGGGGGGCTCGATGGTGCTGGTCACATGCGCCACACTGAAGGCCACAATCAACGCATTCTGAGCCGCTTGTCAACCCTGATTACGTGCGATTCCGCCTCCAACAAGTCTGTCAAGCCTCAAAGGAGTCGGTAGACGAGTTCTACACCCAGCTGTGAGAGCTAGCAAGCATCTGCCCCTTACCAGATGAGCAAGACAAGATCAGGGCACAGTTCATCTGGGGGTGTTCGCCAGCGAAACGTAGGTAATACAACATTAAACTGCTCTGTTTTACCTCTAACTACCTGTACTCCTTTGGATTTAGGTGGACAAGAGTGTAATTATCCAGAGCGCAGAGGTGCGCTTTCTACAAGTCAGTGCAACCAATTGCCCTAAGCCATCGATGCTTGACATTTCACCAACTGCCAAAAACAAGAGGCAAAACTAAAGAAAATGGAAGCCACAGACATCATCGGAAGGTTTGAGGGGTTGACTCCTTGTGTCTCACCCAAAGTGATAGCCAGGAAACCGAAACAACCAGGGTAGGTGAGAATATGTGTGGGCATGCACCTCCCACATGCAGCCATGAAGCCCGAATGACACATGACGTCAACAGTTGGTGACATAGTGAGTGAACTGGCCAGATCACAATGGTCTTCGAAGGTGGACTTGAAGTCCGGGTACCTTCAGATCCTTCTGGCGCCAGAGTCCCAACATATCACCACCTTCTTCACCCTCATTCAGCGGAGGGGGTACAAGCGCCTACATTTTGGATTCTCCAGCATGACAGAGGTGTTTCAGGACATAATGAGTAGGGTTTTGCCTGGCCTAACGGGCATGCTGAATGTCAGTGATGATATTTTATTCTACTTGAGAAAAAACCCTCCAACGACTAAGGGGTGCCTTCACCTAGCTCCAGGACGGTGGGCTCACCCTCCAATGGGAGAAATGCAAGTTACTCAGGGAAGAAATATACTTCTTCACCTAGCGATATGTGGCAAAAGGGATCATGTCTGACCCAGTGAAAATGTGAGACATACAGTCGGCACCCACTCCCTCCACCGTAACCGGCGTCAGGAGTTTCCTAGGGATGGTCATGTACTGTGGCTAGTTTATGAAGAACCACACCACCCTAACAGAATCAGTCTGCGATGTCACCAGAGCAGACCCACTCTGTAGGTGGGGTGTACAGCAAGACACCAAGCAGGCATTGTCGAAGTACACTACCTTGGCGTACTTTGATCCAAACTGAGACACCAAACTCTTTGTCGACACCAGTCCCACTGGCCTAGGAGCAGTACTTTCCCAAAGACAGACATGCAGTGAGTGGGCCCCTATTGCATATGAAAGCTGAGCGCTGACACCCATGGAACAACGCTTCTCCCATTAAAAAGAAGGTGATTGCATCTAGCACTTCCACCTTTGGGTCAGATGTAGGTAAATGAGAAATACCGGTTTCTTAATAGCGAACTTTACCTATTCGCTACTAAGAAATCGGTATTTCCTATGTAGGTAAAGATTCAGTAAAAAATACAGAATCCTTAATATTCCTTATTACCGAGTCGTTAATTGAGATTCGGTAATAAGTAATACCTACACATTCATTTCTATGGGCTTGGAAGCCCATAGGAATGAATGTGAAGACATTCAGTATTAGCGATTAGGTATTAACGAATCGGTAATACCGGGAGGTATTTCAAGGGAGCCAGGGTGTCCAAAGCACATTCTGTTGCACCCCTGAAATGTGCATGTGTGCACATGTGGCGCACATACCTGCCCTAAGGGCATGGATGTGTGTCACATGGCACTTTAAAAAAAGCAAAAAAGTGCTTTTTTTAAGGGAAATCGGCAATTACCACCAACTTGAAGTTGGTAATTACCGATTTCTTAAGACTCAAAAGCACTCTTTAATGTGCTTCCTACATTGCATTTAAGGAATCATTATTACCGATTCCTTAAATGCAAGAGCAATAAGGAATCAGTATTAAGGAATCGGTATTTACCGATTCCTTATTTACCGATTCCTTACCTACATTAGGAATGGCTAAATACCCATCGATAACACAGAACACAGAAATTTACTGAATTTCGGTGTTACTGACCGGTATTTAGCCACCTACATCTAGCCCTTTATCTTTATTGCCAGCTATTTACAGTGACCTCTGACCAAAAACGTCTGATCCCGCTGTTCAAAGTATCTGCCACCAAGCCACATGAGGATTAAAAAGTGTATATTTCAACTACAAGGGTACCAAGTCTCAGTGGTGTACAAGCCAAGGATCCACAACCCCGCTAAATTCCTGACTGTGCATGCCCACCTCGCTACTGCCCAGGAGGCAGCCTAAACTGCAGAGACAGAATACGTCCAGCTAGTTGTTGAACGGTCCTGACCTCTGCCTGTCTCTTAGGCAATAACCATTAAAGCCATAGAGATAGATGACTGCCTACAGCTGACCATTGAGGCGATGTTGGCAGGTACCTGGGAGGCCGTCAAAGCCAGACTGAAGAGCCGCACAGGAAGTTCTGATCTTCCTGTACCTCGTACGTGAGGAACATATCATCACGCCAGACAAGTGTCTGTTATGAGAACCCCAGCTAGTAATCCCTTCCAATTTGACCGAATATCTGGTTGATCCTACCAGGGGATGGTAAAGACCAAGAATAGACTCCGTGCCAAGGTGTGGTTTCCAGGATGCAATAAGGTGCTGCAACCTCTCCCATTAGCTGCCCTGATCCCCCTCCAGTGCCAGAATGGGAACCCAAACCAGCACTGGCAATGAAGTCTGACTGGCCACGGTGGGGGGGGAGGTTGTAGGGGGGAGACACAACTGCTTCTTTTGGTACAGGAAGCCAATATTGCAGCACTACTGCAAAAACGCCCCCCACCAGTCCAAAAATGGCCCCCACCCTTCTATCCCACTGGGAAAACACTCAGTGCCAGCGATGGCCAGTCCTGTTCTGTCCCCCTCATCCTGTCATCACTGAGCACATCCCTGAAATACCCTGGAACAAAGCAAGCTCCGACTTCGGAAGCCTCCCAGACAGAGGTGGTGAAGTCAACGTCAGCAGAAGAGGTCCTACTCGAGCTAGAAAAGATGGCCAAATCAAGAAATTGAGAATCGACAAAGGGCCAGTGCTTAAAGGGCAAGGGCTGCCAGCTACCCTGCCTCTCAAGGGACAAAATGACAACCATTACCAAAACTGTTCGCATTGCTGAAGCAGAACAGCAGTGTGCCGAGCAGGCCATCTATGTTTTCCTGAGGAATTATCGCTTAACTCCCCACACCACCACCTCCTCTGTTTCAAGCAGATGGTAGAGAATGCTATCCCACACCACCCTCTGTAGACTGAGGCGGAGAACCCGGACAGTCAAGCAGTGGTGTGGCAAGGGGGGTGCGGTGGGTGCGGGCCGCCCAGGGTGTCATCACTGAGGGGGCTGACAAAATGTCACTGAGGGGGTGACAAATTGGCAAACATTTGTGTAACTATCTTTTTTTTCCTTATTTTAATAATTTCAATGTGGGCGGAGGGTGACAAGAACATTTTCCGCACTCGGTACCACCTTACCTTGCTATGCCAGTGCAGTCAAGCCGCCGCCAAGCAACAAGCTCAGAATCAAAATGGGTTTCAGTGCCAGAGGGAACCTCAAGCCAGGGGGAATTGTTCTAGCAAAAGACTGCTCCGGGCCATAACCCTCTGTTATGTCCCGGCACGACTCCACAATGGTGACAGACAGTTATTCTTTTTTGAGAGGCACTGTAAGAGTATTGGACATTACCAGTTCCGGAATGTGTCCTTTAAATAGAAACCAAGGCTATCAACATGGCTGAAAAGCCGAAAAGCTGAAAATAGGTGCAAACTAACACACAGCATTTAAGACAGTGCTTAATTTGAACTGGTGGTTTCTGGTGACTGGGTGTGAGTGTTTGATTGGTTCCGATGCTCCGTCCATCACCACCCCCTTTTGTACCACTTTTGGCCGCCATAAGTGTGGCAGGGTATGCTCAGACGTGAGTCCCTTGCTCACTTTGCCACTGGATTCAAGCAAGCCGGGCTGAAGACGGCTGTAATGCCAGAAACCGGTCCTCGGAAGCTTGTTTCCGGTCCAGGGAAGGCATGGCTTGGCAGTTCGGGCTGGACTGTTCCCATGAGGCACAGGGTCAGACTGATTTGCATATAGCCATGTCTGAACTGGGGTGGCAGAGTGGGCTAAAGAACGGTGATGGATTCAACCCAGATCTTTTGACTGGGTGTGAGTGTTTGATTGGTTCGGATGCTCCGTCCATCACCACCCCCTTTTGTACCGGTTTCCGGTGCTCGGCACCGGTACCTAATTGTCAGTACCAGCACCTGGGGCTGCTGTTCGTCTAATTTACAAATGAGCACAAGATCAGTTGTTTATTACCTCAATATACATTAAAAAAGTAATACCTGCCACCCAAGCCATTCTTATTAGCTTTGGTGTTCTGAAATAGTACAAATGTCAAATTGTTGGAGTGTGGTGGTTAGTAGTTGTGTCGGTACTGTCACTGGTCATGTTGGCATGGGAGTGGGTGATGCAAGCTGCAGTAGCCTCCTGACAATGACCTACATGCCAACCCTTCTGATTCAGGTGGGAGACTACCGATTTCAAGGCTAGTCTCCCGACTACTACATTCAGATTGTGATCTGCTGAAAAGAAGGCAAAATGAAATGTTGATCCTGTCACGCACGCTCCCATCTGCCCCTACAAGAATTACCTCTGATATCCAAAGTTAATGCTTTAAAGAGCGCTTTGTAATTAATTCTTGGTGGGGGAGATTTCTGCGTGCGACAGGCCTTGACATTTTATTTTTGGCAGTTTTACATAGCGTATACAAAAACAGTGTTTGCTCTGTTATTAAACTGCCAAAAATGAAACGTCAATAGACCCGATTCAGGCAGATTGCCTTCTATTTCAATATAAATCAATGAGAAAAATATATATTTTTAATCCCTCAAATGTTGGCATGTATGCAAGGGCCCTGCCACTTAATGTTTTGCAAATTAAGCACTGAATTTGTCAGAGTATGTTATTTGCCAGCTCTGTGGAAACCGTGATATTATTCGACATTTTGGAGACGTACTCGGAATTCCTTTTTGGATGTTTATAGCCCATGTTGATTTGTACAAAAATCCAGATCGTAGATTGTTGTAAACTAGGCATTGGTCTGGAGGCGCTGCAGTGCATAAAGCCTGCCCTGCGTTATTCTAACTGAGGAAATACTGCCCCCTCACGGACATCTCAGAGATAGCAGGCGATTAACAGGCGCAGTAGATTAGAGGAAGAAATAACTGGAATAGGTTATTCTAACCTACAAGTAACAATTCCGCCTCTCGCACTGCCATGACAGTATTTTTTATGTTTTGCAGTTTTATACAGTATAAGGGGGAGAGTTACAAAAAAGTCGCGCAGACCCGCGTGAGGCTGAGCTGCGTTGTGCGACAGGGAGGGAGCAGGAGAGCGCCATATCTTCAGAGATATGGCTCTCTGATCCCCTTTCCCTTGCACCAGCGCTGATTTCAGCGGCCATGTACCATGCATACACTTTAGCACGATAGCGCAAGGGTGTGTGCATGAGTCTAGCATAGGTTTTGTACAAGAAAAGTACCCTTCTTGTACAAAATACTTTTCCCACTTTGTATGTGTGCTGCACAGTACAGCACGCATGGAAAGTCGGAAAAGCAGGGAGAAATGAAAGCATCATATCTCCTTTTAGCACCTCCTTTGAACCTTTTGGTGCAAAACCATGGGGGAAATTTTCAAAAAAGTCATGGAGCGCAGCCCCCTGCGAGGCCGCGCTGAGTTGCGCGATAGGGAGGGTGCCATATCTTCAGAGATATGGCTTTTTCCTCCCCTTTCGCTTGCGCCAGTGCTGATTTCAGCTGCCGTGCGCCATGCACACCCCTTAGCGCCGCAGCGCTAGGGTGTGTGCATGAGTGTAGCATAAGTTTTGAACAGGAAGGGTACCCTTCCTGTACAAAATACTATACTAGGCATAATGCAAAGCTTTTCCCACTTTGCATACGTGACGCAGAGTGCAGCATGCATGGAAAGTCAGAAAAGCAGGGAGAAATTACAGCATTTCTCGTTTTAGCACCTCCTTTGAAGGGGTGTTAACTTTTGGTGCAAAACCATGTTTATAAATCTTTGTAAATATGGGTTTGCGTCAAAAGGCATGGGTGGTTGCATAGGAATGCCCATGTACCACCCATGTGTAACGCCCCCTCTGCACAAAGTAATGCCAAGAGGTGCTTTGCGCTACTTAGAGGGTGCTTTCCATCGCGGAACAAGTTTTGTGCTGGAAAGAATATAGCAACAAAAAAAAAGATTTGCACTGGTTTGCGTCACTTTTGTGATGCATAATCAGTGCAAAAGGTTTAAAAATCTCCCCTGGTCTACAATTTTTGTAAAGATGGTTTTGGGTCAAAAGGCATGGATGGTTGCATGGGAACACCCATATTACACCCATGTAACGCCCCCTTCGGTGCTAAGTAATGCGAAACCGTGCTTTGCGCGACTTTGCGCTACTTTGAGGGCGCTTTTTAGCACAAAACAAATTTTGCGCTGGAAAGTAAATAGCGAAAAAATCGTTTTGCACTGGTTATTGTCAGGAAAACAACAAGGCTGTAGCTTTTCCCATCTATGCACCCAGGATCTGGAATAACATCCCCATATCCAGCCCACAACTGTTCCAGTTTGGAAAGATTTGAAGAGACACCACATTAAAGAACACTACATCACATTGCAGTAACATTCCACTAACTAGCTATCTATCCTATCACTGCTTGATTGTATGGTTGCCTTTGACCCTTTACTGCGCTCTGCGGTATTTTGGGCCAGGTCACATACATACTTAGGCAATGTTGTAGGCAAGATTGTGTATCACATTATCATTGACACTATCAAGGGGAAAAATGTGTTATTTAGTCATTTTAGTATATGCTATTTAATGATTTAATGTAGGTGTTCTTATTTCCAGGTTTACATTTTGTGTAGTAATAAGCTTTGCAGTTGGCGATCAAGTTATGTTCTGCATGGCTGTTGTGCGAGTTATGGATTTGGAACTTGCCATAGATAGTGGATTTCAGCTGTTTTCAGTTTCCAGATACCTGAACCTTATCTGGGGTTCTAAATTAATACATATATTCATATATTATTGAAAAAAATGTAAATTCATTATGTTTCAGCTGCTGCAGCAAGTGTAACATACAAATATGAAAGTAACGTTGTAAATTAATGAAAATATACTGTTAGAGGTATGTTAATGTTTACACAAGAGAAACCTAAAAACTCACTAAATTCCCCAGTTATGGTGTGAGGGCATGCCCTGCTTCCAATAGCCTTTGTGTCCAACCCAGGGCCTCTAGCCATGAACCGCAGGGATTGGACGCAGGCATGCCTTCAACTACCAAAAGCCCAGGCAACCAACCGCAAGCCTACCCCAATGACTTAATCCTTTTTTTCTTTTCTTTTCTTTTTTAAATTTGCACACTATTTGTAACTCTTAGTTTCAAGTTATGTTTTCTTTATTCGCAACCTTGTTCTGCATGCAATTTTTTGTGTGCATATATTACTTACGTGTGCAGTTCTTCACCCACCCACCCTCACTCTCAGTCTGCCCTTCAGCCTTGATTACAATGGTGACCAATACGTTTGTACTTTTTTTTAAATTTCAAATCGTTTTATTAAGGATTAAAGGGCATACAAAACAATACAAAATAGACGAGAAAGAGACAGAAAACAATACACGATTGGATACAGAGGGTGTATTCAGATGATAATCTGTCTGGTTCACATCATGTTGGCAAAAAAAGAATATCATGGATAATTAATAGATTATGAAATGGCCAAAAACACACAATAGATACATATCAGACAAATTATCCCTACATGGCGCCATACTCTTAACACACCAATGTGGTATAAGATGAGGAAAGAAAAGGATGAGAAAGGAGAAGAGAAGAAAAAGATTAAAGAATACAGGTTACAGCTGCAGCGTTACAGAATATCATAGAATTGTCTACAATAGCGTCTATGTTGTCCAAGTTATGCAATCCCTTGCTATACAATTAGTAGACCAAAGCAGGGTGTGAGACAGTGGATAGTATCCCACACTGGCCTAAGGCGGGTCGTAGCATGTTTGTACTTTTTTTTTACTCACAACTTTGCTAAAAGTCGAGAGCTTAGGAAAATGACACTTTTTTCTGAATTCAAAGTGGCAGATGTATGCACTCTAATTTCTAGAAATTCACTAGTTTACAGTCCACGAGATACATTTTTCGTATATTTTTGAGTCGTTTTTTTCCACACCTCTGGGTACTTCTCTATGCCAACTCCACTTCGTCCTCTTTGTGGCCTAGGACTGGTTATCGGGTCTGCCCTGTCATATGTGATTTTTTTCCATTGCACCCAGTGCACCGGTTTTTGTAAATTTGTGAATTTCAAGACGGGTGTGAAGAAGAATTCAAGCCCTTCATCAACTAAATCACGTTTCATTAAAAATCAATGATGATTGACAGAATTAGCGATTTTCCACCTCAGAAATGTAACGACCAAGAGAAAACTTGTGGATTAACCCTTGCAAACCCACAAACACCTTTTTCACATATAGATATCTCAATAACTACTAAACGGATTCACAGCAAAAACATTTTTTTTTAAAAAGCTCGCTTTCTGAGTTAAGTACCAGTTTTATGGCAAGTTGAAGTGAATCCGTCTGTGGTTTTTACCGTAGAAGAGAGCCAAATTATCTGCATTTTGTCTCATCAAGCAAAGACTTGCACAAAACTTAGCATGCCAGACCGTATCCAGTTTCGCCACACATGTAAAACTTGCATAGATTCTTCAAACTGGACCAAAAATATTAGCAATCCAAAAAATTGATTTTCAGTGGAAAGAACAGTTGAGCCATAATGACAGCCTCATGATCACTGACTCAGTAATATATAGGATATATATCTGAAAACGTCATTAAAAGACTGACAGAAAATGATACACACAGTCTCATGTTTCCAGTATAGCTTGTGCTTGTATTGCAATATAAGCTGTGTGGCGATACACCACTGATCATTTACCCTTTTCCTATAGGGGAGGGGATATGTTACTCATTAGTTAGAAGGGCTATGAAGCAGAATAGGAAAACTAGAATCAAGAGAGGCAGTGAAAGAGCACTGGGGTATTGAGGAAGAGGTGATTACAATTTTAACACAATGAAAATCCATTGTTTTCAGTGCAGATGTGCATTTCAGGTTTATTTAGGCAGTGGGAGGGACAAGGATGTGGAGATGGTGCAGAGAAGGGTAAGGAAGAGTTAGGCGGTTCAGGGGTGCCCATCCGCTGTGCCTGACTCAAGGGTCAGGGATGTTGAAGGTACTCCAGCACAGGTACAGGCGGGTGGTGTGGTGGGTGGCAAAAACATAACGCAAAGAGGGAACAACTGTCTAGCTGTGGGGAGGCAGCCACCATCCCAGGTCTCAGCAATGGGGGGAGCAAGTGTCAGCTTCTTGTGGGGGTCAACCAGACCTGGTATTAAACCTTGCAAATGTGTGTTGCCCTGGCTATCCAAAATAGGTGGTTTCATTAACGTGGTGTTGGGCGGAGCTGCAGCCAGAGACCCAGAGGGGTACAACGTACAGAGGGCAAGGAGGCCCGTTGCTCAGTTCGGAGCAGGGGATCAGGGGCAAACTCAGCCAAGCCTGGACTACTGTTGTCTGAGCATCCCAAGGCAGGAGGTGCAGGAATGTTCTCAGCATCCACATAATCCGGCAGGAGGTTTTGACCCCCGCTGTGATCTGGCCTTGAAAGAAAGGTGCGAGTCAATGAGCACCCTTGCATTTTTAGTTGCCTCTATGGGCGGGGGCGGTGAGGTGCACCTTGTCATCAATACCTCTGACCAACCGGGCAAGGGGCTGGCATCAAACGATAAAACCTCCATTTTCTCTGAGTTGCATTGGAGCAAATTGTGCCTAGCCACCTCATTACTGTTACTATGCATGCAGCAAAATTTGACCTGGATACTGTCACTTTGTTGTCATAGGTAAGCAGAAGCTGGGTGTTGTCTGTGTATGACACCACTTGGACACCAAATAATTTGATACGGTATGCCAGTGGGGTAATATTGATAGTAAAACGTGTGGGGCTCAGGGCCGAGCCATGAGGCACTCCACACTTGAGAATGTTGGTTTTGGAATAGAACTGGAATTCAACCACACTACCTGTTGTCTGTGCTCTAGGAATGAGCCAGGTTAGCGCAGGCCCCTCTACCCCAATAGCTGCCAAGAGCTGAAACAGGATCTCATGAGAAATCGTGTCAAATGCCGCAGAGAGATCTAATAAAAATAGGGCTGCGTTTTGACCTGCATCAAGCACAAATGTAATGGAGTCTGTTATTTCCATAAGCGCTGTCTCCAAGCTGTGAAGAGAGCCCCAAAGCCAGACCGTTAAAGGTAGAATAGATTGAAGGTGTTCAGGTAAGCCGACAGCTGTATATTAACAATCTTCTCAATGATCTTCAAGACCCCCAGGAGCAACGAGAGAGGTCTAAAGTTAGAAAGGATTTCTAGTTCTGCATTAGGCTTCTTGAGGAGGTGATGATGTTTGCCCTTTTCTATGAAATGGGGATTTTCCTAGATCTAAGTGAGGTGGTGAAAAGCTCCTGATAAATTGGATTTAAGATTTCCCCTAATTGCCTCATAATCTGAAGGGGGAGAGGATCCAGAGGGGTGCCTGGTTTGCACTTGGCGAAGAGGCCTATTAGTTCAGAAGCATGTGGCAGTATGAACTGTGACAACTTGCCCTGAACTGGGGGATTATGTATAGTTTGGGCATCACCCAAGAGTTCAATATCCCTTGAGTCTGAAAGATTGTTCTGAATCTTTAGAAATGTCCCTTCAAAACATAGGGAAAGGTTTGTCTCAAGGGGGAGCAGTAATTTTAGGGTCTGTAAAATCTGTCATGATTAAAAAAAATATTTTGCATTACTGTTAGCTCCCACAATTTGGTTCGACTAAAAGGTGTGAAGTCGAAGCTTCAGATTGTTGTGATATGTGCTAAGGGCAGCTTTGTCAGGTTCAGAATAATATTTCCTCCAGAGGCAATCTAGTTTTTAACACTCCTTCCTTTCTCCCGCTAGTTCAGTAGTGAACTAGCGGGTGGAGGGATGCGGTCTGATGGATCCTGATCTGGTTATGGGGGCAACCATGTTGGCAGACTCAAATAGCAAGTTTTTCACTGTCTCCTCATCAGGCATGGTGTCTCCACATAGTACTAGTTTTATAGAAGCTAAGATATTCATCAACCCGGAAATATTGAACTTATTCCAGGCACGATTTTCACTGGGGTGACCTTTTCTCCTTTTATTCTATGGAGCTGGCCAGGAGAAGGGGAGTAAGAAATGGTCAGACAGGAGGAGCTACGCGAGCATCTAAGATGGCCACATAGGCCAGTGGTTCCGTGAGACCTGCGCCTCGCCCCCTAATATCCTGAGGTTTATCCTGTGGCGCCGTGGGGTGCTCCGACTGGCGGAAGGGAAGCGGTGCGCTTCGTCGCCACTCCGGTCCTGCTGCGAGGTCGTGGACCGCGGCGGTGCATCCTCGGAGCTTGGGCCTTCTATGAGGCTGAAGCCAGAGGCTCGTGTGGTGGTGGTGGCTGGCCGCGAAGACAACAACACCCGGGGCGGTGGCCAGAAACTGCCGGTTGCGCCCGGGCCGAGAGAAACACTGACCATGATTCCGGGGATATTGAGAGGGTGCATCTGGGGCGGTGCAAAGGAGCATTCCCTTCCCACCCTTGGCCCTGAACTTGACTGGTGGCTGTTTGCGGGGCCCGGGAATCGAGCCATATCGAGCAGTCTGGCCGGACTTTGGAGGAGTGGAGCTCCGGGGCACACGCCAGGACAGAAACAGACTTCGTCCGTCATTGGCGGCGCAGAACAAAGCGGGGGCCAGACGCAACGTGGTGTTGCGAAGGCACAGTGGGGCAGCTTGCGATACAGGATCGGTCCTGCCCGGGAGTTGCGGCGCCCTTGGGGGCTGAGTCAGTGACCCGCGACACCGGGTGAGTGAGGTGTCTCGCGGGAGATCCTGGAGTCTGGGGCTCAAGATTGGAGCTTGGCCCTGCAGTTTGAGGCCTCGATTAAAGTGGCTGAAGCCCCATCTAAGATACATGCGCGGCTTCCGTGCCACCACCCACGTTCCCTCTCCCTCCCCCAAGGAAAGAAGAAGACCCGAGCGGCGCCCCAAGCTAAACACAGAGTATATGCCCCAAGAGGGCACCAGACCAGGAAGGGAAGTGGTCGCTTGATGTAGGGGGTGCAGGCTACAGGGGGAGAGGAAGGGACCCATATTGGCCCAACACGACGGAGGAAGGTGACGGCAGATAACACACGGAGAGTAGAAGAGGAGCGGCTCCAGATAAACGGTCCGTGTAGCAGTACATCATTAGGATGTTGGTGCACAGAGTGGAGACCGGAGGAGTGATGGAGGAATGGTCCACGATGAATACCAGATTGAGTTGGTAAGCGAGAAGAGGAGTGACCCTTGCGTAAATACATACTCAATATACAGTGGGCGGATAGAGCTGGATCAGATGTGGTGGGGAGGCCCCCTGGAAGTAGAACTGTCTATGTGCACCTGAGACGGACGCGGAGGGCCAGGAGTCTATACAGGGCCTAAACCGGACAGACTGGATTGGTAGGGGCCTGGGCATACCTTGTGGACTATAGTCGTGGCTGAAGTGATAGTTGGCGCAGATCAGTCCGAGTGAAGAATTAAGATGGCGACTAAACCTGAAGGTGAGAAACAACTGTCTAGATCAACTAAAGGGTCTCGCTATGTCCAATCCAATAAGTTGGACCGGTACACGCAGCCCAGGGGCTCGCCTCCAGGGTCGGGGAGGACACAAGACGGAAGTGAAGAGTCTGCAGGCCCTGCGTCGGAACCCACGCTGCAAGATGTAATGGCCACCATAGATGGGGTTAAGACTTCCCTCGTGCAGAAGAGGGAGTCACTAGATCACAAGTTGGACACTATGGCCATAGAAGTCAACCTGATCTGAGCGGATCTCACCAAAACAGGTGAGAAAGTGAAGTCGTTGGATATCAAAACTGCAAGCCTGACAGATGACGTAACACAGCTGCAGCAGGAGGTTCGGAATCTAAAAGCCTCTAGTGACCTGGCAAGTCGCAAGCTGGATGAGTACGAAGGAAGAGTCCGGAGAAACAATGTGCGCATGATGGGCGTCCCGGAGAGAGCGGAAGGGGCCACACCAGACCTCTTTGTGGAAGATATTATTCTTAATCATCTGAAACCAAAAGCGTTGTGGAATTTCTTCATGATAGAACGGGCGCACAGAGTCCCGGGCAGAAGACCAAAGCCAGGTGCCCCACCTCGTCCGATGATTGCGAGGGTGCTCAACTTTTGTCATATAGCTACTGTATATCTTTATAATGTGTTAAGTTAGCATAGGCTCATTAAATGTTTAAACGCCATTTTTCCTTTTGCTGCTTCTGCACACGACACTTAATTGTTGATTTAGCTTTCAACCTAGTAGTTCGTTGTGGTTTACATGAGAATAATATGTTATTACTCTGATATCAGCTTTGCTTAATAAACTATGTCTGTACAGAGAGTGCTGAAACTTCAGGAACAACACGATACAGAATTGTTATGAGGTCTGATCTTCGCGCCTTCATAGACATAACATAAGTGCAGCTTCTGCCAACTTTGGGCTTGAGGCGGGTTTTTATATTGCTTTGCTTGAGGCACAAAAACACACTTGATGCTGTTCGCATGCAGAGAGAGCTGGTGTATGCTGATGCGATCCCTTCATTCTAGGACACTGAGGTATGGGCCCGCCCTAATTCAACCCAAAGAGACCTTCTTAGCTATTAATATAATATGCGAGTTAGGGAGGGTGAGAAATAAGTGTTGTTAACCCTTATTAACTTACAGCATGGTAACATGCTGTCACCGTTCGCTTTCTATGGACTAGTAACTATGCTTGTAGCTTTGTTGTTGATAATATGTTTACTTGTATTATCTAAGATACTGCGCCTGAGAAGACGGCATTAGTAAATAAACATTTCAAATGCTCACGTGTTCTTCTTTACTCCATGTTCTGGTTTGAAATGATTGTATAACGAAAGAGTGCTCATGTGTTCCACGTAACCTGAGGTTGGTGAGTTCATGTTCTGGTTTGTCTAAACATTGGGAGTTGGTTATGTAGCTAGCTCGGTAAGGGGTTTGTTGGGTACTAAGGTGAGTTTTGGGTCACCCTAATTCGCTGAGGTTCCAATCCTCTGTGCACAGTTCTGTGGGAGAACAGAAACCCTGCTACATGGCGCCCGTACGTTGGTGGTCTTATATCATGGCACTTGAGTAGTATATCGTTCAAACCTTAACCCCTTCACTGTCGTTTCCGGAAAACGGTGGTGTCGGTGAAACCTACCTGTTTTTTGAAATAGGTCTTTATTCAAGCTTGATTCTTTCTAAACGGTTTCCTTGAATTACTACCCAGTTGTGCTACAAAGTTCCCTTTGTTTTTCAGTAGTTTTTCAGTAGTTCCGGTGGAATCATGGCTGTAGCCATTGCGCAGCATAGTCGCATTGCGGTGCGCAACCATTTACAAACTTATCAAGTCCCTTTGGAAGGCATGGGTGTGTGCAGACCAGGTTTGGCTCCTCACTTCTTGGAGAAGTGCGCACAGTTGCGCGCTCCTACTACACTGCAAAAATTACAGTCTTTGCTGGGGTTTTTGAATTTCGGGAGGACATACATTCCGGAATATGCCCAGCGTATCAAGCCTTTGTATGCTTTGATACAACCAAATTTTTCGAAATCATGCTGGCTGCCTGAGCATTCAGCCATTTTGCAATCCTTGCAGGCTGATTTGCTCGCTTCTAAGTTCTTACTGACTCGTGACAACCATACCAACCTGGTGATAAGAATAATACCAGGGACGGTGGGTTTCACGTACCTCACTTTTAATGAAGGAGACACAGTACCTATTGCTTACAAGTCACACTTGTACACTTCGGCTGAGATGCGGTTTCCCACAGTGGAAAAGGTTTTAACAGCTGTACAGATGGCTATTCTTAAAGAACGGGCTCTGTCACAAGGGAAACGCATGTTGGTTGTAACACCCTGTCCTCATTTGGAGGCAGTCACGAAAGCCAGTGTACCAAATTCTAAAGCTTTGCACCCTCGGTGGATTCAGTGGGCTGCGTCCTTGACGTCCACGGATGTCACGTTTATTTTTGACGCCTCATTGCGGTCGCAGGAGTACTTGCAGTATGAGTTTGTTCACCCTGCTCCTCTAGCTATGCGACCATTGGAGGACTTCCATTGCATCATTTATACTGATGGTTCGGCGCAGGTTGCGCATGGCTCTAAACATGCCTACGTTTCCGCATGCGCAATTGTGGTCGGTGCTATGTTGAACGATGAGTTCATATCCAGGGAAGTGCACACGTTGCCGCTTGGAGATTGCACCGCACAATTGGCAGAGCTTCGTGCTCTTTTACTAGCGTTGGAGTACGCAGATCCTAGTGTTACTACTCTTATTGTAAGTGATTCTTTCTACTGTGTCCAGTCTTACAATGAAAACTTGTTCTTTTGGATTCAGAATGACTTTCGTGATTCCAAGGGTAGCACAATAAAACATAAATTGATCTGGGTTCGAGTGGCAGAGCTTAAGGCTTCGTTGCCGCTCGTTTTTGTAATTCATACTCTTGGCCATCAGCGTGTGGGAGTCCACGCTGTCGGTAACTCGCTTGCTGATGAAGCAGCGAAATCAGCAGTGTCTACATACTTAGTTGCAGCAGTTACACGGTCCAAAAGTAAGATTGATAGTGACATCTTGGCAGCTGTTGCTGCCACTGAGAAGGGAGGTAAACATCCTTCGGGGTTCCCTTCGAAATACACATACCACTTAAGTCCCGAAAAGGTTCCTTTTGTGAAAATACCTGATGTTGGTGAACGTTTGATTCCCAACGCGGATCGCAGGGCAGACTTGATTACTGCGGCTCATGAAGGTGTGGCGTCTGCGCATGCGGGCGTCTCAGCCACTGTAACTCAATTACAACAACGTTTCTGGTGGCGGGGACTGTACAAACAGACGCATGATTATATCCTTTTTTGTGACATATGTCAGCAGATTAAACCTTCGACTGCTGCGCGTCCGCCACAGACTCAGTTGTATATTTCTAATAAACCACTAGGTTGTGTTTATTTAGATCACTGCGGTCCTTTTTCCTCTGATACTGCGTATAAGTACATCTTAGTTGCAGTTGATTCATGCACATGCTTTGTGTGGGTCTGGCCCCATCGCAGCGCTGATTCACGGACTGTCATTAGAGATTTGCGCATCTTTGTAGGGATTTTTGCCTGTGGTACCTTCCATTCGGATCAGGGTCCGGCTTTCGCCTCTGAGGCGTATAAGGATGCCATGAATTCGATGGGGGTCCAAGTCAAGTTTTTGTCTCCCTACAGACCTGAGGGTAACAGTGTAGTGGAGCGAATGAACCGTGATTTAAAGCAGTCTTTGACAGCTCAAGTTATAGGCACTGGCAGAAACTGGCTAGCCCACCTCTATGGCGTGCAGCGTGCTCTTAATAATCTCCCTAGAAGGTCTCTGGGTGGGCGGACCCCATACGAAATGCTCTTTGGCATCAAGATGTACGTCCCTGACCTTGACGGTCTAGACTGTGTGGTTAGCACCACTTCCTTTGACGCAGATGAACATTGCAATGTTTTACAGAATCTACAAAAGACCAGAGACGGTCTTGCAAAGGAACATTTGCCCTCCACGTCGGATGTTGCGTTGCAGATCCCGGTAGTCGGCTGGCTGCCCCAAGTTGGAGAACTGGTTCGTGAGAAGATCGATAACAAAAAAGAATTTTGTCCGTCCTATCGAGCTCCGGTTCCAGTCCTTGGAGTGAAGGGCACGAGAACAGTCATTTTACCACCGCTTCCTGGTCGTAAGGAAAACAGGTTTATTTCAGTTGACAATGTCAAGATACACAGAGTGGCCGATTCTTCTTAGCATGACACCAGCAGTTTCCTGTCCTTCCATTGTGAGAAATTCGGTTGTGCCCACTGCTTTTAATCATGAATCAGAAGTGGCCATTGAATTACCTGCGATTTCCAGTCCTTTATTGAGTACTTTGCCAGGTGCGGATCAAAATGAAATAGACTATACATATCCCACTGATTTGTTCATGCCTGACCTGCAAGCACGTTTAGCCACGGAATCCAGATTTTCATTTGACTCTATTTCCCTTGCCTCGAATAAACCCTCTCGTTTTGCAGTTTATGCTACCTTATTCAAAAAACATTTTTTGATTCCCCCTTGGACATATATCTGGCTGGTGCTTTTTTCGATATATCTTTTTATGTCAATTGGTTTTGTGTTTTATTTTTTCCGGTTGGTAAATGGACACTATGTCGAGGAAAGAACATGCATTCGCCATCTCAATGGAACTTTGGCTCCTCTTTCCTCATCGCATTCTGCACATAGACTGAGAAGAGACTTAACATTTGTTAACATCACTGCTTGGCCTGTCCTTGATGGGATTGTGTGGGATGCCGTTCGATTTCAAATTCATGGCCCTACGGAAGTTGTTAATGTCCCTAACGTGCTTAGAGTTAATATGGGGGATGTGGTGAAACAAAACATACGTTCTGATGATTGGGATGTTCAGGTCGTAGAGTCTTTATTTTCTGATTTGAAATACTATGCTGCCTTTGATGCTGAAGATTTATATTTAGAATCTGCTAATTATGGTGATTTATTTTGCTATCAACATTTTAGCAATCACTTCTTACATAAAACGACATCCAGGAGAAATACTGTGAATTATACACAATGGGAGCATTGTCCGGCTCCTATACAAGGCAGTTCGAGTACTTTTTTGAAAAAGTACACATATTTTACTGACTTCAATCAGTCTAATCCCGAGTCCTTTTATTTTAAAATGACACAGAAGCCTATGTCCAAGGTTAGACTTACCGATACCAAACTATTGTATTCGAAGTCCTTTCTAGATCAGCTGGCTATTGGCGGTTATGAAGTATGGAAGGAAATAATTGACCTAAAATCAGTTTGGGGTTCTAAGGACTGGCAGGTACAAGGAGCTGAGGCTTTGCACCGTGCATGTCTCATCCCTAATCAGATTTTGTTTTTGAATTCTACTATTTCACAAACGACATGCTTTGGATTGGCTACTGCTAAAAAACTAAATTTTCCTTCTATCCCCGAGTTAGAGGAATATTCAGGCTGGAGTAATCATACTCAATTTTCGATTAGAGAATTACAGACCCTGTTGCTGAATTCTTCTTTTAACATATCCAGTATGGACCCTAAAGGTTGGCTAGTGTGGCACAAGAGTGCTGATTTTTGCCAGCGCCGTTTTCTGGGTTTGTCTGACGACTTTGCTCAGGTTAAACCTGATTCACGTTTTGAAACTGAGCATTCTGTCACAACTTACTCTGTGGGTAAATTATGTCAAACTTGGCTGAAACATTCTAAATTATCTGCAGTTAAATTACATCTGGCAAAACTAAATGATGATGTAGATTTAAATGATTTCATAAAAGGCCCGGCTAGTGGTAGGTCAAAAAGATGGATATATGCTGTCTACAATGAAATCTGGAAAACATCACAGATTGAGGCAGCAACACGACTTAGGGCTATAGATCAAGCAAATCTAGAGAAAGTCCTTGCAGTGGTAGACAATAGTATTAACATGCTTTCTTCACGCATTTACACTTTAGATAACATTGTGTCTTCTGTAGTGGATATTGTGCATGATGAGGTATCTGTTTTGTACCATGGTCAGAATCAATTACGTTCTATCATGCAATTTGCATGGACCCTGCAAACGCTTAAATCTGGCAAGGTGCCATGGGGCTACATGAACGTGTCCTCTCTCTTTGCACCCTTTAATTTGACTGACAAACAACGCTTGCTTTCTATGCGAGATGCTTCTTTTTCTATGTTACATATTGAGAATTTGGAATCCTTACCTTTTTCTGTGGCAGAAGCCTCAGCTGCAACGTGGCTTATCCACGGTCTGTTAACTTTACCTTTTGCTTTGTATAAATTTACTAACTGTATGAAATATGTTGCCATAGGTCGCTATGCGCCTTTGGGTAGTGGTTTTCTCCATGAAGTATGGTCCCTTCCTTTCACTTATAGATGTTTGAGGGACGGCCAAGAGGTTTATCTAAATGGGGAGGAATGTACAGAAACTCCAGATCATTCGTTAATGTGTAGACACATACAATTACACGGTTCTTGCAATCAGGACCGACCAAACTTGGCCTGTGTTTTAAAAGGCACTCCTGTACCGGCAATTAACCCCGACTTTTACCCTGTTGGGGAATGGAAGTTATTTACTTTTGAATAATGAAGATTGTTGCGGGTTAATTAAAGGTGTAGCTTATGTGGTAACAGTAAGTGAACGTGTCGTTTGCTGCAGAAATGTCTTGTACCCACCCACACATGAAAATAGGGAGGTTTCCATTTGACCACGCATACCAACCTTGAAGGCAGAGTTCAACGGCATGACTAGACTGAGGGCTCTATTGTCCCAGAAAGAAGTGGCCTTGAGTTCGGCTCGGGAAACTTTCGTGCTTCACATAGCTAACACCCGGACCGAGGTTCAGGCCCTTTTAAATACTGATTTACCGTTGCATTTTGGCGAAATGATACATTCTATCTTTAACGCGTCCTCGACATCTGGGCTAGCGCATTTTTTTTAAGCTGTTAGCAGCGGCCTTGTGACTTCATTTGAAAAAATATTTGGAGTAATCCCTAGTTTCTTTCATTCCATTTTCTCAAGTCTGTTTGGTGGATTCCCGGTTTTACTGGCACTAGCGGCAGGCGTCCTAGTTGTTCTCTGCTTCCTTAAATATGGATGCCCCACATGTGGAAGAAGCGGCCCAGCCTCTGCTGCCGCTGTTTCGCAACCGAATGCTTGAATATTTTGGCACGATGCCGCTTGCGATTTTAAGCACGGCATATGGATTATCGTTTCGATTTTCCTACTTCACCTGTGTCCAGCCTGTGTTTCACTGCCTGAGCTGTGATTTTGATTGGGCCATTGATTTTTGTCTCTGCGGGCCGGTTTCTCCTGGCGTCGATTTTAATCAGCTGATGAGTCCTATCACTACTCACGAGTTGGTTTGTTCTGACGAGAGGATTATGGCAATAGCAGCGGTGCATGGACTAATGGGTCCCTGGGATATATTCACGGCAGCGCAGGATTTCTTGGAACTGAGCTTTCTGGAGAACCCACCGAGTTGTCCTCTGATGGTAATAGAGGCTCCGATATTGGGGGAACACGTATGTTCTTTTCCGCTTTTGAATTGGATGGCTGAACTGTTTTCTGATGTAGACTGTGATTTCATGCTAGAGGCTGTTGCTGCATATTTTGCTTATACGGTCTTGTCCTAAAAACTTTTCCATGATTTCTTTCCGGACATTTGACTTTCAGCTTGAATATTTTGCGATTTTTCGTACATTGATCAATTTCTCAGACCTATTGACTTGAGCAAAATATTACATTTTTTTACAATTCATTCATGGCTCACAGTTCTTGAACTCTGCTTTCATGAGGGTGCCCTTATCTTATCTTATCTTCTCCGTCCTCAGATCATGGGGGGGTGTCATATAGCTAATGTATATCTTTATAATGTGTTAAGTTAGCATAGGCTCATTAAATGTTTAAACGCCATTTTTCCTTTTGCTGCTTCTGCACACGACACTTAATTGTTGATTTAGCTTTCAACCTAGTAGTTCGTTGTGGTTTACATGAGAATAATATGTTATTACTCTGATATCAGCTTTGCTTAATAAACTATGTCTGTACAGAGAGTGCTGAAACTTCAGGAACAACACGATACAGAATTGTTATGAGGTCTGATCTTCGCGCCTTCATAGACATAACATAAGTGCAGCTTCTGCCAACTTTGGGCTTGAGGCGGGTTTTTATATTGCTTTGCTTGAGGCACAAAAACACACTTGATGCTGTTCGCATGCAGAGAGAGCTGGTGTATGCTGATGTGATCCCTTCATTCTAGGACACTGAGGTATGGGCCCGCCCTAATTCAACCCAAAGAGACCTTCTTAGCTATTAATATAATATGGGAGTTAGGGAGGGTGAGAAATAAGTGTTGTTAACCCTTATTAATTTACAGCATGGTAACATGCTGTCACCGTTCGCTTTCTATGGACTAGTAACTATGCTTGTAGCTTTGTTGTTGATAATATGTTTACTTGTATTATCTAAGATACTGCGCCTGAGAAGACGGCATTAGTAAATAAACCTTTCAAATGCTCACGTGTTCTTCTTTACTCCATGTTCTGGTTTGAAATGATTGTATAACGAAAGAGTGCTCATGTGTTCCACGTAACCTGAGGTTGGTGAGTTCATGTTCTGGTTTGTCTAAACATTGGGAGTTGGTTATGACCAATGAGACACTGTAGCTAGCTCGGTAATGGGTTTGTTGGGTACTAAGGTGAGTTTTGGGTCACCCTAATTCGCTGAGGTTCCAATCCTCTGTGCACAGTTCTGTGGGAGAACAGAAACCCTGCTACACTTTAGAGACAGAGATGCTATCCTGCAGGCATCCAGATCGGGGGGCCCCCTGAAATACAAGAATTCCACCCTCTCCTTCTTTCCTGACTTCACTCAAACTGTACAAAGGCAGCGGCAGAGTTTCCTCGGTGTTAAGAAGAGACTCAGAGACAGAGGCTTGAAATATGCCATGATATTTCCAGCTAAGTTGCGAGTTGAGGTTGAGGGCAAGATTTGGTTCTTCGACAATCCGGAAATAGCCTCTGACTGGTTGGAGAGACTTCCCCCCGGGGGGAGCCCCGGAGGCAGAGCAGCGAGGATGGAGATGGCTCACAGGAACAGGAATGATGAGTACTGCCGTTGCTTGTGATGTGTGGGTTGGTGGGCAGGGGGACCAAATACAAGACATTCCTGGGGATATGCTCCTCGAGATTGTGAATTACAACAGGCGCAAGATATGTCATCCTAGGGGAGGAGGCGGGGATACGGGGCTCCTTTCTATCTATATATGTGCCACCGGGCCTTCAGTCTGATACTTTCCGTGACCTGAGTACTGTTTTTCTTACACTGCCCTTTGGCATTTCAGTTTTGAGGGTGATTTCAATGCCGTACTGGATGGGGAGGTTGACCGTCGCCCGCCGCAAGTACTTAAGGCAATCGCAGAGATGGCTCTCAGACTTCCTTGAGATGCTGGGACTGGTTGAAAGCTGGTGAGTGCATAACCTGACACAGACACATTTTACTCGTATATCAGCAGCACACAATAGTTTGTCCAGGTTAGATTACATATTGCTACCGGCGGCTGTGGCAGCCATGATACAGGAGGTGCGGTATCTTGGCAGAGGTATTTCTTATCATTCTCCACTGTGGTTACAGCTCACGCTCGGACGACCGGCGGTTGGTAGGATAGCTCCTATTAGCGCATGGCAATTAAAAGACCCGGCCATTAGGAGGGAGGTAATTCAGATGTCGGAACATTATTTCCAGGAGAATGTGGGAACAGTTGACTCAGCACAGTCCCTCTGGGAAGCTTACAAGGTGGTAGCGAGAGGTGAGGTCCTATCTCGGGTTACGGGGAAGAAGATGAAATGTCAGGCGGAGGTAAATCAGAAAGAGACAGAAGTTATACGTTTGGAGGAGAGAGTGGCTAGGTCGCCTGCGCCTGAAGACCTCCACTTACTGAGACTTTGACAAGATGAATACAAATGCCTAGCGAGAGATAGAGCATTAGCTCAAAACAATGTCGTGCAGAGCCGCATATATGAACATGGAGATAAAGCCGGTAAATTGATCGCGTGGCTCGAACATGAGGAATGGGCATCTAGGCTGGTACCTGAGTTAGAAGGATCGGAGTCAGATAAAGTTACAAATCCACAAGCGGTGGCTGACGCATTTTCTGAGTATTACAAGAGGGTGTATACCGCCGGGAGAGGGTTTACAGAGGCTGAGAATAGCGAAATGATCGGAGATATTGTCATGCCGGGATTGTCGGAGGAGGTTAGGTGCTATCTGGACTCTCCATTCTCCGATGACGAGGTTGCACAGGCTATAAGAATGATAAAATCCGGTAAGGCGACTGGCCCCAATGGGATACCGATTGAGTTATATAAATGAAATGCACATAGACTCGCCCCGCATATCCGAGTCATGTTCTTGGAGAGTAAGGACAAGGGTCAGCTTCCATATGACCAGCGAGTGGCAAATATAGTGGTCATACACAAAGCGGGTGAGCCCAGGACACAATGTTCCTCATATAAGCCTATTTCGCTCTTTAATGCAGAGCCTAAAATCTTGGCGAAAATGCTCGCCACTCGGTTGGTAAAGGTAATTACAACTTTTATCCACCCGGATCAATCTGGCTTTATGCCACGTCGTAATACGGCTCTGAACTTGCCAAGGTTGCATGGTGTTCTCGGGGGCTCGTCGAAGATACAGGAACCAACGGTATTGGTGTCCTTAGACGCCACTATGGCGTTTGATAGGGTTGAATGGAATTATTTGTTTACAGTGTTGGTGAAGCTGGGTTTTGGAAGGGAGTTTGTTGGATGGGTGCGACTATTGTATGCTAAACCCCTGGCCAGGGTAGTCGTCAATAATTGTAGATCGAATGATTTTTGGTTGGAGATGGGCACGAGGCAGGGATGCCCGTTGTCACCGCTGCTCTTTGCTCTTGCGCTGGAGCCACTGGCGGCGTGGGTCAGATGGGATAGATCGATACGTGGCTTGCGGTGGACACCAGAATGGGAAGATAAAATCTCATTATACGCGGATGACGTTTTGCTCTATCTCACTAATCCCAGAGCGTCCTTAAGCAATTTTCTGGATGTGCTTGCCATTTTTGGTAGGTACTCAGGATTTGCTATGAATTGGTCAAAGTCAGTGCTTTTTGTCCTTGTAGGCGACCCGCCGAGAATTCCGCAATCGTGCCCAATTCAGATTGAGCCAGTAGGTTTTAAGAGCCCGATGTAGGTAATCCCAGATTACCGATTCTTAAATACCGAATCATACCGATTCAGTATTTAAGAACTGGCAATCGGGATTTAGGTAATTTTACCGAATTCATTACAGAATCGGTAAGATTCTGTAATTACCGAATAGGTAATTTTACCGAATTCATTACAGAATCGGTAAGATTCTGTAATTACCGAATCGGTAAATACCGATTCGGTAATTGGGGGAAACATTGAAGGGTGGCAGGGTGTCACTTTGACACCCTGTTGCACCCCTCAATTGTGCATGGGTGCACATGTTGCAGACCTACATGCCCTTGGGGCATGTATGTCTGCAACATGACACTGTTTAAAAAGCACAAAAAAATGTTTTTTAAAGGGTTTTCATTATTTACCACCAACTTCTAGTTGGTGGTAAATAACAAATTCTTAGACCCCTGTAGCACTGATTGCAGTGCTACCTACATGTCAAAATACAGAATCGGTAATTTTACCGATTCGGTATTTTACAGAATCGGTAAAATTACCGATTCTGTATCTTAACATGCCCCTACATCTCCAACTTCAAATACCGGTGGGTAACGGCCGAAATCGGCCGTTACCGACCGGTATTTGGCGACCTACATCGGGCCCTATATATCTAGGTATATACATAACGCTTGATCCAAATATATGCCAAAAATTTGGCTTCTCCTTTGAGTAGGTGTAAGAAGGATGTGGAGCGCTGGAGAGCTCTTCCACTATCATTGCTTGGAAGGGCCGCTCTGTTTAAGATGATGGCTTTACTCCGTTTCCATAATGCTCTTCAGAACTCAATGGACCCGGTACCGGCCTCCTATTTTAGGGAAATTGAGACACTTCAGAGGCCGCTTCTGTGGGACGGTAGACCCCGAATAGCGTTTATTAAATTAACTCTCCCGTGGTATGATGGGGGAATCGGACTCCCGGAATTAAGAAAGTACTATTGGGCATCGCAGCTGGCTGCTGTGAATCATATCGTCTACGGACCCCCGGGAGATCTGGGTTATGCCATGGACCACGGGCTTGTTCCTGGTGGAATGATAGATAGAGCTCTATATGCTAAGCCAGGGAGGTTTGCACTAGTGGGCCCAACAGAACATGCGGTACATGTGTGGCACGCGGCTAATAGATATTTAGGTTGGGAAGGAAAATTGACATTGGCCACTCCTCTGTTGAATTCGGAGAAACTAGGGAGCCTGTGGAAATCTAAGGGGTTTGATAAGTGAGACCTTATTGGGATCACCCAGATAAAGGATGTTTGGGGAGGAGACAAGGTACATACATTCGATTTTCTTAAGCAACAGTATAGTCTGCATGATAATGAGCACTATCAATATCGGCAGGTGAGACATGCTCTCCTCACTCATATACCCAGAGACGCAGTACTCCCGGAGGCGTCGCCTCTTGAAGACCGGGTACTAGACGGGTACATTCCCGTAAAGACTATTTCCTTGATATATAGGAAACTTGTTAATAACATGGAGAATCCGCTGGGGTGAATCAGAGCTCAGTGGAGTGCTGATGGATTGGAATTAGACGACGAAGAGTGGGTGGAGGCAGTTTTCTCCCCGAAGGTAGTGGCGATTCAGATGAGGCTCCGGCTTGTGCAACTAAAGATTCTGCATAGATCATATATTACCGGGCCTCGGTTGGTGCGAATGGGGCAAGGGGGGAGTGGAGAGTGTAGAAGGGAATGTGGAGAACCTGGCACCTTTATGCATATTCTTTGGCACTGTGTGGCGATACAGGCATTTTGGACGAAGATCCATGACAAACTGAAATAGGTATTGGGAGAGGAAATACGACCAGAAGCCCGAAGGTGTCTATTGAATGTGTGGGAACCTACAGATTTGAATATGTACCGGAGGCAATGGGTGACGCTCGCTGGCGTACATGGTGGCTAAACGAAATATCGCTCAGCTTTGGGGAGCAAGTCAGCCGCCTCGGGTCTCTAGATGGGCCGAGGATTTGGACTGGTGTATGTTTAGGGAGAAATCAGTACATGTGGCCAGGGGTTGCCGGAGAAATGGGGGAAGGTCTGGGGGGCATGGAACAGTCACAGAGGAGAGATTTGTGAACCACCGGCGCCACGACTGGAATTGGAAGCACAGGAATCCCTGTGATCCTATTACAAAACATAGTCGCATGCGATTCTGTACCTGTGAATATTGGCCTACGAGATGAGAAATGTATGATATCACCTGATGTCCTTATTTACACCTTAATTTTTCTTTTTTGTAATGTAATTTTCTTTTGCAATTTGTTAATAAAAAAAGTTTTTAAAAAAAGAAATGGTCAGACCACTGGATCTGACGAGTCTTGTCAAGATTAATTGGCGTATTGGAGAATATATGGTTGATTATGTGCCCTGCTCTATGAGTTGTTCCCAAGGGGGTCATAGATAGGCTGACGGTCATACGTGTATCTGTCAGCTTCTGAGCAGAGCTGTCGCTGGGATTGTCTAAGTGAAAATTGAAATCACCCAAGATGATGAAGTTAGTATAGCTAATGATTTTATGAGCAAGTGCTTGAGTGATAAAATTGATAAAATCACTTGCATATCCTGGGGGGTGATTCACCATGCCCACGCAAAGGAGCAATGAGCTGCTGTAGAAATGCAGAACCCAATCTGCTTTTCGTTTGGTACCAGTGCACTCCGACGATTTCCAGTTTTTATGTTTCAATTTTATGGTGCCTTTTATTTTAATTGGTGTATGCCTATGGGCTGCTCTGTATCTTGCGTGTACTTTGAAACCTTCAGTACTTTCCTCGAGTGGGTTTTTAAGAAAGTGACTGGCACAAGTGGGTTCTGCATTACCTTGATTATTTCCTCTACCTGGGTCTTGAGGGTTCACCACATTGTGCAGATGTTTTGGAGGGTTTTGTTGGCCAGCCGGAGCAGTTCGAGGTTCTTCTGGTCCAGGGCTAGACTTGTGGCCCATTGATTACTTTCTTGGACATTGAGTTAGATACTGTGGCAGGCATGTGCAGGCTTCCTGAAGATAAAGCGGCCCAGTTTAGGAGCCCCCTGTGAGTGTGCTTGGCGGCCAAGAAGGTGACAATCAGTTTAAGGGGGGAACATCCCTTACAACGCAACTTTTACAATATTTTAGTTTATTTAATTTATTTTAGTTTTAGTTAAAGTTTAGATTAATACATTTATGAAAAAAAAGGTACGATAGTTTTGCTTGTTTCTTTTTTATTAAAAAAATACTTTGTGAAAGTAAAATTTTTACTCATTTTAAAAAAATATTTTACATATTTAAAAAAATTAATATAACAATAACAAAAATAAATTAATATAGTAAATAATATTTTATTAAATAGTCCCTTTTCAATCTTTGCAGCTTCCGATGACGTCGACACGTTCACGTTTACGTAAGCGGCCATTTTGAAGAGCATCGATGGAGGAAGCAGCAGGAAGCTGATCTGCGCTCAGGTAGGAAACACTTTTAACTTTATTTAAACATAATAGAAACAAAATAAATATATACGGTATATAATGTAAAGAAAGGATAAGGAGAGGTTGCGGTTTACAAAAATAATGTTAATTTTGTTTAAACAGCATGTCGCCGATCATGTTACTAGAATATGTCTATGTCGGGTCGCTAAAAGTAAAAGGTAAAAGTAATTTGGGGATTGCAATGTTTTAAAATAATTTTTAAAGATTTGACAATTGTTTTCTTTATGCAAATGTATACCTGAAAATGCATTGTTTTGAAATATCTAATTGATTTTCCCCAGCATGGAAAGATACAAATTGTTGATTATAAGTTAGAAAAAAAGCTTCTTTGTTTTGTATGGTGAATTCGGTTGACACTTATTTTCAGATTTGAAAAAATTTTGGTTGTGAAACTTTTTAGAAAATAGTAAGGGTGATATAGCGAGAATATGGTTTGCAAGGAGGTAGAACTTTTTTAAGGTGCATTGTCTTTTCTCATTTGAACCAAACACAAATTTGGAACATGTAGGAAACTAGCAAGGGTCATATAGTGAGAATATGTTTTGCTAGGAGGTAGAAATTGTTTCGGAATTGTTTTTTAAGTTTACATTTTGAACACATGGCGTTTCGTAATTACACAAGAAAGTCCTTCGAGAATTATTAGAAATGTAGGAAGGGTGGCATAGTTACTTTTAATTTTAGGATGCAATTATAGTGTTTTTGCATTTTTTGCACCATGTTTTCCATTCAAGAAGAAGATGGATTAGGAAAAAAAAAGAAGAAGTTTGAAAGAATTTGCATTTGGATATTTGGGGATTTTATCAGGATGCTTATGGAGAATGGATTTTTTTGCAAAAAACATTCGAGTAGAAAAAATGATTTCCTGGATTACTCTTCCCTATCCAGAAGGACTTTGAAAAAAAAACTTTCTATGACCCTTGCTTTTAAAATAGAATGGTAATTACCCTTGAAAAACTTTGCCCATGACCTACAACAAGATGAAAAAGATCTTAGGACGGAGGGAAAGAAGGATTTTAATAGAACATGGATTTTGTGGACTTTAAAAATAGCTAAACATGGATTTTGGAAAAAATTGGATTTTGGTAAATTTGAATTGACTCAAAATAATTTCTCAAGTACCTTTTTATTTATAGTTGTTAAGGAGTGTGGCTCCTTTTTCAAATCGCTTTTTCTAATTGTTATCCCATTCGCTAATTTTTCAGTTTGGCTGTTTAAAAAAATAATTGACATTTGTTTAATTTAAAAAAGAAATTATTCACATGGTAAACATAACACTCTATTTTTTTATATTTCTCTAATGTGAGAAAAATGTGTCACGATGAAATATATTTTGGATTTTAAAAGGTTTAATTTGTGTTACCATTTTTAAAGTAATAGCGTTTTGCTGCAAATGTATATTAGTTGGAAAAATAAATAATAATATGTGTTGGAACTTACATAATTTTTTAAGTTGTTTAGCACGTAGAAAATCCTTTCTCTATTTTGCGAAGTATGCAAAATCTGTAAATTAAGGAAATATAAGTATTACTAATAATATTTATTTTAAATTATTTTAACTTAAAATTACTGTTATTAGTTTATACACTTACTTGAATGTTGATAAATATTGTTTATATAATGAAATCCAGTTGTAGCTCGCTAAATAGGTCAGTGGGTCAGAGGGTCAGCGTTTGGCGTCTGGTCACTCTGGGAGTTGATAATCAACTGTTTTCAAAATGGTGTTTTGCTCGTATTTATAAGTTTAAGTCAGTGATATTTTAAATAGTGAGAAAAACAGCGTTTAAATGTGCTTTTTAAATCCTTTCATTTTCTGTGGAAACTTATAATTTAATGTTTCGTTTTAAAAAGTGTTCTTTTAACTTTCTCGTCCCGTTTTGGCATCCGTTTTGTAATTAGTGTTGTGGTGTTACTTTCATGAAAAGAGTTGTAGGACAATTACTTCATGTTTAATTTTTAAAATGGCGACTACGTGAGTGAAAATTGTTCGTAATTACGTTTAGTCTTTTTATTAATATGCTACTATTTTTTTGTATGTTTTATTAGTATTGTTTTAGATTTCATTTAAAATGACATTTTTGGAAATTGCGCGAATACTTTTTTAATACCCGAGTATTAGTTTTAACACTCGAGTATTAATTTAAAAAAAAGCTTTCCCAACATTTTAATACACTTCCCCACCCAAAAACCCCTATTTTCCCTGCATCCCGTGCCAGGTTTATTTAACAAAATTAAAAAAAACAAAAAACGATTTTTTTCATGCGTTAAAGAAGGAATGCGTTATGAGTGATTTTGTTGTATTGGTACTTTTCTATTAATATTACTACTTCGCGTTGTAATAGAATGCGTTGTACAGTCATGCCTTGTAAAGGTACTTGCGTTGTAAAAAATGCGTTGTAAAAGCATGTGTTGTAATAGTATGCGTTGTAACATAATACATCCCCTGGCAATGATCAGTCTCCTGAACTTTGCCCTTCACATTATCCCTATGTGATGGCCGTTTTCCAGATCTGTTGCGCAACCCATGGCTGACCTTGAACAGAAGAACCATCGAACACAGCTGTCTCAGAAGGTTAGGCAGGAATTGAGAATTTAGGATTTCTGCCTTCAGAGCTTTAACAGGACTGTGATATGGGTTCCCCGCAGCAAGCTAGCCCTGAATTGGGTCTTTTCACAGATGCACAGGGATTGTAGGTTTCAAAGCAATACTTGGTAGCCACTGGTGCGCTCAGCAATAGCCAGTTGAGTGGGGCAAGGCAGGCTTGGTGAGAAATTTAGCTTCCATGGAGCTGTTCCAGATATTTATTGCCCTGACAGTCTGGCCTGCACAACTCAGCTACCGCACGGAAGTGTTTTGGTCTGACAACATGGCGGTGGTGGGGCTAAAAATCAGCAGAAAGTGAGCTGAAGTATAGTTCTAAAATTAATCAAGGAGATCATTTTGTTATGTCTGGTAAATAACATTACGTTTAGGGCTAAGCATGTTCTGGGGGTACTCAATAACGCTGCTGACACTTTTCCTTGCCTAAATTTCTGGAGGCTTGGAGACCCATCCTACAAGACCTTGTGGCATCCAGCTTAGCATCTAAGTTGAGGAAAGCCTATGAGATGGCATTCAATCAATATCTGAATTTTTTGAGCTAGAGGAATGGGGAATTCTGCGCAATTCTCCTGGGTGGCGTTCTTAGCTAGCTAAAGGGGGAGGGCCAGTCAGCGTTAGCATTTGGTGGCTCTCTATTTATTTGCAAAGCTGGTTGGGCACAGAGACTGAGCCACATCATTTCTTATCAAGAAAGCCCTAATGGGTTGGCAGAACCTTGAGGGAGGGGCACAAAGATACAAGAAGGCAAACTGATGTGCAGAGACTGGTTGCTCTGGTTTCAAAGTTGCTGGATGTCTGCCATTCGCAATTTGAGTCTCAGCTGTTTAAAGCAGCCTTTTGCCTAGCCTTTTATGGGGTACTCTGTGTGGGGAAATTGATCACACAGTCTAGGAAGGATAAACATGGGGACATACAATTCGAGCATGTAAGCTGGCCCCTGGGGTCGTTGGCTGTCACCTTGCTGTTGTCAAAAACAGACCAGCAGGCAGGGGCAAACATATAGTTTTGGATAAGGCCCCCAGCTTCAATTGCTGCATGGCCCAGTCTCTCATTGATTATCTAGTGCCGCAGCTGCGGGGTCCAGCCATAGTGCTGTTTCTGCATGCTGATGGATTCCCTCTCTCCAGATATCCTTTCTCTGGGGTACTGAGGATCACGCAAGCAGCAACGGATGTGACACAGCAATGTTCAGCTCCACTTGTTTCGCGTAGGGGCTGCCACGTATGCAGCCGGGGAGGGTCTGGACAGACAGCGGGTGCAAAGGATTGGGAGATGGTGGTCTGAGTGCCACAGGTGCTATATGCGTTTGCATATGATGTGACAGCTTATATTGCCCCTCTTCCTTCCCATGTCCTATGCATGTAGGTGCTATGCACACTCAAGTGGTGTGGGTGTTAGGCCACTCTTTCATCCAGGGGGCTCGGGAAGCATACTGGTCCGGTGACTTTGCAGCGCGTGCTAAGGACACCGGTTTCAATATGAGGTGGTATGGTCAAGGGGGAGCTCAAGATAGAGGGCCTCCAGTCAGTGGTGGACAAGCTAGCTTCATGAGGGCTTCCTCCTCTGGTTCTGGTGATTTTACAACTTGGGGGCACTGATTTAGCACAAGTCATGTGGATTGCTACGTTTTTACCAGAGGCCTTGATTGCTTGATCGAATATAGATGAGTCACAACAAAAATGGGCTACAAGTCTACTTGCCATACACACTCTGCATAACACATATTACACAACTAATATGGCAGGGAATTTTCATGTACTTTGTCGGCAATACATGAAAATATTTCCCTACAGGATAGTGGCCACACCAAAGCATAAATATATTGGTTGAAAAGGCCTCACCTGCTTAATTCTGGCATGCTTTATCATCAGCCAGTCCAAACCACCATGTTAAAATGAAATTAACATGGTGGTCTCAATCTCAGTGGGGAGGGAGATGAGAATATTAATATTCTGGTCATACGTGGGCTCCAGTTAATCCTAAACTATCTAAGTGTAAACCCAAGGATTTCCTTTATTTTAGGGTACACTTGGTTTGATTAAAACACAGGGATGCTACCAGAATCTTAAGTTTCGAGCACCACATCAATATGTTATCCTTTACTATGGTGCCTAGCCTAGGCAGTCCTGGTGTGAGGGGGCATTCCGTGCGTGCACTGAGATCGTCTAGGTTGGACTGTATCCCCCATTGTTGTATCAGGGGTAGGGGGGGAAGTTTTTTGTCCTGATGAGGTTTTTCCTGAGGGAAGTGCCATGTTTGTGAACAACCTTGTTGCTTTTGCGTGCCAATATGTCTTGCGAGTATTGGGAGTCCAGATGGTCAGTAAACTAAGGTGGCCAGTGGCGGGTTGAGTTCATGGTTGGCAGGAATTTTCAGGTCACGCTTGCAAGTCACTAAATAATAAACTTACGAGATCAGTGTCAGTGGGACCTCAAAGGAGTGTGCTTTCAGCATTCACTAGAGAAGCTGCGATTTGAGGTGTTGGGATAGTCGCTTCCGCAGCCCCTAGCCTAATCCAACACATGCGCGTTGGCGGTTTTGGGACACTGGTTCCTTTGGGGGTTGGAGGGTGCCATCTGTGCCAGGGCACCAAGGCATGGCCCGGTTGCACATGCTGGCTCTCTGATGGTGGTGGCCTGTGCTCGAGGTGTGGGTGCTCTGGGGCAAGCAGGCTTTCCGCTTTGAGTCAAGATCCGCTACCTCACAGAACCAGTATTTAAGAAAAACTCAGGGATTTTCACGCCTAAGTGATAGCCCCGAGGTGGGCAGGGGTGATCCCGGGGATAGGCCAACCATGAGCTCACAAAAGCTAGTTGCAGAGGTGGTAGAGGGGTTCGATGACTCGATATATAACTGCCTCTGTTAAAACATGGGGAGCAATGTAAAGTAATGTAAACATTTTGGATTATGCTGTGAATTAAAAGTTTTCTAAGTTTGGTGAAAAGTGTAAATAAAATACGTCCTGAGATGTTTGCAATTTCTAACCAGAACAACAAGTTGTGTCTCAGGCTGTCTGACTGGGACAGGATCGGTGTGTGAGGTAGGGTGTGGGGACACACCTGGTATGGTTGACTGTACAAAAAAAGGGACTTTACATGTCCCTTCACATATACAAGGAGCGTGCTATTCTGTAGATGAGCGACATGGGAGGAATAATTTAGAAACATCTGTGCATGGGTTCTCTTTGTCAAAGATGAACCGTGTAACATGTCTGATGTGTGTGTTATGAGATATCTTACCACATTCGTAATACTTGGGCCATATGTTGCGTCACAACTAGTTTGGGGTCACAGGTTAATCAGAAGATACTAGGCTTCAGTTGTGACAAAAAGGGCCTTTTACCTCTGAAGTCCTGGACCCCACCTTCTGTTGGTTTTAAAACTGTGGGGCAGATTTATGAAGGCCTTGCGCCGCCGGTGCGTCATTTTTAACATGGGAAAAAGTGACGCACCGGCGGCGCAAGGCCTTCATAAATCTGCCCCTTAGTACCAAGTACACTCCTTTAGTACTTGACACTCAGAGTAGCAGAACATTCCATTCTACAGCTTCCTCAGGGAGGGAGGGTTAGAGACAGTGAACTCAGTAAGATGTTCAGCCCCAATTTATATATCCTGTCCTGTCAGTGCTCTTACTTACAAGGAAAAAATACTTTATTGTACACACACAACTAAATGCTATGCATAAAAGCGCACAATGTAGCATGAGCTTCAACTAATACCCTTAAGTTACAGAGGTCCTAAAGTATCTTTGAAATATCTTAAAATGACTAGCGACTGACTTTATAGGAAACCTCATAATCGGATCCTTTTCTGGTGAGAGTCATCGGAAATGTTAGAACTGTGACTCAAAGCTACATTCAGGCAGACCCACAAATCTTTCTTCATACTGCATTCAGTGGCACGCGCAAACTCACTTTGCAACTGTGGCGCCCGGCTCTTCTCATGATGCGCCTGGCTCCCAAAATGAGAAGACACACCCACTAAGAGAGGTTGCTTCTGAAAGCAGCACTGGGCAAGACAGTGGGGAGGAGAGACGTACAGGGCTCGAGTCGGGGTACCTCGCGGGTCGACGGCGTCCCCCCACTTATTTTACCAGGAGCTCGATTACTGGAGCAAATGGAGCCACACATTCACTCTTTGGCCTCTCTGGGGCGAGAGCAGAGCTCATTCAGAACGCTGCTCACACGCTGGCTTCTCTGATGCAATCGCATCTAAGGGGTGAGCGAAGGGAGGCAATTAATCTGATGGTGCAAGCCACCTTTCGTGACATCACTTCCTGTTGTGAAGCCAGCGTCCCCCCACTTCTTTTTTTAGGACTTGTGCCCTGAGAGACGAAGAGAAGAGCCAAGCACCAACCGGTGGGCTTCTGGTATAAGCTCAGAGAGTACCGATGGAGGAGCCAGAAAAGAAGGCTCACTGAAACATCCAGGTTCGTAGGCACTTCTTGAACTCTAAGAAATGTGCCTCTCGTCGTACCTTAAGGGCCAGAGCATTCCAGTGCTTAGGAGTCAAATGCATGCCCACCATTTGGGCCAGTCATGTTTATGGCCTTGTGGGTGAGGTAGTGTGTTTAGGAAGAACAAGGGAAACCCATGGATGTAGAGGGATCAGTGGTATGAAATATTTATAAAGGAACAACGGTCCCTCACAGAAAACATGTACACATAGGAATACAATACAGATGCAATGATCTCTATATTTGTTGTCTAGTGGACAGTTTATAAATCATTTATTTGCATCAATATCAAACAACATGGTGGGAGGGAAAAGCAAATGAAACAACCAGCCAATTTTGGCATTTGTGTGTGACAAATTTAACTAAATAGGTGTCAAAGGCTGTTTACGCCCCCAACTTTGCAAAATTGTTTATTGACGACCTAGAAAATTTTATCATTCTTTTCAATACTGTTTCCGTAGCAATATTCTTACACGGAAGTGCTACATAGATGATATTTTCTTGATCTGGCAGGGCCTTTCAGAAACCCTCACAGCATTCCTAATCTGTCCCAATGCAAATTGTAGGGGCCTCAACTTCAGACTTGAACAGAGTAGAACGGAAATATCCTTTTTGGACCTCATGATTGGAACAGCTGGTGGCAAACTTTACACATCGTAATACTGAAACCCCACCGAGAGGAATACCCTACTCTCTTCCTCCAGCCATCGTCCTAGAGCCCTCAAGGATTTCATAGCCTACTCCCAATTCCTACGCACATCATCTTAGAGCCCTCAAGGATTTCTTAGCCTACTCCCAATTCTACACAAATCGTCTTAGAGCCCTCAAGGATTTCCTAGCCTACTCCCAATTCCTACGCATTAGGAGAAACTGTCTCTGTAAGCAAGACTTCTTCCATGAAGCCGGGACCCTGTCATACAAACTGATTGCAAGAGGGTACCCATGCAAACTGGTCCTGAAACACTGGGCTGTATTAAATGCAGGAGCACTCACCCAGAATGCCCCATCTTTGCATTTTACAAAAGCAAGAGCATCAAGGACTACCTAGTCAAAGCTAGCATATCACCCACCAGATCAGGTCGCACACTCACTGATTTATGAGTCCTGCACCCCTGTTGGGTCATTACAAATGTGGAAATTATAGTGTCTGTGATTTCACTGTGGAATCAAAAGAATTTGTGTACGAAAATGTCAGAATTATTTTACAGCAGTTTTCGAATTGTAACACACAAAATGTCATTTACGCAATCACACGGGCCTGCAACCAAGTGTATATTTGACACACTACACAGAAGATTCAGGTGCACATTTGCCAGCATAAAAGCCCCTGTGCTTGAACATTTCACAGAATTGGGACATAATAAAATGGGTTACGTTGGGAGGTCATTGCTGTGGTCAAACCACCCATACAGAGTCGCAGACATTTCAACTACACTGAACAAAGAAGAACTTAAATGGATTTTGCGTTTCAACAGCCTTCACAGTGGCCTAAACCGAATGGAAGACTGGCCTTCTTTACTTTGACTGATACACATGGCACCTATAGTCATTGGACAATTTTTCAGCACTTAATACAAGTGATATGTACCAATACCATCCGTAGGGCTTATGTGAACTGGACACTTACTCCACACAGTATTGTTATTTGAAGAATGTCTCCCTTCTTATCCTCAATTGTATTTTAATTCAGTCTTATGTGGCCACCCTCCTCTTCTTATACATTCTTTCTCTCTACCATACATTCACTTTATCCATTTACAATAGCCAATACCATCTTCATCTTCCTCCTTTTCTTATGCATTCTTTCTCTGTACCTTACATTCTCACCTTATCACCTTACTATTGCCACTGACAATTGGGGTTTTCTGTGGGTTACCTTCATTATTTAGTATTTCCTTAAAGAATTGGGCTCACTAACTTTCACTTATTTTGTGGCTGCTGTTTTCACTTCAACGGAGCAAAACTAGACCAGTAGTGTCCACACACTCATCGCTTGACTTGGAAGCGAGCGACCACTGCCTCATGATGCTTGGTGCACACCACTAATACTCTTGGCCTTTAGAGACTGTTTGGATTCCCAAAGGTAGGCGCGCTGCATGCTCCAGCCACGCTGTTGGTTTCTTTATTTTTCCCTCACTTCTCCCCCTAACGGCTGCAATTTCTCTGATTTTTCAGCAGCCTCTGGCATCCTCCCGGCCGGGTCTGCAATATTACTCTATTTTTTCATGGGTAAGAGTTTTGTACACCACTTTTACCCACACCCGCACAACTGTCCCCCTTTTTTTTAATTAATCAAGTACACTTCTCCCCTTAGACAAACTACATTGTTCACTGACAAGTGTAGTCTCTACCCAGGATCACCCTGTGATCTCATTCTTTAAGACTCAATTGAGTACTTAAAAATAGGTGGCTGCAGGTAATTCGTACACCAGCAACTTTTCCAAATTCTAATACATTTTTAATTAATTTTTACCTTCTCTTCACATGCACCACACAATACTTGGCAATATTTCTTTTATTTGTTTTCTCCTTCACAGTTGTAATTTTAGCTGACACTCACTCACTTCAGGCCTTGCACCAATTATTGATTTTCTACTGGCCTTGTTTTCCAGGAAATTGTTTGTTAACCCACGTGGCACATCTTGTGCCTGGGTCCCAAGTATGCCTGGCCCCAGACACATAATGCAGCTCTCTCCTATCTGGACGGATGAGGACCTTACCGCGTACTACTGTTTGGCAACTCTTTTTTTTTGCTTCATTCTTCGTCCCCTTACCCTTTTTCTTTTCTGTTCATGTTGGGTTACAGTTCTGTAACTTATCTCTCTGGCATATTATTTCCATGTCCTGATGATGATCCTATGATCTTTTAAGATCATAGGATCTTTTAACTTCATCAACTTGAGAACTCAGACCCTATTGTAATGTTGACAATAATGCACACAAGGGCATTTGTTCTTATCAATTGTGACTACACCTATCTAGTTAAATTTGTCACACACAAATGCCTGAGACTTTAAAGCCAAAAGGGACAGTTTTTTTGTGTGCTTGTTTTCCCTTCCCACCCTATTGTTTGATATTGATGCGCAGGTGCAGCACCGCTAGCTCGTCAGCTAGGGAGGCTCACGGGAGCCCTTAAACAGTAAACAGGATTGGGCGCACTCTGCTCCACCTCTCAGCTGGATTGCCTCTGTGCATACTGGGTCATGCAGTTTGTTTGTCTTCGCACATGGAAAAGAAAGGGTTTGTAAGTATTTCACCAGGTTTGGTGTAAGTAGGTACTTGTTATCTCCAGGCATCTCTAGACACGAGCATCGACTCGTGTTTCTGGATCAATATCCTTCATCAGTAGAGATAGGTAATGAGGCCGCTGAATAGGCTGCCCAACGAACAGTCACAGGCTTAGATGCCAAACCGGGCGCACAGGTGCAGCACCACTAACTCGTCAGCTAGCGAGGCTCAAGGGAGCCCTTAAACAGTAAACAGGATTGGGCGCACTCTGCTCCACCTTTCAGCTGGATTGCCTCTGTGCATACTGGGTCATGCAGTTCGTTTCTCTTCGCACATGGAAAAGAAAGGGTTTGTAAGTATTTCACCAGGTTTGGTGTAAGTAGGTACATGTTATCTCCAGGCATCTCTAGACACGAGCATCGACTCGTGTTTCTGGATCAATATCCTTCATCAGTAGAGATAGGTGATGAGGCCGCTGAATAGGCTGCCCAACGAACAGTCACAGGCTTAGATGCCTAACAGGGCGCGCAGGTGCAGCACCACTAGCTCGTCAGCTAGCGAGGCTCAAGGGAGCCCTTAAACAGTAAACAGGATTGGGCGCACTCTGCTCCACCTCTCAGCTGGATTGCCTCTGTGCATACTGGGTCATGCACTTCGTTTCTCTTCGCACATGGAAAAGAAAGGGTTTGTAAGTATTTCACCAGGTTTGGTGTAAGTAGGTACTTGTTATCTCCAGGCATCTCTAGACACGAGCATCGACTCGTGTTTCTGGATCAATATCCTTCATCAGTAGAGATAGGTGATGAGGCCGCTGAATAGGCTGCCCAACGAACAGTCAGAGCCTTAAATGCCTAACCGGGCGCGCAGGTGCAGCACCACTAGCTCGTCAGCTAGGGAGGCTCATGGGAACCCTTAAACAGTAAACAGGATTGGGCGCACTCTGCTCCACCTCTCAGCTGGATTGCCTCTGTGCATACTGGGTCATGCAGTTTGTTTGTCTTCGCACATGGAAAAGAAAGGGTTTGTAAGTATTTCACCAGGTTTGGTGTAAGTAGGTACTTGTTATCTCCAGGCATCTCTAGACACGAGCATCGACTCGTGTTTCTGGATCAATATCCTTCATCAGTAGAGATAGGTAATGAGGCTGCTGAATAGGCTGCCCAACGAACAGTCACAGGCTTAGATGCCTAACCAGGCACGCAGGTGCAGCACCACTAGCTCGTCAGCTATGGAGGCTCACGGGAGCCCTTAAACAGTAAACAGGATTGGGCGCACTCTGCTCAACCTCTCAGCTGGATTGCCTCTGTGCATACGGAGTCATGCAGTTCGTTTGTCTTTGCACATGGAAAAGAAAGGGTTTGTAAGTCTTTCACCAGGTTTGGTGTAAGTAGGTACTTGTTATCTCCAGGCATCTCTAGACACGAGCATCGACTCGTGTTTCTGGATCAATATCCTTCATCAGTAGAGATAGGTAATGAGGCTGCTGAATAGGCTGCCCAACGAACAGTCACAGGCTTAGATGCCTAACCGGGCACGCAGGTGCAGCACCACTAGCTCGTCAGCTAGGGAGGCTCACGGGAACCATTAAACAGTAAACAGGATTGGGCGCACTCTGCTCCACCTCTCAGCTGGATCGCCTCTGTGCATACTGGGTCATGCGCTTTGTTTCTCTTCGCACATGGAAAAGAAAGGGTTTGTAAGTATTTCACCAGGTTTGGTGTAAGTAGGTACTTGTTATCTCCAGGCATCTCTAGACACGAGCATCGACTCGTGTTTCTGGATCAATATCCTTCATCAGTAGAGATAGGTAATGATGCCGCTGAATAGGCTGCCCAACGAACAGTCACAGGCTTAGATGCCTAACCGGGCAACAGGTGCAACACCACTAGCTCGTCAGCTAAGGAGGCTCACGGGAGCCCTTAAACAGTAAACAGGATTGGGCGCACTCTGCTCCACCTCTCAGCTGGATTGCCTCTGTGCATACTGGGTCATGCAGTTCGTTTGTCTTTGCACATGGAAAAGAAAGGGTTTTTAAGTCTTTCACCAGGTTTGGTGTAAGTCGGTACTTGTTATCTCCAGTCATCTCCAGACATGAGCCTCGACTCGTGTTTCTGGATCAATATTCTTCATCAGTAGAGATAGGTAATGAGGCCGCTGAAAAGGCTGCCCAACGAACAGTCACAGGCTTAGTGCCTAACCGGGCGCGCAGGTGCAGCACCACTTGCTCGTCAGCTAGGGAGGCTCACGGGAGCCCTTAAACAGTAAACAGGATTGGGCGCACTCTGCTCCACCTCTCAGCTGGATTGCCTCTGTGCATACTGGGTCATGCAGTTCGTTTCTCTTCGCACATTGAAAAGAAAGGGTTTGTAAGTATTTCACCAGGTTTGGTGTAAGTAGGTACTTGTTATCTCCAGGCATCTCTAGACACGAGCATCGACTCGTGTTTCTGGATCAATATCCTTCATCAGTAGAGATAGGTGATGAGGCCGCTGAATAGGCTGCCCAACGAACAGTCACAGGCTTAGATGCCTAACCGGGCGCGCAGGTGCAGCACCACTAGCTCGTCAGCTAGGGAGGCTCATGGGAACCCTTAAACAGTAAACAGGATTGGGCGCACTCTGCTCCACCTCTCAGCTGAATTGCCTCTGTGCATACTGGGTCATGCACTTTGTTTCTCTTCGCACATGGAAAAGAAAGGGTTTGTAAGTATTTCACCAGATTTGGTGTAAGTAGGTACTTGTTCTCTCCAGGCATCTCTAGACACGAGCATCGACTCGTGCATCTGGATCAATATCCTTCATGAGTAGAGATAGGTAATGAGGCCGCTGAATAGGCTGCCCAACGAACAGTCACAGGCTTAGATGCCTAACCGGGCACGCAGGTGCAGCACCACTAGCTCGTCAGCTAGGGAGGCTCACGGGAGCCCTTAAACAGTAAAAAGGATTGGGCGCACTCTGCCCCACCTCTCAGCTGGATTGCCTCTGTGCATACTGGGTCATGCAGTTTGTTTGTCTTCGCATATGGAAAAGAAAGGGTTTGTAAGTATTTCACCAGGTTTGGTGTAAGTAGGTACTTGTTATCTCCAGGCATCTCTAGACACGAGCATCGACTCGTGTTTCTGGATCAATATCCTTCATCAGTAGAGATAGGTAATGAGGCTGCTGAATAGGCTGCCCAACGAACAGTCACAGGCTTAGATGCCTAACCGGGCGCGCAGGTGCAGCACCACTAGCTCGTCAGCTAGCGAGGCTCAAGGGAGCCCTTAAACAGTAAACAGGATTGGGCGCACTCTGCTCCACCTCTCAGCTGGATTGCCTCTGTGCATACTGGGTCATGCAGTTCGTTTGTCTTCGCACATGGAAAAGAAAGGGTTTGTAAGTATTTCACCAGGTTTGGTGTAAGTAGGTACTTGTTATCTCCAGGCATCTCTAGACACGAGCATCGACTCGTGTTTCTGGATCAATATCCTTCATCAGTAGAGATAGGTGATGAGGCCGCTGAATAGGCTGCCCAACGAACAGTCAGAGCCTTAAATGCCTAACCGGGCGCGCAGGTGCAGCACCACTAGCTCGTCAGCTAGGGAGGCTCATGGGAACCCTTAAACAGTAAACAGGATTGGGCGCACTCTGCTCCACCTCTCAGCTGGATTGCCTCTGTGCATACTGGGTCATGCAGTTTGTTTGTCTTCGCACATGGAAAAGAAAGGGTTTGTAAGTATTTCACCAGGTTTGGTGTAAGTAGGTACTTGTTATCTCCAGGCATCTCTAGACACGAGCATCGACTCGTGTTTCTGGATCAATATCCTTCATCAGTAGAGATAGGTAATGAGGCTGCTGAATAGGCTGCCCAACGAACAGTCACAGGCTTAGATGCCTAACCAGGCACGCAGGTGCAGCACCACTAGCTCGTCAGCTATGGAGGCTCACGGGAGCCCTTAAACAGTAAACAGGATTGGGCGCACTCTGCTCAACCTCTCAGCTGGATTGCCTCTGTGCATACGGAGTCATGCAGTTCGTTTGTCTTTGCACATGGAAAAGAAAGGGTTTGTAAGTCTTTCACCAGGTTTGGTGTAAGTAGGTACTTGTTATCTCCAGGCATCTCTAGACACGAGCATCGACTCGTGTTTCTGGATCAATATCCTTCATCAGTAGAGATAGGTAATGAGGCTGCTGAATAGGCTGCCCAACGAACAGTCACAGGCTTAGATGCCTAACCGGGCACGCAGGTGCAGCACCACTAGCTCGTCAGCTAGGGAGGCTCACGGGAACCCTTAAACAGTAAACAGGATTGGGCGCACTCTGCTCCACCTCTCAGCTGGATCGCCTCTGTGCATACTGGGTCATGCGCTTTGTTTCTCTTCGCACATGGAAAAGAAAGGGTTTGTAAGTATTTCACCAGGTTTGGTGTAAGTAGGTACTTGTTATCTCCAGGCATCTCTAGACACGAGCATCGACTCGTGTTTCTGGATCAATATCCTTCATCAGTAGAGATAGGTAATGATGCCGCTGAATAGGCTGCCCAACGAACAGTCACAGGCTTAGATGCCTAACCGGGCAACAGGTGCAACACCACTAGCTCGTCAGCTAAGGAGGCTCACGGGAGCCCTTAAACAGTAAACAGGATTGGGCGCACTCTGCTCCACCTCTCAGCTGGATTGCCTCTGTGCATACTGGGTCATGCAGTTCGTTTGTCTTTGCACATGGAAAAGAAAGGGTTTTTAAGTCTTTCACCAGGTTTGGTGTAAGTCGGTACTTGTTATCTCCAGTCATCTCCAGACATGAGCCTCGACTCGTGTTTCTGGATCAATATTCTTCATCAGTAGAGATAGGTAATGAGGCCGCTGAAAAGGCTGCCCAACGAACAGTCACAGGCTTAGTGCCTAACCGGGCGCGCAGGTGCAGCACCACTTGCTCGTCAGCTAGGGAGGCTCACGGGAGCCCTTAAACAGTAAACAGGATTGGGCGCACTCTGCTCCACCTCTCAGCTGGATTGCCTCTGTGCATACTGGGTCATGCAGTTCGTTTCTCTTCGCACATTGAAAAGAAAGGGTTTGTAAGTATTTCACCAGGTTTGGTGTAAGTAGGTACTTGTTATCTCCAGGCATCTCTAGACACGAGCATCGACTCGTGTTTCTGGATCAATATCCTTCATCAGTAGAGATAGGTGATGAGGCCGCTGAATAGGCTGCCCAACGAACAGTCACAGGCTTAGATGCCTAACCGGGCGCGCAGGTGCAGCACCACTAGCTCGTCAGCTAGGGAGGCTCATGGGAACCCTTAAACAGTAAACAGGATTGGGCGCACTCTGCTCCACCTCTCAGCTGAATTGCCTCTGTGCATACTGGGTCATGCAATTTGTTTCTCTTCGCACATGGAAAAGAAAGGGTTTGTAAGTATTTCACCAGATTTGGTGTAAGTAGGTACTTGTTCTCTCCAGGCATCTCTAGACACGAGCATCGACTCGTGCATCTGGATCAATATCCTTCATGAGTAGAGATAGGTAATGAGGCCGCTGAATAGGCTGCCCAACGAACAGTCACAGGCTTAGATGCCTAACCGGGCACGCAGGTGCAGCACCACTAGCTCGTCAGCTAGGGAGGCTCACGGGAGCCCTTAAACAGTAAAAAGGATTGGGCGCACTCTGCCCCACCTCTCAGCTGGATTGCCTCTGTGCATACTGGGTCATGCAGTTTGTTTGTCTTCGCATATGGAAAAGAAAGGGTTTGTAAGTATTTCACCAGGTTTGGTGTAAGTAGGTACTTGTTATCTCCAGGCATCTCTAGACACGAGCATCGACTCGTGTTTCTGGATCAATATCCTTCATCAGTAGAGATAGGTAATGAGGCTGCTGAATAGGCTGCCCAACGAACAGTCACAGGCTTAGATGCCTAACCGGGCGCACAGGGGCAGCACCGCTAGCTCATCAGCTAGGGAGGCTCACGGGAGCCCTTAAACAGTAAACAGGATTGGGTGCACTCTACTCCACCTCTCACCTGGATTGCCTCTGTGCATACTGGGTCATGCAGTTCGTTTCTCTTCGCACATTGAAAAGAAAGGGTTTGTAGGTATTTCACCAGGTTTGGTGTAAGTAGGTACTTGTTATCTCCAGGCATCTCTAGACACGAGCATCGACTCGTGTTTCTGGATCGATATCCTTCATCAGTAGAGATAGGTGATGAGGCCGCTGAATAGGCTGCCCAACGAACAGTCACAGGCTTCGATGCCTAACCGGGCGCGCAGGTGCAGCACCACTAGCTCGTCAGCTAGGGAGGCTCATGGCAACCCTTAAACAGTAAACAGGATTGGGCGCACTCTGCTCCACCTCTCAGCTGGATTGCCTCTGTGCATACTGGGTCATGCACTTTGTTTCACTTCGCACATGGAAAAGAAAGGGTTTGTAAGTATTTCACCAGATTTGGTGTAAGTAGGTACTTGTTATCTCCAGGCATCTCTAGACACGAGCATCGACTCGTGCATCTGGATCAATATCCTTCATCAGTAGAGATAGGTAATGAGGCCGCTGAATAGGCTGCCCAACGAACAGTCACAGGCTTAGATGCCTAACCGGGCACGCAGGTGCAGTACCACTAGCTCGTCAGCTAGGGAGGCTCACGGGAGCCCTTAAACAGTAAAAAGGATTGGGCGCACTCTGCCCCACCTCTCAGCTGGATTGCCTCTGTGCATACTGGGTCATGCAGTTCGTTTGTCTTCGCACATGGAAAAGAAAGGGTTTGTAAGTATTTCACCAGGTTTGGTGTAAGTAGGTACTTGTTATCTCCAGGCATCTCTAGACACGAGCATCGACTCGTGTTTCTGGATCAATATCCTTCATCAGTAGAGATAGGTAATGAGGCCGCTGAATAGGCTGCCCAACGAACAGTCACAGGCTTAGATGCCTAACCGGGCACGCAGGTGCAGCACCACTAGCTCGTCAGCTAGGGAGGCTCACGGGAGCCCTTAAACAGTAAACAGGATTGGGCGCACTCTGCTCCACCTCTCAGCTGGATCGCCTCTGTGCATACTGGGTCATGCGCTTTGTTTCTCTTCGCACATGGAAAAGAAAGGGTTTGTAAGTATTTCACCAGGTTTGGTGTAAGTAGGTACTTGTTATCTCCAGGCATCTCCAGACACGAGCATCGACTCGTGTTTCTGGATCAATATCCTTCATCAGTAGAGATAGGTAATGATGCCGCTGAATAGGCTGCCCAACGAACAGTCACAGGCTTAGATGCCTAACCGGGCAACAGGTGCAACACCACTGGCTCGTCAGCTAAGGAGGCTCACAGGAGCCCTTAAACAGTAAACAGGATTGGGCGCACTCTGCTCCACCTCTCAGCTGGATTGCCTCTGTGCATACTGGGTCATGCAGTTCGTTTGTCTTTGCACATGGAAAAGAAATGGTTTTTAAGTCTTTCACCAGGTTTGGTGTAAGTCGGTACTTGTTATCTCCAGTCATCTCCAGACATGAGCATCGACTCGTGTTTCTGGATCAATATTCTTCTTCAGTAGAGATAGGTAATGAGGCCGCTGAAAAGGCTGCCCAACGAACAGTCACAGGCTTAGTGCCTAACCGGGCGTGCAGGTGCAGCACCACTTGCTCGTCAGCTAGGGAGGCTCACGGGAGCCCTTAAACAGTAAACAGGATTGGGCGCACTCTGCTCCACCTCTCAGCTGGATTGCCTCTGTGCATACTGGGTCATGCAGTTCGTTTCTCTTCGCACATTGAAAAGAAAGGGTTTGTAAGTATTTCACCAGGTTTGGTGTAAGTAGGTACTTGTTATCTCCAGGCATCTCTAGACACGAGCATCGACTCGTGTTTCTGGATCAATATCCTTCATCAGTAGAGATAGGTGATGAGGCCGCTGAATATTCTGCCCAACGAACAGTCACAGGCTTAGATGCCTAACCGGGCGCGCAGGTGCAGCACCACTAGCTCGTCAGCTTGGGAGGCTCATGGGAACCCTTAACCAGTAAACAGGATTGGGCGCACTCTGCTCCACCTCTCAGCTGGATTGCCTCTGTGCATACTGGGTCATGCACTTTGTTTCTCTTCGCACATGGAAAAGAAAGGGTTTGTAAGTATTTCACCAGGTTTGGTGTAAGTAGGTACTTGTTATCTCCAGGCATCTCTAGACACTAGCATCGACTCGTGTTTCTGGATCAATATCCTTCATCAGTAGAGATAGGTAATGAGGCTGCTGAATAGGCTGCCCAACGAACAGTCACAGGCTTAGATGCCTAACCGGGCGCACAGGTGCAGCACCACTAGCTCATCAGCTAGGGAGGCTCACAGGAGCCCTTAAACAGTAAACAGGATTGGGTGCACTCTACTCCACCTCTCACCTGGATTGCCTCTGTGCATACTGGGTCATGCAGTTTGTTTCTCTTCGCACATTGAAAAGAAAGGGTTTGTAAGTATGTCACCAGGTTTGGTGTAAGTAGGTACTTGTTATCTCGAGGCATCTCTAGACACGAGCATCGACTCGTGTTTCTGGATCAATATCCTTCATCAGTAGAGATAGGTGATGAGGCCGCTGAATAGGCTGCCCAACGAACAGTCACAGGCTTAGATGCCTAACCGGGCGCGCAGGTGCAGCACCACTAGCTCGTCAGCTAGGGAGGCTCATGGGAACCCTTAAACAGTAAACAGGATTGGGCGCACTCTGCTCCACCTCTCAGCTGGATTGCCTCTGTGCATACTGGGTCATGCACTTTGTTTCTCTTCGCACATGGAAAAGAAAGGGTTTGTAAGTATTTCACCAGGTTTGGTGTAAGTAGGTACTTGTTATCTCCAGGCATCTCTAGACACTAGCATCGACTCGTGTTTCTGGATCAATATCCTTCATCAGTAGAGATAGGTAATGAGGCTGCGGAATAGGCTGCCCAACGAACAGTCACAGGCTTAGATGCCTAACCGGGCGCACAGGTGCAGCAGCACTAGCTCATCAGCTAGGTAGGCTCACGGAGCCCTTAAACAGTAAACAGGATTGGGTGCACTCTACTCCACCTCTCACCTGGATTGCCTCTGTGCATACTGGGTCATGCACTTTGTTTCTCTTCGCACATGGAAAAGAAAGGGTTTGTAAGTATTTCACCAGATTTGGTGTAAGTAGGTACTTGTTATCTCCAGGCATCTCTAGACACGACCATCGACTCGTGCATCTGGATCAATATCCTTCATCAGTAGAGATAGGTAATTAGGCCGCTGAATAGGCTGCCCAACAAACAGTCACAGGCTTAGATGCCTAACCGGGCACGCAGGTGCAGCACCACTAGCTCGTCAGCTAGGGAGGCTCACGGGAGCCCTTAAACAGTAAAAAGGATTGGGCGCACTCTGCCCCACCTCTCAGCTGGATTGCCTCTGTGCATACTGGGTCATGCAGTTCGTTTGTCTTCGCACATGGAAAAGAAAGGGTTTGTAAGTATTTCACCAGGTTTGGTGTAAGTAGGTACTTGTTATCTCCAGGCATCTCTAGACACGAGCATCGACTCGTGTTTCTGGATCAATATCCTTCATCAGTAGAGATAGGTAATGAGGCCGCTGAATAGGCTGCCCAACGAACAGTCACAGGCTTAGATGCGTAACCGGGCACGCAGGTGCAGGACCACTAGCTTGTCAGCTAGGGAGGCTCAAGGGAGCCCTTAAACAGTAAACTGGATTGGGCGCACTCTGCTCCACCTCTCAGCTAGCTTGCCTCTGTGCATACTGGGTCATGCAGTTCGTTTCTCTTCGCACATTGAAAAGAAAGGGTTTGTAAGTATTTCACCAGGTTTGGTGTAAGTAGGTACTTGTTATCTCCAGGCATCTCTATACACGAGCATCGACTCGTGTTTCTGGATCAATATCCTTCATCAGTAGAGATAGGTAATGAGGCCGCTGAATAGGCCGCCCAACGAACAGTCACAGGCTTAGATGCCTAACCGGGCACGCAGGTGCAGCACCACTAGCTCGTCAGCTAGGGAGGCTCACGGGAGCCCTTAAACAGTAAAAAGGATTGGGCGCACTCTGCCCCACCTCTCAGCTGGATTGCCTCTGTGCATACTGGGTCATGCAGTTCGTTTCTCTTCGCACATTGAAAAGAAAGGGTTTGTAAGTATTTCACCAGGTTTGGTGTAAGTAGGTACTTGTTATCTCCAGGCATCTCTAGACACAAGCATCGACTCGTGTTTCTGGATCAATATCCTTCATCAGTAGAGATAGGTGATGAGGCCGCTGAATAGGCTGCCCAACGAACAGTCACAGGCTTAGATGCCTAACCGTCGCGCAGGTGCAGCACCACTAGCTCGTCAGCTAGGGAGGCTCATGGGAACCCTTAAACAGTAAACAGGATTGGGCGCACTCTGCTCCACCTCTCAGCTGGATTGCCTCTGTGCATACTGGGTCATGCACTTTGTTTCTCTTCGCACATGGAAAAGAAAGGGTTTGTAAGTATTTCACCAGATTTGGTGTAAGTAGGTACTTGTTATCTCCAGGCATCTCTAGACACGAGCATCGACTCGTGCATCTGGATCAATATCCTTCATCAGTAGAGATAGGTGATGAGGCCGCTGAATAGGCTGCCCAACGAACAGTCACAGGCTTAGATGCCTAACCGGGCAAGCAGGTGCAGCACCACTAGCTCGTCAGCTAGGGAGGCTCACGGGAGCCCTTAAACAGTAAAAAGGATTGGGCGCACTCTGCCCCACCTCTCAGCTGGATTGCCTCTGTGCATACTGGGTCATGCAGTTCGTTTGTCTTCGCACATGGAAAAGAAAGGGTTTGTAAGTATTTCACCAGATTTGGTGTAAGTAGGTACTTGTTATCTCCAGGCATCTCTAGACACGAGCATCGACTCGTGTTTCTGGATCAATATCCATCATCAGTAGAGATAGGTAATGAGGCTGCTGAATAGGCTGCCCAACGAACAGTCACAGACTTAGATGCCTAACCGGGCACGCAGGTGCAGCACCACTAGCTCGTCAGCTATGGAGGCTCACGGGAGCCCTTAAACAGTAAACAGGATTGGGCGCACTCTGCTCCACCTCTCAGCTGGATTGCTTCTGTGCATACGGAGTCATGCAGTTCGTTTGTCTTTGCACATGGAAAAGAAAGGGTTTGTAAGTCTTTCACCAGGTTTGGTGTAAGTAGGTACTTGTTATCTCCAGGCATCTCTAGACACGAGCATCGACTCGTGTTTCTGGATCAACATCCTTCATCAGTAGAGATAGGTAATGAGGCCGCTGAATAGGCTGCCCAACGAACAGTCACAGGCTTAGATGCCTAACCGGGCACGCAGGTGCAGCACCACTAGCTCGTCAGCTAGGGAGGCTCACGGGAACCCTTAAACAGTAAACAGGATTGGGCGCACTCTGCTCCACCTCTCAGCTGGATCGCCTCTGTGCATACTGGGTCATGCTCTTTGTTTCTCTTCGCACATGGAAAAGAAAGGGTTTGTAAGTATTTCACCAGGTTTGGTGTAAGTAGGTACTTGTTATCTCCAGGCATCTCTAGACACGAGCATCGACTCGTGTTTCTGGATCAATATCCTTCATCAGTAGAGATAGGTAATGATGCCGCTGAATAGGCTGACCAACGAACAGTCACAGGCTTAGATGCCTAACCGGGCAACAGGTGCAACACCACTAGCTCGTCATCTAAGGAGGCTCACGGGAGCCCTTAAACAGTAAACAGGATTGGGCGCACTCTGCTCCACCTCTCAGCTGGATTGCCTCTGTGCATACTGGGTCATGCAGTTCGTTTGTCTTTGCACATGGAAAAGAAAGGGTTTGTAAGTATTTCACCAGGTTTGGTGTAAGTAGGTACTTGTTATCTCCAGGCATCTCTAGACACGAGCATCGACTCGTGTTTCTGGATCAATATCCTTCATCAGTAGAGATAGGCAATGAGGCTGCTGAATAGGCTGCCCAACGAACAGTCACAGGCTTAGATGCCTAACCGGGCGCACAGGTGCAGCACCACTAGCTCATCAGCTAGGGAGGCTCACGGGAGCCCTTAAACAGTAAACAGGATTGGGTGCACTCTGCTCCACCTCTAACCTGGATTGCCTCTGTGCATACTGGGTCATGCAGTTCGTTTCTCTTCGCACGTTGAAAAGAAAGGGTTTGTAAGTATTTCACCAGGTTTGGTGTAAGTAGGTACTTGTTATCTCCAGGCATCTCTAGACACGAGCATCGACTCGTGTTTCTGGATCAATATCCTTCATCAGTAGAGATAGGTGATGAGGCCGCTGAATAGGCTGCCCAACGAACAGTCACAGGCTTAGATGCCTAACCGGGCGCGCAGGTGCAGCACCACTAGCTCGTCAGCTAGGGAGGCTCATGGCAACCCTTAAACAGTAAACAGGATTGGGCGCACTCCGCTCCACCTCTCAGCTGGATTGCCTCTGTGCATACTGGGTCATGCACTTTGTTTCACTTCGCACATGGAAAAGAAAGGGTTTGTAAGTATTTCACCAGATTTGGTGTAAGTAGGTACTTGTTATCTCCAGGCATCTCTAGACACGAGCATCGACTCGTGCATCTGGATCAATATCCTTCATCAGTAGAGATAGGTAATGAGGCCGCTGAATAGGCTGCCCAACGAACAGTCACAGGCTTAGATGCCTAACCGGGCGCGCAGGTGCAGCACCACTAGCTCGTCAGCTAGGGAGGCTCACGGGAGCCCTTAAACAGTAAACAGGATTGGGTGCACTCTGCTCCACCTCTAACCTGGATTGCCTCTGTGCATACTGGGTCATGCAGTTCGTTTCTCTTCGCACGTTGAAAAGAAAGGGTTTGTAAGTATTTCACCAGGTTTGGTGTAAGTAGGTACTTGTTATCTCCAGGCATCTCTAGACACGAGCATCGACTCGTGTTTCTGGATCAATATCCTTCATCAGTAGAGATAGGTGATGAGGCCGCTGAATAGGCTGCCCAACGAACAGTCACAGGCTTAGATGCCTAACCGGGCGCGCAGGTGCAGCACCACTAGCTCGTCAGCTAGGGAGGCTCATGGCAACCCTTAAACAGTAAACAGGATTGGGCGCACTCTGCTCCACCTCTCAGCTGGATTGCCTCTGTGCATACTGGGTCATGCACTTTGTTTCACTTCGCACATGGAAAAGAAAGGTTTGTAAGTATTTCACCAGATTTGGTGTAAGTAGGTACTTGTTATCTCCAGGCATCTCTAGACACGAGCATCGACTCGTGCATCTGGATCAATATCCTTCATCAGTAGAGATAGGTAATGAGGCCGCTGAATAGGCTGCCCAACGAACAGTCACAGGCTTAGATGCCTAACCGGGCACGCAGGTGCAGCACCACTAGCTCGTCAGCTAGGGAGGCTCACGGGAGCCCTTAAACAGTAAAAAGGATTGGGCGCACTCTGCCCCACCTCTCAGCTGGATTGCCTCTGTGCATACTGGGTCATGCAGTTCGTTTGTCTTCGCACATGGAAAAGAAAGGGTTTGTAAGTATTTCACCAGGTTTGGTGTAAGTAGGTACTTGTTATCTCCAGGCATCTCTAGACACGAGCATCGACTCGTGTTTCTGGATCAATATCCTTCATCAGTAGAGATAGGTAATGAGGCCGCTGAATAGGCTGCCCAACGAACAGTCACAGGCTTAGATGCCTAACCGGGCACGCAGGTGCAGCACCACTAGCTCGTCAGCTAGGGAGGCTCACGGGAGCCCTTAAACAGTAAACAGGATTGGGCGCACTCTGCTCCACCTCTCAGCTGGATCGCCTCTGTGCATACTGGGTCATGCGCTTTGTTTCTCTTCGCACATGGAAAAGAAAGGGTTTGTAAGTATTTCACCAGGTTTGGTGTAAGTAGGTACTTGTTATCTCCAGGCATCTCCAGACACGAGCATCGACTCGTGTTTCTGGATCAATATCCTTCATCAGTAGAGATAGGTAATGATGCCGCTGAATAGGCTGCCCAACGAACAGTCACAGGCTTAGATGCCTAACCGGGCAACAGGTGCAACACCACTGGCTCGTCAGCTAAGGAGGCTCACAGGAGCCCTTAAACAGTAAACAGGATTGGGCGCACTCTGCTCCACCTCTCAGCTGGATTGCCTCTGTGCATACTGGGTCATGCAGTTCGTTTGTCTTTGCACATGGAAAAGAAATGGTTTTTAAGTCTTTCACCAGGTTTGGTGTAAGTCGGTACTTGTTATCTCCAGTCATCTCCAGACATGAGCATCGACTCGTGTTTCTGGATCAATATTCTTCTTCAGTAGAGATAGGTAATGAGGCCGCTGAAAAGGCTGCCCAACGAACAGTCACAGGCTTAGTGCCTAACCGGGCGTGCAGGTGCAGCACCACTTGCTCGTCAGCTAGGGAGGCTCACGGGAGCCCTTAAACAGTAAACAGGATTGGGCGCACTCTGCTCCACCTCTCAGCTGGATTGCCTCTGTGCATACTGGGTCATGCAGTTCGTTTCTCTTCGCACATTGAAAAGAAAGGGTTTGTAAGTATTTCACCAGGTTTGGTGTAAGTAGGTACTTGTTATCTCCAGGCATCTCTAGACACGAGCATCGACTCGTGTTTCTGGATCAATATCCTTCATCAGTAGAGATAGGTGATGAGGCCGCTGAATATTCTGCCCAACGAACAGTCACAGGCTTAGATGCCTAACCGGGCGCGCAGGTGCAGCACCACTAGCTCGTCAGCTTGGGAGGCTCATGGGAACCCTTAACCAGTAAACAGGATTGGGCGCACTCTGCTCCACCTCTCAGCTGGATTGCCTCTGTGCATACTGGGTCATGCACTTTGTTTCTCTTCGCACATGGAAAAGAAAGGGTTTGTAAGTATTTCACCAGGTTTGGTGTAAGTAGGTACTTGTTATCTCCAGGCATCTCTAGACACTAGCATCGACTCGTGTTTCTGGATCAATATCCTTCATCAGTAGAGATAGGTAATGAGGCTGCTGAATAGGCTGCCCAACGAACAGTCACAGGCTTAGATGCCTAACCGGGCGCACAGGTGCAGCACCACTAGCTCATCAGCTAGGGAGGCTCACAGGAGCCCTTAAACAGTAAACAGGATTGGGTGCACTCTACTCCACCTCTCACCTGGATTGCCTCTGTGCATACTGGGTCATGCAGTTTGTTTCTCTTCGCACATTGAAAAGAAAGGGTTTGTAAGTATGTCACCAGGTTTGGTGTAAGTAGGTACTTGTTATCTCGAGGCATCTCTAGACACGAGCATCGACTCGTGTTTCTGGATCAATATCCTTCATCAGTAGAGATAGGTGATGAGGCCGCTGAATAGGCTGCCCAACGAACAGTCACAGGCTTAGATGCCTAACCGGGCGCGCAGGTGCAGCACCACTAGCTCGTCAGCTAGGGAGGCTCATGGGAACCCTTAAACAGTAAACAGGATTGGGCGCACTCTGCTCCACCTCTCAGCTGGATTGCCTCTGTGCATACTGGGTCATGCACTTTGTTTCTCTTCGCACATGGAAAAGAAAGGGTTTGTAAGTATTTCACCAGGTTTGGTGTAAGTAGGTACTTGTTATCTCCAGGCATCTCTAGACACTAGCATCGACTTGTGTTTCTGGATCAATATCCTTCATCAGTAGAGATAGGTAATGAGGCTGCGGAATAGGCTGCCCAACGAACAGTCACAGGCTTAGATGCCTAACCGGGCGCACAGGTGCAGCAGCACTAGCTCATCAGCTAGGTAGGCTCACGGAGCCCTTAAACAGTAAACAGGATTGGGTGCACTCTACTCCACCTCTCACCTGGATTGCCTCTGTGCATACTGGGTCATGCACTTTGTTTCTCTTCGCACATGGAAAAGAAAGGGTTTGTAAGTATTTCACCAGATTTGGTGTAAGTAGGTACTTGTTATCTCCAGGCATCTCTAGACACGACCATCGACTCGTGCATCTGGATCAATATCCTTCATCAGTAGAGATAGGTAATTAGGCCGCTGAATAGGCTGTCCAACAAACAGTCACAGGCTTAGATGCCTAACCGGGCACGCAGGTGCAGCACCACTAGCTCGTCAGCTAGGGAGGCTCACGGGAGCCCTTAAACAGTAAAAAGGATTGGGCGCACTCTGCCCCACCTCTCAGCTGGATTGCCTCTGTGCATACTGGGTCATGCAGTTCGTTTGTCTTCGCACATGGAAAAGAAAGGGTTTGTAAGTATTTCACCAGGTTTGGTGTAAGTAGGTACTTGTTATCTCCAGGCATCTCTAGACACGAGCATCGACTCGTGTTTCTGGATCAATATCCTTCATCAGTAGAGATAGGTAATGAGGCCGCTGAATAGGCTGCCCAACGAACAGTCACAGGCTTAGATGCCTAACCGGGCACGCAGGTGCAGGACCACTAGCTTGTCAGCTAGGGAGGCTCAAGGGAGCCCTTAAACAGTAAACTGGATTGGGCGCACTCTGCTCCACCTCTCAGCTAGCTTGCCTCTGTGCATACTGGGTCATGCAGTTCGTTTCTCTTCGCACATTGAAAAGAAAGGGTTTGTAAGTATTTCACCAGGTTTGGTGTAAGTAGGTACTTGTTATCTCCAGGCATCTCTATACACGAGCATCGACTCGTGTTTCTGGATCAATATCCTTCATCAGTAGAGATAGGTAATGAGGCCGCTGAATAGGCCGCCCAACGAACAGTCACAGGCTTAGATGCCTAACCGGGCACGCAGGTGCAGCACCACTAGCTCGTCAGCTAGGGAGGCTCACGGGAGCCCTTAAACAGTAAAAAGGATTGGGCGCACTCTGCCCCACCTCTCAGCTGGATTGCCTCTGTGCATACTGGGTCATGCAGTTCGTTTCTCTTCGCACATTGAAAAGAAAGGGTTTGTAAGTATTTCACCAGGTTTGGTGTAAGTAGGTACTTGTTATCTCCAGGCATCTCTAGACACAAGCATCGACTCGTGTTTCTGGATCAATATCCTTCATCAGTAGAGATAGGTGATGAGGCCGCTGAATAGGCTGCCCAACGAACAGTCACAGGCTTAGATGCCTAACCGGGCGCGCAGGTGCAGCACCACTAGCTCGTCAGCTTGGGAGGCTCATGGGAACCCTTAACCAGTAAACAGGATTGGGCGCACTCTGCTCCACCTCTCAGCTGGATTGCCTCTGTGCATACTGGGTCATGCACTTTGTTTCTCTTCGCACATGGAAAAGAAAGGGTTTGTAAGTATTTCACCAGGTTTGGTGTAAGTAGGTACTTGTTATCTCCAGGCATCTCTAGACACTAGCATCGACTCGTGTTTCTGGATCAATATCCTTCATCAGTAGAGATAGGTAATGAGGCTGCTGAATAGGCTGCCCAACGAACAGTCACAGGCTTAGATGCCTAACCGGGCGCACAGGTGCAGCACCACTAGCTCATCAGCTAGGGAGGCTCACAGGAGCCCTTAAACAGTAAACAGGATTGGGTGCACTCTACTCCGCCTCTCACCTGGATTGCCTCTGTGCATACTGGGTCATGCAGTTTGTTTCTCTTCGCACATTGAAAAGAAAGGGTTTGTAAGTATGTCACCAGGTTTGGTGTAAGTAGGTACTTGTTATCTCGAGGCATCTCTAGACACGAGCATCGACTCGTGTTTCTGGATCAATATCCTTCATCAGTAGAGATAGGTGATGAGGCCGCTGAATAGGCTGCCCAACGAACAGTCACAGGCTTAGATGCCTAACCGGGCGCGCAGGTGCAGCACCACTAGCTCGTCAGCTAGGGAGGCTCATGGGAACCCTTAAACAGTAAACAGGATTGGGCGCACTCTGCTCCACCTCTCAGCTGGATTGCCTCTGTGCATACTGGGTCATGCACTTTGTTTCTCTTCGCACATGGAAAAGAAAGGGTTTGTAAGTATTTCACCAGGTTTGGTGTAAGTAGGTACTTGTTATCTCCAGGCATCTCTAGACACTAGCATCGACTCGTGTTTCTGGATCAATATCCTTCATCAGTAGAGATAGGTAATGAGGCTGCGGAATAGGCTGCCCAACGAACAGTCACAGGCTTAGATGCCTAACCGGGCGCACAGGTGCAGCAGCACTAGCTCATCAGCTAGGTAGGCTCACGGAGCCCTTAAACAGTAAACAGGATTGGGTGCACTCTACTCCACCTCTCACCTGGATTGCCTCTGTGCATACTGGGTCATGCACTTTGTTTCTCTTCGCACATGGAAAAGAAAGGGTTTGTAAGTATTTCACCAGATTTGGTGTAAGTAGGTACTTGTTATCTCCAGGCATCTCTAGACACGACCATCGACTCGTGCATCTGGATCAATATCCTTCATCAGTAGAGATAGGTAATTAGGCCGCTGAATAGGCTGTCCAACAAACAGTCACAGGCTTAGATGCCTAACCGGGCACGCAGGTGCAGCACCACTAGCTCGTCAGCTAGGGAGGCTCACGGGAGCCCTTAAACAGTAAAAAGGATTGGGCGCACTCTGCCCCACCTCTCAGCTGGATTGCCTCTGTGCATACTGGGTCATGCAGTTCGTTTGTCTTCGCACATGGAAAAGAAAGGGTTTGTAAGTATTTCACCAGGTTTGGTGTAAGTAGGTACTTGTTATCTCCAGGCATCTCTAGACACGAGCATCGACTCGTGTTTCTGGATCAATATCCTTCATCAGTAGAGATAGGTAATGAGGCCGCTGAATAGGCTGCCCAACGAACAGTCACAGGCTTAGATGCCTAACCGGGCACGCAGGTGCAGGACCACTAGCTTGTCAGCTAGGGAGGCTCAAGGGAGCCCTTAAACAGTAAACTGGATTGGGCGCACTCTGCTCCACCTCTCAGCTAGCTTGCCTCTGTGCATACTGGGTCATGCAGTTCGTTTCTCTTCGCACATTGAAAAGAAAGGGTTTGTAAGTATTTCACCAGGTTTGGTGTAAGTAGGTACTTGGTATCTCCAGGCATCTCTATACACGAGCATCGACTCGTGTTTCTGGATCAATATCCTTCATCAGTAGAGATAGGTAATGAGGCCGCTGAATAGGCCGCCCAACGAACAGTCACAGGCTTAGATGCCTAACCGGGCACGCAGGTGCAGCACCACTAGCTCGTCAGCTAGGGAGGCTCACGGGAGCCCTTAAACAGTAAAAAGGATTGGGCGCACTCTGCCCCACCTCTCAGCTGGATTGCCTCTGTGCATACTGGGTCATGCAGTTCGTTTCTCTTCGCACATTGAAAAGAAAGGGTTTGTAAGTATTTCACCAGGTTTGGTGTAAGTAGGTACTTGTTATCTCCAGGCATCTCTAGACACAAGCATCGACTCGTGTTTCTGGATCAATATCCTTCATCAGTAGAGATAGGTGATGAGGCCGCTGAATAGGCTGCCCAACGAACAGTCACAGGCTTAGATGCCTAACCGTCGCGCAGGTGCAGCACCACTAGCTCGTCAGCTAGGGAGGCTCATGGGAACCCTTAAACAGTAAACAGGATTGGGCGCACTCTGCTCCACCTCTCAGCTGGATTGCCTCTGTGCATACTGGGTCATGCACTTTGTTTCTCTTCGCACATGGAAAAGAAAGGGTTTGTAAGTATTTCACCAGATTTGGTGTAAGTAGGTACTTGTTATCTCCAGGCATCTCTAGACACGAGCATCGACTCGTGCATCTGGATCAATATCCTTCATCAGTATAGATAGGTAATGAGGCCGCTGAATAGGCTGCCCAACGAACAGTCACAGGCTTAGATGCCTAACCGGGCAAGCAGGTGCAGCACCACTAGCTCGTCAGCTAGGGAGGCTCACGGGAGCCCTTAAACAGTAAAAAGGATTGGGCGCACTCTGCCCCACCTCTCAGCTGGATTGCCTCTGTGCATACTGGGTCATGCAGTTCGTTTGTCTTCGCACATGGAAAAGAAAGGGTTTGTAAGTATTTCACCAGATTTGGTGTAAGTAGGTACTTGTTATCTCCAGGCATCTCTAGACACGAGCATCGACTCGTGTTTCTGGATCAATATCCATCATCAGTAGAGATAGGTAATGAGGCTGCTGAATAGGCTGCCCAACGAACAGTCACAGACTTAGATGCCTAACCGGGCACGCAGGTGCAGCACCACTAGCTCGTCAGCTATGGAGGCTCACGGGAGCCCTTAAACAGTAAACAGGATTGGGCGCACTCTGCTCCACCTCTCAGCTGGATTGCCTCTGTGCATACGGAGTCATGCAGTTCGTTTGTCTTTGCACATGGAAAAGAAAGGGTTTGTAAGTCTTTCACCAGGTTTGGTGTAAGTAGGTACTTGTTATCTCCAGGCATCTCTAGACACGAGCATCGACTCGTGTTTCTGGATCAACATCCTTCATCAGTAGAGATAGGTAATGAGGCCGCTGAATAGGCTGCCCAACGAACAGTCACAGGCTTAGATGCCTAACCGGGCACGCAGGTGCAGCACCACTAGCTCGTCAGCTAGGGAGGCTCACGGGAACCCTTAAACAGTAAACAGGATTGGGCGCACTCTGCTCCACCTCTCAGCTGGATCGCCTCTGTGCATACTGGGTCATGCTCTTTGTTTCTCTTCGCACATGGAAAAGAAAGGGTTTGTAAGTATTTCACCAGGTTTGGTGTAAGTAGGTACTTGTTATCTCCAGGCATCTCTAGACACGAGCATCGACTCGTGTTTCTGGATCAATATCCTTCATCAGTAGAGATAGGTAATGATGCCGCTGAATAGGCTGACCAACGAACAGTCACAGGCTTAGATGCCTAACCGGGCAACAGGTGCAACACCACTAGCTCGTCATCTAAGGAGGCTCACGGGAGCCCTTAAACAGTAAACAGGATTGGGCGCACTCTGCTCCACCTCTCAGCTGGATTGCCTCTGTGCATACTGGGTCATGCAGTTCGTTTGTCTTTGCACATGGAAAAGAAAGGGTTTGTAAGTATTTCACCAGGTTTGGTGTAAGTAGGTACTTGTTATCTCCAGGCATCTCTAGACACGAGCATCGACTCGTGTTTCTGGATCAATATCCTTCATCAGTAGAGATAGGCAATGAGGCTGCTGAATAGGCTGCCCAACGAACAGTCACAGGCTTAGATGCCTAACCGGGCGCACAGGTGCAGCACCACTAGCTCATCAGCTAGGGAGGCTCACGGGAGCCCTTAAACAGTAAACAGGATTGGGTGCACTCTGCTCCACCTCTAACCTGGATTGCCTCTGTGCATACTGGGTCATGCAGTTCGTTTCTCTTCGCACGTTGAAAAGAAAGGGTTTGTAAGTATTTCACCAGGTTTGGTGTAAGTAGGTACTTGTTATCTCCAGGCATCTCTAGACACGAGCATCGACTCGTGTTTCTGGATCAATATCCTTCATCAGTAGAGATAGGTGATGAGGCCGCTGAATAGGCTGCCCAACGAACAGTCACAGGCTTAGATGCCTAACCGGGCGCGCAGGTGCAGCACCACTAGCTCGTCAGCTAGGGAGGCTCATGGGAACCCGTAAACAGTAAACAAGATTGGGCGCACTCTGCTCCACCTCTCAGCTGGATTGCCTCTGTGCATACTGGGTCATGCACTTTGTTTCTCTTCGCACATGGAAAAGAAAGGGTTTGTAAGTATTTCACCAGGTTTGGTGTAAGTAGGTACTTGTTATCTCCAGGCATCTCTAGACACGAGCATCGACTCGTGTTTCTGGATCAATATCCTTCATCAGTAGAGATAGGTAATGAGGCCACTGAATAGGCTGCCCAACGAACAGTCACAGGCTTAGATGCCTAACCGGGCACGCAGGTGCAGCAACACTAGCTCGTCAGCTAGGGAGGCTCACGGGAGCCCTTAAACAGTAAACTGGATTGGGCGCACTCTGCTCCACCTCTCAGCTGGATTGCCTCTGTGCATACTGAGTCATGCAGTTTGTTTGTCTTCGCATATGGAAAAGAAAGGGTTTGTAAGTATTTCACCAGGTTTGGTGTAAGTAGGTACTTGTTATTTCCAGGCATCTCTAGACACGAGCATCGACTCGTGTTTCTGGATCAATATCCTTCATCAGTAGAGATAGGTAATGAGGCCGCTGAATAGGCTGCCCAACGAACAGTCACAGGCTTAGATGCCTAACCGGGCGCGCAGGTGCAGCACCACTAGCTCGTCAGCTAAGGAGGCTCACGTGAGCCCTTAAACAGTAAACAGGATTGGGCGCACTCTGCTCCACCTCTCAGCTGCATTGCCTCTGTGCATACTGGGTCATGCAGTTCGTTTGTCTTTGCACATGGAAAAGAAAGGGTTTGTAAGTCTTTCACCAGGTTTGGTGTAAGTAGGTACTTGTTATCTCCAGGCATCTCTAGACACGAGCATCGACTCGTGTTTCTGGATCAATATCCTTCATCAGTAGAGATAGGTAATAAGGCCGCTGAATAGGCTGCCCAACGAATAGTCACAGGCTTAGATGCCAAACCGGGCGCACAGGTGCAGCACCACTAGCTCGTCAGCTAGGGAGGCTCAAGGGAGCCCTTAAACAGTAAACAGGATTGGGCGCACTCTGATCCACCTCTCAGCTGGATTGCCTCTGTGCATACTGGGTCATGCAGTTCGTTTCTCTACGCACATGCAAAAGAAAGGGTTTGTAAGTATTTCACCAGGTTTGGTGTAAGTAGGTACTTGTTATTTCCAGGCATCTCTAGATACGAGCATCGACTCGTGTTCCTGGATCAATATCCTTCATCAGTAGAGATAGGTGATGAGGCCGCTGAATAGGCAGCCCAACGAACAGTCACAGGCTTAGATGCCTAACCGGGTGCGCAGGTGCAGCACCACTAGCTCGTCAGCTAGGGAGGCTCATGGGAACCCTTAAACTGTAAACAGGATTTGTAGTGTAGCTCCTATTTTCCCAATAGGCTCTGCGCATTGGAATAATACCTACAGCAGTAAAGGCCTAGACCAGACGTTAACTAGGTCTACTACTGTCGATACTAGACTTAATTTTTGGGTTTGCCAGCATAGCTCAGAGTTCGCTAGAAACTTTCTCGAATGTTCAAGGAGGAATTAACTTCCCTGATTAGACAAGAAGGGATTTAGTTTCTGACAACCATAGAACATGACAACTTTGCTCTCCCCTAATCAAGAGTCAATCTCGAGAGTCGTGTGAGCACAAGGCAATTATTTTACTCAGTCAGTACGTGCATTCTTAGTCTCATCAGAATGTAGAGAAAAGGAAGAGACGGGCGTGTTCAATAAAAGATGTTATTTATTGATCAGTCTCTTTTCTCGTACAAGAGAAATGGATCGATATTATTGCAATACTTATAGTTAAGTAAAGTGCATACATTAAAAGCAATAGTATAAAATAATACTGTAAAAACATTGATATGGTTTCTGAGCCATATGATGTTTAAAATGATTAAAATATATTTACATACACATATACATTTGACTAAACGTACTCAACTGGTGTTTCTAAATACGCCTACCCCGTGTACCTGACCTAAGTCTAATGCGTGGGCGGGAATAGAAAGTTACAGTTTAAGTTAAGTTTGTTTTTGCCAAGTGAATAACTAAAGAATTCTCTGTGAGGGGTTATTCAGTTCTGTACCTGGAAGTTAGGATGAATGAGGAATGGTATCTCTTTCTCTGCTCTCGATATTCCAGGCTGCCTGCGAGGGCTGCCCAGAAGCGCCGGTGCTGGGTCTCTCGGCTTGAGATAGCAGCGCGTCTCTCAGCGCGTCAGGAAGGCGGGGCTGCTGCCAGCGGGGTCTGCTTCTGCTCTCGGCTTCGGCAAGTATGGCTGCTCCGTCTTGTCACCACGCGTGTGTTTGCATAGGGCAAGATCGGCAATATTTATACCTTAAAGGTGCCGAGATTGACGTAAAGATGGACATAGATACGTCAATAAAGATGTCATACGACTTGCTCGTTAGCACATTCTTTTACTGAAGTTCTCTGTGAAATCAAAACAATGGCCGCACGGATTTTCCAGGTTGTCATAGGTTTGATTTGTTATGAGAACGTCGTATGCCTTATCAGGGGCTGGAGGAATGTCGCTTGTCTAATTAGATCTCAAGCGTTATGACCTAATCAGATAACAAGTTCCTGTGCCGTAGTGTGACTGCGTCAGATAACGGTATCTGCATCATGGGGGCTGTTCTTGCCTCATGGGCTGACTGTTAGTTAACTTGATAGTTAGTTTAACCAGAATAGGGTCAGGAATAGGGGGATCGATTCAGAACCTATAGGAATACACGACACCCACTCCACGCTAACTATGGTCATATTTACTAATCTATGCATAGTATAACATAGTACAACATACTATAGAGAATAGTGTATACCTTACCACCCCAAAATACATAAATGCATTTTGAAATTTTCAAATATACTGAAAAATTGCAGTCATATATATTGTATGCACTTAAGCTATGCTACGCATTTGTAGACATTATTGCTTATTTGGTATATGAGAAATACACATGAAATGGCTCTTAATATGGCTATACAGAAAGAAAGTTCGAGACCATCTCATCACATAATAAAATATTTGTGAACATCCCAGCGGGCAACTAAAGTTTATAAAGTATCTAAAAATAGAAATCTTAGTTCTCTAGGAATAGTTTCTTACTTTAAGCAGAAGATAAGTGTCCCGAAAAATTTGTGAAAAATAATTTGGGGCTGCTAAAAAATTGTTGTCCGTGAACTGGTGGGAAGAATTGTTCATGTGACTTTATTTTTAAAGTTGAAGGCCGAATTCAGGGAACGCCGTGTGCGAGCTTGCTCAAAAAGTCTCTATTTCTGTTCTGGAGAGAACATCATATCATTCAGGCTTTCGAAAAAACTGTCAACAGCTTCATGGGAAAGTTCCACTAAGTCGGAAATAGGGGTAACCATGCATTCGTGCGCATGATTATCTGTATTGACATTCTGATTCGCATTGCTGACAGAAGGTCGTACCTGTTCGATGCTGCTTTCATCTTGAACTTCACTACTCTTCAATCGCAGTGGTGAAGATTCCAGGAATGCCGTCATCAGGATTGGCAGCCTTTGAGGGCAGCACAAAGCGTGAACCTTGGTAGGAACCAACAGTGTATCTGCATCCACTGGCGCATCCGATTGTAGCGTCAGACAGGTGTCTAACACGCATTCTTCTCCGCATAGCAGACACCTTAGTACAGGTAAAACACATCTTTGCCACATTGGTCGAAATGATAGAAACCAGGTCATGTTTAGGTCTCTAAGCCGGGAGAGTCCCAGGATTTTTGATATCCGGTCCCGGTATCCAATGGCTAGGATCGTATCTTCCATTGTCGCGAGAGTTTGATCTGTGACATGGGTTGCCATAACGGAAAATAGGGACTAAGAATAGGATTCCTGCAATTAGTCCCAAGATCAGGGGAAGTCCGCCAAAAATCGAATGGACGAAATCTGGAAAAATACCCAGTATGGCTTTGAATGGTGTTAATGCCATCGAAAATACTGTCTTAAATACCTTTGAGACCCCAGTGGTATCAGAAATATTTAAGATTTCGCTCAGGATTTCCGCGAAATTTACGGGGGAATTAGTTGATAATAATGTATGTATCTCTGCAGTCGTCCTTGCGACTTGTAGATCATACGTTTCTTTTGATGACGTGAGCCTTGTAGGCGTCTGAAGAAGCACTGTTTTCATTCTGCTTAAAGTATCTATTCGAATAGAAGTAATTTTCAAACTGGGCCATGCCCTTGCCTCCCTGTCTGGAAAGGAGCTGGGGAATAAAGAACGTCCACAGCACTTGACCTTCGCCGTCGTAGTGACTAGATAAGGAGTCCCGGGCATAAGACTACAACATCTGCGGTCTACAATAAGAATGTAACTCCCATTATAGAGTCTTTGAAAGAATGGTTCTATTTCAGTTGCAGGTGCGCCTTGCTGGTGACATGAAAGGTTGTACGAATTCCCTTCACAGGCTCCATGCAAACTAATTCCGTTACACAGAAGCGTGCCGCTTAGTGACATAGCACAATTGTTGCCACTAAGAAACACTTTCTGTCCTTTATTACTGACACATGCATGTGAATAGGGCAGGTTCCAAGTTGTTTTAAGGTACCCCTTTCCCAATTTCTCGTACATGCCAGCCTGTATATATTTTTGGCAGTATTGAAACCTGAAGGTTGAGATTGGAATATTTATGATTCCGTGGATTATCCATTCACTGACAGGTCATTCTGACATTGTCATTGGTAATCTTTCTAGTTTTTCAATGCTCAAGATTGTATAATCAGCACCCTTTTGCGCCATACCGATTTGTCTATCAGTAAGGTTAAAGATTTGGAATAGTGACGTTGTGTTGATTAAACGCCAAGGCACGTAGCCTGAACGCAGATTTTGTAACGTCCAGCCAAGCTGTACAATGGAACGCAATTGTGACTGACCATGTTGTAATAACAGTAAGTCTTGCGATAATATATCGATTGCTGAAGACACAATGCTGTCCAATGAAAAAATTCTGGAGGACAGAGTCATTAACCCATTGTCCACTACAGAAAGTGATTTTTCCAAATTAATACGGTCAATTTCCCGTATTCTTTCTGCTGTCTCAATTTGAGTAACCTTCCAGGCCTCATTGTATGCTGCATATACAGAGGCTGCTATGAAACGCTTTTGACGCTGTTTGCGTGGTCCCATTATGAAATCACGCAAGTCAGCACCATCAGTAAGTAAAGTTAGGTGTTGCTTAATTTCAGGCAGTGTGGAAGTTTGTAGCCATTGAAGGCATAATTTGCCCACACTGTAGGTTGTTATTATCCCTGGGTGATGTCTTTGGGGATATCTAGGGTCTGGCCTGGTCATTTTGAAACCCTGTGTTTTATTCAGGAATCTATCTTGACAGTTATTTGTATCTGTGGGCCAGATCAACCATTGTTTCCAATCAGGATGTGTTCTGTTTTGGTTTAGTATATGGTTTACGTCTATCTCTTCATCTGTATCAGAGCTATTGCTAAACATTGTTGGCTTTGGAATAGACGGTTTAATTAAATCTTTGATTTTGGCTAAGCCAAGACAGGTGGTTTGTTGAACAGTGTCATTTAAAAATATCATTTGTTCTGGGATCATGCAGGCTCTAAACAAAGCTTCTATACCCTGTACTTGCCATTCTTTTGTACTCCAAACACTTTTCAAATCAACATTTTTGTCCCAATAATCAAATCCAAATGTATTCATTTTTTCAAAGAATGAATCTGAATATATCAATTTTGTGTTGGTTATCATGGTTTTCATCCCTGTCTTGTTTGACAATTTAAAATAAAATGTTTCAGCATTACTTAAGTTAAAACCTGAAAAATATGAATATTTGTCATATACGGTTCTAGAGCTTCCTTTTGGAGGTGTAGCACAATGTTCCCATTGATTATAACTTAAAACATTTCTAGGTTGTGCAGATTTATGTAAAAAATGGTTACCATAATGGTTATAGCAATACATACTATCATAATTTGTAGAACCTTGCAAATAATCATGTTTTGTAAATTTAGCAGACATTACTAAGTCAGACATCATGTTGTTAATACTTTCGAAGTCCCAATCATCAGCAAATGAGTTTGGTTTTGCAAAGTCACTCAAGGAGATCTTGATTTGGTGTGGATATTTCAGGATCTCGACCGGACCATAAATTTCATAGTCAGTGTTGTCCCAGGCTACCCCACCAGGTATAGGATTGGCTGTGAAGTTGGCTGAAGAAAGTTCTCTTTTCTCGACGTGTGAAGATGTGTGTGGTTTGAGGACCAAGTTGATGTTCTGACTTGCTGTGTCCATTTTAGCATATTTTCCCTCAATGAAGCGTCCCAAAGTAAATACCATGATGAGCCAAAGTATGAGGATAAATGCACCAAAACCCACCCAAAATTCAATCCATGGAGAAACCAGATATGTTTCTTTCAGTTGTTTCAAAAGTTCCTTCGCTTTGTCTTTAAAGGATTTTGATGATGGCTGTGTCTTTGATTCACTGAAGCCGTCAGAGGAATCATCGAAGTTGATGAAGTAACCGGATGCAGTTCTGTCAATTGTTCCAATTGGTTCAGGATTTCTGTTTTTTGCATTTTCACTTGGTACTTCAGTATAGATTGGTGTGTCTCTGCTAAATGTCTTTATTTGGGTTTTCAGAGGTCTGAGTTCTATTGCATTGTTGCATAGTCCTTTTTGTTCTTCTTTAGGCGTTTCGAATGTGATGAGCCTTTTTGTTAGGACCTCTGTGCTGGTAGCAAACCTTGGTGTTCTGCTACTTATTGGGAGTCCACTTGGCCTACTGTTTGTTATCGGCCACATGTTGTGGTTTTACCAGGTCGATGGATACAACTCGGTTCTCCTTTTTACCAGCAAGTGGCGGTAGTACAACTGATCTTGTCCCGTTGACAGACAAGACAGGAACTGCTTTTCTGTAGGAAGGCCCAAATTCCTTCTTTACCGCGATCTTTTCCCTGACTAGATCCCCGACTTTTGGAATCCAGACAGGTCTTGCTGGGACAGGTGGTGATTCTTCAGTGGTCGTTGGCTGTTGTTTCAACTGTATGTTGCTCAGGTCTTTTCTTGTTTTGTTTAAGTCCTGCAAAATAGCCAAACGGTCTTTGACATCAAAGCTTTTTTCTTTAACCACTGAAGTCTGACTATCAAGGTCAGAGATCAACATCCTAGTTCCAAATAACAATTCGTACGGACTGAATCCCTTCAGAGAATTTCTTGGCAAGTTATTTAGACTACGTTGGACACTTATTAGATGTTTGACCCACCCAGCTCCCGAACCTAATACCTTTGCCGTTATAGATTGCTTTATGTCACGGTTTTTTCTTTCAACAATTCCGTTCCCCTCAGGGTGAAATGGACAAGAGTACCGCAATTGCACGCCCATGCTGACCATGGCCTCCTTATAAGCCCGAGAGCTAAAAGCAGGACCATTGTCCGAATGCAGCATGCCAATTGCGTATGTGCCGATAAAGACTCGCAAATCTTTTATAACAGTTCTGGCGTCAGCCGTTCGCTGGGGCCACATCCATATGAATCTCGTGCATGAGTCCACTGCGACCAAGATATATTTATAGTTACCATCCCTTTGTAAGGGACCGCAGTGGTCTAGGTAAACACAGGCTAATGGTTTATCCGAGATTAGAAGGGGCGTCTGCGCTGGACGTCTCACCGTTGATACTTTCATTTTTTGACATATTTCACATGCTAGAACGTAGTTCCTCGTTTGTCTTCTCATTTGTGGCCACCAGTATCTCTGTTTTAATAATGATACTGTGGCTGAGACGCCAGCATGGATAGAAGCAAGCCCTTCGTGTGCCGCTATTATTAGTCCTAACCTATGTTCCATGTTTGGAATTGCCCTATCCCCCACTCCAGGGATTTGAGCAAAAGGAACATTGTTTGCATCAGTTATGTATGAGTATTTTACTGGAAAGCCTTTAGGGAGTGGTTCTATCGAATCCTTTTCAGAAGCGCTGACAGCTTGTAATATTTCGCTGTCTATTTTTGTTTTTGACCTGGTGACGGCAGCTACGGAAGCCGTTTGCACAGCTGCCTTCGCGGCCTCATCAGCCAATGAATTCCCTGCAACGTGAACGCCATCACGTTGATGACTCAGTGTATGTATCACGTGAGTCTTTGGTAGTTCTTTTTGTAAAAGAGCTACTTGTTCCCAGAGCATTTTATGCTTGATTGTGCCACCTTTCGCATCCTTGAAACCGTTCTGAAGCCAGATCTGCAAGTATTCATTATAAGATTGAACGCAATAATACGAATCGCACACTATGAGTGTGGGGAATTCTCGATCGGTATTTTCAAGCGCCATCTTGAATGCTAGTAGTTCAGCTCGCTGAGCTGTACAATCTCCTAGGGATTGTGTTTTAGTGAGGGTTGGTTTAAATTTCCCTTCGTGCCAACGACCTTTAACAATCGCGCACGCAGCACTGTAAGCTTGTTTACCCCCTACTGCGGGTTGTGCTGATCCGTCTGTATATATTATACAGCCGTAGTCATCTAGAGGCAGAATTTCGGTTGGCGGAGGACATTCAAATTCATATTGGAGAAATTCTTGTGTTTTTAAATAAGGATCAAATTCGTACACCACGTCTGTTGCAGCAAGAGAGTTAGCCCATTGTATCCATCTTGGATGGAGTGCTTTAGCATTTGGAATGCTTGCCTTTGTTACCGCCTCTAAGGCTGGTATTGGTGTCACGATTATTATTCGTTTACCTTGTGCCAGGGCTCGTTCTTTTGCTATAGCTGTCTGTGTTGCTGTAAGAATTTTTTCCGTTGGGCTAAATTTCATTTCAGCCTTAGTGTACAAGTGTGATTTGAATGCAATTGGTACCTTTTCTCCTTCATTAGAAGTCAGGTATGTGAATCCGCATCTCCCTGGGATGACTCGAATCACAAGATTGCGTGTGTTATCACGCGTTTCTAATTTTGTTTTAATTAGCATGTCTGTTTGTAAGGATCTCAAAATTTCTGTGTGTGTTTGAGTCCAACTGGATCTTTTAAAGTCTGGTTTAATTAGATCATAAAGGGGTTTGACCCTTTCTGCGTAATTTGCAATGTATGTTCTTCCGAAATTTAGGAAACCTAGAATCGACTGTAGGTTTTTTAGTGTTTTAGGAGCTTGGATTACGGCACATTTCTCTAGGAAATTGTCAGCCAGGCTTTTGCCTTCACTTGATAACTCATATCCTAAGAATAGGACCGTCAGATGGGCAATTCTGGACTTTTTAAAGTTGAATTTGTAACCCTCTGCAGCGAACCCAAGTATTATGGTGTTCACCCTTTTCAAGTGAGTCTCCAAGTCATCATCTGTTAAGTAAATGTCATCGACATAAGATAATGCTTCATCATCATATAGTTGTAGTAATTCTGTTACTCTCGCTGAGAATACCCCCGGGCTGTTCTTGTACCCCTGGGCTAACCGACAGAATTGTTTTTGAGTGCCATTTACTGAGAATGCAGTTAAATATCTGCTCTCTGGTGCTATGTTTTGACAAAAGAATCCATTGGAGATGTCCAAGGTTGTTTTGTATTTTTTGCGCACTATGTTATTCATTAGTGCAGCACTGTGTGAGTTTTGCACTGCAAAAGTTTTGCAACATGTGTTAAGGTGTCGGTAATCCAAAACTAGACGATATGAATTGTCTGGTTTGGAGACCGGAAACAAAGGATTGTTCATTTGTGAGGTGCAAGTTTCAATCACCCCCTGGTATTCTAGCTGATCTAGTATTTCATTTACTTGTTTTTTAGCTTCTTGCTTAATTGGGTACTGCCTTTGTGCAGTAGGTTGTGATTTTAACTGGATTTTGTGAGGAGGGGAGTCCTCATCCCATCCTACATGATTTTTATATAAAGCAGGTGCTAAGGCCACTGCCCACTTTCTAGCAAGTGTGTATTTTTTATGAATCGGGATTTGATTCGAGAAGGCAGGCATAATTACTTCTTCGCCATGAGGGCACTCCCTGACAAACTCTGGTGGCCAGTCTTTTTCAGCTAGAAGGATGTCATAACCCTTGGAGAGGTTATCCCAAAATAGTCCCCTTATTTTCCTAGTCTTATCTCTCTCTATACGTAATGTTATCTCGTATATCTTGTGGGGCTTGCTAACTCTGGTGTCTGCAGTTTCCACTTGAAGGTATTCATTCGTGTCCACTGTCTCCAGATGATTCATAAGGACTTTGCGAGCTATGCTCACCTCTGCTGCGCTGTCTAGCATTGTCTGAGCCCACTCTCCGTTTTTCAGTTGTGTCCTCAGTATTCTCGGCATTTTTAACTACCTTGATACTGGCTACCTTCTTTTTTGGAAATTGTAATTTCTTTTTTAGCTGAGCAGGTTCCTTGTCTTTGGACTTGGCGTGCTCTTCTGATCGTCCTCTTCTTTCCGATTTCTGCGAGGAAGTCTGAAAAGATTGAGAGGGACGTGTATCAATGTCTTGATATCTATCAGGTTTTTTAATATTATCCCTATTTCTAAGGTTATATCTATTCCCAGAGGGGTCGCTCTGTGGTGACCTCTGTCTTTGGTTTGGAGATTTCTCTCTTCGCCTGGGAGACCTCCCTCGGGACTGGAATTTCTTTTCTTTAGGATTGGATTGTTTGTTTCCATCCCAGTTCTTTTTTGGTGAATTATTATTAAAAAATATTTTTTCTGGACTTGTAGTCAGTTGCGGTTTTACTGGTATTCCACCTAGACTATCTCTGCCTAGTTCTTCATAGGAATTTTTCTATGATTCTGGCAATTTCAGCTGGTTGGTCTGCTATATCTGTCTCTTTTAACCTCTGGCGGATCGCCACGTTTGCTGCCTCACCTTTTATGTTGGCTAATAATATAGCCGAGACCTGCTTGAAGTCTTTTAGTAATTTCATACCAAGAGTTAAAGCAGGTTCTGGACCGTATTCATCTTGAATTTGTTTTAGCACATCTGGTATTACCGAAATGGATGGAACACCGTGCGTTTTTGTGTAGATGGAAGCAAAGACTGTACCCCAAGTGTCACAGTCCTCAATGTGTGGTGCGATTCCCATTGGGAGACATATAGTCAGAATCCTGTGTTTTTCTAATGGGGTGGTGTCAGGAAACACCGCCTCTATTTGGGTAATTTTCTGTGCCAACCAGAATGGTATCTGTTCCCGTTTAGCTGGAACTTTACCTAGGCAGGATTGGATGTTCTGTGGTGTAATTTTATTTGTGTTCCCCTGGTGAGGGGTCAGCTGTGGAAGTTTAATCGCTGGCTGAATTGTTGAAGTCCGCATTACATACTGAACTAATTGTCTATGAATTTTTAGTAGTTGTTTTAGCTGTATTAACAGCTCTGCTGCAGGCATTCTTTCGATGTCTGGATGTGGTGTGTATCCGGCTAAGACCGGCCACGTTGCTCCTGGTCTTCCTAAAGGACCGAGTCTTGTAATGTGATTGTTATGTTTTAGGGCGCCATCAAATAAGAGCAAATGCTCTTGGAATTTGAGTGGTACTTCCACCTCCTCGAAAGGAGTGTACGTTTCAGGAGGTTCCTCTACTTTGTAATAGTGGAAGTACTTTGTTACAGCATTTGCTGCTGGAAAATGTATCCATGAATAGTATACCTCTGTCTGCCGATATTCGTGTGCCTCGATTACGAATATGACTGTGCCACCTCTAGGTGTCAGTCCATTTTCTATAAGTTTTAAGGTTATAGATCTCCTTTTAATGACCGGAATGAGTGTTATATTCGGGTCTGCTGCTTGCATGGTAGCATCAGCATCTGCGAGTTCAGTTGCTAATCTAACTGCCTCTCTTTTATCATCACTCTCTGCCATTTTACAGACAGGATGGTATTATGTTTGTTTGCAGATCAGGTTTCTTTATGGAAACAGAGATTAGATGCACAATATTTTGGGAATGTTTTTATCCTTCAACGTTGACTATACCAAGAACCATACATAGGAGTTCCCTCCTGCGAGGTTTTGGAGGATATTACCTTTCACCCACTCCAGACGTCTTTGGAGTATTTGGGAAAAGGGGTCTGATTGAGAAAGCACGACTGAGTTACTCTAAATGTCTTACGTTAGTTTTATCGCCCTTTCCAAACACGTTGGGCGCCATGTAGTGTAGCTCCTATTTTCCCAATAGGCTCTGCGCATTGGAATAATACCTACAGCAGTAAAGGCCTAGACCAGACGTTAACTAGGTCTACTACTGTCGATACTAGACTTAATTTTTGGGTTTGCCAGCATAGCTCAGAGTTCGCTAGAAACTTTCTCGAATGTTCAAGGAGGAATTAACTTCCCTGATTAGACAAGAAGGGATTTAGTTTCTGACAACCATAGAACATGACAACTTTGCTCTCCCCTAATCAAGAGTCAATCTCGAGAGTCGTGTGAGCACAAGGCAATTATTTTACTCAGTCAGTACGTGCATTCTTAGTCTCATCAGAATGTTGAGAAAAGGAAGAGACGGGCGTGTTCAATAAAAGATGTTATTTATTGATCAGTCTCTTTTCTCGTACAAGAGAAATGGATCGATATTATTGCAATACTTATAGTTAAGTAAAGTGCATACATTAAAAGCAATAGTATAAAATAATACTGTAAAAACATTGATATGGTTTCTGAGCCATATGATGTTTAAAATGATTAAAATATATTTACATACACATATACATTTGACTAAACGTACTCAACTGGTGTTTCTAAATACGCCTACCCCGTGTACCTGACCTAAGTCTAATGCGTGGGCGGGAATAGAAAGTTACAGTTTAAGTTAAGTTTGTTTTTGCCAAGTGAATAACTAAAGAATTCTCTGTGAGGGGTTATTCAGTTCTGTACCTGGAAGTTAGGATGAATGAGGAATGGTATCTCTTTCTCTGCTCTCGATATTCCAGGCTGCCTGCGAGGGCTGCCCAGAAGCGCCGGTGCTGGGTCTCTCGGCTTGAGATAGCAGCGCGTCTCTCAGCGCGTCAGGAAGGCGGGGCTGCTGCCAGCGGGGTCTGCTTCTGCTCTCGGCTTCGGCAAGTATGGCTGCTCCGTCTTGTCACCACGCGTGTGTTTGCATAGGGCAAGATCGGCAATATTTATACCTTAAAGGTGCCGAGATTGACGTAAAGATGGACATAGATACGTCAATAAAGATGTCATACGACTTGCTCGTTAGCACATTCTTTTACTGAAGTTCTCTGTGAAATCAAAACAATGGCCGCACGGATTTTCCAGGTTGTCATAGGTTTGATTTGTTATGAGAACGTCGTATGCCTTATCAGGGGCTGGAGGAATGTCGCTTGTCTAATTAGATCTCAAGCGTTATGACCTAATCAGATAACACGTTCCTGTGCCGTAGTGTGACTGCGTCAGATAACGGTATCTGCATCATGGGGGCTGTTCTTGCCTCATGGGCTGACTGTTAGTTAACCTGATAGTTAGTTTAACCAGAATAGGGTCAGGAATAGGGGGATCGATTCAGAACCTATAGGAATACACGACAGATTGGGCGCACTCTGCTCCACCTCTCAGCTGGATTGCCTCTGTGCATACTGGGTCATGCACTTTGTTTCTCTTCGCACATGGAAAAGAAAGGGTCTGTAAGTATTTCACCAGGTTTGGTGTAAGTAGGTACTTGTTATCTCCAGGCATCTCTAGACACGAGCATCGACTCGTGTTTCTGGATCAATATCCTTCATCAGTAGAGATAGGTAATGAGGCCGCTGAATAGGCTGCCCAACGAACAGTCACAGGCTTAGATGCCTAACCGGGCATGCAGGTGCAGCACCACTAGCTCGTCAGCTAGGGAGGCTCACGGGAACCCTTAAACAGTAAACAGGATTGGGCGCACTCTGCTCCACCTCTCAGCTGGATCGCCTCTGTGCATACTGGGTCATGCGCTTTGTTTCTCTTCGCACATGGAAAAGAAAGGGTTTGTAAGTCTTTCACCAGGTTTGGTGTAAGTAGGTACTTGTTATCTCCAGGCATCTCTAGACACGAGCATCGACTTGTGTTTCTGGATCAATATCCGTCATCAGTAGAGATAGGTAATGAGGCCGCTGAGTAGGCTGACCCAATGAACAGTCACAGGCTTAGATGCCTAACCGGGCGCGCAGGTGCAGCACCACTAGCTCGTCAGCTAGGGAGGCTCACGGGAGCCCTTAAACAGTAAAAAGGGTTGGGCGCACTCTGCTCCACCTCTCAGCTGGATTGCCTCTGTGCATACTGGGTCATGCACTTCGTTTCTCTTCGCACATGGAAAAGAAAGGGTTTGTAAGTATTTCACCAGGTTTGGTGTAAGTAGGTACTTGTTATCTCCAGGCATCTCTAATCACGAGCATCGACTCGTGTTTCTGGATCAATATCCTTTATCAGTAGAGATAGGTAATGAGGCCGCTGAATAGGCTGCCCAACGAACAGTCACAGGCCTAGATGCCTAACCGGGCGTGCAGGTGCAGCACCACTAGCTCGTCAGCTAGGGAGGCTCACGGGAGCCCTTAAACAGTAAACAGGATTGGGCGCACTCTGCTCCACCTCTCAGCTGGATTGCCTTTGTGCATACTGGGTCATGCAGTTCGTTTGTCTCCGCACATTAAAAAGAAAGGGTTTGTAAGTATTTCACCAGGTTTGGTGTAAGTAGATACTTGTTATCTCCAGGCATCTCTAGACACGAGCATCGACTGGTGTTTCTGGATCAATATCCTTAATCAGTAGAGATAGGTAATGAGGCCGCTGATTAGGCTGCCCAACGAACAGTCACAGCCTTGGATGACTAACCGGGCGCCCAGGTGCAGCACCACTAGTTCATCAGCTAGGGAGGCTCACGAGAGCCCTTAAACAGTAAACAGGTTTGGGCGCACTCTGCTCCATCTCTCAGCTGGATTGCCTCTGTGCATACTGGGTCATGCACTTTGTTTCTCTTCGCACATGGAAAAGAAAGGGTTTGTAAGTATTTCACCAGGTTTGGTGTAAGTAGGTATTTGTTATCTCCAGGCATCTCTAGACACGAGCATCGACTCGTGTTTCTGGATCAATATCCTTCATCAGTAGAGATAGGTAATGAGGCCGCTGAATAGGCTGCCCAATGAACAGTCACAGGCTTAGATGCCTAACCGGGCACGCAGGTGCAGCACCACTAGCTCGTCAGCTAGGGAGGCTCACGGGAGCCCTTAAACAGTAAACAGGATTGGGCGCACTCTGCTCCACCTCTCAGCTGGATTGCCTCTGTGCATACTGGGTCATGCAGTTTGTTTGTCTTCGCACATGGAAAAGAAAGGGTTTGTAAGTATTTCACCAGGTTTGGTGTAAGTAGGTACTTGTTATCTCCAGGCATCTCTAGACACGAGCATCGACTCGTGTTTCTGGATCAATATCCTTCATCAGTAGAGATAGGTAATGAGGCCGCTGAATAGGCTGCCCAACGAACAGTCACAGGCTTAGATGCCAAACCGGGCGCACAGGTGCAGCACCACTAGCTCGTCAGCTAGCGAGGCTCAAGGGAGCCCTTAAACAGTAAACAGGATTGGGCGCACTCTGCTCCACCTTTCAGCTGGATTGCCTCTGTGCATACTGGGTCATGCAGTTCGTTTCTCTTCGCACATGGAAGAGAAAGGGTTTGTAAGTATTTCACCAGGTTTGGTGTAAGTAGGTACATGTTATCTCCAGGCAACTCTAGACACGAGCATCGACTCGTGTTTCTGGATCAATATCCTTCATCAGTAGAGATAGGTGATGAGGCCGCTGAATAGGCTGCCCAACGAACAGTCACAGGCTTAGATGCCTAACAGGGCGCGCAGGTGCAGCACCACTAGCTCGTCAGCTAGCGAGGCTCAAGGGAGCCCTTAAACAGTAAACAGGATTGGGCGCACTCTGCTCCACCTCTCAGCTGGATTGCCTCTGTGCATACTGGGTCATGCACTTCGTTTCTCTTCGCACATGGAAAAGAAAGGGTTTGTAAGTATTTCACCAGGTTTGGTGTAAGTAGGTACTTGTTATCTCCAGGCATCTCTAAACACGAGCATCGACTCGTGTTTCTGGATCAATATCCTTTATCAGTAGAGATAGGTAATGAGGCCGCTGAATAGGCTGCCCAACAAACAGTCACAGGCTTAGATGCCTAACCGGGCGCGCAGGTGCAGCACCACTAGCTCGTCAGCTAGGGAGGGTCACGGGAGCCCTTCAACAGTAAACAGGATTGGGCGCACTCTGCTCCACCTCTCAGCTGGATTGCCTCTGTGCATACTGGGTAATGCAGTTCGTTTGTCTTCGCACATGGAAAAGAAAGGGTTTGTAAGTATTTCACCAGGTTTGGTGTAAGTAGGTACTTGTTATCTCCAGGCATCTCTAGACACGAGCATCGACTGGTGTTTCTGGATCAATATCCTTCATCAGTAGAGATAGGTAATGAGGCCGCTGATTAGGCTGCCCAACGAACAGTCACAGCCTTGGATGACTAACCGGGCGCCCAGGTGCAGCACCACTAGTTCATCAGCAAGGGAGGCTCACAGGAGCCCTTAAACAGTAAACAGGTTTGGGCGCACTCTGCTCCATCTCTCAGCTGGATTGCCTCTGTGCATACTGGGTCATGCACTTTGTTTCTCTTCGCACATGGAAAAGAAAGGGTTTGTAAGTATTTCACCAGGTTTGGTGTAAGTAGGTACTTGTTATCTCCAGGCATCTCTAGACACGAGCATCGACTCGTGTTTCTGGATCAATATCCTTCATCAGTAGAGATAGGTAATGAGGCCGCTGAATAGGCTGCCCAACGAACAGTCACAGGCTTAGATGCCAAACCGGGCGCACAGGTGCTGCACCACTAGCTCGTCAGCTAGCGAGGCTCAAGGGAGCCCTTAAACAGTAAACAGGATTGGGCGCACTCTGCTCCACCTTTCAGCTGGATTGCCTCTGTGCATACTGGGTCATGCAGTTCGTTTCTCTTCGCACATGGAAAAGAAAGGGGTTGTAAGTATTTCACCAGGTTTGGTGTAAGTAGGTACATGTTATCTCCAGGCATCTCTAGACACGAGCATCGACTCGTGTTTCTGGATCAATATCCTTCATCAGTAGAGATAGGTGATGAGGCCGCTGAATTGGCTGCCCAACGAACAGTCACAGGCTTAGATGCCTAACAGGGCGCGCAGGTGCAGCACCACTAGCTCATCAGCTAGGGAGGCTCATGGGAACCCTTAAACAGTAAACAGGATTGGGCGCACTCTGCTCCACCTCTCAGCTGGATTGCCTCTGTGCATACTGGGTCATGCAGTTCGTTTCACTTCGCACATAGAAAAGAAAGGGTTTGTAAGTATTTCACCAGATTGGGTGTAAGTAGGTACTTGTTATCTCCAGGCATCTCTAGACACGAGCATCGACTCGTGTTTCTGGATCAATATCCTTCATCAGTAGAGATAGGTGATGAGGCCGCTGAATAGGCTGCCCAACGAACAGTCACAGGCTTAGATGCCTAACCGGGTGCGCAGGTGCAGCACCACTAGCTTGTCAGCTAGGGAGGCTCATGGGAACCCTTAAACAGTAAACAGGATTGGGCGCACTCTGCTCCACCTCTCAGCTGGATTGCCTCTGTGCATACTGGGTCATGCACTTTGTTTCTCTTTGCACATGGAAAAGAAAGGGTTTGTAAGTATTTCACCAGGTTTGGTGTAAGTAGGTACTTGTTATCTCCAGGCATCTCTAGACACGAGCATCGACTCGTGTTTCTGGATCAATATCCGTCATCAGTAGAGATAGGTGATGAGGCCGCTGAATAGGCTGCCCAACGAACAGTCATAGGCTTAGATGCCTAACCGGGCGCGCAGGTGCAGCACCACTAGCTCGTCAGCTAGGGAGGCTCATGGGAACCCTTAAACAGTAAACAGGATTGGGCGCACTCTGCTCCACCTCTCAGCTGGATTGCCTCTGTGCATACTGGGTCATGCACTTTGTTTCTCTTCGCACATTGAAAAGAAAGGGTTTGTAAGTATTTCACCAGGTTTGGTGTAAGTAGGTACTTGTTATCTCCAGGCATCTCTAGACACGAGCATCGACTCGTGTTTCTGGATCAATATCCTTCATCAGTAGAGATAGGTAATGAGGCTGCATGAATAGGCTGCCCAACGAACAGTCACAGGCTTAGATGCCTAACCGGGCACGCAGGTGCAGCACCACTAGCTCATCAGCTAGGGAGGCTCACTGGAGCCCTTAAACAGTAAAAAGGATTGGGCGCACTCTGCCCCACCTCTCAGCTGGATCGCCTCTGTGCATACTGGGTCATGCGCTTTGTTTCTCTTCGCACATGGAAAAGAAAGGGTTTGTAAGTATTTCACCAGGTTTGGTGTAAGTAGGTACTTGTTATCTCCAGGCATCTCTAGACACGAGCATCGACTCGTGTTTCTGGATCAATATCCTTCATCAGTAGAGATAGGTAATGAGGCTGCTGAATAGGCTGCCCAACGAACAGTCACAGGCTTAGATGCCTAACCGGGCACGCAGGTGCAGCACCACTAGCTCGTCGGCTAGGGAGGCTCACGGGAGCCCTTAAACAGTAAACAGGATTGGGCGCACTCTGCTCCACCTCTCAGCTGGATTGCCTCTGTGCATACTGAGTCATGCAGTTTGTTTGTCTTCGCATATGGAAAAGAAAGGGTTTGTAAGTATTTCACCAGGTTTGGTGTAAGTAGGTACTTGTTATCTCCAGGCATCTCTAGACACAAGCATCGACTCGTGTTTCTGGATCAATATCTTTCATCAGTAGAGATAGGTAATGAGGCCGCTGAATAGGCTGCCCAACGAACAGTCACAGACTTAGATGCCAAACCGGGCGCACAGGTGCAGCACCACTAGCTCGTCAGCTAGGGAGGCTCAAGGGAGCCCTTAAACAGTAAACAGGATTGGGCGCACTCTGCTCCACCTCTCAGCTGGATTGCCTCTGTGCATACTGGGTCATGCAGTTCGTTTCTCTTCGCACATGCAAAAGAAAGGGTTTGTAAGTATTTCACCAGGTTTGGTGTAAGTAGGTACTTGTTATTTCCAGGCATCTCTAGACACGAGCATCGACTCGTGTTTCTGGATCAATATCCTTCATCAGTAGAGATAGGTGATGAGGCCGCTGAATAGGCTGCCCAACGAACAGTCACAGGCTTAGATGCCTAACAGGGCACGCAGGTGCAGCACCACTAGCTCGTCAGCTAGCGAGGCTCAAGGGAGCCCTTAAACAGTAAACAGGATTGGGCGCACTCTGCTCCACCTCTCAGCTGGATTGCCTCTGTGCATACTGGGTCATGCACTTCGTTTTTCTTCGCACATGGAAAAGAAAGGGTTTGTAAGTATTTCACCAGGTTTGGTGTAAGTAGGTACTTGTTATCTCCAGGCATCTCTAATCACGAGCATTGACTCGTGTTTCTGGATCAATATCCTTTATCAGTAGAGATAGGTAATGAGGCCGCTGAATAGGCTGCCCAACGAACAGTCACAGGCTTAGATGCCTAACCGGGCGTGCAGGTGCAGCACCACTAGCTCGTCAGCTAGGGAGGCTCACGGGAGCCCTTAAACAGTAAACAGGATTGGGCGTACTCTGCTCCACCTCTCAGCTGGATTGCCTCTGTGCATACTGGGTAATGCAGTTTGTTTGTCTTCGCACATGGAAAAGAAAGGGTTTGTAAGTATTTCACCAGGTTTGGTGTAAGTAGGTACTTGTTATCTCCAGGCATCTCTAGACACGAGCATCGACTGGTGTTTCTGGATCAATATCCTTCATCAGTAGAGATAGGTAATGAGGCCGCTGATTAGGCTGCCCAACGAACAGTCACAGGCTTAGATGCCTAACAGGGCGCGCAGGTGCAGCACCACTAGCTCGTCAGCTAGGGAGGCTCATGGGAACCCTTAAAAAGTAAACAGGATTGGGCGCACTCTGCTCCACCTCTCAGCTGGATTGCCTCTGTGCATACTTGGTCATGCACTTTGTTTCTCTTCGCACATGGAAAAGAAAGGGTTTTTAAGTATTTCACCAGGTTTGGTGTAAGTAGGTACTTGTTATCTCCAGGCATCTCTAGACACGAGCATCGACTCGTGTTTCTGGATCAATATCCTTCATCAGTAGAGATAGGTAATGAGGCTGCTGAATAGGCTGCCCAATGAACAGTCACAGGCTTAGATGCCTAACCGGGCACGCAGGTGCAGCATCACTAGCTCGTCAGCTAGGGAGGCTCACGGGAGCCCTTAAACAGTAAACAGGATTGGGTGCACTCTGCTCCACCTCTCAGCTGGATTGCCTCTGTGCATACTGGGTCATGCAGTTTGTTTCTCTTCGCACATAGAAAAGAAAGGGTTTGTAAGTATTTCACCAGATTTGGTGTAAGTAGGTACTTGTTATCTCCAGGCATCTCTAGACACGAGAATCGACTCGTGTTTCTGGATCAATATCCTTCATCAGTAGAGATAGGTGATGAGGCCGCTGAATAGGCTGCCCAACGAACAGTCACAGGCTTAGATGCCTAATCGGGTGCGCAGGTGCAGCACCACTAGCTCGTCAGCTAGGGAGGCTCATGGGAACCCTTAACCAGTTAACAGGATTGGGCGCACTTTGCTCCACCTCTCAGCTGGATTGCCTCTGTGCATACTGGGTCATGCACTTGGTTTCTCTTCGCACATGGAAAAGAAAGGGTTTGTAAGTATTTCACCAGGTTTGGTGTAAGTAGGTACTTGTTATCTCCAGGCATCTCTAGACACGAGCATCGACTCGTGTTTCTGGATCAATATCCTTCATCAGTAGAGATAGGTAATGAGGCTGCTGAATAGGCTGCCCAACGAACAGTCACAGGCTTAGATGCCTAACCGGGGGCACAGGTGCAGCACCACTAGCTCATCAGCTAGGGAGGCTCACGGGAGCCCTTAAACAGTAAACAGGATTGGGTGCACTCTGCTCCACCTCTCACCTGGATTGCCTCTGTGCATACTGGGTCATGCAGTTCGTTTCTCTTCGCACATTGAAAAGAAAGGGTTTGTAAGTATTTCACCAGGTTTGGTGTAAGTAGGTACTTGTTATCTCCAGGCATCTCTAGACACGAGCATCGACTCGTGTTTCTGGATCAATATCCTTCATCAGTAGAGATAGGTAATGAGGCTGCTGAAAAGGCTGCCCAACGAACAGTCACAGGCTTAGATGCCTAACCGGGCACGCAGGTGCAGCACCACTAGCTCATCAGCTAGGGAGGCTCACTGGAGCCCTTAAACAGTAAAAAGGATTGGGCGCACTCTGCCCCACCTCTCAGCTGGATCGCCTCTGTGCATACTGGGTCATGCGCTTTGTTTCTCTTCACACATGGAAAAGAAAGGGTTTGTAAGTATTTCACCAGGTTTGGTGTAAGTAGGTACTTGTTATCTCCAGGCATCTCTAGACACGAGCATCGACTCGTGTTTCTGGATCAATATCTTTCATCAGTAGAGATAGGTAATGAGGCCGCTGAATAGGCTGCCCAACGAACAGTCACAGGCTTAGATGCCTAACCGGGCGCGCAGGTGCAGCACCACTAGCTCGTCAGCTAAGGAGGCTCACGGGAGCCCTTAAACAGTAAACAGGATTGGGCGCACTCTGCTCCACCTCTCAGCTGGATTGCCTCTGTGCATACTGGGTCATGCAGTTCGTTTGTCTTTGCACATGGAAAAGAAAGGGTTTGTAAGTCTTTCACCAGGTTTGGTGTAAGTAGGTACTTGTTATCTCCAGGCATCTCTAGACACGAGCATCGACTCGTGTTTCTGGATTAATATCCTTCATCAGTAGAGATAGGTAATGAGGCCGCTGAATAGGCTGCCCAACGAACAGTCACAGGCTTAGATGCCAAACCGGGCGCACAGGTGCAGCATCACTAGCTCGTCAGCTAGGGAGGCTCAAGGGAGCCCTTAAACAGTAAACAGGATTGGGCGCACTCTGCTCCACCTCTCAGCTGGATTGCCTCTGTGCATACTGGGTCATGCAGTTTGTTTCTCTTCGCACATGCAAAAGAAAGGGTTTGTAAGTATTTCACCAGGTTTGGTGTAAGTAGGTACTTGTTATTTCCAGGCATCTCTAGACACGAGCATCGACTCGTGTTTCTGGATCAATATCCTTCATCAGTAGAGATAGGTGATGAGGCCGCTGAATAGGCTGCCCAATGAACAGTCACAGGCTAAGATGCCTAACAGGGCGCGCAGGTGCAGCACCACTAGCTCGTCAGCTAGCGAGGCTCAAGGGAGCCCTTAAACAGTAAACAGGATTGGGCGCACTCTGCTCCACCTCTCAGCTGGATTGCCTCTGTGCATACTGGGTCATGCACTTCGTTTCTCTTCGCACATGGAAAAGAAAGGGTTTGTAAGTATTTCACCAGGTTTGGTGTAAGTAGGTACTTGTTATCTCCAGGCATCTCTAATCACGAGCATCGACTCGTGTTTCTGGATCAATATCCTTTATCAGTAGAGATAGGTAATGAGGCCGCTGAATAGGCTGCCCAACGAACAGTCACAGGCTTAGATGCCTAACCGGGCGCGCAGGTGCAGCACCACTAGCTCGTCAGCTAGGGAGGCTCACGGGAGCCCTTAAACAGTAAACAGGATTGGGCGTACTCTGCTCCACCTCTCAGCTGGATTGCCTCTGTGCATACTGGGTAATGCAGTTCGTTTGTCTTCGCACATGGAAAAGAAAGGGTTTGTAAGTATTTCACCAGGTTTGGTGTAAGTAGGTACTTGTTATCTCCAGGCATCTCTAGACACGAGCATCGACTGGTGTTTCTGGATCAATATCCTTCATCAGTAGAGATAGGTAATGAGGCCGCTGATTAGGCTGCCCAACAAACAGTCACAGCCTTGGATGACTAACCGGGCGCCCAGGTGCAGCACCACTAGTTCATCAGCAAGGGAGGCTCACGGGAGCCCTTAAACAGTAAACAGGTTTGGGCGCACTCTGCTCCATCTCTCAGCTGGATTGCCTCTGTGCATACTGGGTCATGCACTTTGTTTCTCTTCGCACATGGAAAAGAAAGGGTTTGTAAGTATTTCACCAGGTTTGGTGTAAGTAGGTACTTGTTATCTCCAGGCATCTCTAGACACGAGCATCGACTCGTGTTTCTGGATCAATATCCTTCATCAGTAGAGATAAGTAATGAGGCCGCTGAATAGGCTGCCCAACGAACAGTCACAGGCTTAGATGCCTAACCGGGCACGCAGGTGCAGCACCACTAGCTCGTCAGCTAGGGAGGCTCACGGGAGCCCTTAAACAGTAAACAGGATTGGGCGCACTCTGCTCCACCTCTCAGCTGGATTGCCTCTGTGCATACTGGGTCATGCAGTTCGTTTCTCTTCGCACATGGAAAAGAAAGGGTTTGTAAGTATTTCACCAGATTTGGTGTAAGTAGGTACTTGTTATCTCCAGGCATCTCTAGACACGAGCATCGACTCGTGTTTCTGGATCAATATCCTTCATCAGTAGAGATAGGTGATGAGGCCGCTGAATAGGCTGCCCAACGAACGTTCACAGGCTTAGATGCCTAACCGGGCACGCAGGTGCAGCACCACTAGCTCGTCTGCTAGGGAGGCTCACGGGAAACCTTAAACAGTAAACAGGATTGGGCGCACTCTGCTCCACCTCTCAGCTGGATTGCCTCTGTGCATACTTGGTCATGCACTTTGTTTCTCTTCGCACATGGAAAAGAAAGGGTTTGTAAGTATTTCATAAGGTTTGGTGTAAGTAGGTACTTGTTATCTCCAGGCATCTCTAGACACGAGCATCGACTCGTGTTTCTGGATCAATATCCTTCATCAGTAGAGATAGGTGATGAGGCTGCTGAATAGGCTGCCCAACGAACAGTCACTGGCTTAGATGCCTAACCGGGTGCGCAGGTGCAGCACCACTAGTTTGTCAGCTAGGGAGGCTCATGGGAACCCTTAAACAGTAAACAGGATTGGGCGCACTCTGCTCCACCTCTCAGCTGGATTGCCTCTGTGCATACTGGGTCATGCACTTTGTTTCTCTTTGCACATGGAAAAGAAAGGGTTTGTAAGTATTTCACCAGGTTTGGTGTAAGTAGGTACTTGTTATCTCCAGGCATCTCTAGACACGAGCATCGACTCGTGTTTCTGGATCAATATCCTTCATCAGTAGAGATAGGTAATGAGGCCGCTGAATAGGCTGCCCAACGAACAGTCACAGGCTTAGATGCCTAACCGGGCACGCAGGTGCAGCACCACTAGCTCGTCAGCTAGGGAGGCTCACGGGAACCCTTAAAAAGTAAACAGGATTGTGCGCACTCTGCTCCACCTCTCAGCTGGATTGCCTCTGTGCATACTTGGTCATGCACTTTGTTTCTCTTCGCACATGGAAAAGAAAGGGTTTTTAAGTATTTCACCAGGTTTGGTGTAAGTAGGTACTTGTTATCTCCAGGCATCTCTAGACACGAGCATCGACTCGTGTTTCTGGATCAATATCCTTCATCAGTAGAGATAGGTAATGAGGCTGCTGAATAGGCTGCCCAACGAACAGTCACAGGCTTAGATGCCTAACCGGGCACGCAGGTGCAGCATCACTAGCTCGTCAGCTAGGGAGGCTCACGGGAGCCCTTAAACAGTAAAAAGGATTGGGTGCACTCTGCTCCACCTCTCAGCTGGATTGCCTCTGTGCATACTGGGTCATGCAGTTCGTTTCTCTTCGCACATAGAAAAGAAAGGGTTTGTAAGTATTTCACCAGATTTGGTGTAAGTAGGTACTTGTTATCTCCAGGCATCTCTAGACACGAGCATCGACTCGTGTTTCTGGATCAATATCCTTCATCAGTAGAGATAGGTGATGAGGCCGCTGAATAGGCTGCCCAACGAACAGTCACAGGCTTAGATGCCTAATCGGGTGCGCAGGTGCAGCACCACTAGCTCGTCAGCTAGGGAGGCTCATGGGAACCCTTAAACAGTAAACAGGATTGGGCGCACTCTGCTCCACCTCTCAGCTGGATTGCCTCTGTGCATACTGGGTCATGCACTTTGTTTCTCTTTGCACATGGAAAAGAAAGGGTTTGTAAGTATTTCACCAGGTTTGGTGTAAGTAGGTACTTGTTATCTCCAGGCATATCTAGACACGAGCATCGACTCGTGTTTCTGGATCAATATCCGTCATCAGTAGAGATAGGTGATGAGGCCGCTGAATAGGCTGCCCAACGAACAGTCAAAGGATTAGATGCCTAACCGGGCGCGCAGGTGCAGCACCACTAGCTCGTCAGCTAGGGAGGCTCATGGGAACCCTTAACCAGTAAACAGGATTGGGCGCACTCTGCTCCACCTCTCAGCTGGATTGCCTCTGTGCATACTGGGTCATGCACTTTGTTTCTCTTCGCACATGGAAAAGAAAGGGTTTGTAAGTATTTCACCAGGTTTGGTGTAAGTAGATACTTGTTATCTCCACGCATCTCTAGACACGAGCATCGACTCGTGTTTCTGGATCAATATCCTTCATCAGTAGAGATAGGTAATGAGGCCGCTGAATAGGCTGCCCAACGAACAGTCACAGGCTTAGATGCCTAACCGGGCACGCAGATGCAGCACCACTAGCTAGTCAGCTAGGGAGGCTCATGGGAGCCCTTAAACAGAAAAAAGGATTGGGCGCACTCTGCCCCACCGCTCAGCTGGATTGCCTCTGTGCATACTGGGTCATGCAGTTCGTTTTTCTTCGCACATGGAAAAGAAAGGGTTTGTAAGTATTTCACCAGGTTTGGTATAAGTAGGTACTTGTTATCTCCAGGCATCTCTAGACACGAGCATCGACTCGTGTTTCTGGATCAATATCCTTCATCAGTAGAGATAGGTAATGAGGCTGCTGAATAGGCTGCCCAACGAACAGTCACAGGCTTAGATGCCTAACCGGGGGCACAGGTGCAGCACCACTAGCTCATCAGCTAGGGAGGCTCACGGGAGCCCTTAAACAGTAAACAGGATTGGGTGCACTCTGCTCCACCTCTCACCTGGATTGCCTCTGTGCATACTGGGTCATGCAGTTCGTTTCTCTTCGCACATTGAAAAGAAAGGGTTTGTAAGTATTTCACCAGGTTTGGTGTAAGTAGGTACTTGTTATCTCCAGGCATCTCTAGACACGAGCATCGACTCGTGTTTCTGGATCAATATCCTTCATCAGTAGAGATAGGTAATGAGGCTGCTGAATAGGCTGCCCAACGAACAGTCACAGGCTTAGATGCCTAACCGGGCACGCAGGTGCAGCACCACTAGCTCATCAGCTAGGGAGGCTCACTGGAGCCCTTAAACAGTAAAAAGGATTGGGCGCACTCTGCCCCACCTCTCAGCTGGATCGCCTCTGTGCATACTGGGTCATGCGCTTTGTTTCTCTTCGCACATGGAAAAGAAAGGGTTTGTAAGTATTTCACCAGGTTTGGTGTAAGTAGGTACTTGTTATCTCCAGGCATCTCTAGACACGAGCATCGACTCGTGTTTCTGGATCAATATCCTTCATCAGTAGAGATAGGTAATGAGGCTGCTGAATAGGCTGCCCAACGAACAGTCACAGGCTTAGATGCCTAACCGGGCACGCAGGTGCAGCACCACTAGCTCATCAGCTAGGGAGGCTCACGGGAGCCCTTAAACAGTAAACAGGATTGGGCGCACTCTGCTCCACCTCTCAGCTGGATTGCCTCTGTGCATACTGAGTCATGCAGTTTGTTTGTCTTCGCATATGGAAAAGAAAGGGTTTGTAAGTATTTCACCAGGTTTGGTGTAAGTAGGTACTTGTTATCTCCAGGCATCTCTAGACACGAGCATCGACTCGTGTTTCTGGATCAATATCTTTCATCAGTAGAGATAGGTAATGAGGCCACTGAATAGGCTGCCCAACGAACAGTCACAGGATTAGATGCCTAACCGGGCGCGCAGGTGCAGCACCACTAGCTCGTCAGCTAAGGAGGCTCACGGGAGCCCTTAAACAGTAAACAGGATTGGGCGCACTCTGCTCCACCTCTCAGCTGGATTGCCTCTGTGCATACTGGGTCATGAAGTTCGTTTGTCTTTGCACATGGAAAAGAAAGGGTTTGTAAGTCTTTCACCAGGTTTGGTGTAAGTAGGTACTTGTTATCTCCAGGCATCTCTAGACACGAGCATCGACTTGTGTTTCTGGATCAATATCCTTCATCAGTAGAGATAGGTAATGAGGCCGCTGAATAGGCTGCCCAACGAACAGTCACAGGCTTAGATGCCAAACCGGGCGCACAGGTGCAGCACCACTAGCTCGTCAGCTAGGGAGGCTCAAGGGAGCCCTTAAACAGTAAACAGGATTGGGCGCACTCTGCTCCACCTCTCAGCTGGATTGCCTCTGTGCATACTGGGTCATGCAGTTCGTTTCTCTTCGCACATGCAAAAGAAAGGGTTTGTAAGTATTTCACCAGGTTTGGTGTAAGTAGGTACTTGTTATTTCCAGGCATCTCTAGATACGAGCATCGACTCGTGTTTCGAGATCAATATCCTTCATCAGTAGAGATAGGTGATGAGGCCGCTGAATAGGCAGCCCAACAAACAGTCACAGGCTTAGATGCCTAACCGGGTGCGCAGGTGCAGCACCACTAGCTCGTCAGCTAGGGAGGCTCATGGGAACCCTTAAACTGTAAACAGGATTGGGCGCACTCTGCTCCACCTCTCAGCTGGATTGCCTCTGTGCATACTGGGTCATGCACTTTGTTTCTCTTCGCACATGGAAAAGAAAGGGTTTGTAAGTATGTCACCAGGTTTGGTGTAAGTAGGTACTTGTTATCTCCAGGCATCTCTAGACACGAGCATCGACTCGTGTTTCTGGATCAATATCCTTCATCAGTAGAGATAGGTAATGAGGCCGCTGAATAGGCTGCCCAACGAACAGTCACAGGCTTAGATGCCTAACCGGGCACGCAGGTGCAGCACCACTAGCTCGTCAGCTAGGGAGGCTCACGGGAACCCTTAAACAGTAAACAGGATTGGGCGCACTCTGCTCCACCTCTCAGCTGGATCGCCTCTGTGCATACTGGGTCATGCGCTTTGTTTCTCTTCGCACATGGAAAAGAAAGCGTTTGTAAGTATTTCACCAGGTTTGGTGTAAGTAGGTACTTGTTATCTCCAGGCATCTCTAGACACGAGCATCGACTCGTGTTTCTGGATCAATATCCTTCATCAGTAGAGATAGGTGATGAGGCCGCTGAATAGGCTGCCCAACGAACGGTCACAGGCTTAGATGCCTAACCGGGCACGCAGGTGCAGCACCACTAGCTCGTCAGCTAGGGAGGCTCACGGGAAACCTTAAACAGTAAACAGGATTGGGCGCACTCTGCTCCACCTCTCAGCTGGATTGCCTCTGTGCATACTTGGTCATGCACTTTGTTTCTCTTCGCACATGGAAAAGAAAGGGTTTGTAAGTACTTCATAAGGTTTGGTGTAAGTAGGTACTTGTTATCTCCAGGCATCTCTAGACACGAGCATCGACTCGTGTTTCTGGATCAATATCCTTCATCAGTAGAGATAGGTGATGAGGCTGCTGAATAGGCTGCCCAACGAACAGTCACAGGCTTAGATGCCTAACCGGGTGCGCAGGTGCAGCACCACTAGCTTGTCAGCTAGGGAGGCTCATGGGAACCCTTAAACAGTAAACAGGATTGGGCGCACTCTGCTCCACCTCTCAGCTGGATTGCCTCTGTGCATACTGGGTCATGCACTTTGTTTCTCTTTGCACATGGAAAAGAAAGGGTTTGTAAGTATTTCACCAGGTTTGGTGTAAGTAGGTACTTGTTATCTCCAGGCATCTCTAGACACGAGCATCGACTCGTGTTTCTGGATCAATATCCTTCATCAGTAGAGATAGGTAATGAGGCCGCTGAATAGGCTGCCCAACGAACAGTCACAGGCTTAGATGCCTAACCGGGCACGCAGGTGCAGCACCACTAGCTCGTCAGCTAGGGAGGCTCACGGGAACCCTTAAAAAGTAAACAGGATTGTGCGCACTCTGCTCCACCTCTCAGCTGGATTGCCTCTGTGCATACTTGGTCATGCACTTTGTTTCTCTTCGCACATGGAAAAGAAAGGGTTTTTAAGTATTTCACCAGGTTTGGTGAAAGTAGGTACTTGTTATCTCCAGGCATCTCTAGACACGAGCATCGACTCGTGTTTCTGGATCAATATCCTTCATCAGTAGAGATAGGTGATGAGGCCGCTGAATAGGCTGCCCAATGAACAGTCACAGGCTAAGATGCCTAACAGGGCGCGCAGGTGCAGCACCACTAGCTCGTCAGCTAGCGAGGCTCAAGGGAGCCCTTAAACAGTAAACAGGATTGGGCGCACTCTGCTCCACCTCTCAGCTGGATTGCCTCTGTGCATACTGGGTCATGCACTTCGTTTCTCTTCGCACATGGAAAAGAAAGGGTTTGTAAGTATTTCACCAGGTTTGGTGTAAGTAGGTACTTGTTATCTCCAGGCATCTCTAATCACGAGCATCGACTCGTGTTTCTGGATCAATATCCTTTATCAGTAGAGATAGGTAATGAGGCCGCTGAATAGGCTGCCCAACGAACAGTCACAGGCTTAGATGCCTAACCGGGCGCGCAGGTGCAGCACCACTAGCTCGTCAGCTAGGGAGGCTCACGGGAGCCCTTAAACAGTAAACAGGATTGGGCGTACTCTGCTCCACCTCTCAGCTGGATTGCCTCTGTGCATACTGGGTAATGCAGTTCGTTTGTCTTCGCACATGGAAAAGAAAGGGTTTGTAAGTATTTCACCAGGTTTGGTGTAAGTAGGTACTTGTTATCTCCAGGCATCTCTAGACACGAGCATCGACTGGTGTTTCTGGATCAATATCCTTCATCAGTAGAGATAGGTAATGAGGCCGCTGATTAGGCTGCCCAACAAACAGTCACAGCCTTGGATGACTAACCGGGCGCCCAGGTGCAGCACCACTAGTTCATCAGCAAGGGAGGCTCACGGGAGCCCTTAAACAGTAAACAGGTTTGGGCGCACTCTGCTCCATCTCTCAGCTGGATTGCCTCTGTGCATACTGGGTCATGCACTTTGTTTCTCTTCGCACATGGAAAAGAAAGGGTTTGTAAGTATTTCACCAGGTTTGGTGTAAGTAGGTACTTGTTATCTCCAGGCATCTCTAGACACGAGCATCGACTCGTGTTTCTGGATCAATATCCTTCATCAGTAGAGATAAGTAATGAGGCCGCTGAATAGGCTGCCCAACGAACAGTCACAGGCTTAGATGCCTAACCGGGCACGCAGGTGCAGCACCACTAGCTCGTCAGCTAGGGAGGCTCACGGGAGCCCTTAAACAGTAAACAGGATTGGGCGCACTCTGCTCCACCTCTCAGCTGGATTGCCTCTGTGCATACTGGGTCATGCAGTTCGTTTCTCTTCGCACATGGAAAAGAAAGGGTTTGTAAGTATTTCACCAGATTTGGTGTAAGTAGGTACTTGTTATCTCCAGGCATCTCTAGACACGAGCATCGACTCGTGTTTCTGGATCAATATCCTTCATCAGTAGAGATAGGTGATGAGGCCGCTGAATAGGCTGCCCAACGAACGTTCACAGGCTTAGATGCCTAACCGGGCACACAGGTGCAGCACCACTAGCTCGTCTGCTAGGGAGGCTCACGGGAAACCTTAAACAGTAAACAGGATTGGGCGCACTCTGCTCCACCTCTCAGCTGGATTGCCTCTGTGCATACTTGGTCATGCACTTTGTTTCTCTTCGCACATGGAAAAGAAAGGGTTTGTAAGTATTTCATAAGGTTTGGTGTAAGTAGGTACTTGTTATCTCCAGGCATCTCTAGACACGAGCATCGACTCGTGTTTCTGGATCAATATCCTTCATCAGTAGAGATAGGTGATGAGGCTGCTGAATAGGCTGCCCAACGAACAGTCACTGGCTTAGATGCCTAACCGGGTGCGCAGGTGCAGCACCACTAGTTTGTCAGCTAGGGAGGCTCATGGGAACCCTTAAACAGTAAACAGGATTGGGCGCACTCTGCTCCACCTCTCAGCTGGATTGCCTCTGTGCATACTGGGTCATGCACTTTGTTTCTCTTTGCACATGGAAAAGAAAGGGTTTGTAAGTATTTCACCAGGTTTGGTGTAAGTAGGTACTTGTTATCTCCAGGCATCTCTAGACACGAGCATCGACTCGTGTTTCTGGATCAATATCCTTCATCAGTAGAGATAGGTAATGAGGCCGCTGAATAGGCTGCCCAACGAACAGTCACAGGCTTAGATGCCTAACCGGGCACGCAGGTGCAGCACCACTAGCTCGTCAGCTAGGGAGGCTCACGGGAACCCTTAAAAAGTAAACAGGATTGTGCGCACTCTGCTCCACCTCTCAGCTGGATTGCCTCTGTGCATACTTGGTCATGCACTTTGTTTCTCTTCGCACATGGAAAAGAAAGGGTTTTTAAGTATTTCACCAGGTTTGGTGTAAGTAGGTACTTGTTATCTCCAGGCATCTCTAGACACGAGCATCGACTCGTGTTTCTGGATCAATATCCTTCATCAGTAGAGATAGGTAATGAGGCTGCTGAATAGGCTGCCCAACGAACAGTCACAGGCTTAGATGCCTAACCGGGCACGCAGGTGCAGCATCACTAGCTCGTCAGCTAGGGAGGCTCACGGGAGCCCTTAAACAGTAAAAAGGATTGGGTGCACTCTGCTCCACCTCTCAGCTGGATTGCCTCTGTGCATACTGGGTCATGCAGTTCGTTTCTCTTCGCACATAGAAAAGAAAGGGTTTGTAAGTATTTCACCAGATTTGGTGTAAGTAGGTACTTGTTATCTCCAGGCATCTCTAGACACGAGCATCGACTCGTGTTTCTGGATCAATATCCTTCATCAGTAGAGATAGGTGATGAGGCCGCTGAATAGGCTGCCCAACGAACAGTCACAGGCTTAGATGCCTAATCGGGTGCGCAGGTGCAGCACCACTAGCTCGTCAGCTAGGGAGGCTCATGGGAACCCTTAAACAGTAAACAGGATTGGGCGCACTCTGCTCCACCTCTCAGCTGGATTGCCTCTGTGCATACTGGGTCATGCACTTTGTTTCTCTTTGCACATGGAAAAGAAAGGGTTTGTAAGTATTTCACCAGGTTTGGTGTAAGTAGGTACTTGTTATCTCCAGGCATATCTAGACACGAGCATCGACTCGTGTTTCTGGATCAATATCCGTCATCAGTAGAGATAGGTGATGAGGCCGCTGAATAGGCTGCCCAACGAACAGTCAAAGGATTAGATGCCTAACCGGGCGCGCAGGTGCAGCACCACTAGCTCGTCAGCTAGGGAGGCTCATGGGAACCCTTAACCAGTAAACAGGATTGGGCGCACTCTGCTCCACCTCTCAGCTGGATTGCCTCTGTGCATACTGGGTCATGCACTTTGTTTCTCTTCGCACATGGAAAAGAAAGGGTTTGTAAGTATTTCACCAGGTTTGGTGTAAGTAGATACTTGTTATCTCCACGCATCTCTAGACACGAGCATCGACTCGTGTTTCTGGATCAATATCCTTCATCAGTAGAGATAGGTAATGAGGCCGCTGAATAGGCTGCCCAACGAACAGTCACAGGCTTAGATGCCTAACCGGGCACGCAGATGCAGCACCACTAGCTAGTCAGCTAGGGAGGCTCATGGGAGCCCTTAAACAGAAAAAAGGATTGGGCGCACTCTGCCCCACCGCTCAGCTGGATTGCCTCTGTGCATACTGGGTCATGCAGTTCGTTTTTCTTCGCACATGGAAAAGAAAGGGTTTGTAAGTATTTCACCAGGTTTGGTATAAGTAGGTACTTGTTATCTCCAGGCATCTCTAGACACGAGCATCGACTCGTGTTTCTGGATCAATATCCTTCATCAGTAGAGATAGGTAATGAGGCTGCTGAATAGGCTGCCCAACGAACAGTCACAGGCTTAGATGCCTAACCGGGGGCACAGGTGCAGCACCACTAGCTCATCAGCTAGGGAGGCTCACGGGAGCCCTTAAACAGTAAACAGGATTGGGTGCACTCTGCTCCACCTCTCACCTGGATTGCCTCTGTGCATACTGGGTCATGCAGTTCGTTTCTCTTCGCACATTGAAAAGAAAGGGTTTGTAAGTATTTCACCAGGTTTGGTGTAAGTAGGTACTTGTTATCTCCAGGCATCTCTAGACACGAGCATCGACTCGTGTTTCTGGATCAATATCCTTCATCAGTAGAGATAGGTAATGAGGCTGCTGAATAGGCTGCCCAACGAACAGTCACAGGCTTAGATGCCTAACCGGGCACGCAGGTGCAGCACCACTAGCTCATCAGCTAGGGAGGCTCACTGGAGCCCTTAAACAGTAAAAAGGATTGGGCGCACTCTGCCCCACCTCTCAGCTGGATCGCCTCTGTGCATACTGGGTCATGCGCTTTGTTTCTCTTCGCACATGGAAAAGAAAGGGTTTGTAAGTATTTCACCAGGTTTGGTGTAAGTAGGTACTTGTTATCTCCAGGCATCTCTAGACACGAGCATCGACTCGTGTTTCTGGATCAATATCCTTCATCAGTAGAGATAGGTAATGAGGCTGCTGAATAGGCTGCCCAACGAACAGTCACAGGCTTAGATGCCTAACCGGGCACGCAGGTGCAGCACCACTAGCTCATCAGCTAGGGAGGCTCACGGGAGCCCTTAAACAGTAAACAGGATTGGGCGCACTCTGCTCCACCTCTCAGCTGGATTGCCTCTGTGCATACTGAGTCATGCAGTTTGTTTGTCTTCGCATATGGAAAAGAAAGGGTTTGTAAGTATTTCACCAGGTTTGGTGTAAGTAGGTACTTGTTATCTCCAGGCATCTCTAGACACGAGCATCGACTCGTGTTTCTGGATCAATATCTTTCATCAGTAGAGATAGGTAATGAGGCCACTGAATAGGCTGCCCAACGAACAGTCACAGGATTAGATGCCTAACCGGGCGCGCAGGTGCAGCACCACTAGCTCGTCAGCTAAGGAGGCTCACGGGAGCCCTTAAACAGTAAACAGGATTGGGCGCACTCTGCTCCACCTCTCAGCTGGATTGCCTCTGTGCATACTGGGTCATGAAGTTCGTTTGTCTTTGCACATGGAAAAGAAAGGGTTTGTAAGTCTTTCACCAGGTTTGGTGTAAGTAGGTACTTGTTATCTCCAGGCATCTCTAGACACGAGCATCGACTTGTGTTTCTGGATCAATATCCTTCATCAGTAGAGATAGGTAATGAGGCCGCTGAATAGGCTGCCCAACGAACAGTCACAGGCTTAGATGCCAAACCGGGCGCACAGGTGCAGCACCACTAGCTCGTCAGCTAGGGAGGCTCAAGGGAGCCCTTAAACAGTAAACAGGATTGGGCGCACTCTGCTCCACCTCTCAGCTGGATTGCCTCTGTGCATACTGGGTCATGCAGTTCGTTTCTCTTCGCACATGCAAAAGAAAGGGTTTGTAAGTATTTCACCAGGTTTGGTGTAAGTAGGTACTTGTTATTTCCAGGCATCTCTAGATACGAGCATCGACTCGTGTTTCGAGATCAATATCCTTCATCAGTAGAGATAGGTGATGAGGCCGCTGAATAGGCAGCCCAACAAACAGTCACAGGCTTAGATGCCTAACCGGGTGCGCAGGTGCAGCACCACTAGCTCGTCAGCTAGGGAGGCTCATGGGAACCCTTAAACTGTAAACAGGATTGGGCGCACTCTGCTCCACCTCTCAGCTGGATTGCCTCTGTGCATACTGGGTCATGCACTTTGTTTCTCTTCGCACATGGAAAAGAAAGGGTTTGTAAGTATGTCACCAGGTTTGGTGTAAGTAGGTACTTGTTATCTCCAGGCATCTCTAGACACGAGCATCGACTCGTGTTTCTGGATCAATATCCTTCATCAGTAGAGATAGGTAATGAGGCCGCTGAATAGGCTGCCCAACGAACAGTCACAGGCTTAGATGCCTAACCGGGCACGCAGGTGCAGCACCACTAGCTCGTCAGCTAGGGAGGCTCACGGGAACCCTTAAACAGTAAACAGGATTGGGCGCACTCTGCTCCACCTCTCAGCTGGATCGCCTCTGTGCATACTGGGTCATGCGCTTTGTTTCTCTTCGCACATGGAAAAGAAAGCGTTTGTAAGTATTTCACCAGGTTTGGTGTAAGTAGGTACTTGTTATCTCCAGGCATCTCTAGACACGAGCATCGACTCGTGTTTCTGGATCAATATCCTTCATCAGTAGAGATAGGTGATGAGGCCGCTGAATAGGCTGCCCAACGAACGGTCACAGGCTTAGATGCCTAACCGGGCACGCAGGTGCAGCACCACTAGCTCGTCAGCTAGGGAGGCTCACGGGAAACCTTAAACAGTAAACAGGATTGGGCGCACTCTGCTCCACCTCTCAGCTGGATTGCCTCTGTGCATACTTGGTCATGCACTTTGTTTCTCTTCGCACATGGAAAAGAAAGGGTTTGTAAGTACTTCATAAGGTTTGGTGTAAGTAGGTACTTGTTATCTCCAGGCATCTCTAGACACGAGCATCGACTCGTGTTTCTGGATCAATATCCTTCATCAGTAGAGATAGGTGATGAGGCTGCTGAATAGGCTGCCCAACGAACAGTCACAGGCTTAGATGCCTAACCGGGTGCGCAGGTGCAGCACCACTAGCTTGTCAGCTAGGGAGGCTCATGGGAACCCTTAAACAGTAAACAGGATTGGGCGCACTCTGCTCCACCTCTCAGCTGGATTGCCTCTGTGCATACTGGGTCATGCACTTTGTTTCTCTTTGCACATGGAAAAGAAAGGGTTTGTAAGTATTTCACCAGGTTTGGTGTAAGTAGGTACTTGTTATCTCCAGGCATCTCTAGACACGAGCATCGACTCGTGTTTCTGGATCAATATCCTTCATCAGTAGAGATAGGTAATGAGGCCGCTGAATAGGCTGCCCAACGAACAGTCACAGGCTTAGATGCCTAACCGGGCACGCAGGTGCAGCACCACTAGCTCGTCAGCTAGGGAGGCTCACGGGAACCCTTAAAAAGTAAACAGGATTGTGCGCACTCTGCTCCACCTCTCAGCTGGATTGCCTCTGTGCATACTTGGTCATGCACTTTGTTTCTCTTCGCACATGGAAAAGAAAGGGTTTTTAAGTATTTCACCAGGTTTGGTGAAAGTAGGTACTTGTTATCTCCAGGCATCTCTAGACACGAGCATCGACTCGTGTTTCTGGATCAATATCCTTCATCAGTAGAGATAGGTAATGAGGCTGCTGAATAGGCTGCCCAACGAACAGTCACAGGCTTAGATGCCTAACCGGGCACGCAGGTGCAGCATCACTAGCTCGTCAGCTAGGGAGGCTCACGGGAGCCCTTAAACAGTAAAAAGGATTGGGTGCACTCTGCTCCACCTCTCAGCTGGATTGCCTCTGTGCATACTGGGTCATGCACTTTGTTTCTCTTTGCACATGGAAAAGAAAGGGTTTGTAAGTATTTCACCAGGTTTGGTGTAAGTAGGTACTTGTTATCTCCAGGCATCTCTAGACACGAGCATCGACTCGTGTTTCTGGATCAATATCCTTCATCAGTAGAGATAGGTAATGAGGCTGCTGAATAGGCTGCCCAACGAACAGTCACAGGCTTAGATGCCTAACCGGGCACGCAGGTGCAGCACCACTAGCTCATCAGCTAGGGAGGCTCACTGGAGCCCTTAAACAGTAAAAAGGATTGGGCGCACTCTGCCCCACCTCTCAGCTGGATCGCCTCTGTGCATACTGGGTCATGCGCTTTGTTTCTCTTCGCACATGGAAAAGAAAGGGTTTGTAAGTATTTCACCAGGTTTGGTGTAAGTAGGTACTTGTTATCTCCAGGCATCTCTAGACACGAGCATCGACTCGTGTTTCTGGATCAATATCCTTCATCAGTAGAGATAGGTAATGAGGCTGCTGAATAGGCTGCCCAACGAACAGTCACAGGCTTAGATGCCTAACCGGGCACGCAGGTGCAGCACCACTAGCTCATCAGCTAGGGAGGCTCACGGGAGCCCTTAAACAGTAAACAGGATTGGGCGCACTCTGCTCCACCTCTCAGCAGGATTGCCTCTGTGCATACTGAGTCATGCAGTTTGTTTGTCTTCGCATATGGAAAAGAAAGGGTTTGTAAGTATTTCACCAGGTTTGGTGTAAGTAGGTACTTGTTATCTCCAGGCATCTCTAGACACGAGCATCGACTCGTGTTTCTGGATCAATATCTTTCATCAGTAGAGATAGGTAATGAGGCCGCTGAATAGGCTGCCCAACGAACAGTCACAGGATTAGATGCCTAACCGGGCGCGCAGGTGCAGCACCACTAGCTCGTCAGCTAAGGAGGCTCACGGGAGCCCTTAAACAGTAAACAGGATTGGGCGCACTCTGCTCCACCTCTCAGCTGGATTGCCTCTGTGCATACTGGGTCATGCAGTTCGTTTGTCTTTGCACATGGAAAAGAAAGGGTTTGTAAGTCTTTCACCAGGTTTGGTGTAAGTAGGTACTTGTTATCTCCAGGCATCTCTAGACACGAGCATCGACTTGTGTTTCTGGATCAATATCCTTCATCAGTAGAGATAGGTAATGAGGCCGCTGAATAGGCTGCCCAACGAACAGTCACAGGCTTAGATACCAAACCGGGCGCACAGGTGCAGCACCACTAGCTCGTCAGCTAGGGAGGCTCAAGGGAGCCCTTAAACAGTAAACAGGATTGGGCGCACTCTGCTCCACCTCTCAGCTGGATTGCCTCTGTGCATACTGGGTCATGCAGTTCGTTTCTCTTCGCACATGCAAAAGAAAGGGTTTGTAAGTATTTCACCAGGTTTGGTGTAAGTAGGTACTTGTTATTTCCAGGCATCTCTAGATACGAGCATCGACTCGTGTTTCTAGATCAATATCCTTCATCAGTAGAGATAGGTGATGAGGCCGCTGAATAGGCAGCCCAACGAACAGTCACAGGCTTAGATGCCTAACCGGGTGCGCAGGTGCAGCACCACTAGCTCGTCAGCTAGGGAGGCTCATGGGAACCCTTAAACTGTAAACAGGATTGGGCGCACTCTGCTCCACCTCTCAGCTGGATTGCCTCTGTGCATACTGGGTCATGCACTTTGTTTCTCTTCGCACATGGAAAAGAAAGGGTTTGTAAGTATTTCACCAGGTTTGGTGTAAGTAGGTACTTGTTATCTCCAGGCATCTCTAGACACGAGCATCGACTCGTGTTTCTGGATCAATATCCTTCATCAGTAGAGATAGGTAATGAGGCCGCTGAATAGGCTGCCCAACAAACAGTCACAGGCTTAGATGCCTAACCGGGCACGCAGGTGCAGCACCACTAGCTCGTCAGCTAGGGAGGCTCACGGGAACCCTTAAACAGTAAACAGGATTGGGCGCACTCTGCTCCACCTCTCAGCTGGATCGCCTCTGTGCATACTGGGTCATGCGCTTTGTTTCTCTTCGCACATGGAAAAGAAAGCGTTTGTAAGTATTTCACCAGGTTTGGTGTAAGTAGGTACTTGTTATCTCCAGGCATCTCTAGACACGAGCATCGACTCGTGTTTCTGGATCAATATCCTTCATCAGTAGAGATAGGTGATGAGGCCGCTGAATAGGCTGCCCAACGAACGGTCACAGGCTTAGATGCCTAACCGGGCACGCAGGTGCAGCACCACTAGCTCGTCAGCTAGGGAGGCTCACGGGAAACCTTAAACAGTAAACAGGATTGGGCGCACTCTGCTCCACCTCTCAGCTGGATTGCCTCTGTGCATACTTGGTCATGCACTTTGTTTCTCTTCGCACATGGAAAAGAAAGGGTTTGTAAGTATTTCATAAGGTTTGGTGTAAGTAGGTACTTGTTATCTCCAGGCATCTCTAGACACGAGCATCGACTCGTGTTTCTGGATCAATATCCTTCATCAGTAGAGATAGGTGATGAGGCTGCTGAATAGGCTGCCCAACGAACAGTCACTGGCTTAGATGCCTAACCGGGTGCGCAGGTGCAGCACCACTAGCTTGTCAGCTAGGGAGGCTCATGGGAACCCTTAAACAGTAAACAGGATTGGGCGCACTCTGCTCCACCTCTCAGCTGGATTGCCTCTGTGCATACTGGGTCATGCACTTTGTTTCTCTTTGCACATGGAAAAGAAAGGGTTTGTAAGTATTTCACCAGGTTTGGTGTAAGTAGGTACTTGTTATCTCCAGGCATCTCTAGACACGAGCATCGACTCGTGTTTCTGGATCAATATCCTTCATCAGTAGAGATAGGTAATGAGGCCGCTGAATAGGCTGCCCAACGAACAGTCACAGGCTTAGATGCCTAACCGGGCACGCAGGTGCAGCACCACTAGCTCGTCAGCTAGGGAGGCTCACGGGAACCCTTAAAAAGTAAACAGGATTGTGCGCACTCTGCTCCACCTCTCAGCTGGATTGCCTCTGTGCATACTTGGTCATGCACTTTGTTTCTCTTCGCACATGGAAAAGAAAGGGTTTTTAAGTATTTCACCAGGTTTGGTGAAAGTAGGTACTTGTTATCTCCAGGCATCTCTAGACACGAGCATCGACTCGTGTTTCTGGATCAATATCCTTCATCAGTAGAGATAGGTAATGAGGCTGCTGAATAGGCTGCCCAACGAACAGTCACAGGCTTAGATGCCTAACCGGGCACGCAGGTGCAGCATCACTAGCTCGTCAGCTAGGGAGGCTCACGGGAGCCCTTAAACAGTAAAAAGGATTGGGTGCACTCTGCTCCACCTCTCAGCTGGATTGCCTCTGTGCATACTGGGTCATGCAGTTCGTTTCTCTTCGCACATAGAAAAGAAAGGGTTTGTAAGTATTTCACCAGATTTGGTGTAAGTAGGTACTTGTTATCTCCAGGCATCTCTAGACACGAGCATCGACTCGTGTTTCTGGATCAATATCCTTAATCAGTAGAGATAGGTGATGAGGCCGCTGAATAGGCTGCCCAACGAACAGTCACAGGCTTAGATGCCTAATCGGGTGCGCAGGTGCAGCACCACTACCTCGTCAGCTAGGGAGGCTCATGGGAACCCTTAAACAGTAAACAGGATTGGGCGCACTCTGCTCCACCTCTCAGCTGGATTGCCTCTGTGCATACTGGGTCATGCACTTTGTTTCTCTTTGCACATGGAAAAGAAAGGGTTTGTAAGTATTTCACCAGGTTTGGTGTAAGTAGGTACTTGTTATCTCCAGGCATATCTAGACACGAGCATCGACTCGTGTTTCTGGATCAATATCCGTCATCAGTAGAGATAGGTGATGAGGCCGCTGAATAGGCTGCCCAACGAACAGTCAAAGGATTAGATGCCTAACCGGGCGCGCAGGTGCAGCACCACTAGCTCGTCAGCTAGGGAGGCTCATGGGAACCCTTAACCAGTAAACAGGATTGGGCGCACTCTGCTCCACCTCTCAGCTGGATTGCCTCTGTGCATACTGGGTCATGCACTTTGTTTCTCTTCGCACATGGAAAAGAAAGGGTTTGTAAGTATTTCACCAGGTTTGGTGTAAGTAGATACTTGTTATCTCCAGGCATCTCTAGACACGAGCATCGACTCGTGTTTCTGGATCAATATCCTTCATCAGTAGAGATAGGTAATGAGGCCGCTGAATAGGCTGCCCAACGAACAGTCACAGGCTTAGATGCCTAACCGGGCACGCAGATGCAGCACCACTAGCTCGTCAGCTAGGGAGGCTCATGGGAGCCCTTAAACAGTAAAAAGGATTGGGCGCACTCTGCCCCACCTCTCAGCTGGATTGCCTCTGTGCATACTGGGTCATGCAGTTCGTTTGTCTTCGCACATGGAAAAGAAAGGGTTTGTAAGTATTTCACCAGGTTTGGTGTAAGCAGGTACTTGTTATCTCCAGGCATCTCTAGACACGAGCATCGACTCGTGTTTCTGGATCAATATCCTTCATCAGTAGAGATAGGTAATGAGGCTGCTGAATAGGCTGCCCAACGAACAGTCACAGGCTTAGATGCCTAACCGGGGGCACAGGTGCAGCACCACTAGCTCATCAGCTAGGGAGGCTCACGGGAGCCCTTAAACAGTAAACAGGATTGGGTGCACTCTGCTCCACCTCTCACCTGGATTGCCTCTGTGCATACTGGGTCATGCAGTTCGTTTCTCTTCGCACATTGAAAAGAAAGGGTTTGTAAGTATTTCACCAGGTTTGGTGTAAGTAGGTACTTGTTATCTCCAGGCATCTCTAGACACGAGCATCGACTCGTGTTTCTGGATCAATATCCTTCATCAGTAGAGATAGGTAATGAGGCTGCTGAATAGGCTGCCCAACGAACAGTCACAGGCTTAGATGCCTAACCGGGCACGCAGGTGCAGCACCACTAGCTCATCAGCTAGGGAGGCTCACTGGAGCCCTTAAACAGTAAAAAGGATTGGGCGCACTCTGCCCCACCTCTCAGCTGGATCGCCTCTGTGCATACTGGGTCATGCGCTTTGTTTCTCTTCGCACATGGAAAAGAAAGGGTTTGTAAGTATTTCACCAGGTTTGGTGTAAGTAGGTACTTGTTATCTCCAGGCATCTCTAGACACGAGCATCGACTCGTGTTTCTGGATCAATATCCTTCATCAGTAGAGATAGGTAATGAGGCTGCTGAATAGGCTGCCCAACGAACAGTCACAGGCTTAGATGCCTAACCGGGCACGCAGGTGCAGCACCACTAGCTCATCAGCTAGGGAGGCTCACGGGAGCCCTTAAACAGTAAACAGGATTGGGCGCACTCTGCTCCACCTCTCAGCTGGATTGCCTCTGTGCATACTGAGTCATGCAGTTTGTTTGTCTTCGCATATGGAAAAGAAAGGGTTTGTAAGTATTTCACCAGGTTTGGTGTAAGTAGGTACTTGTTATCTCCAGGCATCTCTAGACACGAGCATCGACTCGTGTTTCTGGATCAATATCCTTCATCAGTAGAGATAGGTAATGAGGCCGCTGAATAGGCTGCCCAACGAACAGTCACAGGCTTAGAGCCAAACCGGGCGCACAGGTGCAGCACCACTAGCTCGTCAGCTAGGGAGGCTCAAGGGAGCCCTTAAACAGTAAACAGGATTGGGCGCACTCTGCTCCACCTCTCAGCTGGATTGCCTCTGTGCATACTGGGTCATGCAGTTCGTTTCTCTTCGCACATGCAAAAGAAAGGGTTTGTAAGTATTTCACCAGGTTTGGTGTAAGTAGGTACTTGTTATTTCCAGGCATCTCTAGATACGAGCATCGACTCGTGTTTCTGGATCAATATCCTTCATCAGTAGAGATAGGTGATGAGGCCGCTGAATAGGCAGCCCAACGAACAGTCACAGGCTTAGATGCCTAACCGGGTGCGCAGGTGCAGCACCACTAGCTCGTCAGCTAGGGAGGCTCATGGGAACCCTTAAACTGTAAACAGGATTGGGCGCACTCTGCTCCACCTCTCAGCTGGATTGCCTCTGTGCATACTGGGTCATGCACTTTGTTTCTCTTCGCACATGGAAAAGAAAGGGTTTGTAAGTATTTCACCAGGTTTGGTGTAAGTAGGTACTTGTTATCTCCAGGCATCTCTAGACACGAGCATCGACTCGTGTTTCTGGATCAATATCCTTCATCAGTAGAGATAGGTAATGAGGCCGCTGAATAGGCTGCCCAACGAACAGTCACAGGCTTAGATGCCTAACCGGGCACGCAGGTGCAGCACCACTAGCTCGTCAGCTAGGGAGGCTCACGGGAACCCTTAAACAGTAAACAGGATTGGGCGCACTCTGCTCCACCTCTCAGCTGGATCGCCTCTGTGCATACTGGGTCATGCGCTTTGTTTCTCTTCGCATATGGAAAAGAAAGCGTTTGTAAGTATTTCACCAGGTTTGGTGTAAGTAGGTACTTGTTATCTCCAGGCATCTCTAGACACGAGCATCGACTCGTGTTTCTGGATCAATATCCTTCATCAGTAGAGATAGGTAATGAGGCTGCTGAATAGGCTGCCCAACGAACAGTCACAGGCTTAGATGCCTAACCGGGCACGCAGGTGCAGCACCACTAGCTCGTCAGCTAGGGAGGCTCACGGGAGCCCTTAAACAGTAAACAGGATTGGGCTCACTCTGCTCCACCTCTCAGCTGGATTGCCTCTGTGCATGCTGAGTCATGCAGTTTGTTTGTCTTCGCATATGGAAAAGAAAGGGTTTGTAAGTATTTCACCAGGTTTGGTGTAAGTAGGTACTTGTTATCTCCAGGCATCTCTAGACACGAGCATCGACTCGTGTTTCTGGATCAATATCCTTCATCAGTAGAGATAGGTGATGAGGCCGCTGAATAGGCTGCCCAACGAACAGTCACAGGCTTAGATGCCTAATCGGGTGCGCAGGTGCAGCACCACTAGCTCGTCAGCTAGGGAGGCTCATGGGAACCCTTAAACAGTAAACAGGATTGGGCGCACTCTGGTCCACCTCTCAGCTGGATTGCCTCTGTGCATACTGGGTCATGCGCTTTGTTTCTCTTCGCACATGGAAAAGAAAGGGTTTGTAAGTATTTCACCAGGTTTGGTGTAAGTAGGTACTTGTTATCTCCAGGCATCTCTAGACACGAGCATCGACTCGTGTTTCTGGATCAATATCCTTCATCAGTAGAGATAGGTAATGAGGCTGCTGAATAGGCTGCCCAACGAACAGTCACAGGCTTAGATGCCTAACCGGGCACGCAGGTGCAGCACCACTAGCTCATCAGCTAGGGAGGCTCACGGGAGCCCTTAAACAGTAAACAGGATTGGGCGCACTCTGCTCCACCTCTCAGCTGGATTGCCTCTGTGCATACTGAGTCATGCAGTTTGTTTGTCTTCGCATATGGAAAAGAAAGGGTTTGTAAGTATTTCACCAGGTTTGGTGTAAGTAGGTACTTGTTATCTCCAGGCATCTCTAGACACGAGCATCGACTCGTGTTTCTGGATCAATATCTTTCATCAGTAGAGATAGGTAATGAGGCCACTGAATAGGCTGCCCAACGAACAGTCACAGGATTAGATGCCTAACCGGGCGCGCAGGTGCAGCACCACTAGCTCGTCAGCTAAGGAGGCTCACGGGAGCCCTTAAACAGTAAACAGGATTGGGCGCACTCTGCTCCACCTCTCAGCTGGATTGCCTCTGTGCATACTGGGTCATGCAGTTCGTTTGTCTTTGCACATGGAAAAGAAAGGGTTTGTAAGTCTTTCACCAGGTTTGGTGTAAGTAGGTACTTGTTATCTCCAGGCATCTCTAGACACGAGCATCGACTTGTGTTTCTGGATCAATATCCTTCATCAGTAGAGATAGGTAATGAGGCCGCTGAATAGGCTGCCCAACGAACAGTCACAGGCTTAGATGCCAAACCGGGCGCACAGGTGCAGCACCACTAGCTCGTCAGCTAGGGAGGCTCAAGGGAGCCCTTAAACAGTAAACAGGATTGGGCGCACTCTTCTCCACCTCTCAGCTGGATTGCCTCTGTGCATACTGGGTCATGCAGTTCGTTTCTCTTCGCACATGCAAAAGAAAGGGTTTGTAAGTATTTCACCAGGTTTGGTGTAAGTAGGTACTTGTTATTTCCAGGCATCTCTAGATACGAGCATCGACTCGTGTTTCGAGATCAATATCCTTCATCAGTAGAGATAGGTGATGAGGCCGCTGAATAGGCAGCCCAACAAACAGTCACAGGCTTAGATGCCTAACCGGGTGCGCAGGTGCAGCACCACTAGCTCGTCAGCTAGGGAGGCTCATGGGAACCCTTAAACTGTAAACAGGATTGGGCGCACTCTGCTCCACCTCTCAGCTGGATTGCCTCTGTGCATACTGGGTCATGCACTTTGTTTCTCTTCGCACATGGAAAAGAAAGGGTTTGTAAGTATGTCACCAGGTTTGGTGTAAGTAGGTACTTGTTATCTCCAGGCATCTCTAGACACGAGCATCGACTCGTGTTTCTGGATCAATATCCTTCATCAGTAGAGATAGGTAATGAGGCCGCTGAATAGGCTGCCCAACGAACAGTCACAGGCTTAGATGCCTAACCGGGCACGCAGGTGCAGCACCACTAGCTCGTCAGCTAGGGAGGCTCACGGGAACCCTTAAACAGTAAACAGGATTGGGCGCACTCTGCTCCACCTCTCAGCTGGATCGCCTCTGTGCATACTGGGTCATGCGCTTTGTTTCTCTTCGCACATGGAAAAGAAAGCGTTTGTAAGTATTTCACCAGGTTTGGTGTAAGTAGGTACTTGTTATCTCCAGGCATCTCTAGACACGAGCATCGACTCGTGTTTCTGGATCAATATCCTTCATCAGTAGAGATAGGTGATGAGGCCGCTGAATAGGCTGCCCAACGAACGGTCACAGGCTTAGATGCCTAACCGGGCACGCAGGTGCAGCACCACTAGCTCGTCAGCTAGGGAGGCTCACGGGAAACCTTAAACAGTAAACAGGATTGGGCGCACTCTGCTCCACCTCTCAGCTGGATTGCCTCTGTGCATACTTGGTCATGCACTTTGTTTCTCTTCGCACATGGAAAAGAAAGGGTTTGTAAGTATTTCATAAGGTTTGGTGTAAGTAGGTACTTGTTATCTCCAGGCATCTCTAGACACGAGCATCGACTCGTGTTTCTGGATCAATATCCTTCATCAGTAGAGATAGGTGATGAGGCTGCTGAATAGGCTGCCCAACGAACAGTCACAGGCTTAGATGCCTAACCGGGTGCGCAGGTGCAGCACCACTAGCTTGTCAGCTAGGGAGGCTCATGGGAACCCTTAAACAGTAAACAGGATTGGGCGCACTCTGCTCCACCTCTCAGCTGGATTGCCTCTGTGCATACTGGGTCATGCACTTTGTTTCTCTTTGCACATGGAAAAGAAAGGGTTTGTAAGTATTTCACCAGGTTTGGTGTAAGTAGGTACTTGTTATCTCCAGGCATCTCTAGACACGAGCATCGACTCGTGTTTCTGGATCAATATCCTTCATCAGTAGAGATAGGTAATGAGGCCGCTGAATAGGCTGCCCAACGAACAGTCACAGGCTTAGATGCCTAACCGGGCACGCAGGTGCAGCACCACTAGCTCGTCAGCTAGGGAGGCTCACGGGAACCCTTAAAAAGTAAACAGGATTGTGCGCACTCTGCTCCACCTCTCAGCTGGATTGCCTCTGTGCATACTTGGTCATGCACTTTGTTTCTCTTCGCACATGGAAAAGAAAGGGTTTTTAAGTATTTCACCAGGTTTGGTGAAAGTAGGTACTTGTTATCTCCAGGCATCTCTAGACACGAGCATCGACTCGTGTTTCTGGATCAATATCCTTCATCAGTAGAGATAGGTAATGAGGCTGCTGAATAGGCTGCCCAACGAACAGTCACAGGCTTAGATGCCTAACCGGGCACGCAGGTGCAGCATCACTAGCTCGTCAGCTAGGGAGGCTCACGGGAGCCCTTAAACAGTAAAAAGGATTGGGTGCACTCTGCTCCACCTCTCAGCTGGATTGCCTCTGTGCATACTGGGTCATGCACTTTGTTTCTCTTTGCACATGGAAAAGAAAGGGTTTGTAAGTATTTCACCAGGTTTGGTGTAAGTAGGTACTTGTTATCTCCAGGCATCTCTAGACACGAGCATCGACTCGTGTTTCTGGATCAATATCCTTCATCAGTAGAGATAGGTAATGAGGCTGCTGAATAGGCTGCCCAACGAACAGTCACAGGCTTAGATGCCTAACCGGGCACGCAGGTGCAGCACCACTAGCTCATCAGCTAGGGAGGCTCACTGGAGCCCTTAAACAGTAAAAAGGATTGGGCGCACTCTGCCCCACCTCTCAGCTGGATCGCCTCTGTGCATACTGGGTCATGCGCTTTGTTTCTCTTCGCACATGGAAAAGAAAGGGTTTGTAAGTATTTCACCAGGTTTGGTGTAAGTAGGTACTTGTTATATCCAGGCATCTCTAGACACGAGCATCGACTCGTGTTTCTGGATCAATATCCTTCATCAGTAGAGATAGGTAATGAGGCTGCTGAATAGGCTGCCCAACGAACAGTCACAGGCTTAGATGCCTAACCGGGCACGCAGGTGCAGCACCACTAGCTCATCAGCTAGGGAGGCTCACGGGAGCCCTTAAACAGTAAACAGGATTGGGCGCACTCTGCTCCACCTCTCAGCAGGATTGCCTCTGTGCATACTGAGTCATGCAGTTTGTTTGTCTTCGCATATGGAAAAGAAAGGGTTTGTAAGTATTTCACCAGGTTTGGTGTAAGTAGGTACTTGTTATCTCCAGGCATCTCTAGACACGAGCATCGACTCGTGTTTCTGGATCAATATCTTTCATCAGTAGAGATAGGTAATGAGGCCGCTGAATAGGCTGCCCAACGAACAGTCACAGGATTAGATGCCTAACCGGGCGCGCAGGTGCAGCACCACTAGCTCGTCAGCTAAGGAGGCTCACGGGAGCCCTTAAACAGTAAACAGGATTGGGCGCACTCTGCTCCACCTCTCAGCTGGATTGCCTCTGTGCATACTGGGTCATGCAGTTCGTTTGTCTTTGCACATGGAAAAGAAAGGGTTTGTAAGTCTTTCACCAGGTTTGGTGTAAGTAGGTACTTGTTATCTCCAGGCATCTCTAGACACGAGCATCGACTTGTGTTTCTGGATCAATATCCTTCATCAGTAGAGATAGGTAATGAGGCCGCTGAATAGGCTGCCCAACGAACAGTCACAGGCTTAGATGCCAAACCGGGCGCACAGGTGCAGCACCACTAGCTCGTCAGCTAGGGAGGCTCAAGGGAGCCCTTAAACAGTAAACAGGATTGGGCGCACTCTGCTCCACCTCTCAGCTGGATTGCCTCTGTGCATACTGGGTCATGCAGTTCGTTTCTCTTCGCACATGCAAAAGAAAGGGTTTGTAAGTATTTCACCAGGTTTGGTGTAAGTAGGTACTTGTTATTTCCAGGCATCTCTAGATACGAGCATCGACTCGTGTTTCTAGATCAATATCCTTCATCAGTAGAGATAGGTGATGAGGCCGCTGAATAGGCAGCCCAACGAACAGTCACAGGCTTAGATGCCTAACCGGGTGCGCAGGTGCAGCACCACTAGCTCGTCAGCTAGGGAGGCTCATGGGAACCCTTAAACTGTAAACAGGATTGGGCGCACTCTGCTCCACCTCTCAGCTGGATTGCCTCTGTGCATACTGGGTCATGCACTTTGTTTCTCTTCGCACATGGAAAAGAAAGGGTTTGTAAGTATTTCACCAGGTTTGGTGTAAGTAGGTACTTGTTATCTCCAGGCATCTCTAGACACGAGCATCGACTCGTGTTTCTGGATCAATATCCTTCATCAGTAGAGATAGGTAATGAGGCCGCTGAATAGGCTGCCCAACGAACAGTCACAGGCTTAGATGCCTAACCGGGCACGCAGGTGCAGCACCACTAGCTCGTCAGCTAGGGAGGCTCACGGGAACCCTTAAACAGTAAACAGGATTGGGCGCACTCTGCTCCACCTCTCAGCTGGATCGCCTCTGTGCATACTGGGTCATGCGCTTTGTTTCTCTTCGCACATGGAAAAGAAAGCGTTTGTAAGTATTTCACCAGGTTTGGTGTAAGTAGGTACTTGTTATCTCCAGGCATCTCTAGACACGAGCATCGACTCGTGTTTCTGGATCAATATCCTTCATCAGTAGAGATAGGTGATGAGGCCGCTGAATAGGCTGCCCAACGAACGGTCACAGGCTTAGATGCCTAACCGGGCACGCAGGTGCAGCACCACTAGCTCGTCAGCTAGGGAGGCTCACGGGAAACCTTAAACAGTAAACAGGATTGGGCGCACTCTGCTCCACCTCTCAGCTGGATTGCCTCTGTGCATACTTGGTCATGCACTTTGTTTCTCTTCGCACATGGAAAAGAAAGGGTTTGTAAGTATTTCATAAGGTTTGGTGTAAGTAGGTACTTGTTATCTCCAGGCATCTCTAGACACGAGCATCGACTCGTGTTTCTGGATCAATATCCTTCATCAGTAGAGATAGGTGATGAGGCTGCTGAATAGGCTGCCCAACGAACAGTCACTGGCTTAGATGCCTAACCGGGTGCGCAGGTGCAGCACCACTAGCTTGTCAGCTAGGGAGGCTCATGGGAACCCTTAAACAGTAAACAGGATTGGGCGCACTCTGCTCCACCTCTCAGCTGGATTGCCTCTGTGCATACTGGGTCATGCACTTTGTTTCTCTTTGCACATGGAAAAGAAAGGGTTTGTAAGTATTTCACCAGGTTTGGTGTAAGTAGGTACTTGTTATCTCCAGGCATCTCTAGACACGAGCATCGACTCGTGTTTCTGGATCAATATCCTTCATCAGTAGAGATAGGTAATGAGGCCGCTGAATAGGCTGCCCAACGAACAGTCACAGGCTTAGATGCCTAACCGGGCACGCAGGTGCAGCACCACTAGCTCGTCAGCTAGGGAGGCTCACGGGAACCCTTAAAAAGTAAACAGGATTGTGCGCACTCTGCTCCACCTCTCAGCTGGATTGCCTCTGTGCATACTTGGTCATGCACTTTGTTTCTCTTCGCACATGGAAAAGAAAGGGTTTTTAAGTATTTCACCAGGTTTGGTGAAAGTAGGTACTTGTTATCTCCAGGCATCTCTAGACACGAGCATCGACTCGTGTTTCTGGATCAATATCCTTCATCAGTAGAGATAGGTAATGAGGCTGCTGAATAGGCTGCCCAACGAACAGTCACAGGCTTAGATGCCTAACCGGGCACGCAGGTGCAGCATCACTAGCTCGTCAGCTAGGGAGGCTCACGGGAGCCCTTAAACAGTAAAAAGGATTGGGTGCACTCTGCTCCACCTCTCAGCTGGATTGCCTCTGTGCATACTGGGTCATGCAGTTCGTTTCTCTTCGCACATAGAAAAGAAAGGGTTTGTAAGTATTTCACCAGATTTGGTGTAAGTAGGTACTTGTTATCTCCAGGCATCTCTAGACACGAGCATCGACTCGTGTTTCTGGATCAATATCCTTAATCAGTAGAGATAGGTGATGAGGCCGCTGAATAGGCTGCCCAACGAACAGTCACAGGCTTAGATGCCTAATCGGGTGCGCAGGTGCAGCACCACTACCTCGTCAGCTAGGGAGGCTCATGGGAACCCTTAAACAGTAAACAGGATTGGGCGCACTCTGCTCCACCTCTCAGCTGGATTGCCTCTGTGCATACTGGGTCATGCACTTTGTTTCTCTTTGCACATGGAAAAGAAAGGGTTTGTAAGTATTTCACCAGGTTTGGTGTAAGTAGGTACTTGTTATCTCCAGGCATATCTAGACACGAGCATCGACTCGTGTTTCTGGATCAATATCCGTCATCAGTAGAGATAGGTGATGAGGCCGCTGAATAGGCTGCCCAACGAACAGTCAAAGGATTAGATGCCTAACCGGGCGCGCAGGTGCAGCACCACTAGCTCGTCAGCTAGGGAGGCTCATGGGAACCCTTAACCAGTAAACAGGATTGGGCGCACTCTGCTCCACCTCTCAGCTGGATTGCCTCTGTGCATACTGGGTCATGCACTTTGTTTCTCTTCGCACATGGAAAAGAAAGGGTTTGTAAGTATTTCACCAGGTTTGGTGTAAGTAGATACTTGTTATCTCCAGGCATCTCTAGACACGAGCATCGACTCGTGTTTCTGGATCAATATCCTTCATCAGTAGAGATAGGTAATGAGGCCGCTGAATAGGCTGCCCAACGAACAGTCACAGGCTTAGATGCCTAACCGGGCACGCAGATGCAGCACCACTAGCTCGTCAGCTAGGGAGGCTCATGGGAGCCCTTAAACAGTAAAAAGGATTGGGCGCACTCTGCCCCACCTCTCAGCTGGATTGCCTCTGTGCATACTGGGTCATGCAGTTCGTTTGTCTTCGCACATGGAAAAGAAAGGGTTTGTAAGTATTTCACCAGGTTTGGTGTAAGCAGGTACTTGTTATCTCCAGGCATCTCTAGACACGAGCATCGACTCGTGTTTCTGGATCAATATCCTTCATCAGTAGAGATAGGTAATGAGGCTGCTGAATAGGCTGCCCAACGAACAGTCACAGGCTTAGATGCCTAACCGGGGGCACAGGTGCAGCACCACTAGCTCATCAGCTAGGGAGGCTCACGGGAGCCCTTAAACAGTAAACAGGATTGGGTGCACTCTGCTCCACCTCTCACCTGGATTGCCTCTGTGCATACTGGGTCATGCAGTTCGTTTCTCTTCGCACATTGAAAAGAAAGGGTTTGTAAGTATTTCACCAGGTTTGGTGTAAGTAGGTACTTGTTATCTCCAGGCATCTCTAGACACGAGCATCGACTCGTGTTTCTGGATCAATATCCTTCATCAGTAGAGATAGGTAATGAGGCTGCTGAATAGGCTGCCCAACGAACAGTCACAGGCTTAGATGCCTAACCGGGCACGCAGGTGCAGCACCACTAGCTCATCAGCTAGGGAGGCTCACTGGAGCCCTTAAACAGTAAAAAGGATTGGGCGCACTCTGCCCCACCTCTCAGCTGGATCGCCTCTGTGCATACTGGGTCATGCGCTTTGTTTCTCTTCGCACATGGAAAAGAAAGGGTTTGTAAGTATTTCACCAGGTTTGGTGTAAGTAGGTACTTGTTATCTCCAGGCATCTCTAGACACGAGCATCGACTCGTGTTTCTGGATCAATATCCTTCATCAGTAGAGATAGGTAATGAGGCTGCTGAATAGGCTGCCCAACGAACAGTCACAGGCTTAGATGCCTAACCGGGCACGCAGGTGCAGCACCACTAGCTCATCAGCTAGGGAGGCTCACGGGAGCCCTTAAACAGTAAACAGGATTGGGCGCACTCTGCTCCACCTCTCAGCTGGATTGCCTCTGTGCATACTGAGTCATGCAGTTTGTTTGTCTTCGCATATGGAAAAGAAAGGGTTTGTAAGTATTTCACCAGGTTTGGTGTAAGTAGGTACTTGTTATCTCCAGGCATCTCTAGACACGAGCATCGACTCGTGTTTCTGGATCAATATCCTTCATCAGTAGAGATAGGTAATGAGGCCGCTGAATAGGCTGCCCAACGAACAGTCACAGGCTTAGAGCCAAACCGGGCGCACAGGTGCAGCACCACTAGCTCGTCAGCTAGGGAGGCTCAAGGGAGCCCTTAAACAGTAAACAGGATTGGGCGCACTCTGCTCCACCTCTCAGCTGGATTGCCTCTGTGCATACTGGGTCATGCAGTTCGTTTCTCTTCGCACATGCAAAAGAAAGGGTTTGTAAGTATTTCACCAGGTTTGGTGTAAGTAGGTACTTGTTATTTCCAGGCATCTCTAGATACGAGCATCGACTCGTGTTTCTGGATCAATATCCTTCATCAGTAGAGATAGGTGATGAGGCCGCTGAATAGGCAGCCCAACGAACAGTCACAGGCTTAGATGCCTAACCGGGTGCGCAGGTGCAGCACCACTAGCTCGTCAGCTAGGGAGGCTCATGGGAACCCTTAAACTGTAAACAGGATTGGGCGCACTCTGCTCCACCTCTCAGCTGGATTGCCTCTGTGCATACTGGGTCATGCACTTTGTTTCTCTTCGCACATGGAAAAGAAAGGGTTTGTAAGTATTTCACCAGGTTTGGTGTAAGTAGGTACTTGTTATCTCCAGGCATCTCTAGACACGAGCATCGACTCGTGTTTCTGGATCAATATCCTTCATCAGTAGAGATAGGTAATGAGGCCGCTGAATAGGCTGCCCAACGAACAGTCACAGGCTTAGATGCCTAACCGGGCACGCAGGTGCAGCACCACTAGCTCGTCAGCTAGGGAGGCTCACGGGAACCCTTAAACAGTAAACAGGATTGGGCGCACTCTGCTCCACCTCTCAGCTGGATCGCCTCTGTGCATACTGGGTCATGCGCTTTGTTTCTCTTCGCATATGGAAAAGAAAGCGTTTGTAAGTATTTCACCAGGTTTGGTGTAAGTAGGTACTTGTTATCTCCAGGCATCTCTAGACACGAGCATCGACTCGTGTTTCTGGATCAATATCCTTCATCAGTAGAGATAGGTAATGAGGCTGCTGAATAGGCTGCCCAACGAACAGTCACAGGCTTAGATGCCTAACCGGGCACGCAGGTGCAGCACCACTAGCTCGTCAGCTAGGGAGGCTCACGGGAGCCCTTAAACAGTAAACAGGATTGGGCGCACTCTGCTCCACCTCTCAGCTGGATTGCCTCTGTGCATGCTGAGTCATGCAGTTTGTTTGTCTTCGCATATGGAAAAGAAAGGGTTTGTAAGTATTTCACCAGGTTTGGTGTAAGTAGGTACTTGTTATCTCCAGGCATCTCTAGACACGAGCATCGACTCGTGTTTCTGGATCAATATCCTTCATCAGTAGAGATAGGTGATGAGGCCGCTGAATAGGCTGCCCAACGAACAGTCACAGGCTTAGATGCCTAATCGGGTGCGCAGGTGCAGCACCACTAGCTCGTCAGCTAGGGAGGCTCATGGGAACCCTTAAACAGTAAACAGGATTGGGCGCACTCTGGTCCACCTCTCAGCTGGATTGCCTCTGTGCATACTGGGTCATGCACTTTGTTTCTCTTTGCACATGGAAAAGAAAGGGTTTGTAAGTATTTCACCAGGTTTGGTGTAAGTAGGTACTTGTTATCTCCAGGCATATCTAGACACGAGCATCGACTCGTGTTTCTGGATCAATATCCGTCATCAGTAGAGATAGGTGATGAGGCCGCTGAATAGGCTGCCCAACGAACAGTCAAAGGATTAGATGCCTAACCGGGCGCGCAGGTGCAGCACCACTAGCTCGTCAGCTAGGGAGGCTCATGGGAACCCTTAACCAGTAAACAGGATTGGGCGCACTCTGCTCCACCTCTCAGCTGGATTGCCTCTGTGCATACTGGGTCATGCACTTTGTTTCTCTTCGCACATGGAAAAGAAAGGGTTTGTAAGTATTTCACCAGGTTTGGTGTAAGTAGATACTTGTTATCTCCAGGCATCTCTAGACACGAGCATCGACTCGTGTTTCTGGATCAATATCCTTCATCAGTAGAGATAGGTAATGAGGCCGCTGAATAGGCTGCCCAACGAACAGTCACAGGCTTAGATGCCTAACCGGGCACGCAGATGCAGCACCACTAGCTAGTCAGCTAGGGAGGCTCATGGGAGCCCTTAAACAGAAAAAAGGATTGGGCGCACTCTGCCCCACCGCTCAGCTGGATTGCCTCTGTGCATACTGGGTCATGCAGTTCGTTTTTCTTCGCACATGGAAAAGAAAGGGTTTGTAAGTATTTCACCAGGTTTTGTATAAGTAGGTACTTGTTATCTCCAGGCATCTCTAGACACGAGCATCGACTCGTGTTTCTGGATCAATATCCTTCATCAGTAGAGATAGGTAATGAGGCTGCTGAATAGGCTGCCCAACGAACAGTCACAGGCTTAGATGCCTAACCGGGGGCACAGGTGCAGCACCACTAGCTCATCAGCTAGGGAGGCTCACGGGAGCCCTTAAACAGTAAACAGGATTGGGTGCACTCTGCTCCACCTCTCACCTGGATTGCCTCTGTGCATACTGGGTCATGCAGTTCGTTTCTCTTCGCACATTGAAAAGAAAGGGTTTGTAAGTATTTCACCAGGTTTGGTGTAAGTAGGTACTTGTTATCTCCAGGCATCTCTAGACACGAGCATCGACTCGTGTTTCTGGATCAATATCCTTCATCAGTAGAGATAGGTAATGAGGCTGCTGAATAGGCTGCCCAACGAACAGTCACAGGCTTAGATGCCTAACCGGGCACGCAGGTGCAGCACCACTAGCTCATCAGCTAGGGAGGCTCACTGGAGCCCTTAAACAGTAAAAAGGATTGGGCGCACTCTGCCCCACCTCTCAGCTGGATCGCCTCTGTGCATACTGGGTCATGCGCTTTGTTTCTCTTCGCACATGGAAAAGAAAGGGTTTGTAAGTATTTCACCAGGTTTGGTGTAAGTAGGTACTTGTTATCTCCAGGCATCTCTAGACACGAGCATCGACTCGTGTTTCTGGATCAATATCCTTCATCAGTAGAGATAGGTAATGAGGCTGCTGAATAGGCTGCCCAACGAACAGTCACAGGCTTAGATGCCTAACCGGGCACGCAGGTGCAGCACCACTAGCTCATCAGCTAGGGAGGCTCACGGGAGCCCTTAAACAGTAAACAGGATTGGGCGCACTCTGCTCCACCTCTCAGCTGGATTGCCTCTGTGCATACTGAGTCATGCAGTTTGTTTGTCTTCGCATATGGAAAAGAAAGGGTTTGTAAGTATTTCACCAGGTTTGGTGTAAGTAGGTACTTGTTATCTCCAGGCATCTCTAGACACGAGCATCGACTCGTGTTTCTGGATCAATATCTTTCATCAGTAGAGATAGGTAATGAGGCCACTGAATAGGCTGCCCAACGAACAGTCACAGGATTAGATGCCTAACCGGGCGCGCAGGTGCAGCACCACTAGCTCGTCAGCTAAGGAGGCTCACGGGAGCCCTTAAACAGTAAACAGGATTGGGCGCACTCTGCTCCACCTCTCAGCTGGATTGCCTCTGTGCATACTGGGTCATGCAGTTCGTTTGTCTTTGCACATGGAAAAGAAAGGGTTTGTAAGTCTTTCACCAGGTTTGGTGTAAGTAGGTACTTGTTATCTCCAGGCATCTCTAGACACGAGCATCGACTTGTGTTTCTGGATCAATATCCTTCATCAGTAGAGATAGGTAATGAGGCCGCTGAATAGGCTGCCCAACGAACAGTCACAGGCTTAGATGCCAAACCGGGCGCACAGGTGCAGCACCACTAGCTCGTCAGCTAGGGAGGCTCAAGGGAGCCCTTAAACAGTAAACAGGATTGGGCGCACTCTTCTCCACCTCTCAGCTGGATTGCCTCTGTGCATACTGGGTCATGCAGTTCGTTTCTCTTCGCACATGCAAAAGAAAGGGTTTGTAAGTATTTCACCAGGTTTGGTGTAAGTAGGTACTTGTTATTTCCAGGCATCTCTAGATACGAGCATCGACTCGTGTTTCGAGATCAATATCCTTCATCAGTAGAGATAGGTGATGAGGCCGCTGAATAGGCAGCCCAACAAACAGTCACAGGCTTAGATGCCTAACCGGGTGCGCAGGTGCAGCACCACTAGCTCGTCAGCTAGGGAGGCTCATGGGAACCCTTAAACTGTAAACAGGATTGGGCGCACTCTGCTCCACCTCTCAGCTGGATTGCCTCTGTGCATACTGGGTCATGCACTTTGTTTCTCTTCGCACATGGAAAAGAAAGGGTTTGTAAGTATGTCACCAGGTTTGGTGTAAGTAGGTACTTGTTATCTCCAGGCATCTCTAGACACGAGCATCGACTCGTGTTTCTGGATCAATATCCTTCATCAGTAGAGATAGGTAATGAGGCCGCTGAATAGGCTGCCCAACGAACAGTCACAGGCTTAGATGCCTAACCGGGCACGCAGGTGCAGCACCACTAGCTCGTCAGCTAGGGAGGCTCACGGGAACCCTTAAACAGTAAACAGGATTGGGCGCACTCTGCTCCACCTCTCAGCTGGATCGCCTCTGTGCATACTGGGTCATGCGCTTTGTTTCTCTTCGCACATGGAAAAGAAAGCGTTTGTAAGTATTTCACCAGGTTTGGTGTAAGTAGGTACTTGTTATCTCCAGGCATCTCTAGACACGAGCATCGACTCGTGTTTCTGGATCAATATCCTTCATCAGTAGAGATAGGTGATGAGGCCGCTGAATAGGCTGCCCAACGAACGGTCACAGGCTTAGATGCCTAACCGGGCACGCAGGTGCAGCACCACTAGCTCGTCAGCTAGGGAGGCTCACGGGAAACCTTAAACAGTAAACAGGATTGGGCGCACTCTGCTCCACCTCTCAGCTGGATTGCCTCTGTGCATACTTGGTCATGCACTTTGTTTCTCTTCGCACATGGAAAAGAAAGGGTTTGTAAGTATTTCATAAGGTTTGGTGTAAGTAGGTACTTGTTATCTCCAGGCATCTCTAGACACGAGCATCGACTCGTGTTTCTGGATCAATATCCTTCATCAGTAGAGATAGGTGATGAGGCTGCTGAATAGGCTGCCCAACGAACAGTCACAGGCTTAGATGCCTAACCGGGTGCGCAGGTGCAGCACCACTAGCTTGTCAGCTAGGGAGGCTCATGGGAACCCTTAAACAGTAAACAGGATTGGGCGCACTCTGCTCCACCTCTCAGCTGGATTGCCTCTGTGCATACTGGGTCATGCACTTTGTTTCTCTTTGCACATGGAAAAGAAAGGGTTTGTAAGTATTTCACCAGGTTTGGTGTAAGTAGGTACTTGTTATCTCCAGGCATCTCTAGACACGAGCATCGACTCGTGTTTCTGGATCAATATCCTTCATCAGTAGAGATAGGTAATGAGGCCGCTGAATAGGCTGCCCAACGAACAGTCACAGGCTTAGATGCCTAACCGGGCACGCAGGTGCAGCACCACTAGCTCGTCAGCTAGGGAGGCTCACGGGAACCCTTAAAAAGTAAACAGGATTGTGCGCACTCTGCTCCACCTCTCAGCTGGATTGCCTCTGTGCATACTTGGTCATGCACTTTGTTTCTCTTCGCACATGGAAAAGAAAGGGTTTTTAAGTATTTCACCAGGTTTGGTGAAAGTAGGTACTTGTTATCTCCAGGCATCTCTAGACACGAGCATCGACTCGTGTTTCTGGATCAATATCCTTCATCAGTAGAGATAGGTAATGAGGCTGCTGAATAGGCTGCCCAACGAACAGTCACAGGCTTAGATGCCTAACCGGGCACGCAGGTGCAGCATCACTAGCTCGTCAGCTAGGGAGGCTCACGGGAGCCCTTAAACAGTAAAAAGGATTGGGTGCACTCTGCTCCACCTCTCAGCTGGATTGCCTCTGTGCATACTGGGTCATGCACTTTGTTTCTCTTTGCACATGGAAAAGAAAGGGTTTGTAAGTATTTCACCAGGTTTGGTGTAAGTAGGTACTTGTTATCTCCAGGCATCTCTAGACACGAGCATCGACTCGTGTTTCTGGATCAATATCCTTCATCAGTAGGGATAGGTAATGAGGCTGCTGAATAGGCTGCCCAACGAACAGTCACAGGCTTAGATGCCTAACCGGGCACGCAGGTGCAGCACCACTAGCTCATCAGCTAGGGAGGCTCACTGGAGCCCTTAAACAGTAAAAAGGATTGGGCGCACTCTGCCCCACCTCTCAGCTGGATCGCCTCTGTGCATACTGGGTCATGCGCTTTGTTTCTCTTCGCACATGGAAAAGAAAGGGTTTGTAAGTATTTCACCAGGTTTGGTGTAAGTAGGTACTTGTTATATCCAGGCATCTCTAGACACGAGCATCGACTCGTGTTTCTGGATCAATATCCTTCATCAGTAGAGATAGGTAATGAGGCTGCTGAATAGGCTGCCCAACGAACAGTCACAGGCTTAGATGCCTAACCGGGCACGCAGGTGCAGCACCACTAGCTCATCAGCTAGGGAGGCTCACGGGAGCCCTTAAACAGTAAACAGGATTGGGCGCACTCTGCTCCACCTCTCAGCAGGATTGCCTCTGTGCATACTGAGTCATGCAGTTTGTTTGTCTTCGCATATGGAAAAGAAAGGGTTTGTAAGTATTTCACCAGGTTTGGTGTAAGTAGGTACTTGTTATCTCCAGGCATCTCTAGACACGAGCATCGACTCGTGTTTCTGGATCAATATCTTTCATCAGTAGAGATAGGTAATGAGGCCGCTGAATAGGCTGCCCAACGAACAGTCACAGGATTAGATGCCTAACCGGGCGCGCAGGTGCAGCACCACTAGCTCGTCAGCTAAGGAGGCTCACGGGAGCCCTTAAACAGTAAACAGGATTGGGCGCACTCTGCTCCACCTCTCAGCTGGATTGCCTCTGTGCATACTGGGTCATGCAGTTCGTTTGTCTTTGCACATGGAAAAGAAAGGGTTTGTAAGTCTTTCACCAGGTTTGGTGTAAGTAGGTACTTGTTATCTCCAGGCATCTCTAGACACGAGCATCGACTTGTGTTTCTGGATCAATATCCTTCATCAGTAGAGATAGGTAATGAGGCCGCTGAATAGGCTGCCCAACGAACAGTCACAGGCTTAGATGCCAAACCGGGCGCACAGGTGCAGCACCACTAGCTCGTCAGCTAGGGAGGCTCAAGGGAGCCCTTAAACAGTAAACAGGATTGGGCGCACTCTGCTCCACCTCTCAGCTGGATTGCCTCTGTGCATACTGGGTCATGCAGTTCGTTTCTCTTCGCACATGCAAAAGAAAGGGTTTGTAAGTATTTCACCAGGTTTGGTGTAAGTAGGTACTTGTTATTTCCAGGCATCTCTAGATACGAGCATCGACTCGTGTTTCTAGATCAATATCCTTCATCAGTAGAGATAGGTGATGAGGCCGCTGAATAGGCAGCCCAACGAACAGTCACAGGCTTAGATGCCTAACCGGGTGCGCAGGTGCAGCACCACTAGCTCGTCAGCTAGGGAGGCTCATGGGAACCCTTAAACTGTAAACAGGATTGGGCGCACTCTGCTCCACCTCTCAGCTGGATTGCCTCTGTGCATACTGGGTCATGCACTTTGTTTCTCTTCGCACATGGAAAAGAAAGGGTTTGTAAGTATTTCACCAGGTTTGGTGTAAGTAGGTACTTGTTATCTCCAGGCATCTCTAGACACGAGCATCGACTCGTGTTTCTGGATCAATATCCTTCATCAGTAGAGATAGGTAATGAGGCCGCTGAATAGGCTGCCCAACGAACAGTCACAGGCTTAGATGCCTAACCGGGCACGCAGGTGCAGCACCACTAGCTCGTCAGCTAGGGAGGCTCACGGGAACCCTTAAACAGTAAACAGGATTGGGCGCACTCTGCTCCACCTCTCAGCTGGATCGCCTCTGTGCATACTGGGTCATGCGCTTTGTTTCTCTTCGCACATGGAAAAGAAAGCGTTTGTAAGTATTTCACCAGGTTTGGTGTAAGTAGGTACTTGTTATCTCCAGGCATCTCTAGACACGAGCATCGACTCGTGTTTCTGGATCAATATCCTTCATCAGTAGAGATAGGTGATGAGGCCGCTGAATAGGCTGCCCAACGAACGGTCACAGGCTTAGATGCCTAACCGGGCACGCAGGTGCAGCACCACTAGCTCGTCAGCTAGGGAGGCTCACGGGAAACCTTAAACAGTAAACAGGATTGGGCGCACTCTGCTCCACCTCTCAGCTGGATTGCCTCTGTGCATACTTGGTCATGCACTTTGTTTCTCTTCGCACATGGAAAAGAAAGGGTTTGTAAGTATTTCATAAGGTTTGGTGTAAGTAGGTACTTGTTATCTCCAGGCATCTCTAGACACGAGCATCGACTCGTGTTTCTGGATCAATATCCTTCATCAGTAGAGATAGGTGATGAGGCTGCTGAATAGGCTGCCCAACGAACAGTCACTGGCTTAGATGCCTAACCGGGTGCGCAGGTGCAGCACCACTAGCTTGTCAGCTAGGGAGGCTCATGGGAACCCTTAAACAGTAAACAGGATTGGGCGCACTCTGCTCCACCTCTCAGCTGGATTGCCTCTGTGCATACTGGGTCATGCACTTTGTTTCTCTTTGCACATGGAAAAGAAAGGGTTTGTAAGTATTTCACCAGGTTTGGTGTAAGTAGGTACTTGTTATCTCCAGGCATCTCTAGACACGAGCATCGACTCGTGTTTCTGGATCAATATCCTTCATCAGTAGAGATAGGTAATGAGGCCGCTGAATAGGCTGCCCAACGAACAGTCACAGGCTTAGATGCCTAACCGGGCACGCAGGTGCAGCACCACTAGCTCGTCAGCTAGGGAGGCTCACGGGAACCCTTAAAAAGTAAACAGGATTGTGCGCACTCTGCTCCACCTCTCAGCTGGATTGCCTCTGTGCATACTTGGTCATGCACTTTGTTTCTCTTCGCACATGGAAAAGAAAGGGTTTTTAAGTATTTCACCAGGTTTGGTGAAAGTAGGTACTTGTTATCTCCAGGCATCTCTAGACACGAGCATCGACTCGTGTTTCTGGATCAATATCCTTCATCAGTAGAGATAGGTAATGAGGCTGCTGAATAGGCTGCCCAACGAACAGTCACAGGCTTAGATGCCTAACCGGGCACGCAGGTGCAGCATCACTAGCTCGTCAGCTAGGGAGGCTCACGGGAGCCCTTAAACAGTAAAAAGGATTGGGTGCACTCTGCTCCACCTCTCAGCTGGATTGCCTCTGTGCATACTGGGTCATGCAGTTCGTTTCTCTTCGCACATAGAAAAGAAAGGGTTTGTAAGTATTTCACCAGATTTGGTGTAAGTAGGTACTTGTTATCTCCAGGCATCTCTAGACACGAGCATCGACTCGTGTTTCTGGATCAATATCCTTAATCAGTAGAGATAGGTGATGAGGCCGCTGAATAGGCTGCCCAACGAACAGTCACAGGCTTAGATGCCTAATCGGGTGCGCAGGTGCAGCACCACTACCTCGTCAGCTAGGGAGGCTCATGGGAACCCTTAAACAGTAAACAGGATTGGGCGCACTCTGCTCCACCTCTCAGCTGGATTGCCTCTGTGCATACTGGGTCATGCACTTTGTTTCTCTTTGCACATGGAAAAGAAAGGGTTTGTAAGTATTTCACCAGGTTTGGTGTAAGTAGGTACTTGTTATCTCCAGGCATATCTAGACACGAGCATCGACTCGTGTTTCTGGATCAATATCCGTCATCAGTAGAGATAGGTGATGAGGCCGCTGAATAGGCTGCCCAACGAACAGTCAAAGGATTAGATGCCTAACCGGGCGCGCAGGTGCAGCACCACTAGCTCGTCAGCTAGGGAGGCTCATGGGAACCCTTAACCAGTAAACAGGATTGGGCGCACTCTGCTCCACCTCTCAGCTGGATTGCCTCTGTGCATACTGGGTCATGCACTTTGTTTCTCTTCGCACATGGAAAAGAAAGGGTTTGTAAGTATTTCACCAGGTTTGGTGTAAGTAGATACTTGTTATCTCCAGGCATCTCTAGACACGAGCATCGACTCGTGTTTCTGGATCAATATCCTTCATCAGTAGAGATAGGTAATGAGGCCGCTGAATAGGCTGCCCAACGAACAGTCACAGGCTTAGATGCCTAACCGGGCACGCAGATGCAGCACCACTAGCTCGTCAGCTAGGGAGGCTCATGGGAGCCCTTAAACAGTAAAAAGGATTGGGCGCACTCTGCCCCACCTCTCAGCTGGATTGCCTCTGTGCATACTGGGTCATGCAGTTCGTTTGTCTTCGCACATGGAAAAGAAAGGGTTTGTAAGTATTTCACCAGGTTTGGTGTAAGCAGGTACTTGTTATCTCCAGGCATCTCTAGACACGAGCATCGACTCGTGTTTCTGGATCAATATCCTTCATCAGTAGAGATAGGTAATGAGGCTGCTGAATAGGCTGCCCAACGAACAGTCACAGGCTTAGATGCCTAACCGGGGGCACAGGTGCAGCACCACTAGCTCATCAGCTAGGGAGGCTCACGGGAGCCCTTAAACAGTAAACAGGATTGGGTGCACTCTGCTCCACCTCTCACCTGGATTGCCTCTGTGCATACTGGGTCATGCAGTTCGTTTCTCTTCGCACATTGAAAAGAAAGGGTTTGTAAGTATTTCACCAGGTTTGGTGTAAGTAGGTACTTGTTATCTCCAGGCATCTCTAGACACGAGCATCGACTCGTGTTTCTGGATCAATATCCTTCATCAGTAGAGATAGGTAATGAGGCTGCTGAATAGGCTGCCCAACGAACAGTCACAGGCTTAGATGCCTAACCGGGCACGCAGGTGCAGCACCACTAGCTCATCAGCTAGGGAGGCTCACTGGAGCCCTTAAACAGTAAAAAGGATTGGGCGCACTCTGCCCCACCTCTCAGCTGGATCGCCTCTGTGCATACTGGGTCATGCGCTTTGTTTCTCTTCGCACATGGAAAAGAAAGGGTTTGTAAGTATTTCACCAGGTTTGGTGTAAGTAGGTACTTGTTATCTCCAGGCATCTCTAGACACGAGCATCGACTCGTGTCTCTGGATCAATATCCTTCATCAGTAGAGATAGGTAATGAGGCTGCTGAATAGGCTGCCCAACGAACAGTCACAGGCTTAGATGCCTAACCGGGCACGCAGGTGCAGCACCACTAGCTCATCAGCTAGGGAGGCTCACGGGAGCCCTTAAACAGTAAACAGGATTGGGCGCACTCTGCTCCACCTCTCAGCTGGATTGCCTCTGTGCATACTGAGTCATGCAGTTTGTTTGTCTTCGCATATGGAAAAGAAAGGGTTTGTAAGTATTTCACCAGGTTTGGTGTAAGTAGGTACTTGTTATCTCCAGGCATCTCTAGACACGAGCATCGACTCGTGTTTCTGGATCAATATCTTTCATCAGTAGAGATAGGTAATGAGGCCGCTGAATAGGCTGCCCAACGAACAGTTACAGGATTAGATGCCTAACCGTGCGCGCAGGTGCAGCACCACTAGCTCGTCAGCTAAGGAGGCTCACGGGAGCCCTTAAACAGTAAACAGGATTGGGCGCACTCTGCTCCACCTCTCAGCTGGATTGCCTCTGTGCATACTGGGTCATGCAGTTCGTTTGTCTTTGCACATGGAAAAGAAAGGCTTTGTAAGTCTTTCACCAGGTTTGGTGTAAGTAGGTACTTGTTATCTCCAGGCATCTCTAGACACGAGCATCGACTCGTGTTTCTGGATCAATATCCTTCATCAGTAGAGATAGGTAATGAGGCCGCTGAATAGGCTGCCCAACGAACAGTCACAGGCTTAGAGCCAAACCGGGCGCACAGGTGCAGCACCACTAGCTCGTCAGCTAGGGAGGCTCAAGGGAGCCCTTAAACAGTAAACAGGATTGGGCGCACTCTGCTCCACCTCTCAGCTGGATTGCCTCTGTGCATACTGGGTCATGCAGTTCGTTTCTCTTCGCACATGCAAAAGAAAGGGTTTGTAAGTATTTCACCAGGTTTGGTGTAAGTAGGTACTTGTTATTTCCAGGCATCTCTAGATACGAGCATCGACTCGTGTTTCTGGATCAATATCCTTCATCAGTAGAGATAGGTGATGAGGCCGCTGAATAGGCAGCCCAACGAACAGTCACAGGCTTAGATGCCTAACCGGGTGCGCAGGTGCAGCACCACTAGCTCGTCAGCTAGGGAGGCTCATGGGAACCCTTAAACTGTAAACAGGATTGGGCGCACTCTGCTCCACCTCTCAGCTGGATTGCCTCTGTGCATACTGGGTCATGCACTTTGTTTCTCTTCGCACATGGAAAAGAAAGGGTTTGTAAGTATTTCACCAGGTTTGGTGTAAGTAGGTACTTGTTATCTCCAGGCATCTCTAGACACGAGCATCGACTCGTGTTTCTGGATCAATATCCTTCATCAGTAGAGATAGGTAATGAGGCCGCTGAATAGGCTGCCCAACGAACAGTCACAGGCTTAGATGCCTAACCGGGCACGCAGGTGCAGCACCACTAGCTCGTCAGCTAGGGAGGCTCACGGGAACCCTTAAACAGTAAACAGGATTGGGCGCACTCAGCTCCACCTCTCAGCTGGATCGCCTCTGTGCATACTGGGTCATGCGCTTTGTTTCTCTTCGCATATGGAAAAGAAAGCGTTTGTAAGTATTTCACCAGGTTTGGTGTAAGTAGGTACTTGTTATCTCCAGGCATCTCTAGACACGAGCATCGACTCGTGTTTCTGGATCAATATCCTTCATCAGTAGAGATAGGTGATGAGGCCGCTGAATAGGCAGCCCAACGAACAGTCACAGGCTTAGATGCCTAACCGGGTGCGCAGGTGCAGCACCACTAGCTCGTCAGCTAGGGAGGCTCATGGGAACCCTTAAACTGTAAACAGGATTGGGCGCGCTCTGCTCCACCTCTCAGCTGGATTGCCTCTGTGCATACTGGGTAATGCAGTTCGTTTGTCTTCGCACATGGAAAAGAAAGGGTTTGTAAGTATTTCACCAGGTTTGGTGTAAGTAGGTACTTGTTATCTCCAGGCATCTCTAGACACGAGCATCGACTCGTGTTTCTGGATCAATATCCTTCATCAGTAGAGATAGGTAATGAGGCCGCTGAATAGGCTGCCCAACGAACAGTCACAGGCTTAGATGCCTAACCGGGCGCGCAGGTGCAGCACCACTAGCTCGTCAGCTAAGGAGGCTCACGGGAGCCCTTAAACAGTAAACAGGATTGGGCGCACTCTGCTCCACCTCTCAGCTGGATTGCCTCTGTGCATACTGGGTCATGCAGTTCGTTTGTCTTTGCACATGGAAAAGAAAGGGTTTGTAAGTCTTTCACCAGGTTTGGTGTAAGTAGGTACTTGTTATCTCCAGGCATCTCTAGACACGAGCATCGACTCGTGTTTCTGGATCAATATCCTTCATCAGTAGAGATAGGTAATGAGGCCGCTAAATAGGCTGCCCAACGAACAGTCACAGGCTTAGATGCCAAACCGGGCGCACAGGTGCAGCACCACTAGCTCGTCAGCTAGGGAGGCTCAAGGGAGCCCTTAAACAGTAAACAGGATTGGGCGCACTCTGCTCCACCTCTCAGCTGGATTGCCTCTGTGCATACTGGGTCATGCAGTTTGTTTCTCTTTGCACATGCAAAAGAAAGGGTTTGTAAGTATTTCACCAGGTTTGGTGTAAGTAGGTACTTGTTATTTCCAGGCATCTCTAGACACGAGCATCGACTCGTGTTTCTGGATCAATATCCTTCATCAGTAGAGATAGGTGATGAGGCCGCTGAATAGGCTGCCCAACGAACAGTCACAGGCTAAGATGCCTAACAGGGCGCGCAGGTGCAGCACCACTAGCTCGTCAGCTAGCGAGGCTCAAGGGAGCCCTTAAACAGTAAACAGGATTGGGCGCACTCTGCTCCACCTCTCAGCTGGATTGCCTCTGTGCATACTGGGTCATGCACTTCGTTTCTCTTCGCACATGGAAAAGAAAGGGTTTGTAAGTATTTCACCAGGTTTGGTGTAAGCAGGTACTTGTTATCTCCAGGCATCTCTAATCACGAGCATCGACTCGTGTTTCTGGATCAATATCCTTTATCAGTAGAGATAGGTAATGAGGCCGCTGAATAGGCTGCCCAACGAACAGTCACAGGCTTAGATGCCTAACCGGGCGCCCAGGTGCAGCACCACTAGTTCATCAGCAAGGGAGGCTCACGGGAGCCCTTAAACAGTAAACAGGTTTGGGCGCACTCTGCTCCATCTCTCAGCTGGATTGCCTCTGTGCATACTGGGTCATGCACTTTGTTTCTCTTCGCACATGGAAAAGAAAGGGTTTGTAAGTATTTCACCAGGTTTGGTGTAAGTAGGTACTTGTTATCTCCAGGCATCTCTAGACACGAGCATCGACTCGTGTTTCTGGATCAATATCCTTCATCAGTAGAGATAGGTAATGAGGCCGCTGAATAGGCTGCCCAACGAACAGTCACAGGCTTAGATGCCTAACCGGGCACGCAGGTGCAGCACCACTAGCTCGTCAGCTAGGGAGGCTCACGGGAGCCCTTAAACAGTAAACAGGATTGGGCGCACTCTGCTCCACCTCTCAGCTGGATTGCCTCTGTGCATACTGGGTCATGCAGTTCGTTTCTCTTCGCACATGGAAAAGAAAGGGTTTGTAAGTATTTCACCAGGTTTGGTGTAAGTAGGTACATGTTATCTCCAGGCATCTCTAGACACGAGCATCGACTCGTGTTTCTGGATCAATATCCTTCATCAGTAGAGATAGGTGATGAGGCCGCTGAATAGGCTGCCCAACGAACAGTCACAGGCTTAGATGCCTAACAGGGCGCGCAGGTGCAGCATCACTAGCTCGTCAGCTAGGGAGGCTCATGGGAACCCTTAAACAGTAAACAGGATTGGGCGCACTCTGCTCCACCTCTCAGCTGGATTGCCTCTGTGCATACTGGGTCATGCAGTTCGTTTCACTTCGCACATAGAAAAGAAAGGGTTTGTAAGTATTTCACCAGATTTGGTGTAAGTAGGTACTTGTTATCTCCAGGCATCTCTAGACACGAGCATCGACTCGTGTTTCTGGATCAATATCTTTCATCAGTAGAGATAGGTGATGAGGCCGCTGAATAGGCTGCCCAACGAACGGTCACAGGCTTAGATGCCTAACCGGGCACGCAGGTGCAGCACCACTAGCTCGTCAGCTAGGGAGGCTCACGGGAAACCTTAAACAGTAAACAGGATTGGGCGCACTCTGCTCCACCTCTCAGCTGGATTGCCTCTGTGCATACTTGGTCATGCACTTTGTTTCTCTTCGCACATGGAAAAGAAAGGGTTTGTAAGTATTTCACCAGGTTTGGTGTAAGTAGGTACTTGTTATCTCCAGGCATCTCTAGACACGAGCATCGACTCGTGTTTCTGGATCAATATCCTTCATCAGTAGAGATAGGTAATGAGGCCGCTGAATAGGCTGCCCAACGAACAGTCACAGGCTTAGATGCCTAACCGGGCACGCAGGTGCAGCACCACTAGCTCGTCAGCTAGGGAGGCTCACGGGAACCCTTAAAAAGTAAACAGGATTGTGCGCACTCTGCTCCACCTCTCAGCTGGATTGCCTCTGTGCATACTTGGTCATGCACTTTGTTTCTCTTCGCACATGGAAAAGAAAGGGTTTTTAAGTATTTCACCAGATTTGGTGTAAGTAGGTACTTGTTATCTCCAGGCATCTCTAGACACGAGCATCGACTCGTGTTTCTGGATCAATATCTTTCATCAGTAGAGATAGGTAATGAGGCTGCTGAATAGGCTGCCTAACGAACAGTCACAGGCTTATATGCCTAACCGGGCACGCAGGTGCAGCATCACTAGCTCGTCAGCTAGGGAGGCTCACGGGAGCCCTTAAACAGTAAAAAGGATTGGGTGCACTCTGCTCCACCTCTCAGCTGGATTGCCTCTGTGCATACTGGGTCATGCAGTTCGTTTCTCTTCGCACATAGAAAAGAAAGGGTTTGTAAGTATTTCACCAGATTTGGTGTAAGTAGGTACTTGTTATCTCCAGGCATCTCTAGACACGAGCATCGACTCGTGTTTCTGGATCAATATCCTTCATCAGTAGAGATAGGTGATGAGGCCGCTGAATAGGCTGCCCAACGAACAGTCACAGGCTTAGATGCCTAATCGGGTGCGCAGGTGCAGCACCACTAGCTCGTCAGCTAGGGAGGCTCATGGGAACCCTTAAACAGTAAACAGGATTGGGCGCACTCTGCTCCTCCTCTCAGCTGGATTGCCTCTGTGCATACTGGGTCATGCACTTTGTTTCTCTTTGCACATGGAAAAGAAAGGGTTTGTAAGTATTTCACCAGGTTTGGTGTAAGTAGGTACTTGTTATCTCCAGGCATATCTAGACACGAGCATCGACTCGTGTTTCTGGATCAATATCCTTCATCAGTAGAGATAGGTAATGAGGCCGCTGAATAGGCTGCCCAACGAACAGTCACAGGCTTAGATGCCTAACCGGGCATGCAGATGCAGCACCACTAGCTCGTCAGCTAGGGAGGCTCATGGGAGCCCTTAAACAGTAAAAAGGATTGGGCGCACTCTGCCCCACCTCTCAGCTGGATTGCCTCTGTGCATACTGGGTCATGCAGTTCGTTTGTCTTCGCACATGGAAAAGAAAGGGTTTGTAAGTATTTCACCAGGTTTGGTGTAAGTAGGTACTTGTTATCTCCAGGCATCTCTAGACACGAGCATCGACTCGTGTTTCTGGATCAATATCCTTCATCAGTAGAGATAGGTAATGAGGCTGCTGAATAGGCTGCCCAACGAACAGTCACAGGCTTAGAGCCAAACCGGGCGCACAGGTGCAGCACCACTAGCTCGTCAGCTAGGGAGGCTCAAGGGAGCCCTTAAACAGTAAACAGGATTGGGCGCACTCTGCTCCACCTCTCAGCTGGATTGCCTCTGTGCATACTGGGTCATGCAGTTCGTTTCTCTTCGCACATGCAAAAGAAAGGGTTTGTAAGTATTTCACCAGGTTTGGTGTAAGTAGGTACTTGTTATTTCCAGGCATCTCTAGATACGAGCATCGACTCGTGTTTCTGGATCAATATCCTTCATCAGTAGAGATAGGTGATGAGGCCGCTGAATAGGCAGCCCAACGAACAGTCACAGGCTTAGATGCCTAACCGGGTGCGCAGGTGCAGCACCACTAGCTCGTCAGCTAGGGAGGCTCATGGGAACCCTTAAACTGTAAACAGGATTGGGCGCACTCTGCTCCACCTCTCAGCTGGATTGCCTCTGTGCATACTGGGTCATGCACTTTGTTTCTCTTCGCACATGGAAAAGAAAGGGTTTGTAAGTATTTCACCAGGTTTGGTGTAAGTAGGTACTTGTTATCTCCAGGCATCTCTAGACACGAGCATCGACTCGTGTTTCTGGATCAATATCCTTCATCAGTAGAGATAGGTAATGAGGCCGCTGAATAGGCTGCCCAACGAACAGTCACAGGCTTAGATGCCTAACCGGGCACGCAGGTGCAGCACCACTAGCTCGTCAGCTAGGGAGGCTCACGGGAACCCTTAAACAGTAAACAGGATTGGGCGCACTCAGCTCCACCTCTCAGCTGGATCGCCTCTGTGCATACTGGGTCATGCGCTTTGTTTCTCTTCGCATATGGAAAAGAAAGCGTTTGTAAGTATTTCACCAGGTTTGGTGTAAGTAGGTACTTGTTATCTCCAGGCATCTCTAGACACGAGCATCGACTCGTGTTTCTGGATCAATATCCTTCATCAGTAGAGATAGGTGATGAGGCCGCTGAATAGGCTGCCCAACGAACAGTCACAGGCTTAGATGCCTAACAGGGCGCGCAGGTGCAGCATCACTAGCTCGTCAGCTAGGGAGGCTCATGGGAACCCTTAAACAGTAAACAGGATTGGGCGCACTCTGCTCCACCTCTCAGCTGGATTGCCTCTGTGCATACTGGGTCATGCAGTTCGTTTCACTTCGCACATAGAAAAGAAAGGGTTTGTAAGTATTTCACCAGATTTGGTGTAAGTAGGTACTTGTTATCTCCAGGCATCTCTAGACACGAGCATCGACTCGTGTTTCTGGATCAATATCTTTCATCAGTAGAGATAGGTGATGAGGCCGCTGAATAGGCTGCCCAACGAACGGTCACAGGCTTAGATGCCTAACCGGGCACGCAGGTGCAGCACCACTAGCTCGTCAGCTAGGGAGGCTCACGGGAAACCTTAAACAGTAAACAGGATTGGGCGCACTCTGCTCCACCTCTCAGCTGGATTGCCTCTGTGCATACTTGGTCATGCACTTTGTTTCTCTTCGCACATGGAAAAGAAAGGGTTTGTAAGTATTTCATAAGGTTTGGTGTAAGTAGGTACTTGTTATCTCCAGGCATCTCTAGACACGAGCATCGACTCGTGTTTCTGGATCAATATCCTTCATCAGTAGAGATAGGTGATGAGGCTGCTGAATAGGCTGCCCAACGAACAGTCACAGGCTTAGATGCCTAACCGGGTGCGCAGGTGCAGCACCACTAGTTTGTCAGCTAGGGAGGCTCATGGGAACCCTTAAACAGTAAACAGGATTGGGCGCACTCTGCTCCACCTCTCAGCTGGATTGCCTCTGTGCATACTGGGTCATGCACTTTGTTTCTCTTTGCACATGGAAAAGAAAGGGTTTGTAAGTATTTCACCAGGTTTGGTGTAAGTAGGTACTTGTTATCTCCAGGCATCTCTAGACACGAGCCTCGACTCGTGTTTCTGGATCAATATCCTTCATCAGTAGAGATAGGTAATGAGGCCGCTGAATAGGCTGCCCAACGAACAGTCACAGGCTTAGATGCCTAACCGGGCACGCAGGTGCAGCACCACTAGCTCGTCAGCTAGGGAGGCTCACGGGAACCCTTAAAAAGTAAACAGGATTGTGCGCACTCTGCTCCACCTCTCAGCTGGATTGCCTCTGTGCATACTTGGTCATGCACTTTGTTTCTCTTCGCACATGGAAAAGAAAGGGTTTTTAAGTATTTCACCAGATTTGGTGTAAGTAGGTACTTGTTATCTCCAGGCATCTCTAGACACGAGCATCGACTCGTGTTTCTGGATCAATATCTTTCATCAGTAGAGATAGGTAATGAGGCTGCTGAATAGGCTGCCTAACGAACAGTCACAGGCTTATATGCCTAACCGGGCACGCAGGTGCAGCATCACTAGCTCGTCAGCTAGGGAGGCTCACGGGAGCCCTTAAACAGTAAAAAGGATTGGGTGCACTCTGCTCCACCTCTCAGCTGGATTGCCTCTGTGCATACTGGGTCATGCAGTTCGTTTCTCTTCGCACATAGAAAAGAAAGGGTTTGTAAGTATTTCACCAGATTTGGTGTAAGTAGGTACTTGTTATCTCCAGGCATCTCTAGACACGAGCATCGACTCGTGTTTCTGGATCAATATCCTTCATCAGTAGAGATAGGTGATGAGGCCGCTGAATAGGCTGCCCAACGAACAGTCACAGGCTTAGATGCCTAATCGGGTGCGCAGGTGCAGCACCACTAGCTCGTCAGCTAGGGAGGCTCATGGGAACCCTTAAACAGTAAACAGGATTGGGCGCACTCTGCTCCTCCTCTCAGCTGGATTGCCTCTGTGCATACTGGGTCATGCACTTTGTTTCTCTTTGCACATGGAAAAGAAAGGGTTTGTAAGTATTTCACCAGGTTTGGTGTAAGTAGGTACTTGTTATCTCCAGGCATATCTAGACACGAGCATCGACTCGTGTTTCTGGATCAATATCCTTCATCAGTAGAGATAGGTAATGAGGCCGCTGAATAGGCTGCCCAACGAACAGTCACAGGCTTAGATGCCTAACCGGGCATGCAGATGCAGCACCACTAGCTCGTCAGCTAGGGAGGCTCATGGGAGCCCTTAAACAGTAAAAAGGATTGGGCGCACTCTGCCCCACCTCTCAGCTGGATTGCCTCTGTGCATACTGGGTCATGCAGTTCGTTTGTCTTCGCACATGGAAAAGAAAGGGTTTGTAAGTATTTCACCAGGTTTGGTGTAAGTAGGTACTTGTTATCTCCAGGCATCTCTAGACACGAGCATCGACTCGTGTTTCTGGATCAATATCCTTCATCAGTAGAGATAGGTAATGAGGCTGCTGAATAGGCTGCCCAACGAACAGTCACAGGCTTAGAGCCAAACCGGGCGCACAGGTGCAGCACCACTAGCTCGTCAGCTAGGGAGGCTCAAGGGAGCCCTTAAACAGTAAACAGGATTGGGCGCACTCTGCTCCACCTCTCAGCTGGATTGCCTCTGTGCATACTGGGTCATGCAGTTCGTTTCTCTTCGCACATGCAAAAGAAAGGGTTTGTAAGTATTTCACCAGGTTTGGTGTAAGTAGGTACTTGTTATTTCCAGGCATCTCTAGATACGAGCATCGACTCGTGTTTCTGGATCAATATCCTTCATCAGTAGAGATAGGTGATGAGGCCGCTGAATAGGCAGCCCAACGAACAGTCACAGGCTTAGATGCCTAACCGGGTGCGCAGGTGCAGCACCACTAGCTCGTCAGCTAGGGAGGCTCATGGGAACCCTTAAACTGTAAACAGGATTGGGCGCACTCTGCTCCACCTCTCAGCTGGATTGCCTCTGTGCATACTGGGTCATGCACTTTGTTTCTCTTCGCACATGGAAAAGAAAGGGTTTGTAAGTATTTCACCAGGTTTGGTGTAAGTAGGTACTTGTTATCTCCAGGCATCTCTAGACACGAGCATCGACTCGTGTTTCTGGATCAATATCCTTCATCAGTAGAGATAGGTAATGAGGCCGCTGAATAGGCTGCCCAACGAACAGTCACAGGCTTAGATGCCTAACCGGGCACGCAGGTGCAGCACCACTAGCTCGTCAGCTAGGGAGGCTCACGGGAACCCTTAAACAGTAAACAGGATTGGGCGCACTCAGCTCCACCTCTCAGCTGGATCGCCTCTGTGCATACTGGGTCATGCGCTTTGTTTCTCTTCGCATATGGAAAAGAAAGCGTTTGTAAGTATTTCACCAGGTTTGGTGTAAGTAGGTACTTGTTATCTCCAGGCATCTCTAGACACGAGCATCGACTCGTGTTTCTGGATCAATATCCTTCATCAGTAGAGATAGGTAATGAGGCTGCTGAATAGGCTGCCCAACGAACAGTCACAGGCTTAGATGCCTAACCGGGCACGCAGGTGCAGCACCACTAGCTCGTCAGCTAGGGAGGCTCACGGGAGCCCTTAAACAGTAAACAGGATTGGGCGCACTCTGCTCCACCTCTCAGCTGGATTGCCTCTGTGCATGCTGAGTCATGCAGTTTGTTTGTCTTCGCATATGGAAAAGAAAGGGTTTGTAAGTATTTCACCAGGTTTGGTGTAAGTAGGTACTTGTTATCTCCAGGCATCTCTAGACACGAGCATCGACTCGTGTTTCTGGATCAATATCTTTCATCAGTAGAGATAGGTAATGAGGCCGCTAAATAGGCTGCCCAACGAACAGTCACAGGCTTAGATGCCTAACTGGGCGCGCAGGTGCAGCACCACTAGCTCGTCAGCTAAGGAGGCTCACGGGAGCCCTTAAACAGTAAACAGGATTGGGCGCACTCTGCTCCACCTCTCAGCTGGATTGCCTCTGTGCATACTGGGTCATGCAGTTCGTTTCTCTTCGCACATGCAAAAGAAAGGGTTTGTAAGCATTTCACCAGGTTTGGTGTAAGTAGGTACTTGTTATTTCCAGGCATCTCTAGATACGAGCATCGACTCGTGTTTCTGGATCAATATCCTTCATCAGTAGAGATAGGTGATGAGGCCGCTGAATAGGCAGCCCAACGAACAGTCACAGGCTTAGATGCCTAACCGGGTGCGCAGGTGCAGCACCACTAGCTCGTCAGCTAGGGAGGCTCATGGGAACCCTTAAACTGTAAACAGGATTGGGCGCGCTCTGCTCCACCTCTCAGCTGGATTGCCTCTGTGCATACTGGGTCATGCACTTTGTTTTTCTTCGCACATGGAAAAGAAAGGGTTTGTAAGTATTTCACCAGGTTTGGTGTAAGTAGGTACTTGTTATCTCCAGGCATCTCTAGACACGAGCATCGACTCGTGTTTCTGGATCAATATCCTTCATCAGTAGAGATAGGTAATGAGGCCGCTGAATAGGCTGCCCAACGAACAGTCACAGGCTTAGATGCCTAACCGGGCACGCAGGTGCAGCACCACTAGCTCGTCAGCTAGGGAGGCTCACGGGAACCCTTAAACAGTAAACAGGATTGGGCGCACTCTGCTCCACCTCTCAGCTGGATCGCCTCTGTGCATACTGGGTCATGCGCTTTGTTTCTCTTCGCACATGGAAAAGAAAGCGTTTGTAAGTATTTCACCAAGTTTGGTGTAAGTAGGTACTTGTTATCTCCAGGCATCTCTAGACACGAGCATCGACTCGTGTTTCTGGATCAATATCCTTCATCAGTAGAGATAGGTAATGATGCCGCTGAATAGGCTGCCAAACGAACAGTCACAGGCTTAGATGCCAAACCGGTCGCACAGGTGCAGCACCACTAGCTCGTCAGCTAGGGAGGCTCAAGGGAGCCCTTAAACAGTAAACAGGATTGGGCGCACTCTGCTCCACCTCTCAGCTGGATTGCCTCTGTGCATACTGGGTCATGCAGTTCGTTTCTCTTCGCACATGCAAAAGAAAGGGTTTGTAAGCATTTCACCAGGTTTGGTGTAAGTAGGTACTTGTTATTTCCAGGCATCTCTAGATACGAGCATCGACTCGTGTTTCTGGATCAATATCCTTCATCAGTAGAGATAGGTGATGAGGCCGCTGAATAGGCAGCCCAACGAACAGTCACAGGCTTAGATGCCTAACCGGGTGCGCAGGTGCAGCACCACTAGCTCGTCAGCTAGGGAGGCTCATGGGAACCCTTAAACTGTAAACAGGATTGGGCGCGCTCTGCTCCACCTCTCAGCTGGATTGCCTCTGTGCATACTGGGTAATGCAGTTCGTTTGTCTTCGCACATGGAAAAGAAAGGGTTTGTAAGTATTTCACCAGGTTTGGTGTAAGTAGGTACTTGTTATCTCCAGGCATCTCTAGACACGAGCATCGACTCGTGTTACTGGATCAATATCCTTCATCAGTAGAGATAGGTAATGAGGCCGCTGAATAGGCTGCCCAACGAACAGTCACAGGCTTAGATGCCTAACCGGGCGCGCAGGTGCAGCACCACTAGCTCGTCAGCTAGGGAGGCTCATGGGTACTCTTAAACAGTAAACAGGATTGGGCGCACTCTGCTCCACCTCTCAGCTGGATTGCCTCTGTGCATACTGGGTCATGCACTTTGTTTCTCTTCGCACATGGAAAAGAAAGGGTTTGTAAGTCTTTCACCAGGTTTGGTGTAAGTAGGTACTTGTTATCTCCAGGCATCTCTAGACACGAGCATCGACTCGTGTTTCTGGATCAATATCCTTCATCAGTAGAGATAGGTAATGAGGCCGCTGAATAGGCTGCCCAACGAACAGTCACAGGCTTAGATGCCTAACCGGGCGCGCAGGTGCAGCACCACTAGCTCGTCAGCTAAGGAGGCTCACGGGAGCCCTTAAACAGTAAACAGGATTGGGCGCACTCTGCTCCACCTCTCAGCTGGATTGCCTCTGTGCATACTGGGTCATGCAGTTCGTTTGTCTTTGCACATGGAAAAGAAAGGGTTTGTAAGTCTTTCACCAGGTTTGGTGTAAGTAGGTACTTGTTATCTCCAGGCATCTCTAGACACGAGCATCGACTCGTGTTTCTGGATCAATATCCTTCATCAGTAGAGATAGGTAATGAGGCCGCTAAATAGGCTGCCCAACGAACAGTCACAGGCTTAGATGCCAAACCGGGCGCACAGGTGCAGCACCACTAGCTCGTCAGCTAGGGAGGCTCAAGGGAGCCCTTAAACAGTAAACAGGATTGGGCGCACTCTGCTCCACCTCTCAGCTGGATTGCCTCTGTGCATACTGGGTCATGCAGTTTGTTTCTCTTTGCACATGCAAAAGAAAGGGTTTGTAAGTATTTCACCAGGTTTGGTGTAAGTAGGTACTTGTTATTTCCAGGCATCTCTAGACACGAGCATCGACTCGTGTTTCTGGATCAATATCCTTCATCAGTAGAGATAGGTGATGAGGCCGCTGAATAGGCTGCCCAACGAACAGTCACAGGCTAAGATGCCTAACAGGGCGCGCAGGTGCAGCACCACTAGCTCGTCAGCTAGCGAGGCTCAAGGGAGCCCTTAAACAGTAAACAGGATTGGGCGCACTCTGCTCCACCTCTCAGCTGGATTGCCTCTGTGCATACTGGGTCATGCACTTCGTTTCTCTTCGCACATGGAAAAGAAAGGGTTTGTAAGTATTTCACCAGGTTTGGTGTAAGTAGGTACTTGTTATCTCCAGGCATCTCTAATCACGAGCATCGACTCGTGTTTCTGGATCAATATCCTTTATCAGTAGAGATAGGTAATGAGGCCGCTGAATAGGCTGCCCAACGAACAGTCACAGGCTTAGATGCCTAACCGGGCGCCCAGGTGCAGCACCACTAGTTCATCAGCAAGGGAGGCTCACGGGAGCCCTTAAACAGTAAACAGGTTTGGGCGCACTCTGCTCCATCTCTCAGCTGGATTGCCTCTGTGCATACTGGGTCATGCACTTTGTTTCTCTTCGCACATGGAAAAGAAAGGGTTTGTAAGTATTTCACCAGGTTTGGTGTAAGTAGGTACTTGTTATCTCCAGGCATCTCTAGACACGAGCATCGACTCGTGTTTCTGGATCAATATCCTTCATCAGTAGAGATAGGTAATGAGGCCGCTGAATAGGCTGCCCAATGAACAGTCACAGGCTTAGATGCCTAACCGGGCACGCAGGTGCAGCACCACTAGCTCGTCAGCTAGGGAGGCTCACGGGAGCCCTTAAACAGTAAACAGGATTGGGCGCACTCTGCTCCACCTCTCAGCTGGATTGCCTCTGTGCATACTGGGTCATGCAGTTCGTTTCTCTTCGCACATGGAAAAGAAAGGGTTTGTAAGTATTTCACCAGGTTTGGTGTAAGTAGGTACATGTTATCTCCAGGCATCTCTAGACACGAGCATCGACTCGTGTTTCTGGATCAATATCCTTCATCAGTAGAGATAGGTGATGAGGCCGCTGAATAGGCTGCCCAACGAACAGTCACAGGCTTAGATGCCTAACAGGGCGCGCAGGTGCAGCATCACTAGCTCGTCAGCTAGGGAGGCTCATGGGAACCCTTAAACAGTAAACAGGATTGGGCGCACTCTGCTCCACCTCTCAGCTGGATTGCCTCTGTGCATACTGGGTCATGCAGTTCGTTTCACTTCGCACATAGAAAAGAAAGGGTTTGTAAGTATTTCACCAGATTTGGTGTAAGTAGGTACTTGTTATCTCCAGGCATCTCTAGACACGAGCATCGACTCGTGTTTCTGGATCAATATCTTTCATCAGTAGAGATAGGTGATGAGGCCGCTGAATAGGCTGCCCAACGAACGGTCACAGGCTTAGATGCCTAACCGGGCACGCAGGTGCAGCACCACTAGCTCGTCAGCTAGGGAGGCTCACGGGAAACCTTAAACAGTAAACAGGATTGGGCGCACTCTGCTCCACCTCTCAGCTGGATTGCCTCTGTGCATACTTGGTCATGCACTTTGTTTCTCTTCGCACATGGAAAAGAAAGGGTTTGTAAGTATTTCATAAGGTTTGGTGTAAGTAGGTACTTGTTATCTCCAGGCATCTCTAGACACGAGCATCGACTCGTGTTTCTGGATCAATATCCTTCATCAGTAGAGATAGGTGATGAGGCTGCTGAATAGGCTGCCCAACGAACAGTCACAGGCTTAGATGCCTAACCGGGTGCGCAGGTGCAGCACCACTAGTTTGTCAGCTAGGGAGGCTCATGGGAACCCTTAAACAGTAAACAGGATTGGGCGCACTCTGCTCCACCTCTCAGCTGGATTGCCTCTGTGCATACTGGGTCATGCACTTTGTTTCTCTTTGCACATGGAAAAGAAAGGGTTTGTAAGTATTTCACCAGGTTTGGTGTAAGTAGGTACTTGTTATCTCCAGGCATCTCTAGACACGAGCATCGACTCGTGTTTCTGGATCAATATCCTTCATCAGTAGAGATAGGTAATGAGGCCGCTGAATAGGCTGCCCAACGAACAGTCACAGGCTTAGATGCCTAACCGGGCACGCAGGTGCAGCACCACTAGCTCGTCAGCTAGGGAGGCTCACGGGAACCCTTAAACTGTAAACAGGATTGGGCGCGCTCTGCTCCACCTCTCAGCTGGATTGCCTCTGTGCATACTGGGTAATGCAGTTCGTTTGTCTTCGCACATGGAAAAGAAAGGGTTTGTAAGTATTTCACCAGGTTTGGTGTAAGTAGGTACTTGTTATCTCCAGGCATCTCTAGACACGAGCATCGACTCGTGTTACTGGATCAATATCCTTCATCAGTAGAGATAGGTAATGAGGCCGCTGAATAGGCTGCCCAACGAACAGTCACAGGCTTAGATGCCTAACCGGGCGCGCAGGTGCAGCACCACTAGCTCGTCAGCTAGGGAGGCTCATGGGTACTCTTAAACAGTAAACAGGATTGGGCGCACTCTGCTCCACCTCTCAGCTGGATTGCCTCTGTGCATACTGGGTCATGCACTTTGTTTCTCTTCGCACATGGAAAAGAAAGGGTTTGTAAGTCTTTCACCAGGTTTGGTGTAAGTAGGTACTTGTTATCTCCAGGCATCTCTAGACACGAGCATCGACTCGTGTTTCTGGATCAATATCCTTCATCAGTAGAGATAGGTAATGAGGCCGCTGAATAGGCTGCCCAACGAACAGTCACAGGCTTAGATGCCTAACCGGGCGCGCAGGTGCAGCACCACTAGCTCGTCAGCTAAGGAGGCTCACGGGAGCCCTTAAACAGTAAACAGGATTGGGCGCACTCTGCTCCACCTCTCAGCTGGATTGCCTCTGTGCATACTGGGTCATGCAGTTCGTTTGTCTTTGCACATGGAAAAGAAAGGGTTTGTAAGTCTTTCACCAGGTTTGGTGTAAGTAGGTACTTGTTATCTCCAGGCATCTCTAGACACGAGCATCGACTCGTGTTTCTGGATCAATATCCTTCATCAGTAGAGATAGGTAATGAGGCCGCTAAATAGGCTGCCCAACGAACAGTCACAGGCTTAGATGCCAAACCGGGCGCACAGGTGCAGCACCACTAGCTCGTCAGCTAGGGAGGCTCAAGGGAGCCCTTAAACAGTAAACAGGATTGGGCGCACTCTGCTCCACCTCTCAGCTGGATTGCCTCTGTGCATACTGGGTCATGCAGTTTGTTTCTCTTTGCATATGCAAAAGAAAGGGTTTGTAAGTATTTCACCAGGTTTGGTGTAAGTAGGTACTTGTTATTTCCAGGCATCTCTAGACACGAGCATCGACTCGTGTTTCTGGATCAATATCCTTCATCAGTAGAGATAGGTGATGAGGCCGCTGAATAGGCTGCCCAACGAACAGTCACAGGCTAAGATGCCTAACAGGGCGCGCAGGTGCAGCACCACTAGCTCGTCAGCTAGCGAGGCTCAAGGGAGCCCTTAAACAGTAAACAGGATTGGGCGCACTCTGCTCCACCTCTCAGCTGGATTGCCTCTGTGCATACTGGGTCATGCACTTCGTTTCTCTTCGCACATGGAAAAGAAAGGGTTTGTAAGTATTTCACCAGGTTTGGTGTAAGTAGGTACTTGTTATCTCCAGGCATCTCTAATCACGAGCATCGACTCGTGTTTCTGGATCAATATCCTTTATCAGTAGAGATAGGTAATGAGGCCGCTGAATAGGCTGCCCAACGAACAGTCACAGGCTTAGATGCCTAACCGGGCGCCCAGGTGCAGCACCACTAGTTCATCAGCAAGGGAGGCTCACGGGAGCCCTTAAACAGTAAACAGGTTTGGGCGCACTCTGCTCCATCTCTCAGCTGGATTGCCTCTGTGCATACTGGGTCATGCACTTTGTTTCTCTTCGCACATGGAAAAGAAAGGGTTTGTAAGTATTTCACCAGGTTTGGTGTAAGTAGGTACTTGTTATCTCCAGGCATCTCTAGACACGAGCATCGACTCGTGTTTCTGGATCAATATCCTTCATCAGTAGAGATAGGTAATGAGGCCGCTGAATAGGCTGCCCAATGAACAGTCACAGGCTTAGATGCCTAACCGGGCACGCAGGTGCAGCACCACTAGCTCGTCAGCTAGGGAGGCTCACGGGAGCCCTTAAACAGTAAACAGGATTGGGCGCACTCTGCTCCACCTCTCAGCTGGATTGCCTCTGTGCATACTGGGTCATGCAGTTCGTTTCTCTTCGCACATGGAAAAGAAAGGGTTTGTAAGTATTTCACCAGGTTTGGTGTAAGTAGGTACATGTTATCTCCAGGCATCTCTAGACACGAGCATCGACTCGTGTTTCTGGATCAATATCCTTCATCAGTAGAGATAGGTGATGAGGCCGCTGAATAGGCTGCCCAACGAACAGTCACAGGCTTAGATGCCTAACAGGGCGCGCAGGTGCAGCATCACTAGCTCGTCAGCTAGGGAGGCTCATGGGAACCCTTAAACAGTAAACAGGATTGGGCGCACTCTGCTCCACCTCTCAGCTGGATTGCCTCTGTGCATACTGGGTCATGCAGTTCGTTTCACTTCGCACATAGAAAAGAAAGGGTTTGTAAGTATTTCACCAGATTTGGTGTAAGTAGGTACTTGTTATCTCCAGGCATCTCTAGACACGAGCATCGACTCGTGTTTCTGGATCAATATCTTTCATCAGTAGAGATAGGTGATGAGGCCGCTGAATAGGCTGCCCAACGAACGGTCACAGGCTTAGATGCCTAACCGGGCACGCAGGTGCAGCACCACTAGCTCGTCAGCTAGGGAGGCTCACGGGAAACCTTAAACAGTAAACAGGATTGGGCGCACTCTGCTCCACCTCTCAGCTGGATTGCCTCTGTGCATACTTGGTCATGCACTTTGTTTCTCTTCGCACATGGAAAAGAAAGGGTTTGTAAGTATTTCATAAGGTTTGGTGTAAGTAGGTACTTGTTATCTCCAGGCATCTCTAGACACGAGCATCGACTCGTGTTTCTGGATCAATATCCTTCATCAGTAGAGATAGGTGATGAGGCTGCTGAATAGGCTGCCCAACGAACAGTCACAGGCTTAGATGCCTAACCGGGTGCGCAGGTGCAGCACCACTAGTTTGTCAGCTAGGGAGGCTCATGGGAACCCTTAAACAGTAAACAGGATTGGGCGCACTCTGCTCCACCTCTCAGCTGGATTGCCTCTGTGCATACTGGGTCATGCACTTTGTTTCTCTTTGCACATGGAAAAGAAAGGGTTTGTAAGTATTTCACCAGGTTTGGTGTAAGTAGGTACTTGTTATCTCCAGGCATCTCTAGACACGAGCATCGACTCGTGTTTCTGGATCAATATCCTTCATCAGTAGAGATAGGTAATGAGGCCGCTGAATAGGCTGCCCAACGAACAGTCACAGGCTTAGATGCCTAACCGGGCACGCAGGTGCAGCACCACTAGCTCGTCAGCTAGGGAGGCTCACGGGAACCCTTAAAAAGTAAACAGGATTGTGCGCACTCTGCTCCACCTCTCAGCTGGATTGCCTCTGTGCATACTTGGTCATGCACTTTGTTTCTCTTCGCACATGGAAAAGAAAGGGTTTTTAAGTATTTCACCAGATTTGGTGTAAGTAGGTACTTGTTATCTCCAGGCATCTCTAGACACGAGCATCGACTCGTGTTTCTGGATCAATATCTTTCATCAGTAGAGATAGGTAATGAGGCTGCTGAATAGGCTGCCTAACGAACAGTCACAGGCTTAGATGCCTAACCGGGCACGCAGGTGCAGCATCACTAGCTCGTCAGCTAGGGAGGCTCACGGGAGCCCTTAAACAGTAAAAAGGATTGGGTGCACTCTGCTCCACCTCTCAGCTGGATTGCCTCTGTGCATACTGGGTCATGCAGTTCGTTTCTCTTCGCACATAGAAAAGAAAGGGTTTGTAAGTATTTCACCAGATTTGGTGTAAGTAGGTACTTGTTATCTCCAGGCATCTCTAGACACGAGCATCGACTCGTGTTTCTGGATCAATATCCTTCATCAGTAGAGATAGGTGATGAGGCCGCTGAATAGGCTGCCCAACGAACAGTCACAGGCTTAGATGCCTAATCGGGTGCGCAGGTGCAGCACCACTAGCTCGTCAGCTAGGGAGGCTCATGGGAACCCTTAAACAGTAAACAGGATTGGGCGCACTCTGCTCCTCCTCTCAGCTGGATTGCCTCTGTGCATACTGGGTCATGCACTTTGTTTCTCTTTGCACATGGAAAAGAAAGGGTTTGTAAGTATTTCACCAGGTTTGGTGTAAGTAGGTACTTGTTATCTCCAGGCATATCTAGACACGAGCATCGACTCGTGTTTCTGGATCAATATCCTTCATCAGTAGAGATAGGTAATGAGGCCGCTGAATAGGCTGCCCAACGAACAGTCACAGGCTTAGATGCCTAACCGGGCATGCAGATGCAGCACCACTAGCTCGTCAGCTAGGGAGGCTCATGGGAGCCCTTAAACAGTAAAAAGGATTGGGCGCACTCTGCCCCACCTCTCAGCTGGATTGCCTCTGTGCATACTGGGTCATGCAGTTCGTTTGTCTTCGCACATGGAAAAGAAAGGGTTTGTAAGTATTTCACCAGGTTTGGTGTAAGTAGGTACTTGTTATCTCCAGGCATCTCTAGACACGAGCATCGACTCGTGTTTCTGGATCAATATCCTTCATCAGTAGAGATAGGTAATGAGGCTGCTGAATAGGCTGCCCAACGAACAGTCACAGGCTTAGATGCCTAACCGGGGGCACAGGTGCAGCACCACTAGCTCATCAGCTAGGGAGGCTCACGGGAGCCCTTAAACAGTAAACAGGATTGGGTGCACTCTGCTCCACCTCTCACCTGGATTGCCTCTGTGCATACTGGGTCATGCAGTTCGTTTCTCTTCGCACATTGAAAAGAAAGGGTTTGTAAGTATTTCACCAGGTTTGGTGTAAGTAGGTACTTGTTATCTCCAGGCATCTCTAGACACGAGCATCGACTCGTGTTTCTGGATCAATATCCTTCATCAGTAGAGATAGGTAATGAGGCTGCTGAATAGGATGCCCAACGAACAGTCACAGGCTTAGATGCCTAACCGGGCACGCAGGTGCAGCACCACTAGCTCATCAGCTAGGGAGGCTCACTGGAGCCCTTAAACAGTAAAAAGGATTGGGCGCACTCTGCTCCACCTCTCAGCTGGATTGCCTCTGTGCATACTGAGTCATGCAGTTTGTTTGTCTTCGCATATGGAAAAGAAAGGGTTTGTAAGTATTTCACCAGGTTTGGTGTAAGTAGGTACTTGTTATCTCCAGGCATCTCTAGACACGAGCATCGACTCGTGTTTCTGGATCAATATCTTTCATCAGTAGAGATAGGTAATGAGGCCGCTGAATAGGCTGCCCAACGAACAGTCACAGGATTAGATGCCTAACCGGGCGCGCAGGTGCAGCACCACTAGCTCGTCAGCTAAGGAGGCTCACGGGAGCCCTTAAACAGTAAACAGGATTGGGCGCACTCTGCTCCACCTCTCAGCTGGATTGCCTCTGTGCATACTGGGTCATGCAGTTCGTTTGTCTTTGCACATGGAAAAGAAAGGGTTTGTAAGTCTTTCACCAGGTTTGGTGTAAGTAGGTACTTGTTATCTCCAGGCATCTCTAGACACGAGCATCGACTTGTGTTTCTGGATCAATATCCTTCATCAGTAGAGATAGGTAATGAGGCCGCTGAATAGGCTGCCCAACGAACAGTCACAGGCTTAGATGCCAAACCGGGCGCACAGGTGCAGCACCACTAGCTCGTCAGCTAGGGAGGCTCAAGGGAGCCCTTAAACAGTAAACAGGATTGGGCGCACTCTGCTCCACCTCTCAGCTGGATTGCCTCTGTGCATACTGGGTCATGCAGTTCGTTTCTCTTCGCACATGCAAAAGAAAGGGTTTGTAAGTATTTCACCAGGTTTGGTGTAAGTAGGTACTTGTTATTTCCAGGCATCTCTAGATACGAGCATCGACTCGTGTTTCTAGATCAATATCCTTCATCAGTAGAGATAGGTGATGAGGCCGCTGAATAGGCAGCCCAACGAACAGTCACAGGCTTAGATGCCTAACCGGGTGCGCAGGTGCAGCACCACTAGCTCGTCAGCTAGGGAGGCTCATGGGAACCCTTAAACTGTAAACAGGATTGGGCGCACTCTGCTCCACCTCTCAGCTGGATTGCCTCTGTGCATACTGGGTCATGCACTTTGTTTCTCTTCGCACATGGAAAAGAAAGGGTTTGTAAGTATTTCACCAGGTTTGGTGTAAGTAGGTACTTGTTATCTCCAGGCATCTCTAGACACGAGCATCGACTCGTGTTTCTGGATCAATATCCTTCATCAGTAGAGATAGGTAATGAGGCCGCTGAATAGGCTGCCCAACGAACAGTCACAGGCTTAGATGCCTAACCGGGCACGCAGGTGCAGCACCACTAGCTCGTCAGCTAGGGAGGCTCACGGGAACCCTTAAACAGTAAACAGTATTGGGCGCACTCTGCTCCACCTCTCAGCTGGATCGCCTCTGTGCATACTGGGTCATGCGCTTTGTTTCTCTTCGCACATGGAAAAGAAAGCGTTTGTAAGTATTTCACCAGGTTTGGTGTAAGTAGGTACTTGTTATCTCCAGGCATCTCTAGACACGAGCATCGACTCGTGTTTCTGGATCAATATCCTTCATCAGTAGAGATAGGTGATGAGGCCGCTGAATAGGCTGCCCAACGAACGGTCACAGGCTTAGATGCCTAACCGGGCACGCAGGTGCAGCACCACTAGCTCGTCAGCTAGGGAGGCTCACGGGAAACCTTAAACAGTAAACAGGATTGGGCGCACCCTGCTCCACCTCTCAGCTGGATTGCCTCTGTGCATACTTGGTCATGCACTTTGTTTCTCTTCGCACATGGAAAAGAAAGGGTTTGTAAGTATTTCATAAGGTTTGGTGTAAGTAGGTACTTGTTATCTCCAGGCATCTCTAGACACGAGCATCGACTCGTGTTTCTGGATCAATATCCTTCATCAGTAGAGATAGGTGATGAGGCTGCTGAATAGGCTGCCCAACATACAGTCACAGGCTTAGATGCCTAACCGGGTGCGCAGGTGCAGCACCACTAGCTTGTCAGCTAGGGAGGCTCATGGGAACCCTTAAACAGTAAACAGGATTGGGCGCACTCTGCTCCACCTCTCAGCTGGATTGCCTCTGTGCATACTGGGTCATGCACTTTGTTTCTCTTCGCACATGGAAAAGAAAGGGTTTTTAAGTATTTCACCAGGTTTGGTGTAAGTAGGTACTTGTTATCTCCAGGCATCTCTAGACACGAGCATCGACTCGTGTTTCTGGATCAATATCCTTCATCAGTAGAGATAGGTAATGAGGCTGCTGAATAGGCTGCCCAACGAACAGTCACAGGCTTAGATGCCTAACCGGGCACGCAGGTGCAGCATCACTAGCTCGTCAGCTAGGGAGGCTCACGGGAGCCCTTAAACAGTAAAAAGGATTGGGTGCACTCTGCTCCACCTCTCAGCTGGATTGCCTCTGTGCATACTGGGTCATGCAGTTTGTTTCTCTTCGCACATAGAAAAGAAAGGGTTTGTAAGTATTTCACCAGATTTGGTGTAAGTAGGTACTTGTTATCTCCAGGCATCTCTAGACACGAGCATCGACTCGTGTTTCTGGATCAATATCCTTAATCAGTAGAGATAGGTGATGAGGCCGCTGAATAGGCTGCCCAACGAACAGTCACAGGCTTAGATGCCTAATCGGGTGCGCAGGTGCAGCACCACTACCTCGTCAGCTAGGGAGGCTCATGGGAACCCTTAAACAGTAAACAGGATTGGGCGCACTCTGCTCCACCTCTCAGCTGGATTGCCTCTGTGCATACTGGGTCATGCACTTTGTTTCTCTTTGCACATGGAAAAGAAAGGGTTTGTAAGTATTTCACCAGGTTTGGTGTAAGTAGGTACTTGTTATCTCCAGGCATATCTAGACACGAGCATCGACTCGTGTTTCTGGATCAATATCCGTCATCAGTAGAGATAGGTGATGAGGCCGCTGAATAGGCTGCCCAACGAACAGTCAAAGGATTAGATGCCTAACCGGGCGCGCAGGTGCAGCACCACTAGCTCGTCAGCTAGGGAGGCTCATGGGAACCCTTAACCAGTAAACAGGATTGGGCGCACTCTGCTCCACCTCTCGGCTGGATTGCCTCTGTGCATACTTGGTCATGCACTTTGTTTCTCTTCGCACATAGAAAAGAAAGGGTTTGTAAGTATTTCACCAGGTTTGGTGTAAGTAGGTACTTGTTATCTCCAGGCATCTCTAGACACGAGCATCGACTCGTGTTTCTGGATCAATATCTTTCATCAGTAGAGATAGGTAATGAGGCCGCTGAATAGGCTGCCCAACGAACAGTCACAGGCTTAGATGCCTAACCGGGCGCGCAGGTGCAGCACCACTAGCTCTTCAGCTAAGGAGGCTCACGGGAGCCCTTAAACAGGATTGGGCGCACTCTGCTCCACCTCTCAGCTGGATTGCCTCTGTGCATACTGGGTCATGCAGTTCGTTTCTCTTCGCACATGCAAAAGAAAGGGTTTGTAAGCATTTCACCAGGTTTGGTGTAAGTAGGTACTTGTTATTTCCAGGCATCTCTAGATACGAGCATCGACTCGTGTTTCTGGATCAATATCCTTCATCAGTAGAGATAGGTGATGAGGCCGCTGAATAGGCAGCCCAACGAACAGTCACAGGCTTAGATGCCTAACCGGGTGCGCAGGTGCAGCACCACTAGCTCGTCAGCTAGGGAGGCTCATGGGAACCCTTAAACTGTAAACAGGATTGGGAGCGCTCTGCTCCACCTCTCAGCTGGATTGCCTCTGTGCATACTGGGTCATGCACTTTGTTTTTCTTCGCACATGGAAAAGAAAGGGTTTGTAAGTATTTCACCAGGTTTGGTGTAAGTAGGTACTTGTTATCTCCAGGCATCTCTAGACACGAGCATCGACTCGTGTTTCTGGATCAATATCCTTCATCAGTAGAGATAGGTAATGAGGCCGCTGAATAGGCTGCCCAACGAACAGTCACAGGCTTAGATGCCTAACCGGGCACGCAGGTGCAGCACCACTAGCTCGTCAGCTAGGGAGGCTCACGGGAACCCTTAAACAGTAAACAGGATTGGGCGCACTCTGCTCCACCTCTCAGCTGGATTGCCTCTGTGCATACTGGGTCATGCACTTTGTTTCTCTTCGCACATGGAAAAGAAAGCGTTTGTAAGTATTTCACCAGGTTTGGTGTAAGTAGGTACTTGTTATCTCCAGGCATCTCTAGACACGAGCATCGACTCGTGTTTCTGGATCAATATCCTTCATCAGTAGAGATAGGTAATGAGGCCGCTGAGTAGGCTGACCCAATGAACAGTCACAGGCTTAGATGCCTAACCGGGCGCGCAGGTGCAGCACCACTAGCTCGTCAGCTAGGGAGGCTCACGGGAGCCCTTAAACAGTAAACAGGATTGGGCGCACTCTGCTCCACCTCTCAGCTGGATTGCCTCTGTGCATACTGGATCATGCACTTCGTTTCTCTTCGCACATGGAAAAGAAAGGGTTTGTAAGTATTTCACCAGGTTTGGTGTAAGTAGGTACTTGTTATCTCCAGGCATCTCTAATCACGAGCATCGACTCGTGTTTCTGGATCAATATCCTTTATCAGTAGAGATAGGTAATGAGGCCGCTGAATAGGCTGCCCAACGAACAGTCACAGGCTTAGATGCCTAACCGGGCGCGCAGGTGCAGCACCACTAGCTCGTCAGATAGGGAGGCTCACGGGAGCCCTTAAACAGTAAACAGGATTGGGCGCACTCTGCTCCACCTTTCAGCTGGATTGCCTCTGTGCATACTGGGTAATACAGTTTGTTTGTCTTCGCACATGGAAAAGAAAGGGTTTGTAAGTATTTCACCAGGTTTGGTGTAAGTAGGTACTTGTTATCTCCAGGCATCTCTAGACACGAGCATCGACTCGTGTTTCTGGATCAATATCCTTCATCAGTAGAGATAGGTAATGAGGCCGCTGATTAGGCTGCCCAACGAACAGTCACAGCCTTGGATGACTAACCGGGCGCCCAGGTGCAGCACCACTAGTTCATCAGCTAGGGAGGCTCACGGGAGCCCTTAAACAGTAAACAGGTTTGGGCGCACTCTGCTCCATCTCTCAGCTGGATTGCCTCTGTGCATACTGGGTCATGCACTTTGTTTCTCTTCGCACATGGAAAAGAAAGGGTTTGTAAGTATTTCACCAGGTTTGGTGTAAGTAGGTACTTGTTATCTCCAGGCATCTCTAGACACGAGCATCGACTCGTGTTTCTGGATCAATATCCTTCATCAGTAGAGATAGGTAATGAGGCCGCTGAATAGGCTGCCCAACGAACAGTCACAGGCTTAGATGCCTAACCGGGCACGCAGGTGCAGCACCACTAGCTCGTCAGCTAGGGAGGCTCACGAGAACCCTTAAACAGTAAACAGGATTGGGCGCACTCTGCTCCACCTCTCAGCTGGATTGCCTCTGTGCATACTGGGTCATGCAGTTTGTTTGTCTTCGCACATGGAAAAGAAAGAGTTTGTAAGTATTTCACCAGGTTGGGTGTAAGTAGGTACTTGTTATCTCCAGGCATCTCTAGACACGAGCATCGACTCATGTTTCTGGATCAATATCCTTCATCAGTAGAGATAGGTAATGAGGCCACTGAATAGGCTGCCCAACGAACAGTCACAGGCTTAGATGCCTAACCGGGCGCGCAGGTGCAGCACCACTTGCTCGTCAGCTAGGGAGGCTCATGGGAGCCCTTAAACAGTAAACAGGATTGGGCGCACTCTGCTCCACCTCTCAGCTGGATTGCCTCTGTGCATACTGGGTCATGCAGTTTGTTTGTCTTCGCACATGGAAAAGAAAGGGTTTGTAAGTATTTCACCAGGTTTGGTGTAAGTAGGTACTTGTTATCTCCAGGCATCTCTAGACACGAGCATCGACTCGTGTTTCTGGATCAATATCCTTCATCAGTAGAGATAGGTAATGAGGCCGCTGAATAGGCTGCCCAACGAACAGTCACAGGCTTAGATGCCAAACCGGGCGCACAGGTGCAGCACCACTAGCTCGTCAGCTAGCAAGGCTCAAGGGAGCCCTTAAACAGTAAACAGGATTGGGCGCACTCTGCTCCACCTTTCAGCTGGATTGCCTCTGTGCATACTGGGTCATGCAGTTCGTTTCTCTTCGCACATGGAAAAGAAAGGGTTTATAAGTATTTCACCAGGTTTGGTGTAAGTAGGTACATGTTATCTCCAGGCATCTCTAGACACGAGCATCGACTCGTGTTTCTGGATCAATATCCTTCATCAGTAGAGATAGGTAATGAGGCCGCTGAATAGGCTGCCCAACGAACAGTCACAGGCTTAGATGCCTAACAGGGCACGCAGGTGCAGCACCACTAGCTCGTCAGCTAGGGAGGCTCACGGGAACCCTTAAACAGTAAACAGGATTGGGAGCACTCTGCTCCACCTCTCAGCTGGATTGCCTCAGTGCATACTTGGTCATGCACTTTGTTTCTCTTCGCACATGGAAAAGAAAGGGTTTGTAAGTATTTCTCCAGGTTTGGTGTAAGTAGGTACTTGGTATCTCCAGGCATCTCTAGACACGAGCATCGACTCGTGTTTCTGGATCAATATCCTTCATCAGTAGAGATAGGTAATGAGGCTGCTGAATAGGCTGCCCAACGAACAGTCACAGGCTTAGATGCCTAACCGGGCACGCAGGTGCAGCATCACTAGCTCGTCAGCTAGGGAGGCTCACGGGAGCCCTTAAACAGTAAACAGGATTGGGTGCACTCTGCTCCACCTCTCAGCTGGATTGCCTCTGTGCATACTGGGTCATGCAGTTCGTTTCTCTTCGCACATAGAAAAGAAAGGGTTTGTAAGTATTTCACCAGATTTGGTGTAAGTAGGTACTTGTTATCTCAAGGCATCTCTAGACACGAGCATCGACTCGTGTTTCTGGATCAATATCCTTCATCAGTAGAGATAGGTAATGAGGCCGCTGAATAGGCTGCCCAACGAACAGTCACAGGCTTAGATGCCAAACCAGGTGCACAGGTGCAGCACCACTAGCTCGTCAGCTAGCGAGGCTCAATCGAGCCCTTAAACAGTAAACAGGATTGGGCGCACTCTGCTCCACCTTTCAGCTGGATTGCCTCTGTGCATACTGGGTCATGCAGTTCGTTTCTCTTCGCACATGGAAAAGAAAGGGTTTATAAGTATTTCACCAGGTTTGGTGTAAGTAGGTACATGTTATCTCCAGGCATCTCTAGACACGAGCATCGACTCGTGTTTCTGGATCAATATCCTTCATCAGTAGAGATAGGTGATGAGGCCGCTGAATAGGCTGCCCAACGAACAGTCACAGGCTTAGATGCCGAACAGGGCGCGCAGGTGCAGCACCACTAGCTCGTCAGCTAGGGAGGCTCATGGTAACCCTTAAACAGTAAACAGGATTGGGCGCACTCTGCTCCACCTCTCAGCTGGATTGCCTCTGTGCATACTGGGTCATGCAGTTCGTTTCTCTTCGCACATAGAAATAAAGGGTTTGTAAGTATTTCACCAGATTTGGTGTAAGTAGGTACTTGTTATCTCCAGGCATCTCTAGACACGAGCATCGACTCGTGTTTCTGGATCAATATCCTTCATCAGTAGAGATAGGTGATGAGGCCGCTGAATAGGCTGCCCAACGAACAGTCACAGGCTTAGATGCCTAATCGGGTGCGCAGGTGCAGCACCACTAGCTCGTCAGCTAGGGAGGCTCATGGGAACCCTTAAACAGTAAACAGGATTGGGCGCACTCTGCTCCACCTCTCAGCTGGATTGCCTCTGTGCATACTGGGTCATGTACTTTGTTTCTCTTTGCACATGGAAAAGAAAGGGTTTGTAAGTATTTCACCAGGTTTGGTGTAAGTAGGTACTTGTTATCTCCAGGCATCTCTAGACACGAGCATCGACTCGTGTTTCTGGATCAATATCCTTCATCAGTAGAGATAGGTAATGAGGCCGCTGAATAGGCTGCCCAACGAACAATCACAGGCTTAGATGCCTAACCGGGTGCGCAGGTGCAGCACCACTAGCTCGTCAGCTAGCGAGGCTCAAGGGAGCCCTTAAACAGTAAACAGGATTGGGCGCACTCTGCTCCACCTTTCAGCTGGATTGCCTCTGTGCATACTGGGTCATGCAGTTCGTTTCTCTTCGCACATGGAAAAGAAAGGGTTTGTAAGTATTTCACCAGGTTTGGTGTAAGTAGGTACATGTTATCTCCAGGCATCTCTAGACACGAGCATCGACTCGTGTTTCTGGATCAATATCCTTCATCAGTAGAGATAGGTGATGAGGCCGCTGAATAGGCTGCCCAACGAACAGTCACAGGCTTAGATGCCTAACAGGGCGCGCAGGTGCAGCACCACTAGCTCGTCAGCTAGGGAGGCTCATGGGAACCCTTAAACAGTAAACAGGATTGGGCGCACTCTGCTCCACCTCTCAGCTGGATTGCCTCTGTGCATACTGGGTCATGTACTTTGTTTCTCTTTGCACATGGAAAAGAAAGGGTTTGTAAGTATTTCACCAGGTTTGGTGTAAGTAGGTACTTGTTATCTCCAGGCATCTCTAGACACGAGCATCGACTCGTGTTTCTGGATCAATATCCTTCATCAGTAGAGATAGGTGATGAGGCCGCTGAATAGGCTGCCCAACGAACAGTCACAGGCTTAGATGCCTAACAGGGCGCGCAGGTGCAGCATCACTAGCTCGTCAGCTAGGGAGGCTCATGGGAACCCTTAAACAGTAAACAGGATTGGGCGCACTCTGCTCCACCTCTCAGCTGGATTGCCTCTGTGCATACTGGGTCATGCAGTTCGTTTCACTTCGCACATAGAAAAGAAAGGGTTTGTAAGTATTTCACCAGATTTGGTGTAAGTAGGTACTTGTTATCTCCAGGCATCTCTAGACACGAGCATCGACTCGTGTTTCTGGATCAATATCTTTCATCAGTAGAGATAGGTGATGAGGCCGCTGAATAGGCTGCCCAACGAACGGTCACAGGCTTAGATGCCTAACCGGGCACGCAGGTGCAGCACCACTAGCTCGTCAGCTAGGGAGGCTCACGGGAAACCTTAAACAGTAAACAGGATTGGGCGCACTCTGCTCCACCTCTCAGCTGGATTGCCTCTGTGCATACTTGGTCATGCACTTTGTTTCTCTTCGCACATGGAAAAGAAAGGGTTTGTAAGTATTTCATAAGGTTTGGTGTAAGTAGGTACTTGTTATCTCCAGGCATCTCTAGACACGAGCATCGACTCGTGTTTCTGGATCAATATCCTTCATCAGTAGAGATAGGTGATGAGGCTGCTGAATAGGCTGCCCAACGAACAGTCACAGGCTTAGATGCCTAACCGGGTGCGCAGGTGCAGCACCACTAGTTTGTCAGCTAGGGAGGCTCATGGGAACCCTTAAACAGTAAACAGGATTGGGCGCACTCTGCTCCACCTCTCAGCTGGATTGCCTCTGTGCATACTGGGTCATGCACTTTGTTTCTCTTTGCACATGGAAAAGAAAGGGTTTGTAAGTATTTCACCAGGTTTGGTGTAAGTAGGTACTTGTTATCTCCAGGCATCTCTAGACACGAGCATCGACTCGTGTTTCTGGATCAATATCCTTCATCAGTAGAGATAGGTAATGAGGCCGCTGAATAGGCTGCCCAACGAACAGTCACAGGCTTAGATGCCTAACCGGGCACGCAGGTGCAGCACCACTAGCTCGTCAGCTAGGGAGGCTCACGGGAACCCTTAAACTGTAAACAGGATTGGGCGCGCTCTGCTCCACCTCTCAGCTGGATTGCCTCTGTGCATACTGGGTAATGCAGTTCGTTTGTCTTCGCACATGGAAAAGAAAGGGTTTGTAAGTATTTCACCAGGTTTGGTGTAAGTAGGTACTTGTTATCTCCAGGCATCTCTAGACACGAGCATCGACTCGTGTTACTGGATCAATATCCTTCATCAGTAGAGATAGGTAATGAGGCCGCTGAATAGGCTGCCCAACGAACAGTCACAGGCTTAGATGCCTAACCGGGCGCGCAGGTGCAGCACCACTAGCTCGTCAGCTAGGGAGGCTCATGGGTACTCTTAAACAGTAAACAGGATTGGGCGCACTCTGCTCCACCTCTCAGCTGGATTGCCTCTGTGCATACTGGGTCATGCACTTTGTTTCTCTTCGCACATGGAAAAGAAAGGGTTTGTAAGTCTTTCACCAGGTTTGGTGTAAGTAGGTACTTGTTATCTCCAGGCATCTCTAGACACGAGCATCGACTCGTGTTTCTGGATCAATATCCTTCATCAGTAGAGATAGGTAATGAGGCCGCTGAATAGGCTGCCCAACGAACAGTCACAGGCTTAGATGCCTAACCGGGCGCGCAGGTGCAGCACCACTAGCTCGTCAGCTAAGGAGGCTCACGGGAGCCCTTAAACAGTAAACAGGATTGGGCGCACTCTGCTCCACCTCTCAGCTGGATTGCCTCTGTGCATACTGGGTCATGCAGTTCGTTTGTCTTTGCACATGGAAAAGAAAGGGTTTGTAAGTCTTTCACCAGGTTTGGTGTAAGTAGGTACTTGTTATCTCCAGGCATCTCTAGACACGAGCATCGACTCGTGTTTCTGGATCAATATCCTTCATCAGTAGAGATAGGTAATGAGGCCGCTAAATAGGCTGCCCAACGAACAGTCACAGGCTTAGATGCCAAACCGGGCGCACAGGTGCAGCACCACTAGCTCGTCAGCTAGGGAGGCTCAAGGGAGCCCTTAAACAGTAAACAGGATTGGGCGCACTCTGCTCCACCTCTCAGCTGGATTGCCTCTGTGCATACTGGGTCATGCAGTTTGTTTCTCTTTGCATATGCAAAAGAAAGGGTTTGTAAGTATTTCACCAGGTTTGGTGTAAGTAGGTACTTGTTATTTCCAGGCATCTCTAGACACGAGCATCGACTCGTGTTTCTGGATCAATATCCTTCATCAGTAGAGATAGGTGATGAGGCCGCTGAATAGGCTGCCCAACGAACAGTCACAGGCTAAGATGCCTAACAGGGCGCGCAGGTGCAGCACCACTAGCTCGTCAGCTAGCGAGGCTCAAGGGAGCCCTTAAACAGTAAACAGGATTGGGCGCACTCTGCTCCACCTCTCAGCTGGATTGCCTCTGTGCATACTGGGTCATGCACTTCGTTTCTCTTCGCACATGGAAAAGAAAGGGTTTGTAAGTATTTCACCAGGTTTGGTGTAAGTAGGTACTTGTTATCTCCAGGCATCTCTAATCACGAGCATCGACTCGTGTTTCTGGATCAATATCCTTTATCAGTAGAGATAGGTAATGAGGCCGCTGAATAGGCTGCCCAACGAACAGTCACAGGCTTAGATGCCTAACCGGGCGCCCAGGTGCAGCACCACTAGTTCATCAGCAAGGGAGGCTCACGGGAGCCCTTAAACAGTAAACAGGTTTGGGCGCACTCTGCTCCATCTCTCAGCTGGATTGCCTCTGTGCATACTGGGTCATGCACTTTGTTTCTCTTCGCACATGGAAAAGAAAGGGTTTGTAAGTATTTCACCAGGTTTGGTGTAAGTAGGTACTTGTTATCTCCAGGCATCTCTAGACACGAGCATCGACTCGTGTTTCTGGATCAATATCCTTCATCAGTAGAGATAGGTAATGAGGCCGCTGAATAGGCTGCCCAATGAACAGTCACAGGCTTAGATGCCTAACCGGGCACGCAGGTGCAGCACCACTAGCTCGTCAGCTAGGGAGGCTCACGGGAGCCCTTAAACAGTAAACAGGATTGGGCGCACTCTGCTCCACCTCTCAGCTGGATTGCCTCTGTGCATACTGGGTCATGCAGTTCGTTTCTCTTCGCACATGGAAAAGAAAGGGTTTGTAAGTATTTCACCAGGTTTGGTGTAAGTAGGTACATGTTATCTCCAGGCATCTCTAGACACGAGCATCGACTCGTGTTTCTGGATCAATATCCTTCATCAGTAGAGATAGGTGATGAGGCCGCTGAATAGGCTGCCCAACGAACAGTCACAGGCTTAGATGCCTAACAGGGCGCGCAGGTGCAGCATCACTAGCTCGTCAGCTAGGGAGGCTCATGGGAACCCTTAAACAGTAAACAGGATTGGGCGCACTCTGCTCCACCTCTCAGCTGGATTGCCTCTGTGCATACTGGGTCATGCAGTTCGTTTCACTTCGCACATAGAAAAGAAAGGGTTTGTAAGTATTTCACCAGATTTGGTGTAAGTAGGTACTTGTTATCTCCAGGCATCTCTAGACACGAGCATCGACTCGTGTTTCTGGATCAATATCTTTCATCAGTAGAGATAGGTGATGAGGCCGCTGAATAGGCTGCCCAACGAACGGTCACAGGCTTAGATGCCTAACCGGGCACGCAGGTGCAGCACCACTAGCTCGTCAGCTAGGGAGGCTCACGGGAAACCTTAAACAGTAAACAGGATTGGGCGCACTCTGCTCCACCTCTCAGCTGGATTGCCTCTGTGCATACTTGGTCATGCACTTTGTTTCTCTTCGCACATGGAAAAGAAAGGGTTTGTAAGTATTTCATAAGGTTTGGTGTAAGTAGGTACTTGTTATCTCCAGGCATCTCTAGACACGAGCATCGACTCGTGTTTCTGGATCAATATCCTTCATCAGTAGAGATAGGTGATGAGGCTGCTGAATAGGCTGCCCAACGAACAGTCACAGGCTTAGATGCCTAACCGGGTGCGCAGGTGCAGCACCACTAGTTTGTCAGCTAGGGAGGCTCATGGGAACCCTTAAACAGTAAACAGGATTGGGCGCACTCTGCTCCACCTCTCAGCTGGATTGCCTCTGTGCATACTGGGTCATGCACTTTGTTTCTCTTTGCACATGGAAAAGAAAGGGTTTGTAAGTATTTCACCAGGTTTGGTGTAAGTAGGTACTTGTTATCTCCAGGCATCTCTAGACACGAGCATCGACTCGTGTTTCTGGATCAATATCCTTCATCAGTAGAGATAGGTAATGAGGCCGCTGAATAGGCTGCCCAACGAACAGTCACAGGCTTAGATGCCTAACCGGGCACGCAGGTGCAGCACCACTAGCTCGTCAGCTAGGGAGGCTCACGGGAACCCTTAAAAAGTAAACAGGATTGTGCGCACTCTGCTCCACCTCTCAGCTGGATTGCCTCTGTGCATACTTGGTCATGCACTTTGTTTCTCTTCGCACATGGAAAAGAAAGGGTTTTTAAGTATTTCACCAGATTTGGTGTAAGTAGGTACTTGTTATCTCCAGGCATCTCTAGACACGAGCATCGACTCGTGTTTCTGGATCAATATCTTTCATCAGTAGAGATAGGTAATGAGGCTGCTGAATAGGCTGCCTAACGAACAGTCACAGGCTTAGATGCCTAACCGGGCACGCAGGTGCAGCATCACTAGCTCGTCAGCTAGGGAGGCTCACGGGAGCCCTTAAACAGTAAAAAGGATTGGGTGCACTCTGCTCCACCTCTCAGCTGGATTGCCTCTGTGCATACTGGGTCATGCAGTTCGTTTCTCTTCGCACATAGAAAAGAAAGGGTTTGTAAGTATTTCACCAGATTTGGTGTAAGTAGGTACTTGTTATCTCCAGGCATCTCTAGACACGAGCATCGACTCGTGTTTCTGGATCAATATCCTTCATCAGTAGAGATAGGTGATGAGGCCGCTGAATAGGCTGCCCAACGAACAGTCACAGGCTTAGATGCCTAATCGGGTGCGCAGGTGCAGCACCACTAGCTCGTCAGCTAGGGAGGCTCATGGGAACCCTTAAACAGTAAACAGGATTGGGCGCACTCTGCTCCTCCTCTCAGCTGGATTGCCTCTGTGCATACTGGGTCATGCACTTTGTTTCTCTTTGCACATGGAAAAGAAAGGGTTTGTAAGTATTTCACCAGGTTTGGTGTAAGTAGGTACTTGTTATCTCCAGGCATATCTAGACACGAGCATCGACTCGTGTTTCTGGATCAATATCCTTCATCAGTAGAGATAGGTAATGAGGCCGCTGAATAGGCTGCCCAACGAACAGTCACAGGCTTAGATGCCTAACCGGGCATGCAGATGCAGCACCACTAGCTCGTCAGCTAGGGAGGCTCATGGGAGCCCTTAAACAGTAAAAAGGATTGGGCGCACTCTGCCCCACCTCTCAGCTGGATTGCCTCTGTGCATACTGGGTCATGCAGTTCGTTTGTCTTCGCACATGGAAAAGAAAGGGTTTGTAAGTATTTCACCAGGTTTGGTGTAAGTAGGTACTTGTTATCTCCAGGCATCTCTAGACACGAGCATCGACTCGTGTTTCTGGATCAATATCCTTCATCAGTAGAGATAGGTAATGAGGCTGCTGAATAGGCTGCCCAACGAACAGTCACAGGCTTAGATGCCTAACCGGGGGCACAGGTGCAGCACCACTAGCTCATCAGCTAGGGAGGCTCACGGGAGCCCTTAAACAGTAAACAGGATTGGGTGCACTCTGCTCCACCTCTCACCTGGATTGCCTCTGTGCATACTGGGTCATGCAGTTCGTTTCTCTTCGCACATTGAAAAGAAAGGGTTTGTAAGTATTTCACCAGGTTTGGTGTAAGTAGGTACTTGTTATCTCCAGGCATCTCTAGACACGAGCATCGACTCGTGTTTCTGGATCAATATCCTTCATCAGTAGAGATAGGTAATGAGGCTGCTGAATAGGATGCCCAACGAACAGTCACAGGCTTAGATGCCTAACCGGGCACGCAGGTGCAGCACCACTAGCTCATCAGCTAGGGAGGCTCACTGGAGCCCTTAAACAGTAAAAAGGATTGGGCGCACTCTGCTCCACCTCTCAGCTGGATTGCCTCTGTGCATACTGAGTCATGCAGTTTGTTTGTCTTCGCATATGGAAAAGAAAGGGTTTGTAAGTATTTCACCAGGTTTGGTGTAAGTAGGTACTTGTTATCTCCAGGCATCTCTAGACACGAGCATCGACTCGTGTTTCTGGATCAATATCTTTCATCAGTAGAGATAGGTAATGAGGCCGCTGAATAGGCTGCCCAACGAACAGTCACAGGATTAGATGCCTAACCGGGCGCGCAGGTGCAGCACCACTAGCTCGTCAGCTAAGGAGGCTCACGGGAGCCCTTAAACAGTAAACAGGATTGGGCGCACTCTGCTCCACCTCTCAGCTGGATTGCCTCTGTGCATACTGGGTCATGCAGTTCGTTTGTCTTTGCACATGGAAAAGAAAGGGTTTGTAAGTCTTTCACCAGGTTTGGTGTAAGTAGGTACTTGTTATCTCCAGGCATCTCTAGACACGAGCATCGACTTGTGTTTCTGGATCAATATCCTTCATCAGTAGAGATAGGTAATGAGGCCGCTGAATAGGCTGCCCAACGAACAGTCACAGGCTTAGATGCCAAACCGGGCGCACAGGTGCAGCACCACTAGCTCGTCAGCTAGGGAGGCTCAAGGGAGCCCTTAAACAGTAAACAGGATTGGGCGCACTCTGCTCCACCTCTCAGCTGGATTGCCTCTGTGCATACTGGGTCATGCAGTTCGTTTCTCTTCGCACATGCAAAAGAAAGGGTTTGTAAGTATTTCACCAGGTTTGGTGTAAGTAGGTACTTGTTATTTCCAGGCATCTCTAGATACGAGCATCGACTCGTGTTTCTAGATCAATATCCTTCATCAGTAGAGATAGGTGATGAGGCCGCTGAATAGGCAGCCCAACGAACAGTCACAGGCTTAGATGCCTAACCGGGTGCGCAGGTGCAGCACCACTAGCTCGTCAGCTAGGGAGGCTCATGGGAACCCTTAAACTGTAAACAGGATTGGGCGCACTCTGCTCCACCTCTCAGCTGGATTGCCTCTGTGCATACTGGGTCATGCACTTTGTTTCTCTTCGCACATGGAAAAGAAAGGGTTTGTAAGTATTTCACCAGGTTTGGTGTAAGTAGGTACTTGTTATCTCCAGGCATCTCTAGACACGAGCATCGACTCGTGTTTCTGGATCAATATCCTTCATCAGTAGAGATAGGTAATGAGGCCGCTGAATAGGCTGCCCAACGAACAGTCACAGGCTTAGATGCCTAACCGGGCACGCAGGTGCAGCACCACTAGCTCGTCAGCTAGGGAGGCTCACGGGAACCCTTAAACAGTAAACAGTATTGGGCGCACTCTGCTCCACCTCTCAGCTGGATCGCCTCTGTGCATACTGGGTCATGCGCTTTGTTTCTCTTCGCACATGGAAAAGAAAGCGTTTGTAAGTATTTCACCAGGTTTGGTGTAAGTAGGTACTTGTTATCTCCAGGCATCTCTAGACACGAGCATCGACTCGTGTTTCTGGATCAATATCCTTCATCAGTAGAGATAGGTGATGAGGCCGCTGAATAGGCTGCCCAACGAACGGTCACAGGCTTAGATGCCTAACCGGGCACGCAGGTGCAGCACCACTAGCTCGTCAGCTAGGGAGGCTCACGGGAAACCTTAAACAGTAAACAGGATTGGGCGCACCCTGCTCCACCTCTCAGCTGGATTGCCTCTGTGCATACTTGGTCATGCACTTTGTTTCTCTTCGCACATGGAAAAGAAAGGGTTTGTAAGTATTTCATAAGGTTTGGTGTAAGTAGGTACTTGTTATCTCCAGGCATCTCTAGACACGAGCATCGACTCGTGTTTCTGGATCAATATCCTTCATCAGTAGAGATAGGTGATGAGGCTGCTGAATAGGCTGCCCAACATACAGTCACAGGCTTAGATGCCTAACCGGGTGCGCAGGTGCAGCACCACTAGCTTGTCAGCTAGGGAGGCTCATGGGAACCCTTAAACAGTAAACAGGATTGGGCGCACTCTGCTCCACCTCTCAGCTGGATTGCCTCTGTGCATACTGGGTCATGCACTTTGTTTCTCTTCGCACATGGAAAAGAAAGGGTTTTTAAGTATTTCACCAGGTTTGGTGTAAGTAGGTACTTGTTATCTCCAGGCATCTCTAGACACGAGCATCGACTCGTGTTTCTGGATCAATATCCTTCATCAGTAGAGATAGGTAATGAGGCTGCTGAATAGGCTGCCCAACGAACAGTCACAGGCTTAGATGCCTAACCGGGCACGCAGGTGCAGCATCACTAGCTCGTCAGCTAGGGAGGCTCACGGGAGCCCTTAAACAGTAAAAAGGATTGGGTGCACTCTGCTCCACCTCTCAGCTGGATTGCCTCTGTGCATACTGGGTCATGCAGTTTGTTTCTCTTCGCACATAGAAAAGAAAGGGTTTGTAAGTATTTCACCAGATTTGGTGTAAGTAGGTACTTGTTATCTCCAGGCATCTCTAGACACGAGCATCGACTCGTGTTTCTGGATCAATATCCTTAATCAGTAGAGATAGGTGATGAGGCCGCTGAATAGGCTGCCCAACGAACAGTCACAGGCTTAGATGCCTAATCGGGTGCGCAGGTGCAGCACCACTACCTCGTCAGCTAGGGAGGCTCATGGGAACCCTTAAACAGTAAACAGGATTGGGCGCACTCTGCTCCACCTCTCAGCTGGATTGCCTCTGTGCATACTGGGTCATGCACTTTGTTTCTCTTTGCACATGGAAAAGAAAGGGTTTGTAAGTATTTCACCAGGTTTGGTGTAAGTAGGTACTTGTTATCTCCAGGCATATCTAGACACGAGCATCGACTCGTGTTTCTGGATCAATATCCGTCATCAGTAGAGATAGGTGATGAGGCCGCTGAATAGGCTGCCCAACGAACAGTCAAAGGATTAGATGCCTAACCGGGCGCGCAGGTGCAGCACCACTAGCTCGTCAGCTAGGGAGGCTCATGGGAACCCTTAACCAGTAAACAGGATTGGGCGCACTCTGCTCCACCTCTCGGCTGGATTGCCTCTGTGCATACTTGGTCATGCACTTTGTTTCTCTTCGCACATAGAAAAGAAAGGGTTTGTAAGTATTTCACCAGGTTTGGTGTAAGTAGGTACTTGTTATCTCCAGGCATCTCTAGACACGAGCATCGACTCGTGTTTCTGGATCAATATCTTTCATCAGTAGAGATAGGTAATGAGGCCGCTGAATAGGCTGCCCAACGAACAGTCACAGGCTTAGATGCCTAACCGGGCGCGCAGGTGCAGCACCACTAGCTCTTCAGCTAAGGAGGCTCACGGGAGCCCTTAAACAGGATTGGGCGCACTCTGCTCCACCTCTCAGCTGGATTGCCTCTGTGCATACTGGGTCATGCAGTTCGTTTCTCTTCGCACATGCAAAAGAAAGGGTTTGTAAGCATTTCACCAGGTTTGGTGTAAGTAGGTACTTGTTATTTCCAGGCATCTCTAGATACGAGCATCGACTCGTGTTTCTGGATCAATATCCTTCATCAGTAGAGATAGGTGATGAGGCCGCTGAATAGGCAGCCCAACGAACAGTCACAGGCTTAGATGCCTAACCGGGTGCGCAGGTGCAGCACCACTAGCTCGTCAGCTAGGGAGGCTCATGGGAACCCTTAAACTGTAAACAGGATTGGGAGCGCTCTGCTCCACCTCTCAGCTGGATTGCCTCTGTGCATACTGGGTCATGCACTTTGTTTTTCTTCGCACATGGAAAAGAAAGGGTTTGTAAGTATTTCACCAGGTTTGGTGTAAGTAGGTACTTGTTATCTCCAGGCATCTCTAGACACGAGCATCGACTCGTGTTTCTGGATCAATATCCTTCATCAGTAGAGATAGGTAATGAGGCCGCTGAATAGGCTGCCCAACGAACAGTCACAGGCTTAGATGCCTAACCGGGCACGCAGGTGCAGCACCACTAGCTCGTCAGCTAGGGAGGCTCACGGGAACCCTTAAACAGTAAACAGGATTGGGCGCACTCTGCTCCACCTCTCAGCTGGATTGCCTCTGTGCATACTGGGTCATGCACTTTGTTTCTCTTCGCACATGGAAAAGAAAGCGTTTGTAAGTATTTCACCAGGTTTGGTGTAAGTAGGTACTTGTTATCTCCAGGCATCTCTAGACACGAGCATCGACTCGTGTTTCTGGATCAATATCCTTCATCAGTAGAGATAGGTAATGAGGCCGCTGAGTAGGCTGACCCAATGAACAGTCACAGGCTTAGATGCCTAACCGGGCGCGCAGGTGCAGCACCACTAGCTCGTCAGCTAGGGAGGCTCACGGGAGCCCTTAAACAGTAAACAGGATTGGGCGCACTCTGCTCCACCTCTCAGCTGGATTGCCTCTGTGCATACTGGATCATGCACTTCGTTTCTCTTCGCACATGGAAAAGAAAGGGTTTGTAAGTATTTCACCAGGTTTGGTGTAAGTAGGTACTTGTTATCTCCAGGCATCTCTAATCACGAGCATCGACTCGTGTTTCTGGATCAATATCCTTTATCAGTAGAGATAGGTAATGAGGCCGCTGAATAGGCTGCCCAACGAACAGTCACAGGCTTAGATGCCTAACCGGGCGCGCAGGTGCAGCACCACTAGCTCGTCAGATAGGGAGGCTCACGGGAGCCCTTAAACAGTAAACAGGATTGGGCGCACTCTGCTCCACCTTTCAGCTGGATTGCCTCTGTGCATACTGGGTAATACAGTTTGTTTGTCTTCGCACATGGAAAAGAAAGGGTTTGTAAGTATTTCACCAGGTTTGGTGTAAGTAGGTACTTGTTATCTCCAGGCATCTCTAGACACGAGCATCGACTCGTGTTTCTGGATCAATATCCTTCATCAGTAGAGATAGGTAATGAGGCCGCTGATTAGGCTGCCCAACGAACAGTCACAGCCTTGGATGACTAACCGGGCGCCCAGGTGCAGCACCACTAGTTCATCAGCTAGGGAGGCTCACGGGAGCCCTTAAACAGTAAACAGGTTTGGGCGCACTCTGCTCCATCTCTCAGCTGGATTGCCTCTGTGCATACTGGGTCATGCACTTTGTTTCTCTTCGCACATGGAAAAGAAAGGGTTTGTAAGTATTTCACCAGGTTTGGTGTAAGTAGGTACTTGTTATCTCCAGGCATCTCTAGACACGAGCATCGACTCGTGTTTCTGGATCAATATCCTTCATCAGTAGAGATAGGTAATGAGGCCGCTGAATAGGCTGCCCAACGAACAGTCACAGGCTTAGATGCCTAACCGGGCACGCAGGTGCAGCACCACTAGCTCGTCAGCTAGGGAGGCTCACGAGAACCCTTAAACAGTAAACAGGATTGGGCGCACTCTGCTCCACCTCTCAGCTGGATTGCCTCTGTGCATACTGGGTCATGCAGTTTGTTTGTCTTCGCACATGGAAAAGAAAGAGTTTGTAAGTATTTCACCAGGTTGGGTGTAAGTAGGTACTTGTTATCTCCAGGCATCTCTAGACACGAGCATCGACTCATGTTTCTGGATCAATATCCTTCATCAGTAGAGATAGGTAATGAGGCCACTGAATAGGCTGCCCAACGAACAGTCACAGGCTTAGATGCCTAACCGGGCGCGCAGGTGCAGCACCACTTGCTCGTCAGCTAGGGAGGCTCATGGGAGCCCTTAAACAGTAAACAGGATTGGGCGCACTCTGCTCCACCTCTCAGCTGGATTGCCTCTGTGCATACTGGGTCATGCAGTTTGTTTGTCTTCGCACATGGAAAAGAAAGGGTTTGTAAGTATTTCACCAGGTTTGGTGTAAGTAGGTACTTGTTATCTCCAGGCATCTCTAGACACGAGCATCGACTCGTGTTTCTGGATCAATATCCTTCATCAGTAGAGATAGGTAATGAGGCCGCTGAATAGGCTGCCCAACGAACAGTCACAGGCTTAGATGCCAAACCGGGCGCACAGGTGCAGCACCACTAGCTCGTCAGCTAGCAAGGCTCAAGGGAGCCCTTAAACAGTAAACAGGATTGGGCGCACTCTGCTCCACCTTTCAGCTGGATTGCCTCTGTGCATACTGGGTCATGCAGTTCGTTTCTCTTCGCACATGGAAAAGAAAGGGTTTATAAGTATTTCACCAGGTTTGGTGTAAGTAGGTACATGTTATCTCCAGGCATCTCTAGACACGAGCATCGACTCGTGTTTCTGGATCAATATCCTTCATCAGTAGAGATAGGTAATGAGGCCGCTGAATAGGCTGCCCAACGAACAGTCACAGGCTTAGATGCCTAACAGGGCACGCAGGTGCAGCACCACTAGCTCGTCAGCTAGGGAGGCTCACGGGAACCCTTAAACAGTAAACAGGATTGGGAGCACTCTGCTCCACCTCTCAGCTGGATTGCCTCAGTGCATACTTGGTCATGCACTTTGTTTCTCTTCGCACATGGAAAAGAAAGGGTTTGTAAGTATTTCTCCAGGTTTGGTGTAAGTAGGTACTTGGTATCTCCAGGCATCTCTAGACACGAGCATCGACTCGTGTTTCTGGATCAATATCCTTCATCAGTAGAGATAGGTAATGAGGCTGCTGAATAGGCTGCCCAACGAACAGTCACAGGCTTAGATGCCTAACCGGGCACGCAGGTGCAGCATCACTAGCTCGTCAGCTAGGGAGGCTCACGGGAGCCCTTAAACAGTAAACAGGATTGGGTGCACTCTGCTCCACCTCTCAGCTGGATTGCCTCTGTGCATACTGGGTCATGCAGTTCGTTTCTCTTCGCACATAGAAAAGAAAGGGTTTGTAAGTATTTCACCAGATTTGGTGTAAGTAGGTACTTGTTATCTCAAGGCATCTCTAGACACGAGCATCGACTCGTGTTTCTGGATCAATATCCTTCATCAGTAGAGATAGGTAATGAGGCCGCTGAATAGGCTGCCCAACGAACAGTCACAGGCTTAGATGCCAAACCAGGTGCACAGGTGCAGCACCACTAGCTCGTCAGCTAGCGAGGCTCAATCGAGCCCTTAAACAGTAAACAGGATTGGGCGCACTCTGCTCCACCTTTCAGCTGGATTGCCTCTGTGCATACTGGGTCATGCAGTTCGTTTCTCTTCGCACATGGAAAAGAAAGGGTTTATAAGTATTTCACCAGGTTTGGTGTAAGTAGGTACATGTTATCTCCAGGCATCTCTAGACACGAGCATCGACTCGTGTTTCTGGATCAATATCCTTCATCAGTAGAGATAGGTGATGAGGCCGCTGAATAGGCTGCCCAACGAACAGTCACAGGCTTAGATGCCTAACAGGGCGCGCAGGTGCAGCACCACTAGCTCGTCAGCTAGGGAGGCTCATGGTAACCCTTAAACAGTAAACAGGATTGGGCGCACTCTGCTCCACCTCTCAGCTGGATTGCCTCTGTGCATACTGGGTCATGCAGTTCGTTTCTCTTCGCACATAGAAATAAAGGGTTTGTAAGTATTTCACCAGATTTGGTGTAAGTAGGTACTTGTTATCTCCAGGCATCTCTAGACACGAGCATCGACTCGTGTTTCTGGATCAATATCCTTCATCAGTAGAGATAGGTGATGAGGCCGCTGAATAGGCTGCCCAACGAACAGTCACAGGCTTAGATGCCTAATCGGGTGCGCAGGTGCAGCACCACTAGCTCGTCAGCTAGGGAGGCTCATGGGAACCCTTAAACAGTAAACAGGATTGGGCGCACTCTGCTCCACCTCTCAGCTGGATTGCCTCTGTGCATACTGGGTCATGTACTTTGTTTCTCTTTGCACATGGAAAAGAAAGGGTTTGTAAGTATTTCACCAGGTTTGGTGTAAGTAGGTACTTGTTATCTCCAGGCATCTCTAGACACGAGCATCGACTCGTGTTTCTGGATCAATATCCTTCATCAGTAGAGATAGGTAATGAGGCCGCTGAATAGGCTGCCCAACGAACAATCACAGGCTTAGATGCCTAACCGGGTGCGCAGGTGCAGCACCACTAGCTCGTCAGCTAGCGAGGCTCAAGGGAGCCCTTAAACAGTAAACAGGATTGGGCGCACTCTGCTCCACCTTTCAGCTGGATTGCCTCTGTGCATACTGGGTCATGCAGTTCGTTTCTCTTCGCACATGGAAAAGAAAGGGTTTGTAAGTATTTCACCAGGTTTGGTGTAAGTAGGTACATGTTATCTCCAGGCATCTCTAGACACGAGCATCGACTCGTGTTTCTGGATCAATATCCTTCATCAGTAGAGATAGGTGATGAGGCCGCTGAATAGGCTGCCCAACGAACAGTCACAGGCTTAGATGCCTAACAGGGCGCGCAGGTGCAGCACCACTAGCTCGTCAGCTAGGGAGGCTCATGGGAACCCTTAAACAGTAAACAGGATTGGGCGCACTCTGCTCCACCTCTCAGCTGGATTGCCTCTGTGCATACTGGGTCATGTACTTTGTTTCTCTTTGCACATGGAAAAGAAAGGGTTTGTAAGTATTTCACCAGGTTTGGTGTAAGTAGGTACTTGTTATCTCCAGGCATCTCTAGACACGAGCATCGACTCGTGTTTCTGGATCAGTATCCTTCATCAGTAGAGATAGGTAATGAGGCCGCTGAATAGGCTGCCCAATGAACAGTCACAGGCTTAGATGCCTAACCGGGTGCGCAGGTGCAGCACCACTAGCTCGTCAGCTAGCGAGGCTCAGGGGAGCCCTTAAACAGTAAACAGGATTGGGCGCACTCTGCTCCACCTTTCAGCTGGATTGCCTCTGTGCATACTGGGTCATGCAGTTCGTTTCTCTTCGCACGTGGAAAAGAAAGGGTTTGTAAGTATTTCACCAGGTTTGGTGTAAGTAGGTACATGTTATCTCCAGGCATCTCTAGACACGAGCATCGACTCGTGTTTCTGGATCAATATCCTTCATCAGTAGAGATAGGTGATGAGGCCGCTGAATAGGCTGCCCAACGAACAGTCACAGGCTTAGATGCCTAACAGGGCGCGCAGGTGCAGCACCACTAGCTCGTCAGCTAGGGAGGCTCATGGGAACCCTTAAACAGTAAACAGGATTGGGCGCACTCTGCTCCACCTTTATTAAAAGTGCTTATAGAGCGCTCAGTAACGCCATCACAGCGTGTCCCCGCGCTGAAGCTATCAGTGAAACAGCATGACATGAGAGCCTATGACCTACGCAGTATATAGTTGTGTTTTAAGCAAGGCCCTAAACCGTGCTTCGCTGCTCTCCAGTCTCAGAGCAGGGGGAAGTTTATTCCATTGTTGAGCTGCTTGGAGCGCAAAGGATCGTCCACCTAATCTAGCCTTCCTTATCCTGGGGACTGTCAGCAGTCCGGCACCCTCCGAACGGAGGGTCCTAGTTGGTTCATATCTGCTGACTAAGTCTTTTAGGTATGCGGGCGACCTTTCCCAGACAATTCGGTGACAGAAGAGGAGGCACTTAAACCGCACACGCTTCTTCACAGGCAGCCAGTGAAGCGCATCCAGCGCCTTTTGCGAGTTAGCTCTCCTAGGTCTTCTTAACACCAGTCTGGCGGCGGAATTCTGTATGACTTGTAGGCGGCCTAGGCTGCCCTCGGTTGCCCCTAGGAACAAAATGTTTCCATAGTCCAACCGGGAGGTCACCAATGCCTGTGTTAGTGTCCTTCTGGCCGCTAAGGGTAGGAGGTCTAAGGTTTTGTTTAGGGTCTTTAGTATTCCAAAACATTTGCCCACAAGATGCCTTATGTGGCCATCATATGAGAGAGAGGGGTTCATCCAGATTCCTAAAATCTCACCTCTCAGCTGGATTGCCTCTGTGCATACTGGGTCATGCAGTTCGTTTCTCTTCGCACATAGAAAAGAAAGGGTTTGTAAGTATTTCACCAGATTTGGTGTATGTAGGTACTTGTTATCTCCAGGCATCTCTAGACACGAGCATCGACTCGTGTTTCTGGATCAATATCCTTCATCAGTAGAGATAGGTAATGAGGCCGCTGAATAGGCTGCCCAACGAACAGTCACTGGCTTAGATGCCTAACCGGGCACGCAGGTGCAGCACCACTAGCTCGTCAGCTAGGGAGGCTCACGGGAACCCTTAAACAGTAAACAGGATTGGGCGCACTCTGCTCCACCTCTCAGCTGGATTGCCTCTGTGCATACTTGGTCATGCACTTTGTTTCTCTTCGCACATGGAAAAGAAAGGGTTTTTAAGTATTTCACCAGGTTTGGTGTAAGTAGGTACTTGTTATCTCCAGGCATCTCTAGACACGAGCATCGACTCGTGTTTCTGGATCAATATCCTTCATCAGTAGAGATAGGTAATGAGGCTGCTGAATAGGCTGCCCAACGAACAGTCACAGGCTTAGATACCTAACAGGGCGCGCAGGTGCAGCACCACTAGCTCGTCAGCTAGGGAGGCTCATGGGAACCCTTAAACAGTAAACAGGATTGGGCGCACTCTGCTCCACCTCTCAGCTGGATTGCCTCTGTGCATACTGGGTCATGCAGTTCGTTTCTCTTCGCCCATAGAAAAGAAAGGGTTTGTAAGTATTTTACCAGATTTGGTGTAAGTAGGTACTTGTTATCTCCAGGCATCTCTAGACACGAGCATCGACTCGTGTTTCTGGATCAATATCCTTCATCAGTAGAGATAGGTAATGAGGCCGCTGAATAGGCTGCCCAACGAACAGTCACAGGCTTAGATGCCAAACCGGGCGCACAGGTGCAGCACCACTAGCTCGTCAGCTAGCGAGGCTCAAGGGAGCCCTTAAACAGTAAACAGGATTGGGCGCACTCTGCTCCACCTTTCAGCTGGATTGCCTCTGTGCATACTGGGTCATGCAGTTCGTTTCTCTTCGCACATGGAAAAGAAAGGGTTTGTAAGTATTTCACCAGGTTTGGTGTAAGTAGGTACATGTTATCTCCAGGCATCTCTAGACACGAGCATCGACTCGTGTTTCTGGATCAATATCCTTCATCAGTAGAGATAGGTGATGAGGCCGCTGAATAGGCTGCCCAACGAACAGTCACAGGCTTAGATGCCTAACAGGGCGCGCAGGTGCAGCACCACTAGCTCGTCAGCTAGGGAGGCTCATGGGAACCCTTAAACAGTAAACAGGATTGGGCGCACTCTGCTCCACCTCTCAGCTGGATTGCCTCTGTGCATACTGGGTCATGCAGTTCGTTTCTCTTCGCACATAGAAAAGAAAGGGTTTGTAAGTATTTCACCAGATTTGGTGTAAGTAGGTACTTGTTATCTCCAGGCATCTCTAGACACGAGCATCGACTCGTGTTTCTGGATCAATGTCCTTCATCAGTAGAGATAGGTGATGAGGCCGCTGAATAGGCTGCCCAACGAACAGTCACAGGCTTAGATGCCTAACCGGGTGCGCAGGTGCAGCACCACCAGCTCGTCAGCTAGGGAGGCTCATGGGAACCCTTAAACAGTAAACAGGATTGGGCGCACTCTGCTCCACCTCTCAGCTGGATTGCCTCTGTGCATACTGGGTCATGCACTTTGTTTCTCTTTGCACATGGAAAAGAAAGGGTTTGTAAGTATTTCACCAGGTTTGGTGTAAGTAGGTACTTGTTATCTCCAGGCATCTCTAGACACGAGCATCGACTCGTGTTTCTGGATCAATATCCTTCATCAGTAGAGATAGGTAATGAGGCCGCTGAATAGGCTGCCCAACGAACAGTCACAGGCTTAGATGCCTAACCGGGCTCGCAGGTGCAGCATCACTAGCTCGTCAGCTAGGGAGGCTCACGGGAGCCCTTAAACAGTAAACAGGGTTGGGTGCACTCTGCTCCACCTCTCAGCTGGATTGCCTCTCTGCATACTGGGTCATGCAGTTCGTTTCTCTTCGCACATAGAAAAGAAAGGGTTTGTAAGTATTTCACCAGATTTGGTGTATGTAGGTACTTGTTATCTCCAGGCATCTCTAGACACGAGCATCGACTCGTGTTTCTGGATCAATATCCTTCATCAGTAGAGATAGGTAATGAGGCCGCTGAATAGGATGCCCAACGAACAGTCACTGGCTTAGATGCCTAACCGGGCACGCAGGTGCAGCACCACTAGCTCGTCAGCTAGGGAGGCTCACGGGAACCCTTAAACAGTAAACAGGATTGGGCGCACTCTGCTCCACCTCTCAGCTGGATTGCCTCTGTGCATACTTGGTCATGCACTTTGTTTCTCTTCGCACATGGAAAAGAAAGGGTTTGTAAGTATTTCACCAGGTTTGGTGTAAGTAGGTACTTGTTATCTCCAGGCATCTCTAGACACGAGCATCGACTCGTGTTTCTGGATCAATATCCTTCATCAGTAGAGATAGGTAATGAGGCTTGTGAATAGGCTGCCCAACGAACAGTCACAGGCTTAGATACCTAACAGGGCGCGCAGGTGCAGCACCACTAGCTCGTCAGCTAGGGAGGCTCATGGGAACCCTTAAACAGTAAACAGGTTTGGGCGCACTCTGCTCCACCTCTCAGCTGGATTGCCTCTGTGCATACTGGGTCATGCAGTTCGTTTCTCTTCGCACATAGAAAAGAAAGGGTTTGTAAGTATTTCACCAGATTTGGTGTAAGTAGGTACTTGTTATCTCCAGGCATCTCTAGACACGAGCATCGACTCGTGTTTCTGGATCAATATCCTTCATCAGTAGAGATAGGTAATGAGGCCGCTGAATAGGCTGCCCAACGAACAGTCACAGGCTTAGATGCCAAACCGGGCGCACAGGTGCAGCACCACTAGCTCGTCAGCTAGCGAGGCTCAAGGGAGCCCTTAAACAGTAAACAGGATTAGGCGCACTCTGCTCCACCTTTCAGCTGGATTGCCTCTGTGCATACTGGGTCATGCAGTTCGTTTCTCTTCGCACATGGAAAAGAAAGGGTTTGTAAGTATTTCACCAGGTTTGGTGTAAGTAGGTACATGTTATCTCCAGGCATCTCTAGACACGAGCATCGACTCGTGTTTCTGGATCAATATCCTTCATCAGTAGAGATAGGTGATGAGGCCGCTGAATAGGCTGCCCAACGAACAGTCACAGGCTTAGATGCCTAATCGGGTGCGCAGGTGCAGCACCACTAGCTCGTCAGCTAGGGAGGCTCATGGGAACCCTTAAACAGTAAACAGGATTGGGCGCACTCTGCTCCACCTCTCAGCTGGATTGCCTCTGTGCATACTGGGTCATGCAGTTCGTTTCTCTTCGCACATAGAAAAGAAAGGGTTTGTAAGTATTTCACCAGCTTTGGTGTAAGTAGGTACTTGTTATCTCCAGGCATCTCTAGACACGAGCATCGACTCGTGTTTCTGGATCAATATCCTTCATCAGTAGAGATAGGTGATGAGGCCGCTGAATAGGCTGCCCAACGAACAGTCACAGGCTTAGATGCCTAACCGGGCACGCAGGTCCAGCATCACTAGCTCGTCAGCTAGGGAGGCTCATGGGAACCCTTAAACAGTAAACAGGATTGGGCGCACTCTGCTCCACCTCTCAGCTGGATTGCCTCTGTGCATACTGGGTCATGCACTTTGTTTCTCTTTGCACATGGAAAAGAAAGGATTTGTAAGTATTTCACCAGATTTGGTGTAAGTAGGTACTTGTTATCTCCAGGCATCTCTAGACACGAGCATCGACTCGTGTTTCTGGATCAATATCCTTCATCAGTAGAGATAGGTGATGAGGCCGCTGAATAGGCTGCCCAACGAACAGTCACAGGCTTAGATGCCTAACCGGGTGCGCAGGTGCAGCACCACTAGCTCGTCAGCTAGGGAGGCTCATGGGAACCCTTAAACAGTAAACAGGATTGGGCGCACTCTGCTCCACCTCTCAGCTGGATTGCCTCTGTGCATACTGGGTCATGCACTTTGTTTCTCTTTGCACATGGAAAAGAAAGGGTTTGTAAGTATTTCACCAGGTTTGGTGTAAGTAGGTACTTGTTATCTCCAGGCATCTCTAGACACGAGCATCGACTCGTGTTTCTGGATCAATATCCTTCATCAGTAGAGATAGGTAATGAGGCTGCTGAATAGGCTGCCCATCGAACAGTCACAGGCTTAGATGCCTAACCGGGCACGCAGGTGCAGCATCACTAGCTCGTCAGCTGGGGAGGCTCACGGGAGCCCTTAAACAGTAAACAGGATTGGGTGCACTCTGCTCCACCTCTCAGCTGGATTGCCTCTGTGCATACTTGGTCATGCAGTTCGTTTCTCTTCGCACATAGAAAAGAAAGGGTTTGTAAGTATTTCACCAGATTTGGTGTAAGTAGGTACTTGTTATCTCCAGGCATCTCTAGACACGAGCATCGACTCGTGTTTCTGGATCAATATGCTTCATCAGTAGAGATAGGTGATGAGGCCGCTGAATAGGCTGCCCAACGAACAGTCACAGGCTTAGATGCCTAATCGGGTGCGCAGGTGCAGCACCACTAGCTCGTCAGCTAGGGAGGCTCATGGGAACCCTTAAACAGTAAACAGGATTGGGCGCACTCTGCTCCACCTCTCAGCTGGATTGCCTCTGTGCATACTGGGTCATGCAGTTCGTTTCTCTTCGCACATGGAAAAGAAAGGGTTTGTAAGTATTTCACCAGGTTTGGTGTAAGTAGGTACATGTTATCTCCATGCATCTCTAGACACGAGCATCGACTCCTGTTTCTGGATCAATATCCTTCATCAGTAGAGATAGGTGATAAGGCCGCTGAATAGGCTGCCCAACGAACAGTCACAGGCTTAGATGCCTAACCGGGCACGCAGGTGCAGCATCACTAGCTCGTCAGCTAGGGAGGCTCACGGGAGCCCTTAAACAGTAAACAGGATTGGGCGCACTCTGCTCCACCTTTCAGCTGGATTGCCTCTGTGCATACTGGGTCATGCAGTTCGTTTCTCTTCGCACATGGAAAAGAAAGGGTTTGTAAGTATTTCACCAGGTTTGGTGTAAGTAGGTACATGTTATCTCCAGGCATCTCTAGACACGAGCATCGACTCGTGTTTCTGGATCAATATCCTTCATCAGTAGAGATAGGCGATGAGGCCGCTGAATAGGCTGCCCAACGAACAGTCACAGGCTTAGATGCCTAACAGGGCGCGCAGGTGCAGCACCACTAGCTCGTCAGCTAGGGAGGCTCATGGGAACCCTTAAACAGTAAACAGGATTGGGCGCACTCTGCTCCACCTCTCAGCTGGATTGCCTCTGTGCATACTGGGTCATGCAGTTCGTTTCTCTTCGCACATAGAAAAGAAAGGGTTTGTAAGTATTTCACCAGATTTGGTGTAAGTAGGTACTTGTTATCTCCAGGCATCTCTAGACACGAGCATCGACTCGTGTTTCTGGATCAATATCCTTCATCAGTAGAGATAGGTGATGAGGCCGCTGAATAGGCTGCCCAACGAACAGTCACAGGCTTAGATGCCTAACCGGGTGCGCAGGTGCAGCACCACTAGCTCGTCAGCTAGGGAGGCTCATGGGAACCCTTAAACAGTAAACAGGATTGGGCGCACTCTGCTCCACCTCTCAGCTGGATTGCCTCTGTGCATACTGGGTCATGCACTTTGTTTCTCTTTGCACATGGAAAAGAAAGGGTTTGTAAGTATTTCACCAGGTTTGGTGTAAGTAGGTACTTGTTATCTCCAGGCATCTCTAGACACGAGCATCGACTCGTGTTTCTGGATCAATATCCTTCATCAGTAGAGATAGGTAATGAGGCCGCTGAATAGGCTGCCCAACGAACAGTCACAGGCTTAGATGCCTAACCGGGCACGCAGGTGCAGCACCACTAGCTCGTCAGCTAGGGAGGCTCACGGGAACCCTTAAACAGTAAACAGGATTGGGCGCACTCTGCTCCACCTCTCAGCTGGATTGCCTCTGTGCATACTTGGTCATGCACTTTGTTTCTCTTCACACATGGAAAAGAAAGGGTTTGTAAGTATTTCACCAGGTTTGGTGTAAGTAGGTACTTGTTATCTCCAGGCATCTCTAGACACGAGCATCGACTCGTGTTTCTGGATCAATATCCTTCATCAGTAGAGATAGGTAATGAGGCCGCTGAATAGGCTGCCCAACGAACAGTCACAGGCTTAGATGCCTAACCGGGCACGCAGGTGCAGCACCACTAGCTCGTCAGCTAGGGAGGCTCACGGGAACCCTTAAACAGTAAACAGGATTGGGCGCACTCTGCTCCACCTCTCAGCTGGATTGCCTCTGTGCATACTTGGTCATGCACTTTGTTTCTCTTCACACATGGAAAAGAAAGGGTTTGTAAGTATTTCACCAGGTTTGGTGTAAGTAGGTACTTGTTATCTCCAGGCATCTCTAGACACGAGCATCGACTCGTGTTTCTGGATCAATATCCTTCATCAGTAGAGATAGGTAATGAGGCTGCTGAATAGGCTGCCCAACGAACAGTCACAGGCTTAGATGCCTAACCGGGCACGCAGGTGCAGCATCACTAGCTCGTCAGCTAGGGAGGCTCACGGGAGCCCTTAAACAGTAAACAGGATTGGGTGCACTCTGCTCCACCTCTCAGCTGGATTGCCTCTGTGCATACTGGGTCATGCAGTTCGTTTCTCTTCGCACATGGAAAAGAAAGGGTTTGTAAGTATTTCACCAGGTTTGGTGTAAGTAGGTACATGTTATCTCCATGCATCTCTAGACACGAGCATCGACTCCTGTTTCTGGATCAATATCCTTCATCAGTAGAGATAGGTGATAAGGCCGCTGAATAGGCTGCCCAACGAACAGTCACAGGCTTAGATGCCTAACCGGGCACGCAGGTGCAGCATCACTAGCTCGTCAGCTAGGGAGGCTCACGGGAGCCCTTAAACAGTAAACAGGATTGGGTGCACTCTGCTCCACCTCTCAGCTGGATTGCCTCTGTGCATACTGGGTCATGCAGTTCGTTTCTCTTCGCACATAGAAAAGAAAGGGTTTGTAAGTATTTCACCAGATTTGGTGTAAGTAGGTACTTGTTATCTCCAGGCATCTCTAGACACGAGCATCGACTCGTGTTTCTGGATCAATATCCTTCATCAGTAGAGATAGGTGATGAGGCCGCTGAATAGGCTGCCCAACGAATAGTCACAGGCTTAGATGCCTAATCGGGTGCGCAGGTGCAGCACCACTAGCTCGTCAGCTAGGGAGGCTCATGGGAACCCTTAAACAGTAAACAGGATTGGGCGCACTCTGCTCCACCTCTCAGCTGGATTGCCTCTGTGCATACTGGGTCATGCACTTTGTTTCTCTTTGCACATGGAAAAGAAAGGGTTTGTAAGTATTTCACTAGGTTTGGTGTAAGTAGGTACTTGTTATCTCCAGGCATCTCTAGACAGGAGCATCGACTCGTGTTTCTGGATCAATATCCTTCATCAGTAGAGATAGGTAATGAGGCCGCTGAATAGGCTGCCCAACGAACAGTCACAGGCTTAGATGCCTAACCGGGCACGCAGGTGCAGCACCACTAGCTCGTCAGCTAGGGAGGCTCACGGGAACCCTTAAACAGTAAACAGGATTGGGCGCACTCTGCTCCACCTCTCAGCTGGATTGCCGCTGTGCATACTGGGTCATGCAGTTCGTTTCTCTTCGCACATAGAAAAGAAAGGGTTTGTAAGTATTTCACCAGATTTGGTGTAAGTAGGTACTTGTTATCTCCAGGCATCTCTAGACACGAGCATCGACTCGTGTTTCTGGATCAATATCCTTCATCAGTAGAGATAGGTAATGAGGCCGCTGAATAGGCTGCCCAACGAACAGTCACAGGCTTAGATGCCTAACCGGGCACGCAGGTGCAGCACCACTAGCTCGTCAGCTAGGGAAGCTCACGGGAACCCTTAAACAGTAAACAGGATTGGGCGCACTCTGCTCCACCTCTCAGCTGGATTGCCTCTGTGCATACTTGGTCATGCACTTTGTTTCTCTTCGCACATGGAAAAGAAAGGGTTTGTAAGTATTTCGCCAGGTTTGGTGTAAGTAGGTACTTGTTATCTCCAGGCATCTCTAGACACGAGCATCGACTCGTGTTTCTGGATCAATATCCTTCATCAGTAGAGATAGGTAATGAGGCTGCTGAATAGGCTGCCCAACGAACAGTCACAGGCTTAGATGCCTAACCGGGCACGCAGGTGCAGCATCACTAGCTCGTCAGCTAGGGAGGCTCCCGGGAGCCCTTAAACAGTAAACAGGATTGGGTGCACTCTGCTCCACCTCTCAGCTGGATTGCCTCTGTGCATACTCAGTCATGCAGTTTGTTTGTCTTCGCATATGGAAAAGAAAGGGTTTGTAAGTATTTCACCACGTTTGGTGTAAGTAGGTACTTGTTATCTCCAGGCATCTCTAGACACGAGCATCGACTCGTGTTTCTGGATCAATATCCTTCATCAGAAGAGATAGGTAATGGGGCCGCTGAATAGGCTGCCCAACGAACAGTCGCAGGCTTAAATGCATAACCGGGCGCGCAGGTACAGCACCACTAGCTCGTCAGCTAAGGAGGCTCACGGGAGCCCTTAAACAGTAAACAGGATTGGGCGCACTCTGCTCCACCTCTCAGCTGGATTGCCTCTGTGCATACTGGGTCATGCAGTTCGTTTGTCTTTGCACATGGAAAAGAAAGGGTTTGTAAGTCTTTCACCAGGTTTGGTGTAAGTAGGTACTTGTTATCTCCAGGCATCTCTAGACACGAGCATTGACTCGTGTTTCTGGATCAATATCCTTCATCAGTAGAGATAGGTAATGAGGCCGCTGAATAGGCTGCCCAACGAACAGTCACAGGCTTAGATGCCTAACCAGGTGTGCAGGTGCAGCACCACTAGCTCGTCAGCTAGGGAGGCTCATGGGAACCCTTAAACAGTAAACAGGATTGGGCGCACTCTGCTCCACCTCTCAGCTGGATTGCCTCTGTGCATACTGGGTCATGCACTTTGTTTCTCTTCGCACATGGAAAAGAAAGGGTTTGTAAGTATTTCACCAGGTTTGGTGTAAGTAGGTACTTGTTATCTCCAGGCATCTCTAGACACGAGCATCGACTCGTGTTTCTGGATCAATATCCTTCATCAGTAGAGATAGGTAATGAGGCCGCTGAATAGGCTGCCCAACGAACAGTCACAGGCTTAGATGCCTAACCGGGTGCGCAGGTGCAGCACCACTAGCTCGTCAGCTAGGGAGGCTCACAAGAGCCCTTAAACAGTAAAAAGGATAGGGCGCACTCTGCTCCACCTCTCAGCTGGATCGCCTCTGTGCATACTGGGTCATGCAGTTCGTTTGTCTTTGCACATGGAAAAGAAAGGGTATGTAAGTATTTCACCAGGTCTGGTGTAAGTAGGTACTTGTTATCTCCAGGCATCTCTAGACACGAGCATCGACTCGTGTTTCTGGATCAATATCCTTCATCAGAAGAGATAGGTAATGGGGCCGCTGAATAGGCTGCCCAACGAACAGTCGCAGGCTTAAATGCATAACCGGGCGCGCAGGTACAGCACCACTAGCTCGTCAGCTAAGGAGGCTCACGGGAGCCCTTAAACAGTAAACAGGATTGGGCGCACTCTGCTCCACCTCTCAGCTGGATTGCCTCTGTGCATACTGGGTCATGCAGTTCGTTTGTCTTCGCACATGGAAAAGAAAGGGTTTGTAAGTATTTCACCAGGTTTGGTGTAAGTAGGTACTTGTTATCTCCAGGCATCTCTAGACACGAGCATCGACTCGTGTTTCTGGATCAATATCCTTCATCAGTAGAGATAGGTAATGAGGCCGCTGAATAGGCTGCCCAACGAACAGTCACAGGCTTAGATGCCTAACCGGGCACGCAGGTGCAGCACCACTAGCTCGTCAGCTAGGGAGGCTCACGGGAACCCTTAAACAGTAAACAGGATTGGGCGCACTCTGCTCCACCTCTCAGCTGGATTGCCTCTGTGCATACTGGGTCATGCAGTTCGTTTCTCTTCGCACATAGAAAAGAAAGGGTTTGTAAGTATTTCACCAGATTTGGTGTAAGTAGGTACTTGTTATCTCCAGGCATCTCTAGACACGAGCATCGACTCGTGTTTCTGGATCAATATCCTTCATCAGTAGAGATAGGTAATGAGGCCGCTGAATAGGCTGCCCAACGAACAGTCACAGGCTTAGATGCCTAACCGGGCACGCAGGTGCAGCACCACTAGCTCGTCAGCTAGGGAAGCTCACGGGAACCCTTAAACAGTAAACAGGATTGGGCGCACTCTGCTCCACCTCTCAGCTGGATTGCCTCTGTGCATACTTGGTCATGCACTTTGTTTCTCTTCGCACATGGAAAAGAAAGGGTTTGTAAGTATTTCACCAGGTTTGGTGTAAGTAGGTACTTGTTATCTCCAGGCATCTCTAGACACGAGCATCGACTCGTGTTTCTGGATCAATATCCTTCATCAGTAGAGATAGGTAATGAGGCTGCTGAATAGGCTGCCCAACGAACAGTCACAGGCTTAGATGCCTAACCGGGCACGCAGGTGCAGCATCACTAGCTCGTCAGCTAGGGAGGCTCACGGGAGCCCTTAAACAGTAAACAGGATTGGGTGCACTCTGCTCCACCTCTCAGCTGGATTGCCTCTGTGCATACTCAGTCATGCAGTTTGTTTGTCTTCGCATATGGAAAAGAAAGAGTTTGTAAGTATTTCACCACGTTTGGTGTAAGTAGGTACTTGTTATCTCCAGGCATCTCTAGACACGAGCATCGACTCGTGTTTCTGGATCAATATCCTTCATCAGAAGAGATAGGTAATGGGGCCGCTGAATAGGCTGCCCAACGAACAGTCGCAGGCTTAAATGCATAACCGGGCGCGCAGGTACAGCACCACTAGCTCGTCAGCTAAGGAGGCTCACGGGAGCCCTTAAACAGTAAACAGGATTGGGCGCACTCTGCTCCACCTCTCAGCTGGATTGCCTCTGTGCATACTGGGTCATGCAGTTCGTTTGTCTTTGCACATGGAAAAGAAAGGGTTTGTAAGTCTTTCACCAGGTTTGGTGTAAGTAGGTACTTGTTATCTCCAGGCATCTCTAGACACGAGCATCGACTCGTGTTTCTGGATCAATATCCTTCATCAGTAGAGGTAGGTAATGAGGCCGCTGAATAGGCTGCCCAACGAACAGTCACAGGCTTAGATGCCTAACCAGGTGTGCAGGTGCAGCACCACTAGCTCGTCAGCTAGGGAGGCTCACGGGAGCCCTTAAACAGTAAACAGGATTGGGCGCACTCTGCTCCACCTCTCAGCTGGATTGCCTCTGTGCATACTGGGTCATGCAGTTCGTTTGTCTTTGCACATGGAAAAGAAAGGGTTTGTAAGTCTTTCACCAGGTTTGGTGTAAGTAGGTACTTGTTATCTCCAGGCATCTCTAGACACGAGCATCGACTCGTGTTTCTGGATCAATATCCTTCATCAGTAGAGATAGGTAATGAGGCCGCTGAATAGGCTGCCCAACGAACAGTCACAGGCTTAGATGCCTAACCGGGTGCGCAGGTGCAGCACCACTAGCTCGTCAGCTAGGGAGGCTCACAGGAGCCCTTAAACAGTAAAAAGGATAGGGCGCACTCTGCTCCACCTCTCAGCTGGATCGCCTCTGTGCATACTGGGTCATGCAGTTCGTTTGTCTTTGCACATGGAAAAGAAAGGGTATGTAAGTATTTCACCAGGTCTGGTGTAAGTAGGTACTTGTTATCTCCAGGCATCTCTAGACACGAGCATCGACTCGTGTTTCTGGATCAATATCCTTCATCAGTAGAGATAGGTAATGAGGCTGCTGAATAGGCTGCCCAACGAACAGGCACAGGCTTAGATGCCTAACCGGGCACGCAGGTGCAGCATCACTAGCTCGTCAGCTAGGGAGGCTCACGGGAGCCCTTAAACAGTAAACAGGATTGAGTGCACTCTGCTCCACCTCTCAGCTGGATTGCCTCTGTGCATACTGGGTCATGCAGTTCGTTTGTCTTCGCACATGGAAAAGAAAGGGTTTGTAAGTATTTCACCAGGTTTGGTGTAAGTAGGTACTTGTTATCTCCAGGCATCTCTAGACACGAGCATCGACTCGTGTTTCTGGATCAATATCCTTCATCAGTAGAGATAGGTTATGGGGCCGCTGAATAGGCTGCCCAACGAACAGTCACAGGCTTAGATGCATAACCGGGCGCGCAGGTACAGCACCACTAGCTCGTCAGCTAAGGAGGCTCACGGGAGCCCTTAAACAGTAAACAGGATTGGGCGCACTCTGCTCCACCTCTCAGCTGGATTGCCTCTGTGCATACTGGGTCATGCAGTTCGTTTGTCTTTGCACATGGAAAAGAAAGGGTTTGTAAGTCTTTCACCAGGTTTGGTGTAAGTAGGTACTTGTTATCTCCAGGCATCTCTAGACACGAGCATCGACTCGTGTTTCTGGATCAATATCCTTCATCAGTAGAGATAGGTAATGAGGCCGCTGAATAGGCTGCCCAACGAACAGTCACAGGCTTAGATGCCTAACCAGGTGTGCAGGTGCAGCACCACTAGCTCGTCAGCTAGGGAGGCTCATGGGAACCCTTAAACAGTAAACAGGATTGGGCGCACTCTGCTCCTCCTCTCAGCTGGATTGCCTCTGTGCATACTGAGTCATGCACTTTGTTTCTCTTCGCACATGGGAAAGAAAGGGTTTGTAAGTATTTCACCAGGTTTGGTGTAAGTAGGTACTTGTTATCTCCAGGCATCTCTAGACACGAGCATCGACTCGTGTTTCTGGATCAATATCCTTCATCAGTAGAGATAGGTAATGAGGCCGCTGAATAGGCTGCCCAACGAACAGTCACAGGCTTAGATGCCTAACCGGGTGCGCAGGTGCAGCACCACTAGCTCGTCAGCTAGGGAGGCTCACAGGAGCCCTTAAACAGTAAAAAGGATAGGGCGCACTCTGCTCCACCTCTCAGCTGGATCGCCTCTGTGCATACTGGGTCATGCAGTTCGTTTGTCTTTGCACATGGAAAAGAAAGGGTATGTAAGTATTTCACCAGGTTTGGTGTAAGTAGGTACTTGTTATCTCCAGGCATCTCTAGACACGAGCATCGACTCGTGTTTCTGGATCAATATCCTTCATCAGTAGAGATAGGTAATGAGGCTGCTGAATAGGCTGCCCAACGAACAGTCACAGGCGTAGATGCCTAACCGGGCACGCAGGTGCAGCATCACTAGCTCGTCAGCTAGGGAGGCTCACGGGAGCCCTTAAACAGTAAACAGGATTGGGTGCACTCTGCTCCACCTCTCAGCTGGATTGCCTCTGTGCATACTGGGTCATGCAGTTCGTTTGTCTTCGCACATGGAAAAGAAAGGGTTTGTAAGTATTTCACCAGGTTTGGTGTAAGTAGGTACTTGTTATCTCCAGGCATCTCTAGACACGAGCATCGACTCGTGTTTCTGGATCAATATCCTTCATCAGTAGAGATAGGTAATGAGGCTGCTGAATAGGCTGCCCAACGAACAGTCACAGGCTTAGATGCCTAACCGGGCACGCAGGTGCAGCATCACTAGCTCGTCAGCTAGGGAGGCTCACGGGAGCCCTTAAACAGTAAACAGGATTGGGTGCACTCTGCTCCACCTCTCAGCTGGATTGCCTCTGTGCATACTGGGTCATGCAGTTCGTTTCTCTTTGCACATAGAAAAGAAAGGGTTTGTAAGTATTTCACCAGATTTGGTGTAAGTAGGTACTTGTTATTCCAGGCATCTCTAGACACGAGCATCGACTCGTGTTTCTGGATCAATATCCTTCATCAGTAGAGATAGGTGATGAGGCCGCTGAATAGGCTGCCCAACGAACAGTCACAGGCTTAGATGCCTAATCGGGTGCGCAGGTGCAGCACCACTAGCTCGTCAGCTAGGGAGGCTCATGGGAACCCTTAAACAGTAAACAGGATTGGGCGCACTCTGCTCCACCTCTCAGCTGGATTGCCTCTGTGCATACTGGGTCATGTACTTTGTTTCTCTTTGCACATGGAAAAGAAAGGGTTTGTAAGTATTTCACCAGGTTTGGTGTAAGTAGGTACTTGTTATCTCCAGGCATCTCTAGACACGAGCATCGACTCGTGTTTCGGGATCAATATCCTTCATCAGTAGAGATAGGTAATGAGGCCGCTGAATAGGCTGCCCAACGAACAGTCACAGGCTTAGATGCCTAACCGGGCATGCAGGTGCAGCACCACTAGCTCGTCAGCTAGGGAGGCTCACGGGAACCCTTAAACAGTAAACAGGATTGGGCGCACTCTGCTCCACCTCTCAGCTGGATTGCCTCTGTGCATACTGGGTCATGCAGTTCGTTTCTCTTCGCACATAGAAAAGAAAGGGTTTGTAAGTATTTTACCAGATTTGGTGTAAGTAGGTACTTGTTATCTCCAGGCATCTCTAGACACGAGCATCGACTCGTGTTTCTGGATCAATATCCTTCATCAGTAGAGATAGGTGATGAGGCCGCTGAATAGGCTGCCCAACGAACAGTCACAGGCTTAGATGCCTAACCGGGTGCGCAGGTGCAGCACCACTAGCTCGTCAGCTAGCGAGGCTCAAGGGAGCCCTTAAACAGTAAACAGGATTGGGCGCACTCTGCTCCACCTTTCAGCTGGATTGCCTCTGTGCATACTGGGTCATGCAGTTCGTTTCTCTTCGCACATGGAAAAGAAAGGGTTTGTAAGTATTTCACGAGGTTTGGTGTAAGTAGGTACATGTTATCTCCAGGCATCTCTAGACACGAGCATCGACTCGTGTTTCTGGATCAATATCCTTCATCAGTAGAGATAGGTGATGAGGCCGCTGAATAGGCTGCCCAACGAACAGTCACAGGCTTAGATTCCTAACCGGGTGCGCAGGTGCAGCACCACTAGCTCGTCATCTAGGGAGGCTCATGGGAACCCTTAAACAGTAAACAGGATTGGGCGCACTCTGCTCCACCTCTCAGCTGGATTGCCTCTGTGCATACTGGGTCATGCACTTTGTTTCTCTTTGCACATGGAAAAGAAAGGGTTTGTAAGTATTTCACCAGGTTTGGTGTAAGTAGGTACTTGTTATCTCCAGGCATCTCTAGACACGAGCATCGACTCGTGTTTCTGGATCAATATCCTTCATCAGTAGAGATAGGTAATGAGGCTGCTGAATAGGCTGCCCAACGAACAGTCACAGGCTTAGATGCCTAACCGGGCACGCAGGTGCAGCATCACTAGCTCGTCAGCTAGGGAGGCTCACGGGAGCCCTTAAACAGTAAACAGGATTGGGTGCACTCTGCTCCACCTCTCAGCTGGATTGCCTCTGTGCATACTGGGTCATGCAGTTCGTTTCTCTTCGCACATAGAAAAGAAAGGGTTTGTAAGTATTTCACCAGATTTGGTGTAAGTAGGTACTTGTTATCTCCAGGCATCTCTAGACACGAGCATCGACTCGTGTTTCTGGATCAATATCCTTCATCAGTAGAGATAGGTGATGAGGCCGCTGAATAGGCTGCCCAACAAACAGTCACAGGCTTAGATGCCTGATCGGGTGCGCAGGTGCAGCACCACTAGCTCGTCAGCTAGGGAGGCTCATGGGAACCTTTAAACAGTAAACAGGATTGGGCGCACTCTGCTCCACCTCTCAGCTGGATTGCCTCTGTGCATACTGGGTCATGTACTTTGTTTCTCTTTGCACATGGAAAAGAAAGGGTTTGTAAGTATTTCACCAGGTTTGGTGTAAGTAGGTACTTGTTATCTCCAGGCATCTCTAGACACGAGCATCGACTCGTGTTTCTGGATCAATATCCTCCATCAGTAGAGATAGGTAATGAGGCTGCTGAATAGGCTGCCCAACGAACAGTCACAGGCTTAGATGCCTAACCGGGCACGCAGGTGCAGCATCACTAGCTCGTCAGCTAGGGAGGCTCACGGGAGCCCTTAAACAGTAAACAGGATTGGGTGCACTCTGCTCCACCTCTCAGCTGGATTGCCTCTGTGCATACTGGGTCATGCAGTTTGTTTCTCTTCGCACATAGAAAAGAAAGGGTTTGTAAGTATTTCACCAGATTTGGTGTAAGTAGGTACTTGTTATCTCCAGGCATCTCTAGACACGAGCATCGACTCGTGTTTCTGGATCAATATCCTTCATCAGTAGAGATAGGTGATGAGGCCGCTGAATAGGCTGCCCAACGAACAGTCACAGGCTTAGATGCCTAATCGGGCGCGCAGGTGCAGCACCACTAGCTCGTCAGCTAGGGAGGCTCACGGGAGCCCTTAAACAGTAAACAGGGTTGGGTGCACTCTGCTCCACCTCTCAGCTGGATTGCCTCTCTGCATACTGGGTCATGCAGTTCGTTTCTCTTCGCACATAGAAAAGAAAGGGTTTGTAAGTATTTCACCAGATTTGGTGTATGTAGGTACTTGTTATCTCCAGGCATCTCTAGACACGAGCATCGACTCGTGTTTCTGGATCAATATCCTTCATCAGTAGAGATAGGTAATGAGGCCGCTGAATAGGCTGCCCAACGAACAGTCACAGGCTTAGATGCCTAACCGGGCACGCAGGTGCAGCACCACTAGCTCGTCAGCTAGGGAGGCTCACGGGAACCCTTAAACAGTAAACAGGATTGGGCGTACTCTGCTCCACCTCTCAGCTGGATTGCCTCTGTGCATACTTGGTCATGCACTTTGTTTCTCTTCGCACATGGAAAAGAAAGGGTTTGTAAGTATTTCACCAGGTTTGGTGTAAGTAGGTACTTGTTATCTCCAGGCATCTCTAGACACGAGCATCGACTCGTGTTTCTGGATCAATATCCTTCATCAGTAGAGATAGGTAATGAGGCTGCTGAATAGGCTGCCCAACGAACAGTCACAGGCTTAGATGCCTAACCGGGCACGCAGGTGCAGCATCACTAGCTCGTCAGCTAGGGAGGCTCACGGGAGCCCTTAAACAGTAAACAGGGTTGGGTGCACTCTGCTCCACCTCTCAGCTGGATTGCCTCTCTGCATACTGGGTCATGCAGTTCGTTTCTCTTCGCACATAGAAAAGAAAGGGTTTGTAAGTATTTCACCAGATTTGGTGTATGTAGGTACTTGTTATCTCCAGGCATCTCTAGACACGAGCATCGACTCGTGTTTCTGGATCAATATCCTTCATCAGTAGAGATAGGTAATGAGGCCGCTGAATAGGCTGCCCAACGAACAGTCACAGGCTTAGATGCCTAACCGGGCACGCAGGAGCAGCACCACTAGCTCGTCAGCTAGGGAGGCTCACGGGAACCCTTAAACAGTAAACAGGATTGGGCGCACTCTGCTCCACCTCTCAGCTGGATTGCCTCTGTGCATACTTGGTCATGCACTTTGTTTCTCTTCGCACATGGAAAAGAAAGGGTTTGTAAGTATTTCACCAGGTTTGGTGTAAGTAGGTACTTGTTATCTCCAGGCATCTCTAGACACGAGCATCGACTCGTGTTTCTGGATCAATATCCTTCATCAGTAGAGATAGGTAATGAGGCTGCTGAATAGGCTGCCCAACGAACAGTCACAGGCTTAGATGCCTAACCGGGCACGCAGGTGCAGCATCACTAGCTCGTCAGCTAGGGAGGCTCACGGGAGCCCTTAAACAGTAAACAGGATTGGGTGCACTCTGCTCCACCTCTCAGCTGGATTGCCTCTGTGCATACTGGGTCATGCAGTTCGTTTCTCTTCGCACATAGAAAAGAAAGGGTTTGTAAGTATTTCACCAGATTTGGTGTAAGTAGGTACTTGTTATCTCCAGGCATCTCTAGACACGAGCATCGACTCGTGTTTCTGGATCAATATCCTTCATCAGTAGAGATAGGTGATGAGGCCGCTGAATAGGCTGCCCAACTAACAGTCACAGGCTTAGATGCCTAATCGGGTGCGCAGGTGCAGCACCACTAGCTCGTCAGCTAGGGAGGCTCACGGGAGCCCTTAAACAGTAAACAGGATTGGGTGCACTCTGCTCCACCTCTCAGCTGGATTGCCTCTGTGCATACTGGGTCATGCAGTTCGTTTCTCTTCTCACATAGAAAAGAAAGGGTTTGTAAGTATTTCACCAGATTTGGTGTAAGTAGGTACTTGTTATCTCCAGGCATCTCTAGACACGAGCATCGACTCGTGTTTCTGGATCAATATCCTTCATCAGTAGAGATAGGTGATGAGGCCGCTGAATAGGCTGCCCAACGAACAGTCACAGGCTTAGATGCCTAACCCGGCACGCAGGTGCAGCATCACTAGCTCGTCAGCTAGGGAGGCTCATGGGAACCCTTAAACAGTAAACAGGATTGGGCGCACTCTGCTCCACCTCTCAGCTGGATTGCCTCTGTGCATACTGGGTCATGCACTTTGTTTCTCTTTGCACATGGAAAAGAAAGGGTTTGTAAGTATTTCACCAGATTTGGTGTAAGTAGGTACTTGTTATCTCCAGGCATCTCTAGACACGAGCATCGACTCGTGTTTCTGGATCAATATCCTTCATCAGTAGAGATAGGTGATGAGGCCGCTGAATAGGCTGCCCAACGAACAGTCACAGGCTTAGATGCCTAACCGGGTGCGCAGGTGCAGCACCACTAGCTCGTCAGCTAGGGAGGCTCATGGGAACCCTTAAACAGTAAACAGGATTGGGCGCACTCTGCTCCACCTCTCAGCTGGATTGCCTCTGTGCATACTGGGTCATGCAGTTCGTTTGTCTTTGCACATGGAAAAGAAAGGGTTTGTAAGTCTTTCACCAAGTTTGGTGTAAGTAGGTACTTGTTATCTCCAGGCATCTCTAGACACGAGCATCGACTCGTGTTTCTGGATCAATATCCTTCATCAGTAGAGATAGGTAATGAGGCCGCTGAATAGGCTGCCCAACGAACAGTCACAGGCTTAGATGCCTAACCAGGTGTGCAGGTGCAGCACCACTAGCTCGTCAGCTAGGGAGGCTCATGGGAACCCTTAAACAGTAAACAGGATTGGGCGCACTCTGCTCCACCTCTCAGCTGGATTGCCTCTGTGCATACTGGGTCATGCACTTTGTTTCTCTTCGCACATGGAAAAGAAAGGGTTTGTAAGTATTTCACCAGGTTTGGTGTAAGTAGGTACTTGTTATCTCCAGGCATCTCTAGACACGAGCATCGACTCGTGTTTCTGGATCAATATCCTTCATCAGTAGAGATAGGTAATGAGGCCGCTGAATAGGCTGCCCAACGAACAGTCACAGGCTTAGATGCCTAACCGGGTGCGCAGGTGCAGCACCACTAGCTCGTCAGCTAGGGAGGCTCACAGGAGCCCTTAAACAGTAAAAAGGATAGGGCGCACTCTGCTCCACCTCTCAGCTGGATCGCCTCTGTGCATACTGGGTCATGCAGTTCGTTTGTCTTTGCACATGGAAAAGAAAGGGTATGTAAGCATTTCACCAGGTTTGGTGTAAGTAGGTACTTGTTATCTCCAGGCATTTCTAGACACGAGCATCGACTCGTGTTTCTGGATCAATATCCTTCATCAGTAGAGATAGGTAATGAGGCTGCTGAATAGGCTGCCCAACGAACAGTCACAGGCGTAGATGCCTAATCGGGCACGCAGGTGCAGCATCACTAGCTCGTCAGCTAGGGAGGCTCACGGGAGCCCTTAAACAGTAAACAGGATTGGGTGCACTCTGCTCCACCTCTCAGCTGGATTGCCTCTGTGCATACTGGGTCATGCAGTTCGTTTGTCTTCGCACATGGAAAAGAAAGGGTTTGTAAGTATTTCACCAGGTTTGGTGTAAGTAGGTACTTGTTATCTCCAGGCATCTCTAGACACGAGCATCGACTCGTGTTTCTGGATCAATATCCTTCATCAGTAGAGATAGGTAATGAGGCTGCTGAATAGGCTGCCCAACGAACAGTCACAGGCTTAGATGCCTAACCGGGCACGCAGGTGCAGCATCACTAGCTCGTCAGCTAGGGAGGCTCACGGGAGCCCTTAAACAGTAAACAGGATTGGGTGCACTCTGCTCCACCTCTCAGCTGGATTGCCTCTGTGCATACTGGGTCATGCAGTTCGTTTCTCTTTGCACATAGAAAAGAAAGGGTTTGTAAGTATTTCACCAGATTTGGTGTAAGTAGGTACTTGTTATTCCAGGCATCTCTAGACACGAGCATCGACTCGTGTTTCTGGATCAATATCCTTCATCAGTAGAGATAGGTGATGAGGCCGCTGAATAGGCTGCCCAACGAACAGTCACAGGCTTAGATGCCTAATCGGGTGCGCAGGTGCAGCACCACTAGCTCGTCAGCTAGGGAGGCTCATGGGAACCCTTAAACAGTAAACAGGATTGGGCGCACTCTGCTCCACCTCTAAGCTGGATTGCCTCTGTGCATACTGGGTCATGCAGTTCGTTTCTCTTCGCACATAGAAAAGAAAGGGTTTGTAAGTATTTCACCAGATTTGGTGTAAGTAGGTACTTGTTATCTCCAGGCATCTCTAGACACGAGCATCGACTCGTGTTTCTGGATCAATATCCTTCATCAGTAGAGATAGGTGATGAGGCCGCTGAATAGGCTGCCCAACGAACAGTCACAGGCTTAGATGCCTAACCGGGTGCGCAGGTGCAGCACCACTAGCTCGTAAGCTAGCGAGGCTCAAGGGAGCCCTTAAACAGTAAACAGGATTGGGCGCACTCTGCTCCACCTTTCAGCTGGATTGCCTCTGTGCATACTGGGTCATGCAGTTCGTTTCTCTTCGCACATGGAAAAGAAAGGGTTTGTAAGTATTTCACGAGGTTTGGTGTAAGTAGGTACATGTTATCTCCAGGCATCTCTAGACACGAGCATCGACTCGTGTTTCTGGATCAATATCCTTCATCAGTAGAGATAGGTGATGAGGCCGCTGAATAGGCTGCCCAACGAACAGTCACAGGCTTAGATGCCTAACAGGGCGCGCAGGTGCAGCACCACTAGCTCGTCAGCTAGGGAGGCTCATGGGAACCCTTAAACAGTAAACAGGATTGGGCGCACTCTGCTCCACCTCTCAGCTGGATTGCCTCTGTGCATACTGGGTCATGCAGTTCGTTTCTCTTCGCACATAGAAAAGAAAGGGTTTGTAAGTATTTCATCAGATTTGGTGTAAGTAGGTACTTGTTATCTCCAGGCATCTCTAGACACGAGCATCGACTCGTGTTTCTGGATCAATATCCTTCATCAGTAGAGATAGGTGATGAGGCCGCTGAATAGGCTGCCCAACGAACAGTCACAGGCTTAGATGCCTAACCGGGTGCGCAGGTGCAGCACCACTAGCTCGTCATCTAGGGAGGCTCATGGGAACCCTTAAACAGTAAACAGGATTGGGCGCACTCTGCTCCACCTCTCAGCTGGATTGCCTCTGTGCATACTGGGTCATGCACTTTGTTTCTCTTTGCACATGGAAAAGAAAGGGTTTGTAAGTATTTCACCAGGTTTGGTGTAAGTAGGTACTTGTTATCTCCAGGCATCTCTAGACACGAGCATCGACTCGTGTTTCTGGATCAATATCCTTCATCAGTAGAGATAGGTAATGAGGCTGCTGAATAGGCTGCCCAACGAACAGTCACAGGCTTAGATGCCTAACCGGGCACGCAGGTGCAGCATCACTAGCTCGTCAGCTAGGGAGGCTCACGGGAGCCCTTAAACAGTAAACAGGATTGGGTGCACTCTGCTCCACCTCTCAGCTGGATTGCCTCTGTCCATACTGGGTCATGCAGTTCGTTTCTCTTCGCACATAGAAAAGAAAGGGTTTGTAAGTATTTCACCAGATTTGGTGTAAGTAGGTACTTGTTATCTCCAGGCATCTCTAGACACGAGCATCGACTCGTGTTTCTGGATCAATATCCTTCATCAGTAGAGATAGGTGATGAGGCCGCTGAATAGGCTGCCCAACGAACAGTCACAGGCTTAGATGCCTAACCGGGTGCGCAGGTGCAGCACCACTAGCTCGTCATCTAGGGAGGCTCATGGGAACCCTTAAACAGTAAACAGGATTGGGCGCACTCTGCTCCACCTCTCAGCTGGATTGCCTCTCTGCATACTGGGTCATGCACTTTGTTTCTCTTTGCACATGGAAAAGAAAGGGTTTGTAAGTATTTCACCAGGTTTGGTGTAAGTAGGTACTTGTTATCTCCAGGCATCTCTAGACACGAGCATCGACTCGTGTTTCTGGATCAATATCCTTCATCAGTAGAGATAGGTAATGAGGCCGCTGAATAGGCTGCCCAACGAACAGTCACAGGCTTAGATGCCTAACCGGGCACGCAGGTGCAGCACCACTAGCTCGTCAGCTAGGGAGGCTCACGGGAACCCTTAAACAGTAAACAGGATTGGGCGCACTCTGCTCCACCTCTCAGCTGGATTGCCTCTGTGCATACTTGGTCATGCACTTTGTTTCTCTTCGCACATGGAAAAGAAAGGGTTTGTAAGTATTTCACCAGGTTTGGTGTAAGTAGGTACTTGTTATCTCCAGGCATCTCTAGACACGAGCATCGACTTGTGTTTCTGGATCAATATCCTTCATCAGTAGAGATAGGTAATGAGGCTGTTGAATAGGCTGCCCAACGAACAGTCACAGGCTTAGATGCCTAACCGGGCACGCAGGTGCAGCATCACTAGCTCGTCAGCTAGGGAGGCTCACGGGAGCCCTTAAACAGTAAACAGGATTGGGTGCACTCTGCTCCACCTCTCAGCTGGATTGCCTCTGTGCATACTGGGTCATGCAGTTCGTTTCTCTTCGCACATAGAAAAGAAAGGGTTTGTAAGTATTTCACCAGATTTGGTGTAAGTAGGTACTTGTTATCTCCAGGCATCTCTAGACACGAGCATCGACTCGTGTTTCTGGATCAATATCCTTCATCAGTAGAGATAGGTGATGAGGCCGCTGAATAGGCTGCCCAACGAACAGTCACAGGCTTAGATGCCTAATCGGGTGCGCAGGTGCAGCACCACTAGCTCGTCAGCTAGGGAGGCTCATGGGAACCCTTAAACAGTAAACCGGATTGGGCGCACTCTGCTCCACCTCTCAGCTGGATTGCCTCTGTGCATACTGGGTCATGTACTTTGTTTCTCTTTGCACATGGAAAAGAAAGGGTTTGTAAGTATTTCACCAGGTTTGGTGTAAGTAGGTACTTGTTATCTCCAGGCATCTCTAGACACGAGCATCGACTCGTGTTTCTGGATCAATATCCTTCATCAGTAGAGATAGGTAATGAGGCCGCTGAATAGGCTGCCCAACGAACAGTCACAGGCTTAGATGCCTAACCGGGCATGCAGGTGCAGCACCACTAGCTCGTCAGCTAGGGAGGCTCACGGGAACCCTTAAACAGTAAACAGGATTGGGCGCACTCTGCTCCACCTCTCAGCTGGATTGCCTCTGTGCATACTTGGTCATGCACTTTGTTTCTCTTCGCACATGGAAAAGAAAGTGTTTGTAAGTATTTCACCAGGTTTGGTGTAAGTAGGTACTTGTTATCTCCAGGCATCTCTAGACACGAGCATCGACTCGTGTTTCTGGATCAATATCCTTCATCAGTAGAGATAGGTAATGAGGCTGCTGAATAGGCTGCCCAACGAACAGTCACAGGCTTAGATGCCTAACCGGGCACGCAGGTGCAGCATCACTAGCTCGTCAGCTAGGGAGGCTCACGGGAGCCCTTAAACAGTAAACAGGGTTGGGTGCACTCTGCTCCACCTCTCAGCTGGATTGCCTCTCTGCATACTGGGTCATGCAGTTCGTTTCTCTTCGCACATAGAAAAGAAAGGGTTTGTAAGTATTTCACCAGATTTGGTGTATGTAGGTACTTGTTATCTCCAGGCATCTCTAGACACGAGCATCGACTCGTGTTTCTGGATCAATATCCTTCATCAGTAGAGATAGGTAATGAGGCCGCTGAATAGGCTGCCCAACGAACAGTCACAGGCTTAGATGCCTAACCGGGCACGCAGGTGCAGCACCACTAGCTCGTCAGCTAGGGAGGCTCACGGGAACCCTTAAACAGTAAACAGGATTGGGCGCACTCTGCTCCACCTCTCAGCTGGATTGCCTCTGTGCATACTTGGTCATGCACTTTGTTTCTCTTCGCACATGGAAAAGAAAGGGTTTGTAAGTATTTCACCAGGTTTGGTGTAAGTAGGTACTTGTTATCTCCAGGCATCTCTAGACACGAGCATCGACTCGTGTTTCTGGATCAATATCCTTCATCAGTAGAGATAGGTAATGAGGCTGCTGAATAGGCTGCCCAACGAACAGTCACAGGCTTAGATGCCTAACCGGGCACCCAGGTGCAGCATCACTAGCTCGTCAGCTAGGGAGGCTCACGGGAGCCCTTAAACAGTAAACAGGATTGGGTGCACTCTGCTCCACCTCTCAGCTGGATTGCCTCTGTGCATACTGGGTCATGCAGTTCGTTTCTCTTCGCACATAGAAAAGAAAGGGTTTGTAAGTATTTCACCAGATTTGGTGTAAGTAGGTACTTGTTATCTCCAGGCATCTCTAGACACGAGCATCGACTCGTGTTTCTGGATCAATATCCTTCATCAGTAGAGATAGGTGATGAGGCCGCTGAATAGGCTGCCCAACAAACAGTCACAGGCTTAGATGCCTGATCGGGTGCGCAGGTGCAGCACCACTAGCTCGTCAGCTAGGGAGGCTCATGGGAACCCTTAAACAGTAAACAGGATTGGGCGCACTCTGCTCCACCTCTCAGCTGGATTGCCTCTGTGCATACTGGGTCATGTACTTTGTTTCTCTTTGCACATGGAAAAGAAAGGGTTTGTAAGTATTTCACCAGATTTGGTGTAAGTAGGTACTTGTTATCTCCAGGCATCTCTAGACACGAGCATCGACTCGTGTTTCTGGATCAATATCCTTCATCAGTAGAGATAGGTGATGAGGCCGCTGAATAGGCTGCCCAACGAACAGTCACAGGCTTAGATGCCTAACCGGGTGCGCAGGTGCAGCACCACTAGCTCGTAAGCTAGCGAGGCTCAAGGGAGCCCTTAAACAGTAAACAGGATTGGGCGCACTCTGCTCCACCTTTCAGCTGGATTGCCTCTGTGCATACTGGGTCATGCAGTTCGTTTCTCTTCGCACATGGAAAAGAAAGGGTTTGTAAGTATTTCACGAGGTTTGGTGTAAGTAGGTACATGTTATCTCCAGGCATCTCTAGACACGAGCATCGACTCGTGTTTCTGGATCAATATCCTTCATCAGTAGAGATAGGTGATGAGGCCGCTGAATAGGCTGCCCAACGAACAGTCACAGGCTTAGATGCCTAACAGGGCGCGCAGGTGCAGCACCACTAGCTCGTCAGCTAGGGAGGCTCATGGGAACCCTTAAACAGTAAACAGGATTGGGCGCACTCTGCTCCACCTCTCAGCTGGATTGCCTCTGTGCATACTGGGTCATGCAGTTCGTTTCTCTTCGCACATAGAAAAGAAAGGGTTTGTAAGTATTTCATCAGATTTGGTGTAAGTAGGTACTTGTTATCTCCAGGCATCTCTAGACACGAGCATCGACTCGTGTTTCTGGATCAATATCCTTCATCAGTAGAGATAGGTGATGAGGCCGCTGAATAGGCTGCCCAACGAACAGTCACAGGCTTAGATGCCTAACCGGGTGCGCAGGTGCAGCACCACTAGCTCGTCATCTAGGGAGGCTCATGGGAACCCTTAAACAGTAAACAGGATTGGGCGCACTCTGCTCCACCTCTCAGCTGGATTGCCTCTGTGCATACTGGGTCATGCACTTTGTTTCTCTTTGCACATGGAAAAGAAAGGGTTTGTAAGTATTTCACCAGGTTTGGTGTAAGTAGGTACTTGTTATCTCCAGGCATCTCTAGACACGAGCATCGACTCGTGTTTCTGGATCAATATCCTTCATCAGTAGAGATAGGTAATGAGGCTGCTGAATAGGCTGCCCAACGAACAGTCACAGGCTTAGATGCCTAACCGGGCACGCAGGTGCAGCATCACTAGCTCGTCAGCTAGGGAGGCTCACGGGAGCCCTTAAACAGTAAACAGGATTGGGTGCACTCTGCTCCACCTCTCAGCTGGATTGCCTCTGTGCATACTGGGTCATGCAGTTCGTTTCTCTTCGCACATAGAAAAGAAAGGGTTTGTAAGTATTTCACCAGATTTGGTGTAAGTAGGTACTTGTTATCTCCAGGCATCTCTAGACACGAGCATCGACTCGTGTTTCTGGATCAATATCCTTCATCAGTAGAGATAGGTGATGAGGCCGCTGAATAGGCTGCCCAACTAACAGTCACAGGCTTAGATGCCTAATCGGGTGCGCAGGTGCAGCACCACTAGCTCGTCAGCTAGGGAGGCTCACGGGAGCCCTTAAACAGTAAACAGGATTGGGTGCACTCTGCTCCACCTCTCAGCTGGATTGCCTCTGTGCATACTGGGTCATGCAGTTCGTTTCTCTTCTCACATAGAAAAGAAAGGGTTTGTAAGTATTTCACCAGATTTGGTGTAAGTAGGTACTTGTTATCTCCAGGCATCTCTAGACACGAGCATCGACTCGTGTTTCTGGATCAATATCCTTCATCAGTAGAGATAGGTGATGAGGCCGCTGAATAGGCTGCCCAACGAACAGTCACAGGCTTAGATGCCTAACCCGGCACGCAGGTGCAGCATCACTAGCTCGTCAGCTAGGGAGGCTCATGGGAACCCTTAAACAGTAAACAGGATTGGGCGCACTCTGCTCCACCTCTCAGCTGGATTGCCTCTGTGCATACTGGGTCATGCACTTTGTTTCTCTTTGCACATGGAAAAGAAAGGGTTTGTAAGTATTTCACCAGATTTGGTGTAAGTAGGTACTTGTTATCTCCAGGCATCTCTAGACACGAGCATCGACTCGTGTTTCTGGATCAATATCCTTCATCAGTAGAGATAGGTGATGAGGCCGCTGAATAGGCTGCCCAACGAACAGTCACAGGCTTAGATGCCTAACCGGGTGCGCAGGTGCAGCACCACTAGCTCGTCAGCTAGGGAGGCTCATGGGAACCCTTAAACAGTAAACAGGATTGGGCGCACTCTGCTCCACCTCTCAGCTGGATTGCCTCTGTGCATACTGGGTCATGCAGTTCGTTTGTCTTTGCACATGGAAAAGAAAGGGTTTGTAAGTCTTTCACCAAGTTTGGTGTAAGTAGGTACTTGTTATCTCCAGGCATCTCTAGACACGAGCATCGACTCGTGTTTCTGGATCAATATCCTTCATCAGTAGAGATAGGTAATGAGGCCGCTGAATAGGCTGCCCAACGAACAGTCACAGGCTTAGATGCCTAACCAGGTGTGCAGGTGCAGCACCACTAGCTCGTCAGCTAGGGAGGCTCATGGGAACCCTTAAACAGTAAACAGGATTGGGCGCACTCTGCTCCACCTCTCAGCTGGATTGCCTCTGTGCATACTGGGTCATGCACTTTGTTTCTCTTCGCACATGGAAAAGAAAGGGTTTGTAAGTATTTCACCAGGTTTGGTGTAAGTAGGTACTTGTTATCTCCAGGCATCTCTAGACACGAGCATCGACTCGTGTTTCTGGATCAATATCCTTCATCAGTAGAGATAGGTAATGAGGCCGCTGAATAGGCTGCCCAACGAACAGTCACAGGCTTAGATGCCTAACCGGGTGCGCAGGTGCAGCACCACTAGCTCGTCAGCTAGGGAGGCTCACAGGAGCCCTTAAACAGTAAAAAGGATAGGGCGCACTCTGCTCCACCTCTCAGCTGGATCGCCTCTGTGCATACTGGGTCATGCAGTTCGTTTGTCTTTGCACATGGAAAAGAAAGGGTATGTAAGCATTTCACCAGGTTTGGTGTAAGTAGGTACTTGTTATCTCCAGGCATTTCTAGACACGAGCATCGACTCGTGTTTCTGGATCAATATCCTTCATCAGTAGAGATAGGTAATGAGGCTGCTGAATAGGCTGCCCAACGAACAGTCACAGGCGTAGATGCCTAATCGGGCACGCAGGTGCAGCATCACTAGCTCGTCAGCTAGGGAGGCTCACGGGAGCCCTTAAACAGTAAACAGGATTGGGTGCACTCTGCTCCACCTCTCAGCTGGATTGCCTCTGTGCATACTGGGTCATGCAGTTCGTTTGTCTTCGCACATGGAAAAGAAAGGGTTTGTAAGTATTTCACCAGGTTTGGTGTAAGTAGGTACTTGTTATCTCCAGGCATCTCTAGACACGAGCATCGACTCGTGTTTCTGGATCAATATCCTTCATCAGTAGAGATAGGTAATGAGGCTGCTGAATAGGCTGCCCAACGAACAGTCACAGGCTTAGATGCCTAACCGGGCACGCAGGTGCAGCATCACTAGCTCGTCAGCTAGGGAGGCTCACGGGAGCCCTTAAACAGTAAACAGGATTGGGTGCACTCTGCTCCACCTCTCAGCTGGATTGCCTCTGTGCATACTGGGTCATGCAGTTCGTTTCTCTTTGCACATAGAAAAGAAAGGGTTTGTAAGTATTTCACCAGATTTGGTGTAAGTAGGTACTTGTTATTCCAGGCATCTCTAGACACGAGCATCGACTCGTGTTTCTGGATCAATATCCTTCATCAGTAGAGATAGGTGATGAGGCCGCTGAATAGGCTGCCCAACGAACAGTCACAGGCTTAGATGCCTAATCGGGTGCGCAGGTGCAGCACCACTAGCTCGTCAGCTAGGGAGGCTCATGGGAACCCTTAAACAGTAAACAGGATTGGGCGCACTCTGCTCCACCTCTCAGCTGGATTGCCTCTGTGCATACTGGGTCATGTACTTTGTTTCTCTTTGCACATGGAAAAGAAAGGGTTTGTAAGTATTTCACCAGGTTTGGTGTAAGTAGGTACTTGTTATCTCCAGGCATCTCTAGACACGAGCATCGACTCGTGTTTCGGGATCAATATCCTTCATCAGTAGAGATAGGTAATGAGGCCGCTGAATAGGCTGCCCAACGAACAGTCACAGGCTTAGATGCCTAACCGGGCACGCAGGTGCAGCACCACTAGCTCGTCAGCTAGGGAGGCTCACGGGAACCCTTAAACAGTAAACAGGATTGGGCGCACTCTGCTCCACCTCTCAGCTGGATTGCCTCTGTGCATACTTGGTCATGCACTTTGTTTCTCTTCGCACATGGAAAAGAAAGGGTTTGTAAGTATTTCACCAGGTTTGGTGTAAGTAGGTACTTGTTATCTCCAGGCATCTCTAGACACGAGCATCGACTCGTGTTTCTGGATCAATATCCTTCATCAGTAGAGATAGGTAATGAGGCTGCTGAATAGGCTGCCCAACGAACAGTCACAGGCTTAGATGCCTAACCGGGCACCCAGGTGCAGCATCACTAGCTCGTCAGCTAGGGAGGCTCACGGGAGCCCTTAAACAGTAAACAGGATTGGGTGCACTCTGCTCCACCTCTCAGCTGGATTGCCTCTGTGCATACTGGGTCATGCAGTTCGTTTCTCTTCGCACATAGAAAAGAAAGGGTTTGTAAGTATTTCACCAGATTTGGTGTAAGTAGGTACTTGTTATCTCCAGGCATCTCTAGACACGAGCATCGACTCGTGTTTCTGGATCAATATCCTTCATCAGTAGAGATAGGTGATGAGGCCGCTGAATAGGCTGCCCAACAAACAGTCACAGGCTTAGATGCCTGATCGGGTGCGCAGGTGCAGCACCACTAGCTCGTCAGCTAGGGAGGCTCATGGGAACCCTTAAACAGTAAACAGGATTGGGCGCACTCTGCTCCACCTCTCAGCTGGATTGCCTCTGTGCATACTGGGTCATGTACTTTGTTTCTCTTTGCACATGGAAAAGAAAGGGTTTGTAAGTATTTCACCAGGTTTGGTGTAAGTAGGTACTTGTTATCTCCATGCATCTCTAGACACGAGCATCGACTCGTGTTTCTGGATCAATATCCTTCATCAGTAGAGATAGGTGATGAGGCCGCTGAATAGGCTGCCCAATGAACAGTCACAGGCTTAGATGCCTAATCGGGTGCGCAGGTGCAGCACCACTAGCTCGTCAGCTAGGGAGGCTCACGGGAGCCCTTAAACAGTAAACAGGATTGGGTGCACTCTGCTCCACCTCTCAGCTGGATTGCCTCTGTGCATACTGGGTCATGCAGTTCGTTTCTCTTCGCACATAGAAAAGAAAGGGTTTGTAAGTATTTCACCAGATTTGGTGTAAGTAGGTACTTGTTATCTCCAGGCATCTCTAGACACGAGCATCGACTCGTGTTTCTGGATCAATATCCTTCATCAGTAGAGATAGGTGATGAGGCCGCTGAATAGGCTGCCCAACGAACAGTCACAGGCTTAGATGCCTAATCGGGTGCGCAGGTGCAGCACCACTAGCTCGTCAGCTAGGGAGGCTCATGGGAACCCTTAAACAGTAAACAGGATTGGGCGCACTCTGCTCCACCTCTCAGCTGGATTGCCTCTGTGCATACTGGGTCATGCAGTTCGTTTCTCTTCGCACATAGAAAAGAAAGGGTTTGTAAGTGTTTCACCAGATTTGGTGTAAGTAGGTACTTGTTATCTCCAGGCATCTCTAGACACGAGCATCGACTCGTGTTTCTGGATCAATATCCTTCATCAGTAGAGATAGGTAATGAGGCCGCTGAATAGGCTGCCCAACGAACAGTCACAGGCTTAGATGCCTAACCGGGCACGCAGGTGCAGCACCACTAGCTCGTCAGCTAGGGAAGCTCACGGGAACCCTTAAACAGTAAACAGGATTGGGCGCACTCTGCTCCACCTCTCAGCTGGATTGCCTCTGTGCATACTTGGTCATGCACTTTGTTTCTCTTCGCACATGGAAAAGAAAGGGTTTGTAAGTATTTCACCAGGTTTGGTGTAAGTAGGTACTTGTTATCTCCAGGCATCTCTAGACACGAGCATCGACTCGTGTTTCTGGATCAATATCCTTCATCAGTAGAGATAGGTAATGAGGCTGCTGAATAGGCTGCCCAACGAACAGTCACAGGCTTAGATGCCTAACCGGGCACGCAGGTGCAGCATCACTAGCTCGTCAGCTAGGGAGGCTCACGGGAGCCCTTAAACAGTAAACAGGGTTGGGTGCACTCTGCTCCACCTCTCAGCTGGATTGCCTCTCTGCATACTGGGTCATGCAGTTCGTTTCTCTTCGCACATAGAAAAGAAAGGGTTTGTAAGTATTTCACCAGATTTGGTGTATGTAGGTACTTGTTATCTCCAGGCATCTCTAGACACGAGCATCGACTCGTGTTTCTGGATCAATATCCTTCATCAGTAGAGATAGGTAATGAGGCCGCTGAATAGGCTGCCCAACGAACAGTCACAGGCTTAGATGCCTAACCGGGCACGCAGGTGCAGCACCACTAGCTCGTCAGCTAGGGAGGCTCACGGGAACCCTTAAACAGTAAACAGGATTGGGCGCACTCTGCTCCACCTCTCAGCTGGATTGCCTCTGTGCATACTTGGTCATGCACTTTGTTTCTCTTCGCACATGGAAAAGAAAGGGTTTGTAAGTATTTCACCAGGTTTGGTGTAAGTAGGTACTTGTTATCTCCAGGCATCTCTAGACACGAGCATCGACTCGTGTTTCTGGATCAATATCCTTCATCAGTAGAGATAGGTAATGAGGCTGCTGAATAGGCTGCCCAACGAACAGTCACAGGCTTAGATGCCTAACCGGGCACGCAGGTGCAGCATCACTAGCTCGTCAGCTAGGGAGGCTCACGGGAGCCCTTAAACAGTAAACAGGATTGGGTGCACTCTGCTCCACCTCTCAGCTGGATTGCCTCTGTGCATACTGGGTCATGCAGTTCGTTTCTCTTCGCACATAGAAAAGAAAGGGTTTGTAAGTATTTCACCAGATTTGGTGTAAGTAGGTACTTGTTATCTCCAGGCATCTCTAGACACGAGCATCGACTCGTGTTTCTGGATCAATATCCTTCATCAGTAGAGATAGGTGATGAGGCCGCTGAATAGGCTGCCCAACGAACAGTCACAGGCTTAGATGCCTAATCGGGCGCGCAGGTGCAGCACCACTAGCTCGTCAGCTAGGGAGGCTCACGGGAGCCCTTAAACAGTAAACAGGGTTGGGTGCACTCTGCTCCACCTCTCAGCTGGATTGCCTCTCTGCATACTGGGTCATGCAGTTCGTTTCTCTTCGCACATAGAAAAGAAAGGGTTTGTAAGTATTTCACCAGATTTGGTGTATGTAGGTACTTGTTATCTCCAGGCATCTCTAGACACGAGCATCGACTCGTGTTTCTGGATCAATATCCTTCATCAGTAGAGATAGGTAATGAGGCCGCTGAATAGGCTGCCCAACGAACAGTCACAGGCTTAGATGCCTAACCGGGCACGCAGGTGCAGCACCACTAGCTCGTCAGCTAGGGAGGCTCACGGGAACCCTTAAACAGTAAACAGGATTGGGCGCACTCTGCTCCACCTCTCAGCTGGATTGCCTCTGTGCATACTTGGTCATGCACTTTGTTTCTCTTCGCACATGGAAAAGAAAGGGTTTGTAAGTATTTCACCAGGTTTGGTGTAAGTAGGTACTTGTTATCTCCAGGCATCTCTAGACACGAGCATCGACTCGTGTTTCTGGATCAATATCCTTCATCAGTAGAGATAGGTAATGAGGCTGCTGAATAGGCTGCCCAACGAACAGTCACAGGCTTAGATGCCTAACCGGGCACGCAGGTGCAGCATCACTAGCTCGTCAGCTAGGGAGGCTCACGGGAGCCCTTAAACAGTAAACAGGATTGGGTGCACTCTGCTCCACCTCTCAGCTGGATTGCCTCTGTGCATACTGGGTCATGCAGTTCGTTTCTCTTCGCACATAGAAAAGAAAGGGTTTGTAAGTATTTCACCAGATTTGGTGTAAGTAGGTACTTGTTATCTCCAGGCATCTCTAGACACGAGCATCGACTCGTGTTTCTGGATCAATATCCTTCATCAGTAGAGATAGGTGATGAGGCCGCTGAATAGGCTGCCCAACGAACAGTCACAGGCTTAGATGCCTAATCGGGCGCGCAGGTGCAGCACCACTAGCTCGTCAGCTAGGGAGGCTCATGGGAACCCTTAAACAGTAAACAGGATTGGGCGCACTCTGCTCCACCTCTCAGCTGGATTGCCTCTGTGCATACTGGGTCATGTACTTTGTTTCTCTTTGCACATGGAAAAGAAAGGGTTTGTAAGTATTTCACCAGGTTTGGTGTAAGTAGGTACTTGTTATCTCCAGGCATCTCTAGACACGAGCATCGACTCGTGTTTCTGGATCAATATCCTTCATCAGTAGAGATAGGTAATGAGGCTTCTGAATAGGCTGCCCAACGAACAGTCACAGGCTTAGATGCCTAACCGGGCACGCAGGTGCAGCATCACTAGCTCGTCAGCTAGGGAGGCTCACGGGAGCCCTTAAACAGTAAACAGGGTTGGGTGCACTCTGCTCCACCTCTCAGCTGGATTGCCTCTCTGCATACTGGGTCATGCAGTTCGTTTCTCTTCGCACATAGAAAAGAAAGGGTTTGTAAGTATTTCACCAGATTTGGTGTATGTAGGTACTTGTTATCTCCAGGCATCTCTAGACACGAGCATCGACTCGTGTTTCTGGATCAATATCCTTCATCAGTAGAGATAGGTAATGAGGCCGCTGAATAGGCTGCCCAACGAACAGTCACAGGCTTAGATGCCTAACCGGGCACGCAGGAGCAGCACCACTAGCTCGTCAGCTAGGGAGGCTCACGGGAACCCTTAAACAGTAAACAGGATTGGGCGCACTCTGCTCCACCTCTCAGCTGGATTGCCTCTGTGCATACTTGGTCATGCACTTTGTTTCTCTTCGCACATGGAAAAGAAAGGGTTTGTAAGTATTTCACCAGGTTTGGTGTAAGTAGGTACTTGTTATCTCCAGGCATCTCTAGACACGAGCATCGACTCGTGTTTCTGGATCAATATCCTTCATCAGTAGAGATAGGTAATGAGGCTGCTGAATAGGCTGCCCAACGAACAGTCACAGGCTTAGATGCCTAACCGGGCACGCAGGTGCAGCATCACTAGCTCGTCAGCTAGGGAGGCTCACGGGAGCCCTTAAACAGTAAACAGGATTGGGTGCACTCTGCTCCACCTCTCAGCTGGATTGCCTCTGTGCATACTGGGTCATGCAGTTCGTTTCTCTTCGCACATAGAAAAGAAAGGGTTTGTAAGTATTTCACCAGATTTGGTGTAAGTAGGTACTTGTTATCTCCAGGCATCTCTAGACACGAGCATCGACTCGTGTTTCTGGATCAATATCCTTCATCAGTAGAGATAGGTGATGAGGCCGCTGAATAGGCTGCCCAACTAACAGTCACAGGCTTAGATGCCTAATCGGGTGCGCAGGTGCAGCACCACTAGCTCGTCAGCTAGGGAGGCTCACGGGAGCCCTTAAACAGTAAACAGGATTGGGTGCACTCTGCTCCACCTCTCAGCTGGATTGCCTCTGTGCATACTGGGTCATGCAGTTCGTTTCTCTTCTCACATAGAAAAGAAAGGGTTTGTAAGTATTTCACCAGATTTGGTGTAAGTAGGTACTTGTTATCTCCAGGCATCTCTAGACACGAGCATCGACTCGTGTTTCTGGATCAATATCCTTCATCAGTAGAGATAGGTGATGAGGCCGCTGAATAGGCTGCCCAACGAACAGTCACAGGCTTAGATGCCTAACCCGGCACGCAGGTGCAGCATCACTAGCTCGTCAGCTAGGGAGGCTCATGGGAACCCTTAAACAGTAAACAGGATTGGGCGCACTCTGCTCCACCTCTCAGCTGGATTGCCTCTGTGCATACTGGGTCATGCACTTTGTTTCTCTTTGCACATGGAAAAGAAAGGGTTTGTAAGTATTTCACCAGATTTGGTGTAAGTAGGTACTTGTTATCTCCAGGCATCTCTAGACACGAGCATCGACTCGTGTTTCTGGATCAATATCCTTCATCAGTAGAGATAGGTGATGAGGCCGCTGAATAGGCTGCCCAACGAACAGTCACAGGCTTAGATGCCTAACCGGGTGCGCAGGTGCAGCACCACTAGCTCGTCAGCTAGGGAGGCTCATGGGAACCCTTAAACAGTAAACAGGATTGGGCGCACTCTGCTCCACCTCTCAGCTGGATTGCCTCTGTGCATACTGGGTCATGCAGTTCGTTTGTCTTTGCACATGGAAAAGAAAGGGTTTGTAAGTCTTTCACCAAGTTTGGTGTAAGTAGGTACTTGTTATCTCCAGGCATCTCTAGACACGAGCATCGACTCGTGTTTCTGGATCAATATCCTTCATCAGTAGAGATAGGTAATGAGGCCGCTGAATAGGCTGCCCAACGAACAGTCACAGGCTTAGATGCCTAACCAGGTGTGCAGGTGCAGCACCACTAGCTCGTCAGCTAGGGAGGCTCATGGGAACCCTTAAACAGTAAACAGGATTGGGCGCACTCTGCTCCACCTCTCAGCTGGATTGCCTCTGTGCATACTGGGTCATGCACTTTGTTTCTCTTCGCACATGGAAAAGAAAGGGTTTGTAAGTATTTCACCAGGTTTGGTGTAAGTAGGTACTTGTTATCTCCAGGCATCTCTAGACACGAGCATCGACTCGTGTTTCTGGATCAATATCCTTCATCAGTAGAGATAGGTAATGAGGCCGCTGAATAGGCTGCCCAACGAACAGTCACAGGCTTAGATGCCTAACCGGGTGCGCAGGTGCAGCACCACTAGCTCGTCAGCTAGGGAGGCTCACAGGAGCCCTTAAACAGTAAAAAGGATAGGGCGCACTCTGCTCCACCTCTCAGCTGGATCGCCTCTGTGCATACTGGGTCATGCAGTTCGTTTGTCTTTGCACATGGAAAAGAAAGGGTATGTAAGCATTTCACCAGGTTTGGTGTAAGTAGGTACTTGTTATCTCCAGGCATTTCTAGACACGAGCATCGACTCGTGTTTCTGGATCAATATCCTTCATCAGTAGAGATAGGTAATGAGGCTGCTGAATAGGCTGCCCAACGAACAGTCACAGGCGTAGATGCCTAATCGGGCACGCAGGTGCAGCATCACTAGCTCGTCAGCTAGGGAGGCTCACGGGAGCCCTTAAACAGTAAACAGGATTGGGTGCACTCTGCTCCACCTCTCAGCTGGATTGCCTCTGTGCATACTGGGTCATGCAGTTCGTTTGTCTTCGCACATGGAAAAGAAAGGGTTTGTAAGTATTTCACCAGGTTTGGTGTAAGTAGGTACTTGTTATCTCCAGGCATCTCTAGACACGAGCATCGACTCGTGTTTCTGGATCAATATCCTTCATCAGTAGAGATAGGTAATGAGGCTGCTGAATAGGCTGCCCAACGAACAGTCACAGGCTTAGATGCCTAACCGGGCACGCAGGTGCAGCATCACTAGCTCGTCAGCTAGGGAGGCTCACGGGAGCCCTTAAACAGTAAACAGGATTGGGTGCACTCTGCTCCACCTCTCAGCTGGATTGCCTCTGTGCATACTGGGTCATGCAGTTCGTTTCTCTTTGCACATAGAAAAGAAAGGGTTTGTAAGTATTTCACCAGATTTGGTGTAAGTAGGTACTTGTTATTCCAGGCATCTCTAGACACGAGCATCGACTCGTGTTTCTGGATCAATATCCTTCATCAGTAGAGATAGGTGATGAGGCCGCTGAATAGGCTGCCCAACGAACAGTCACAGGCTTAGATGCCTAATCGGGTGCGCAGGTGCAGCACCACTAGCTCGTCAGCTAGGGAGGCTCATGGGAACCCTTAAACAGTAAACAGGATTGGGCGCACTCTGCTCCACCTCTCAGCTGGATTGCCTCTGTGCATACTGGGTCATGTACTTTGTTTCTCTTTGCACATGGAAAAGAAAGGGTTTGTAAGTATTTCACCAGGTTTGGTGTAAGTAGGTACTTGTTATCTCCAGGCATCGCTAGACACGAGCATCGACTCGTGTTTCGGGATCAATATCCTTCATCAGTAGAGATAGGTAATGAGGCCGCTGAATAGGCTGCCCAACGAACAGTCACAGGCTTAGATGCCTAACCGGGCATGCAGGTGCAGCACCACTAGCTCGTCAGCTAGGGAGGCTCACGGGAACCCTTAAACAGTAAACAGGATTGGGCGCACTCTGCTCCACCTCTCAGCTGGATTGCCTCTGTGCATACTGGGTCATGCACTTTGTTTCTCTTCGCACATGGAAAAGAAAGGGTTTGTAAGTATTTCACCAGGTTTGGTGTAAGTAGGTACTTGTTATCTCCAGGCATCTCTAGACACGAGCATCGACTCGTGTTTCTGGATCAATATCCTTCATCAGTAGAGATAGGTAATGAGGCCGCTGAATAGGCTGCCCAACGAACAGTCACAGGCTTAGATGCCTAACCGGGTGCGCAGGTGCAGCACCACTAGCTCGTCAGCTAGGGAGGCTCACAGGAGCCCTTAAACAGTAAAAAGGATAGGGCGCACTCTGCTCCACCTCTCAGCTGGATCGCCTCTGTGCATACTGGGTCATGCAGTTCGTTTGTCTTTGCACATGGAAAAGAAAGGGTATGTAAGCATTTCACCAGGTTTGGTGTAAGTAGGTACTTGTTATCTCCAGGCATTTCTAGACACGAGCATCGACTCGTGTTTCTGGATCAATATCCTTCATCAGTAGAGATAGGTAATGAGGCTGCTGAATAGGCTGCCCAACGAACAGTCACAGGCGTAGATGCCTAATCGGGCACGCAGGTGCAGCATCACTAGCTCGTCAGCTAGGGAGGCTCACGGGAGCCCTTAAACAGTAAACAGGATTGGGTGCACTCTGCTCCACCTCTCAGCTGGATTGCCTCTGTGCATACTGGGTCATGCAGTTCGTTTGTCTTCGCACATGGAAAAGAAAGGGTTTGTAAGTATTTCACCAGGTTTGGTGTAAGTAGGTACTTGTTATCTCCAGGCATCTCTAGACACGAGCATCGACTCGTGTTTCTGGATCAATATCCTTCATCAGTAGAGATAGGTAATGAGGCTGCTGAATAGGCTGCCCAACGAACAGTCACAGGCTTAGATGCCTAACCGGGCACGCAGGTGCAGCATCACTAGCTCGTCAGCTAGGGAGGCTCACGGGAGCCCTTAAACAGTAAACAGGATTGGGTGCACTCTGCTCCACCTCTCAGCTGGATTGCCTCTGTGCATACTGGGTCATGCAGTTCGTTTCTCTTTGCACATAGAAAAGAAAGGGTTTGTAAGTATTTCACCAGATTTGGTGTAAGTAGGTACTTGTTATTCCAGGCATCTCTAGACACGAGCATCGACTCGTGTTTCTGGATCAATATCCTTCATCAGTAGAGATAGGTGATGAGGCCGCTGAATAGGCTGCCCAACGAACAGTCACAGGCTTAGATGCCTAATCGGGTGCGCAGGTGCAGCACCACTAGCTCGTCAGCTAGGGAGGCTCATGGGAACCCTTAAACAGTAAACAGGATTGGGCGCACTCTGCTCCACCTCTCAGCTGGATTGCCTCTGTGCATACTGGGTCATGTACTTTGTTTCTCTTTGCACATGGAAAAGAAAGGGTTTGTAAGTATTTCACCAGGTTTGGTGTAAGTAGGTACTTGTTATCTCCAGGCATCTCTAGACACGAGCATCGACTCGTGTTTCGGGATCAATATCCTTCATCAGTAGAGATAGGTAATGAGGCCGCTGAATAGGCTGCCCAACGAACAGTCACAGGCTTAGATGCCTAACCGGGCATGCAGGTGCAGCACCACTAGCTCGTCAGCTAGGGAGGCTCACGGGAACCCTTAAACAGTAAACAGGATTGGGCGCACTCTGCTCCACCTCTAAGCTGGATTGCCTCTGTGCATACTGGGTCATGCAGTTCGTTTCTCTTCGCACATAGAAAAGAAAGGGTTTGTAAGTATTTCACCAGATTTGGTGTAAGTAGGTACTTGTTATCTCCAGGCATCTCTAGACACGAGCATCGACTCGTGTTTCTGGATCAATATCCTTCATCAGTAGAGATAGGTGATGAGGCCGCTGAATAGGCTGCCCAACGAACAGTCACAGGCTTAGATGCCTAACCGGGTGCGCAGGTGCAGCACCACTAGCTCGTAAGCTAGCGAGGCTCAAGGGAGCCCTTAAACAGTAAACAGGATTGGGCGCACTCTGCTCCACCTTTCAGCTGGATTGCCTCTGTGCATACTGGGTCATGCAGTTCGTTTCTCTTCGCACATGGAAAAGAAAGGGTTTGTAAGTATTTCACGAGGTTTGGTGTAAGTAGGTACATGTTATCTCCAGGCATCTCTAGACACGAGCATCGACTCGTGTTTCTGGATCAATATCCTTCATCAGTAGAGATAGGTGATGAGGCCGCTGAATAGGCTGCCCAACGAACAGTCACAGGCTTAGATGCCTAACAGGGCGCGCAGGTGCAGCACCACTAGCTCGTCAGCTAGGGAGGCTCATGGGAACCCTTAAACAGTAAACAGGATTGGGCGCACTCTGCTCCACCTCTCAGCTGGATTGCCTCTGTGCATACTGGGTCATGCAGTTCGTTTCTCTTCGCACATAGAAAAGAAAGGGTTTGTAAGTATTTCATCAGATTTGGTGTAAGTAGGTACTTGTTATCTCCAGGCATCTCTAGACACGAGCATCGACTCGTGTTTCTGGATCAATATCCTTCATCAGTAGAGATAGGTGATGAGGCCGCTGAATAGGCTGCCCAACGAACAGTCACAGGCTTAGATGCCTAACCGGGTGCGCAGGTGCAGCACCACTAGCTCGTCATCTAGGGAGGCTCATGGGAACCCTTAAACAGTAAACAGGATTGGGCGCACTCTGCTCCACCTCTCAGCTGGATTGCCTCTGTGCATACTGGGTCATGCACTTTGTTTCTCTTTGCACATGGAAAAGAAAGGGTTTGTAAGTATTTCACCAGGTTTGGTGTAAGTAGGTACTTGTTATCTCCAGGCATCTCTAGACACGAGCATCGACTCGTGTTTCTGGATCAATATCCTTCATCAGTAGAGATAGGTAATGAGGCTGCTGAATAGGCTGCCCAACGAACAGTCACAGGCTTAGATGCCTAACCGGGCACGCAGGTGCAGCATCACTAGCTCGTCAGCTAGGGAGGCTCACGGGAGCCCTTAAACAGTAAACAGGATTGGGTGCACTCTGCTCCACCTCTCAGCTGGATTGCCTCTGTCCATACTGGGTCATGCAGTTCGTTTCTCTTCGCACATAGAAAAGAAAGGGTTTGTAAGTATTTCACCAGATTTGGTGTAAGTAGGTACTTGTTATCTCCAGGCATCTCTAGACACGAGCATCGACTCGTGTTTCTGGATCAATATCCTTCATCAGTAGAGATAGGTGATGAGGCCGCTGAATAGGCTGCCCAACGAACAGTCACAGGCTTAGATGCCTAACCGGGTGCGCAGGTGCAGCACCACTAGCTCGTCATCTAGGGAGGCTCATGGGAACCCTTAAACAGTAAACAGGATTGGGCGCACTCTGCTCCACCTCTCAGCTGGATTGCCTCTCTGCATACTGGGTCATGCACTTTGTTTCTCTTTGCACATGGAAAAGAAAGGGTTTGTTAGTATTTCACCAGGTTTGTTGTAAGTAGGTACTTGTTATCTCCAGGCATCTCTAGACACGAGCATCGACTCGTGTTTCTGGATCAATATCCTTCATCAGTAGAGATAGGTAATGAGGCTGCTGAATAGGCTGCCCAACGAACAGTCACAGGCTTAGATGCCTAACCGGGCACGCAGGTGCAGCATCACTAGCTCGTCAGCTAGGGAGGCTCACGGGAGCCCTTAAACAGTAAACAGGGTTGGATGCACTCTGCTCCACCTCTCAGCTGGATTGCCTCTCTGCATACTGGGTCATGCAGTTCGTTTCTCTTCGCACATAGAAAAGAAAGGGTTTGTAAGTATTTCACCAGATTTGGTGTATGTAGGTACTTGTTATCTCCAGGCATCTCTAGACACGAGCATCGACTCGTGTTTCTGGATCAATATCCTTCATCAGTAGAGATAGGTAATGAGGCCGCTGAATAGGCTGCCCAACGAACAGTCACAGGCTTAGATGCCTAACCGGGCACGCAGGTGCAGCACCACTAGCTCGTCAGCTAGGGAGGCTCACGGGAACCCTTAAACAGTAAACAGGATTGGGCGCACTCTGCTCCACCTCTCAGCTGGATTGCCTCTGTGCATACTTGGTCATGCACTTTGTTTCTCTTCGCACATGGAAAAGAAAGGGTTTGTAAGTATTTCACCAGGTTTGGTGTAAGTAGGTACTTGTTATCTCCAGGCATCTCTAGACATGAGCATCGACTTGTGTTTCTGGATCAATATCCTTCATCAGTAGAGATAGGTAATGAGGCTGCTGAATAGGCTGCCCAACGAACAGTCACAGGCTTAGATGCCTAACCGGGCACGCAGGTGCAGCATCACTAGCTCGTCAGCTAGGGAGGCTCACGGGAGCCCTTAAACAGTAAACAGGATTGGGTGCACTCTGCTCCACCTCTCAGCTGGATTGCCTCTGTGCATACTGGGTCATGCAGTTCGTTTCTCTTCGCACATAGAAAAGAAAGGGTTTGTAAGTATTTCACCAGATTTGGTGTAAGTAGGTACTTGTTATCTCCAGGCATCTCTAGACACGAGCATCGACTCGTGTTTCTGGATCAATATCCTTCATCAGTAGAGATAGGTGATGAGGCCGCTGAATAGGCTGCCCAACGAACAGTCACAGGCTTAGATGCCTAATCGGGTGCGCAGGTGCAGCACCACTAGCTCGTCAGCTAGGGAGGCTCATGGGAACCCTTAAACAGTAAACCGGATTGGGCGCACTCTGCTCCACCTCTCAGCTGGATTGCCTCTGTGCATACTGGGTCATGTACTTTGTTTCTCTTTGCACATGGAAAAGAAAGGGTTTGTAAATATTTCACCAGGTTTGGTGTAAGTAGGTACTTGTTATCTCCAGGCATCTCTAGACACGAGCATCGACTCGTGTTTCTGGATCAATATCCTTCATCAGTAGAGATAGGTAATGAGGCCGCTGAATAGGCTGCCCAACGAACAGTCACAGGCTTAGATGCCTAACCGGGCATGCAGGTGCAGCACCACTAGCTCGTCAGCTAGGGAGGCTCACGGGAACCCTTAAACAGTAAACAGGATTGGGCGCACTCTGCTCCACCTCTCAGCTGGATTGCCTCTGTGCATACTTGGTCATGCACTTTGTTTCTCTTCGCACATGGAAAAGAAAGTGTTTGTAAGTATTTCACCAGGTTTGGTGTAAGTAGGTACTTGTTATCTCCAGGCATCTCTAGACACGAGCATCGACTCGTGTTTCTGGATCAATATCCTTCATCAGTAGAGATAGGTAATGAGGCTGCTGAATAGGCTGCCCAACGAACAGTCACAGGCTTAGATGCCTAACCGGGCACGCAGGTGCAGCATCACTAGCTCGTCAGCTAGGGAGGCTCACGGGAGCCCTTAAACAGTAAACAGGGTTGGGTGCACTCTGCTCCACCTCTCAGCTGGATTGCCTCTCTGCATACTGGGTCATGCAGTTCGTTTCTCTTCGCACATAGAAAAGAAAGGGTTTGTAAGTATTTCACCAGATTTGGTGTATGTAGGTACTTGTTATCTCCAGGCATCTCTAGACACGAGCATCGACTCGTGTTTCTGGATCAATATCCTTCATCAGTAGAGATAGGTAATGAGGCCGCTGAATAGGCTGCCCAACGAACAGTCACAGGCTTAGATGCCTAACCGGGCACGCAGGTGCAGCACCACTAGCTCGTCAGCTAGGGAGGCTCACGGGAACCCTTAAACAGTAAACAGGATTGGGCGCACTCTGCTCCACCTCTCAGCTGGATTGCCTCTGTGCATACTTGGTCATGCACTTTGTTTCTCTTCGCACATGGAAAAGAAAGGGTTTGTAAGTATTTCACCAGGTTTGGTGTAAGTAGGTACTTGTTATCTCCAGGCATCTCTAGACACGAGCATCGACTCGTGTTTCTGGATCAATATCCTTCATCAGTAGAGATAGGTAATGAGGCTGCTGAATAGGCTGCCCAACGAACAGTCACAGGCTTAGATGCCTAACCGGGCACCCAGGTGCAGCATCACTAGCTCGTCAGCTAGGGAGGCTCACGGGAGCCCTTAAACAGTAAACAGGATTGGGTGCACTCTGCTCCACCTCTCAGCTGGATTGCCTCTGTGCATACTGGGTCATGCAGTTCGTTTCTCTTCGCACATAGAAAAGAAAGGGTTTGTAAGTATTTCACCAGATTTGGTGTAAGTAGGTACTTGTTATCTCCAGGCATCTCTAGACACGAGCATCGACTCGTGTTTCTGGATCAATATCCTTCATCAGTAGAGATAGGTGATGAGGCCGCTGAATAGGCTGCCCAACAAACAGTCACAGGCTTAGATGCCTGATCGGGTGCGCAGGTGCAGCACCACTAGCTCGTCAGCTAGGGAGGCTCATGGGAACCCTTAAACAGTAAACAGGATTGGGCGCACTCTGCTCCACCTCTCAGCTGGATTGCCTCTGTGCATACTGGGTCATGTACTTTGTTTCTCTTTGCACATGGAAAAGAAAGGGTTTGTAAGTATTTCACCAGGTTTGGTGTAAGTAGGTACTTGTTATCTCCATGCATCTCTAGACACGAGCATCGACTCGTGTTTCTGGATCAATATCCTTCATCAGTAGAGATAGGTGATGAGGCCGCTGAATAGGCTGCCCAATGAACAGTCACAGGCTTAGATGCCTAATCGGGTGCGCAGGTGCAGCACCACTAGCTCGTCAGCTAGGGAGGCTCACGGGAGCCCTTAAACAGTAAACAGGATTGGGTGCACTCTGCTCCACCTCTCAGCTGGATTGCCTCTGTGCATACTGGGTCATGCAGTTCGTTTCTCTTCGCACATAGAAAAGAAAGGGTTTGTAAGTATTTCACCAGATTTGGTGTAAGTAGGTACTTGTTATCTCCAGGCATCTCTAGACACGAGCATCGACTCGTGTTTCTGGATCAATATCCTTCATCAGTAGAGATAGGTGATGAGGCCGCTGAATAGGCTGCCCAACGAACAGTCACAGGCTTAGATGCCTAATCGGGTGCGCAGGTGCAGCACCACTAGCTCGTCAGCTAGGGAGGCTCATGGGAACCCTTAAACAGTAAACAGGATTGGGCGCACTCTGCTCCACATCTCAGCTGGATTGCCTCTGTGCATACTGGGTCATGCAGTTCGTTTCTCTTCGCACATAGAAAAGAAAGGGTTTGTAAGTATTTCACCAGATTTGGTGTAAGTAGGTACTTGTTATCTCCAGGCATCTCTAGACACGAGCATCGACTCGTGTTTCTGGATCAATATCCTTCATCAGTAGAGATAGGTAATGAGGCCGCTGAATAGGCTGCCCAACGAACAGTCACAGGCTTAGATGCCTAACCGGGCACGCAGGTGCAGCACCACTAGCTCGTCAGCTAGGGAAGCTCACGGGAACCCTTAAACAGTAAACAGGATTGGGCGCACTCTGCTCCACCTCTCAGCTGGATTGCCTCTGTGCATACTTGGTCATGCACTTTGTTTCTCTTCGCACATGGAAAAGAAAGGGTTTGTAAGTATTTCACCAGGTTTGGTGTAAGTAGGTACTTGTTATCTCCAGGCATCTCTAGACACGAGCATCGACTCGTGTTTCTGGATCAATATCCTTCATCAGTAGAGATAGGTAATGAGGCTGCTGAATAGGCTGCCCAACGAACAGTCACAGGCTTAGATGCCTAACCGGGCACGCAGGTGCAGCATCACTAGCTCGTCAGCTAGGGAGGCTCACGGTAGCCCTTAAACAGTAAACAGGATTGGGTGCACTCTGCTCCACCTCTCAGCTGGATTGCCTCTGTGCATACTGGGTCATGCACTTTGTTTCTCTTCGCACATGGAAAAGAAAGGGTTTGTAAGTATTTCACCAGGTTTGGTGTAAGTAGGTACTTGTTATCTCCAGGCATCTCTAGACACGAGCATCGACTCGTGTTTCTGGATCAATATCCTTCATCAGTAGAGATAGGTAATGAGGCTGCTGAATAGGCTGCCCAACGAACAGTCACAGGCTTAGATGCCTAACCGGGTGCGCAGGTGCAGCACCACTAGCTCGTCAGCTAGGGAGGCTCACAGGAGCCCTTAAACAGTAAAAAGGATAGGGCGCACTCTGCTCCACCTCTCAGCTGGATCGCCTCTGTGCATACTGGGTCATGCAGTTCGTTTGTCTTTGCACATGGAAAAGAAAGGGTATGTAAGTATTTCACCAGGTTTGGTGTAAGTAGGTACTTGTTATCTCCAGGCATCTCTAGACACGAGCATCGACTCGTGTTTCTGGATCAATATCCTTCATCAGTAGAGATAGGTAATGAGGCTGCTGAATAGGCTGCCCAACGAACAGTCACAGGCTTAGATGCCTAACCGGGCACGCAGGTGCAGCATCACTAGCTCGTCAGCTAGGGAGGCTCACGGGAGCCCTTAAACAGTAAACAGGATTGGGTGCACTCTGCTCCACCTCTCAGCTGGATTGCCTCTGTGCATACTTGGTCATGCAGTTCGTTTCTCTTCGCACATAGAAAAGAAAGGGTTTGTAAGTATTTCACCAGATTTGGTGTAAGTAGGTACTTGTTATCTCCAGGCATCTCTAGACACGAGCATCGACTCGTGTTTCTGGATCAATATCCTTCATCAGTAGAGATAGGTGATGAGGCCGCTGAATAGGCTGCCCAACGAACAGTCACAGGCTTAGATGCCTAATCGGGTGCGCAGGTGCAGCACCACTAGCTCGTCAGCTAGGGAGGCTCATGGGAACCCTTAAACAGTAAACAGGATTGGGCGCACTCTGCTCCACCTCTCAGCTGGATTGCCTCTGTGCATACTGGGTCATGTACTTTGTTTCTCTTTGCACATGGAAAAGAAAGGGTTTGTAAGTATTTCACCAGGTTTGGTGTAAGTAGGTACTTGTTATCTCCAGGCATCTCTAGACACGAGCATCGACTCGTGTTTCTGGATCAATATCCTTCATCAGTAGAGATAGGTAATGAGGCCGCTGAATAGGCTGCCCAATGAACAGTCACAGGCTTAGATGCCTAACCGGGCACGCAGGTGCAGCACCACTAGCTCGTCAGCTAGGGAGGCTCACGGGAACCCTTAAACAGTAAACAGGATTGGGCGCACTCTGCTCCACCTCTCAGCTGGATTGCCTCTGTGCATACTGGGTCATGCAGTTCGTTTCTCTTCGCACATAGAAAAGAAAGGGTTTGTAAGTATTTCACCAGATTTGGTGTAAGTAGGTACTTGTTATCTCCAGGCATCTCTAGACACGAGCATCGACTCGTGTTTCTGGATCAATATCCTTCATCAGTAGAGATAGGTGATGAGGCCGCTGAATAGGCTGCCCAACGAACAGTCACAGGCTTAGATGCCTAACCGGGTGCGCAGGTGCAGCACCACTAGCTCGTCAGCTAGCGAGGCTCAAGGGAGCCCTTAAACAGTAAACAGGATTGGGCGCACTCTGCTCCACCTTTCAGCTGGATTGCCTCTGTGCATACTGGGTCATGCAGTTCGTTTCTTTTCGCACATGGAAAAGAAAGGGTTTGTAAGTATTTCACCAGGTTTGGTGTAAGTAGGTACATGTTATCTCCATGCATCTCTAGACACGAGCATCGACTCGTGTTTCTGGATCAATATCCTTCATCAGTAGAGATAGGTGATAAGGCCGCTGAATAGGCTGCCCAACGAACAGGCACAGGCTTAGATGCCTAACCGGGCACGCAGGTGCAGCATCACTAGCTCGTCAGCTAGGGAGGCTCACGGGAGCCCTTAAACAGTAAACAGGATTGGGTGCACTCTGCTCCACCTCTCAGCTGGATTGCCTCTGTGCATACTGGGTCATGCAGTTCGTTTGTCTTCGCACATGGAAAAGAAAGGGTTTGTAAGTATTTCACCAGGTTTGGTGTAAGTAGGTACTTGTTATCTCCAGGCATCTCTAGACACGAGCATCGACTCGTGTTTCTGGATCAATATCCTTCATCAGTAGAGATAGGTAATGGGGCCGCTGAATAGGCTGCCCAACGAACAGTCACAGGCTAGATGCATAACCGGGCGCGCAGGTACAGCACCACTAGCTCGTCAGCTAAGGAGGCTCACGGGAGCCCTTAAACAGTAAACAGGATTGGGCGCACTCTGCTCCACCTCTCAGCTGGATTGCCTCTGTGCATACTGGGTCATGCAGTTCGTTTGTCTTTGCACATGGAAAAGAAAGGGTTTGTAAGTCTTTCACCAGGTTTGGTGTAAGTAGGTACTTGTTATCTCCAGGCATCTCTAGACACGAGCATCGACTCGTGTTTCTGGATCAATATCCTTCATCAGTAGAGATAGGTAATGAGGCCGCTGAATAGGCTGCCCAACGAACAGTCACAGGCTTAGATGCCTAACCAGGTGTGCAGGTGCAGCACCACTAGCTCGTCAGCTAGGGAGGCTCATGGGAACCCTTAAACAGTAAACGGGATTGGGCGCACTCTGCTCCACCTCTCAGCTGGATTGCCTCTGTGCATACTGGGTCATGCACTTTGTTTCTCTTCGCACATGGAAAAGAAAGGGTTTGTAAGTATTTCACCAGGTTTGGTGTAAGTAGGTACTTGTTATCTCCAGGCATCTCTAGACACGAGCGTCGACTCGTGTTTCTGGATCAATATCCTTCATCAGTAGAGATAGGTAATGAGGCCGCTGAATAGGCTGCCCAACGAACAGTCACAGGCTTAGATGCCTAACCGGGTGCGCAGGTGCAGCACCACTAGCTCGTCAGCTAGGGAGGCTCACAGGAGCCCTTAAACAGTAAAAAGGATAGGGCGCACTCTGCTCCACCTCTCAGCTGGATCGCCTCTGTGCATACTGGGTCATGCAGTTCGTTTGTCTTTGCACATGGAAAAGAAAGGGTATGTAAGTATTTCACCAGGTTTGGTGTAAGTAGGTACTTGTTATCTCCAGGCATCTCTAGACACGAGCATCGACTCGTGTTTCTGGATCAATATCCTTCATCAGTAGAGATAGGTAATGAGGCTGCTGAATAGGCTGCCCAACGAACAGGCACAGGCTTAGATGCCTAACCGGGCACGCAGGTGCAGCATCACTAGCTCGTCAGCTAGGGAGGCTCACGGGAGCCCTTAAACAGTAAACAGGATTGGGTGCACTCTGCTCCACTTCTCAGCTGGATTGCCTCTGTGCATACTGGGTCATGCAGTTCGTTTGTCTTTGCACATGGAAAAGAAAGGGTTTGTAAGTATTTCACCAGGTTTGGTGTAAGTAGGTACTTGTTATCTCCAGGCATCTCTAGACACGAGCATCGACTCGTGTTTCTGGATCAATATCCTTCATCAGTAGAGATAGGTAATGGGGCCGCTGAATAGGCTGCCCAACGAACAGTCACAGGCTTAGATGCATAACCGGGCACGCAGGTACAGCACCACTAGCTCGTCAGCTAAGGAGGCTCACGGGAGCCCTTAAACAGTAAACAGGATTGGGCGCACTCTGCTCCACCTCTCAGCTGGATTGCCTCTGTGCATACTGGGTCATGCACTTTGTTTCTCTTCGCACATGGAAAAGAAAGGGTTTGTAAGTATTTCACCAGGTTTGGTGTAAGTAGGTACTTGTTATCTCCAGGCATCTCTAGACACGAGCATCGACTCGTGTTTCTGGATCAATATCCTTCATCAGTAGAGATAGGTAATGAGGCCGCTGAATAGGCTGCCCAACGAACAGTCACAGGCTTAGATGCATAACCGGGTGCGCAGGTGCAGCACCACTAGCTCGTCAGCTAGGGAGGCTCACAGGAGCCCTTAAACAGTAAAAAGGATAGGGCGCACTCTGCTCCACCTCTCAGCTGGATCACCTCTGTGCATACTGGGTCATGCAGTTCGTTTGTCTTTGCACATGGAAAAGAAAGGGTATGTAAGTATTTCACCAGGTTTGGTGTAAGTAGGTACTTGTTATCTCCAGGCATCTCTAGACACGAGCATCGACTCGTGTTTCTGGATCAATATCCTTCATCAGTAGAGATAGGTAATGAGGCTGTTGAATAGGCTGCCCAACGAACAGTCACAGGCTTAGATGCCTAACCGGGCACGCAGGTGCAGCATCACTAGCTCGTCAGCTAGGGAGGCTCACGGGAGCCCTTAAACAGTAAACAGGATTGGGTGCACTCTGCTCCACCTCTCAGCTGGATTGCCTCTGTGCATACTGGGTCATGCAGTTCGTTTGTCTTCGCACATGGAAAAGAAAGGGTTTGTAAGTATTTCACCAGGTTTGGTGTAAGTAGGTACTTGTTATCTCCAGGCATCTCTAGACACGAGCATCGACTCGTGTTTCTGGATCAATATCCTTCATCAGTAGAGATAGGTAATGAGGCCGCTGAATAGGTTGCCCAACGAACAGTCACAGGCTTAGATGCCTAACCGGGCGCACAGGTACAGCACCACTAGCTCGTCAGCTAGGGAGGCTCAAGGGAGCCCTTAAACAGTAAACAGGATTGGGCGCACTCTGCTCCACCTCTCAGCTGGATTGCCTCTGTGCATACTGGGTCATGTAGTTCGTTTCTCTTCGCACATGGAAAAGAAAGGGTTTGTAAGTATTTCACCAGGTTTGGTGTAAGTCGGTACTTGTTATCTCCAGGCATCTCTAGACACGAGCATCGACTCGTGTTTCTGGATCAATATCCTTCATCAGTAGAGATAGGTGATGAGGCCGCTGAATAGGCTGCCCAACGAACAGTCACAGGCTTAGATGCCTAACAGGGCGCGCAGGTGCAGCACCACTAGCTCGTCAGCTAGGGAGGCTCATGGGAACCCTTAAACAGTAAACAGGATTGGGCGCACTCTGCTCCACCTCTCAGCTGGATTGCCTCTGTGCATACTGGGTCATGCAGTTCGTTTCTCTTCGCACATAGAAAAGAAAGGGTTTGTAAGTATTTCACCAGATTTGGTGTAAGTAGGTACTTGTTATCTCCAGGCATCTCTAGACACGAGCATCGACTCGTGTTTCTGGATCAATATCCTTCATCAGTAGAGATAGGTGAAGAGGCCGCTGAATAGGCTGCCCAACGAACAGTCACAGGCTTAGATGCCTAACCGGGTGCGCAGGTGCAGCACCACTAGCTCGTCAGCTAGGGAGGCTCATGGGAACCCTTAAACAGTAAACAGGATTGGGCGCACTCTGCTCCACCTCTCAGCTGGATTGCCTCTGTGCATACTGGGTCATGCACTTTGTTTCTCTTTGCACATGTAAAATAAAGGGTTTGTAAGTATTTCACCAGGTTTGGTGTAAGTAGGTACTTGTTATCTCCAGGCATCTCTAGACACGAGCATCGACTCGTGTTTCTGGATCAATATCCTTCATCAGTAGAGATAGGTAATGAGGCCGCTGAATAGGCTGCCCAACGAACAGTCACAGGCTTAGATGCCTAACCGGGCACGCAGGTGCAGCACCACTAGCTCGTCAGCTAGGGAGGCTCACGGGAACCCTTAAACAGTAAACAGGATTGGGCGCACTCTGCTCCACCTCTCAGCTGGATTGCCTCTGTGCATACTTGGTCATGCACTTTGTTTCTCTTCACACATGGAAAAGAAAGGGTTTGTAAGTATTTCACCAGGTTTTGTGTAAGTAGGTACTTGTTATCTCCAGGCATCTCTAGACACGAGCATCGACTCGTGTTTCTGGATCAATATCCTTCATCAGTAGAGATAGGTAATGAGGCTGCTGAATAGGCTGCCCAACGAACAGTCACAGGCTTAGATGCCTAATCGGGTGTGCAGGTGCAGCACCACTAGCTCGTCAGCTAGGGAGGCTAATGGGAACCCTTAAACAGTAAACAGGATTGGGCGCACTCTGCTCCACCTCTCAGCTGGATTGCCTCTGTGCATACTGGGTCATGCACTTTGTTTCTCTTTGCACATGGAAAAGAAAGGGTTTGTAAGTATTTCACTAGGTTTGGTGTAAGTAGGTACTTGTTATCTCCAGGCATCTCTAGACACGAGCATCGACTCGTGTTTCTGGATCAATATACTTCATCAGTAGAGATAGGTAATGAGGCCGCTGAATAGGCTGCCCAACGAACAGTCACAGGCTTAGATGCCTAACCGGGTGCGCAGGTGCAGCACCACTAGCTCGTCAGCTAGGGAGGCTCATGGGAACCCTTAAACAGTAAACAGGATTGGGCGCACTCTGCTCCACCTTTCAGCTGGATTGCCTCTGTGCATACTGGGTCATGCAGTTCGTTTCTCTTCGCACATGGAAAAGAAAGGGTTTGTAAGTATTTCACCAGGTTTGGTGTAAGTAGGTACATGTTATCTCCAGGCATCTCTAGACACGAGCATCGACTCGTGTTTCTGGATCAATATCCTTCATCAGTAGAGATAGGTGATGAAGCCGCTAAATAGGCTGCCCAACGAACAGTCACAGGCTTAGATGCCTAACAGGGCGCGCAGGTGCAGCACCACTAGCTCGTCAGCTAGGGAGGCTCATGGGAACCCTTAAACAGTAAACAGGATTGGGCGCACTCTGCTCCACCTCTCAGCTGGATTGCCTCTGTGCATACTGGGTCATGTAGTATGTTTCTCTTCGCACATGGAAAAGAAAGGGTTTGTAAGTATTTCACCAGGTTTGGTGTAAGTAGGTACTTGTTATCTCCAGGCATCTCTAGACACGAGCATCGACTCGTGTTTCTGGATCAATATCCTTCATCAGTAGAGATAGGTAATGAGGCCGCTGAATAGGCTGCCCAACGAACAGTCACAGGCTTAGATGCCTAACCGGGCACGCAGGTGCAGCACCACTAGCTCGTCAGCTAGGGAGGCTCACGGGAACCCTTAAACAGTAAACAGGATTGGGCGCACTCTGCTCCACCTCTCAGCTGGATTGCCTCTGTGCATACTTGGTCATGCACTGTGTTTCTCTTCACACATGGAAAAGAAAGGGTTTGTAAGTATTTCACCAGGTTTTGTGTAAGTAGGTACTTGTTATCTCCAGGCATCTCTAGACACGAGCATCGACTCGTGTTTCTGGATCAATATCCTTCATCAGTAGAGATAGGTAATGAGGCTGCTGAATAGGCTGCCCAACGAACAGTCACAGGCTTAGATGCCTAACCGGGCACGCAGGTGCAGCATCACTAGCTCGTCAGCTAGGGAGGCTCATGGGAGCCCTTAAACAGTAAACAGGATTGGGTGCACTCTGCTCCACCTCTCAGCTGGATTGCCTCTGTGCATACTGGGTCATGCAGTTCGTTTCTCTTCGCACATAGAAAAGAAAGGGTTTGTAAGTATTTCACCAGATTTGGTGTAAGTAGGTACTTGTTATCTCCAGGCATCTCTAGACACGAGCATCGACTCGTGTTTCTGGATCAATATCCTTCATCAGTAGAGATAGGTGATGAGGCCGCTGAATAGGCTGCCCAACGAACAGTCACAGGCTTAGATGCCTAATCGGGTGTGCAGGTGCAGCACCACTAGCTCGTCAGCTAGGGAGGCTAATGGGAACCCTTAAACAGTAAACAGGATTGGGCGCACTCTGCTCCACCTCTCAGCTGGATTGCCTCTGTGCATACTGGGTCATGCACTTTGTTTCTCTTTGCACATGGAAAAGAAAGGGTTTGTAAGTATTTCACTAGGTTTGGTGTAAGTAGGTACTTGTTATCTCCAGGCATCTCTAGACACGAGCATCGACTCGTGTTTCTGGATCAATATACTTCATCAGTAGAGATAGGTAATGAGGCCGCTGAATAGGCTGCCCAACGAACAGTCACAGGCTTAGATGCCTAACCGGGTGCGCAGGTGCAGCACCACTAGCTCGTCAGCTAGGGAGACTCATGGGAACCCTTAAACAGTAAACAGGATTGGGCGCACTCTGCTCCACCTCTCAGCTGGATTGCCTCTGTGCATACTGGGTCATGTAGTTCGTTTCTCTTCGCACATGGAAAAGAAAGGGTTTGTAAGTATTTCACCAGGTTTGGTGTAAGTAGGTACTTGTTATCTCCAGGCATCTCTAGACACGAGCATCGACTCGTGTTTCTGGATCAATATCCTTCATCAGTAGAGATAGGTAATGAGGCCGCTGAATAGGCTGCCCAACGAACAGTCACAGGCTTAGATGCCTAACCGGGCACGCAGGTGCAGCACCACTAGCTCGTCAGCTAGGGAGGCTCACGGGAACCCTTAAACAGTAAACAGGATTGGGCGCACTCTGCTCCACCTCTCAGCTGGATTGCCTCTGTGCATACTTGGTCATGCACTTTGTTTCTCTTCACACATGGAAAAGAAAGGGTTTGTAAGTATTTCACCAGGTTTTGTGTAAGTAGGTACTTGTTATCTCCAGGCATCTCTAGACACAAGCATCGACTCGTGTTTCTGGATCAATATCCTTCATCAGTAGAGATAGGTAATGAGGCTGCTGAATAGGCTGCCCAACGAACAGTCACAGGCTTAGATGCCTAACCGGGCACGCAGGTGCAGCATCACTAGCTCGTCAGCTAGGGAGGCTCATGGGAGCCCTTAAACAGTAAACAGGATTGGGTGCACTCTGCTCCACCTCTCAGCTGGATTGCCTCTGTGCATACTGGGTCATGCAGTTCGTTTCTCTTCGCACATAGAAAAGAAAGGGTTTGTAAGTATTTCACCAGATTTGGTGTAAGTAGGTACTTGTTATCTCCAGGCATCTCTAGACACGAGCATCGACTCGTGTTTCTGGATCAATATCCTTCATCAGTAGAGATAGGTGATGAGGCCGCTGAATAGGCTGCCCAACGAACAGTCACAGGCTTAGATGCCTAATCGGGTGTGCAGGTGCAGCACCACTAGCTCATCAGCTAGGGAGGCTCATGGGAACCCTTAAACAGTAAACAGGATTGGGCGCACTCTGCTCCACCTCTCAGCTGGATTGCCTCTGTGCATACTGGGTCATGCACTTTGTTTCTCTTTGCACATGGAAAAGAAAGGGTTTGTAAGTATTTCACTAGGTTTGGTGTAAGTAGGTACTTGTTATCTCCAGGCATCTCTAGACACGAGCATCGACTCGTGTTTCTGGATCAATATCCTTCATCAGTAGAGATAGGTAATGAGGCCGCTGAATAGGCTGCCCAACGAACAGTCACAGGCTTAGATGCCTAACCGGGTGCGCAGGTGCAGCACCACTAGCTCGTCAGCTAGGGAGACTCATGGGAACCCTTAAACAGTAAACAGGATTGGGCGCACTCTGCTCCACCTTTCAGCTGGATTGCCTCTGTGCATACTGGGTCATGCAGTTCGTTTCTCTTCGCACATGGAAAAGAAAGGGTTTGTAAGTATTTCACCAGGTTTGGTGTAAGTAGGTACATGTTATCTCCAGGCATCTCTAGACACGAGCATCGACTCGTGTTTCTGGATCAATATCCTTCATCAGTAGAGATAGGTGATGAAGCCGCTAAATAGGCTGCCCAACGAACAGTCACAGGCTTAGATGCCTAACAGGGCGCGCAGGTGCAGCACCACTAGCTCGTCAGCTAGGGAGGCTCATGGGAACCCTTAAACAGTAAACAGGATTGGGCGCACTCTGCTCCACCTCTCAGCTGGATTGCCTCTGTGCATACTGGGTCATGCAGTTCGTTTCTCTTCGCACATAGAAAAGAAAGGGTTTGTAAGTATTTCACCAGATTTGGTGTAAGTAGGTACTTGTTATCTCCAGGCATCTCTAGACACGAGCATCGACTCGTGTTTCTGGATCAATATCCTTCATCAGTAGAGATAGGTGATGAGGCCGCTGAATAGGCTGCCCAACGAACAGTCACAGGCTTAGATGCCTAACCGGGTGCGCAGGTGCAGCACCACTAGCTCGTCAGCTAGGGAGGCTCATGGGAACCCTTAAACAGTAAACAGGATTGGGCGCACTCTGCTCCACCTCTCAGCTGGATTGCCTCTGTGCATACTGGGTCATGCACTTTGTTTCTCTTTGCACATGTAAAAGAAAGGGTTTGTAAGTATTTCACCAGGTTTGGTGTAAGTAGGTACTTGTTATCTCCAGGCATCTCTAGACACGAGCATCGACTCGTGTTTCTGGATCAATATCCTTCATCAGTAGAGATAGGTAATGAGGCTGCTGAATAGGCTGCCCAACGAACAGTCACAGGCTTAGATGCCTAACCGGGCATGCAGGTGCAGCATCACTAGCTCATCAGCTAGGGAGGCTCACGGAAGCCCTTAAACAGTAAACAGGATTGGCTGCACTCTGCTCCACCTCTCAGCTGGATTGCCTCTGTGCATACTTGGTCATGCAGTTCGTTTCTCTTCGCACATAGAAAAGAAAGGGTTTGTAAGTATTTCACCAGATTTGGTGTAAGTAGGTACTTGTTATCTCCAGGCATCTCTAGACACGAGCATCGACTCGTGTTTCTGGATCAATATCCTTCATCAGTAGAGATAGGTGATGAGGCCGCTGAATAGGCTGCCCAACGAACAGTCACAGGCTTAGATGCCTAACCGGGTGCGCAGGTGCAGCACCACTAGCTCGTCAGCTAGGGAGGCTCATGGGAACCCTTAAACAGTAAACAGGATTGGGCGCACTCTGCTCCACCTCTCAGCTGGATTGCCTCTGTGCATACTGGGTCATGCACTTTGTTTCTCTTTGCACATGGAAAAGAAAGGGTTTGTAAGTATTTCACCAGGTTTGGTGTAAGTAGGTACTTGTTATCTCCAGGCATCTCTAGACACGAGCATCGACTCGTGTTTCTGGATCAATATCCTTCATCAGTAGAGATAGGTAATGAGGCTGCTGAATAGGCTGCCCAACTAACAGTCACAGGCTTAGATGCCTAACCGGGCACGCAGGTGCAGCATCACTAGCTCGTCAGCTAGGGAGGCTCACGGGAGCCCTTAAACAGTAAACAGGATTGGGTGCACTCTGCTCCACCTCTCAGCTGGATTGCCTCTGTGCATACTTGGTCATGCAGTTCGTTTCTCTTCGCACATAGAAAAGAAAGGGTTTGCAAGTATTTCACCAGATTTGGTGTAAGTAGGTACTTGTTATCTCCAGGCATCTCTAGACACGAGCATCGACTCGTGTTTCTGGATCAATATCCTTCATCAGTAGAGATAGGTGATGAGGCCGCTGAATAGGCTGCCCAACGAACAGTCACAGGCTTAGATGCCTAACCGGGTGCGCAGGTGCAGCACCACTAGCTCGTCAGCTAGCGAGGCTCAAGGGAGCCCTTAAACAGTAAACAGGATTGGGCGCACTCTGCTCCACCTTTCAGCTGGATTGCCTCTGTGCATACTGGGTCATGCACTTCGTTTCTCTTCGCACATGGAAAAGAAAGGGTTTGTAAGTATTTCACCAGGTTTGGTGTAAGTAGGTACATGTTATCTCCATGCATCTCTAGACACGAGCATCGACTCGTGTTTCTGGATCAATATCCTTCATCAGTAGAGATAGGTAATGAGGCCGCTGAATAGGCTGCCCAACGAACAGTCACAGGCTTAGATGCCTAACCGGGCACGCAGGTGCAGCATCACTAGCTCGTCAGCTAGGGAGGCTCACGGGAGCCCTTAAACAGTAAACAGGATTGGGCGCACTCTGCTCCACCTCTCAGCTGGATTGCCTCTGTGCATACTGGGTCATGCACTTTGTTTCTCTTCGCACATGGAAAAGAAAGGGTTTGTAAGTATTTCACCAGGTTTGGTGTAAGTAGGTACTTGTTATCTCCAGGCATCTCTAGACATGAGCATCGACTCGTGTTTCTGGATCAATATCCTTCATCAGTAGAGATAGGTAATGAGGCCGCTGAATAGGCTGCCCAACGAACAGTCACAGGCTTAGATGCCTAACCGGGTGCGCAGGTGCAGCACCACTAGCTCGTCAGCTAGGTAGGCTCACAGCAGCCCTTAAACAGTAACAAGGATAGGGCGCACTCTGCTCCACCTCTCAGCTGGATCGCCTCTGTGCATACTGGGTCATGCAGTTCGTTTGTCTTTGCACATGGAAAAGAAAGGGTATGTAAGTATTTCACCAGGTTTGGTGTAAGTAGGTACTTGTTATCTCCAGGCATCTCTAGACACGAGCATCGACTCGTGTTTCTGGATCAATATCCTTCATCAGTAGAGATAGGTAATGAGGCTGCTGAATAGGCTGCCCAACGAACAGTCACAGGCTTAGATGCCTAACCGGGCACGCAGGTGCAGCATCACTAGCTCGTCAGCTAGGGAGGCTCACGGGAGCCCTTAAACAGTAAACAGGATTGGGTGCACTCTGCTCCACCTCTCAGCTGGATTGCCTCTGTGCATACTTGGTCATGCAGTTCGTTTCTCTTCGCACATAGAAAAGAAAGGGTTTGTAAGTATTTCACCAGATTTGGTGTAAGTAGGTACTTGTTATCTCCAGGCATCTCTAGACACGAGCATCGACTCGTGTTTCTGGATCAATATCCTTCATCAGTAGAGATAGGTGATGAGGCCGCTGAATAGGCTGCCCAACGAACAGTCACAGGCTTAGATGCCTAATCGGGTGCGCAGGTGCAGCACCACTAGCTCGTCAGCTAGGGAGGCTCATGGGAACCCTTAAACAGTAAACAGGATTGGGCGCACTCTGCTCCACCTCTCAGCTGGATTGCCTCTGTGCATACTGGGTCATGTACTTTGTTTCTCTTTGCACATGGAAAAGAAAGGGTTTGTAAGTATTTCACCAGGTTTGGTGTAAGTAGGTACTTGTTATCTCCAGGCATCTCTAGACACGAGCATCGACTCGTGTTTCTGGATCAATATCCTTCATCAGTAGAGATAGGTAATGAGGCCGCTGAATAGGCTGCCCAATGAACAGTCACAGGCTTAGATGCCTAACCGGGCACGCAGGTGCAGCACCACTAGCTCGTCAGCTAGGGAGGCTCACGGGAACCCTTAAACAGTAAACAGGATTGGGCGCACTCTGCTCCACCTCTCAGCTGGATTGCCTCTGTGCATACTGGGTCATGCAGTTCGTTTCTCTTCGCACATAGAAAAGAAAGGGTTTGTAAGTATTTCACCAGATTTGGTGTAAGTAGGTACTTGTTATCTCCAGGCATCTCTAGACACGAGCATCGACTCGTGTTTCTGGATCAATATCCTTCATCAGTAGAGATAGGTGATGAGGCCGCTGAATAGGCTGCCCAACGAACAGTCACAGGCTTAGATGCCTAACCGGGTGCGCAGGTGCAGCACCACTAGCTCGTCAGCTAGCGAGGCTCAAGGGAGCCCTTAAACAGTAAACAGGATTGGGCGCACTCTGCTCCACCTTTCAGCTGGATTGCCTCTGTGCATACTGGGTCATGCAGTTCGTTTCTCTTCGCACATGGAAAAGAAAGGGTTTGTAAGTATTTCACCAGGTTTGGTGTAAGTAGGTACATGTTATCTCCATGCATCTCTAGACACGAGCATCGACTCGTGTTTCTGGATCAATATCCTTCATCAGTAGAGATAGGTGATAAGGCCGCTGAATAGGCTGCCCAACGAACAGTCACTGGCTTAGATGCCTAACCGGGCACGCAGGTGCAGCATCACTAGCTCATCAGCTAGGGAGGCTCACGGGAGCCCTTAAACAGTAAACAGGATTGGGTGCACTCTGCTCCACCTCTCAGCTGGATTGCCTCTGTGCATACTGGGTCATGCAGTTCGTTTCTCTTCGCACATAGAAAAGAAAGGGTTTGTAAGTATTTCACCAGATTTGGTGTAAGTAGGTACTTGTTATCTCCAGGCATCTCTAGACACGAGCATCGACTCGTGTTTCTGGATCAATATCCTTCATCAGTAGAGATAGGTGATGAGGCCGCTGAATAGGCTGCCCAACGAACAGTCACAGGCTTAGATGCCTAATCGGGTGCGCAGGTGCAGCACCACTAGCTCGTCAGCTAGGGAGGCTCATGGGAACCCTTAAACAGTAAACAGGATTGGGCGCACTCTGCTCCACCTCTCAGCTGGATTGCCTCTGTGCATACTGGGTCATGCACTTTGTTTCTCTTTGCACATGGAAAAGAAAGGGTTTGTAAGTATTTCACTAGGTTTGGTGTAAGTAGTTACTTGTTATCTCCAGGCATCTCTAGACACGAGCATCGACTCGTGTTTCTGGATCAATATCCTTCATCAGTAGAGATAGGTAATGAGGCCGCTGAATAGGCTTCCCAACGAACAGTCACAGGCTTAGATGCCTAACCGGGCACGCAGGTGCAGCACCACTAGCTCGTCAGCTAGGGAGGCTCACGGGAACCCTTAAACAGTAAACAGGATTGGGCGCACTCTGCTCCACCTCTCAGCTGGATTGCCTCTGTGCATACTGGGTCATGCAGTTCGTTTCTCTTCGCACATAGAAAAGAAAGGGTTTGTAAGTATTTCACCAGATTTGGTGTAAGTAGGTACTTGTTATCTCCAGGCATCTCTAGACACGAGCATCGACTCGTGTTTCTGGATCAATATCCTTCATCAGTAGAGATAGGTAATGAGGCCGCTGAATAGGCTGCCCAACGAACAGTCACAGGCTTAGATGCCTAACCGGGCACGCAGGTGCAGCACCACTAGCTCGTCAGCTAGGGATGCTCACGGGAACCCTTAAACAGTAAACAGGATTGGGCGCACTCTGCTCCACCTCTCAGCTTGATTGCCTCTGTGCATACTTGGTCATGCACTTTGTTTCTCTTCGCACATGGAAAAGAAAGGGTTTGTAAGTATTTCACCAGGTTTGGTGTAAGTAGGTACTTGTTATCTCCAGGCATCTCTAGACACGAGCATCGACTCGTGTTTCTGGATCAATATCCTTCATCAGTAGAGATAGGTAATGAGGCTGCTGAATAGGCTGCCCAACGAACAGTCACAGGCTTAGATGCCTAACCGGGCACGCAGGTGCAGCATCACTAGCTCATCAGCTAGGGAGGCTCACGGGAGCCCTTAAACAGTAAACAGGATTGGGTGCACTCTGCTCCACCTCTCAGCTGGATTGCCTCTGTGCATACTGGGTCATGCAGTTTGTTTGTCTTCGCATATGGAAAAGAAAGGGTTTGTAAGTATTTCACCACGTTTGGTGTAAGTAGGTACTTGTTATCTCCAGGCATCTCTAGACACGAGCATCGACTCGTGTTTCTGGATCAATATCCTTCATCAGAAGAGATAGGTAATAGGGCCGCTGAATAGGCTGCCCAACGAACAGTCGCAGGCTTAAATGCATAACCGGGCGCGCAGGTACAGCACCACTAGCTCGTCAGCTAAGGAGGCTCACGGGAGCCCTTAAACAGTAAACAGGATTTGGCGCACTCTGCTCCACCTCTCAGCTGGATTGCCTCTGTGCATACTGGGTCATGCAGTTCGTTTGTCTTTGCACATGGAAAAGAAAGGGTTTGTAAGTCTTTCACCAGGTTTGGTGTAAGTAGGTACTTGTTATCTCCAGGCATCTCTAGACACGAGCATCGACTCGTGTTTCTGGATCAATATCCTTCATCAGTAGAGATAGGTAATGAGGCCGCTGAATAGGCTGCCCAACGAACAGTCACAGGCTTAGATGCCTAACCAGGTGTGCAGGTGCAGCACCACTAGCTCGTCAGCTAGGGAGGCTCATGGGAACCCTTAAACAGTAAACAGGATTGGGCGCACTCTGCTCCACCTCTCAGCTGGATTGCCTCTGTGCATACTGGGTCATGCACTTTGTTTCTCTTCGCACATGGAAAAGAAAGGGTTTGTAAGTATTTCACCAGGTTTGGTGTAAGTAGGTACTTGTTATCTCCAGGCATCTCTAGACACGAGCATCGACTCGTGTTTCTGGATCAATATCCTTCATCAGTAGAGATAGGTAATGAGGCCGCTGAATAGGCTGCCCAACGAACAGTCACAGGCTTAGATGCCTAACCGGGTGCGCAGGTGCAGCACCACTAGCTCGTCATCTAGGGAGGCTCACAGGAGCCCTTAAACAGTAAAAAGGATTGGGCGCACTCTGCTCCACCTCTCAGCTGGATTGCCTCTGTGCATACTGGGTCATGCAGTTCGTTTGTCTTTGCACATGGAAAAGAAAGGGTTTGTAAGTCTTTCACCAGGTTTGGTGTAAGTAGGTACTTGTTATCTCCAGGCATCTCTAGACACGAGCATCGACTCGTGTTTCTGGATCAATATCCTTCATCAGTAGAGATAGGTAATGAGGCCGCTGAATAGGCTGCCCAACGAACAGTCACAGGCTTAGATGCCTAACCAGGTGTGCAGGTGCAGCACCACTAGCTCGTCAGCTAGGGAGGCTCATGGGAACCCTTAAACAGTAAACAGGATTGGGCGCACTCTGCTCCACCTCTCAGCTGGATTGCCTCTGTGCATACTGGGTCATGCACTTTGTTTCTCTTCGCACATGGAAAAGAAAGGGTTTGTAAGTATTTCACCAGGTTTGGTGTAAGTAGGTACTTGTTATCTCCAGGCATCTCTAGACACGAGCATCGACTCGTGTTTCTGGATCAATATCCTTCATCAGTAGAGATAGGTAATGAGGCCGCTGAATAGGCTGCCCAACGAACAGTCACAGGCTTAGATGCCTAACCAGGTGCGCAGGTGCAGCACCACTAGCTCGTCATCTAGGGAGGCTCACAGGAGCCCTTAAACAGTAAAAAGGATAGGGCGCACTCTGCTCCACCTCTCAGCTGGATCGCCTCTGTGCATACTGGGTCATGCAGTTCGTTTGTCTTTGCACATGGAAAAGAAAGGGTATGTAAGTATTTCACCAGGTTTGGTGTAAGTAGGTACTTGTTATCTCCAGGCATCTCTAGACACGAGCATCGACTCGTGTTTCTGGATCAATATCCTTCATCAGTAGAGATAGGTAATGAGGCTGCTGAATAGGCTGCCCAACGAACAGGCACAGGCTTAGATGCCTAACCGGGCACGCAGGTGCAGCATCACTAGCTCGTCAGCTAGGGAGGCTCACGGGAGCCCTTAAACAGTAAACAGGATTGGGTGCACTCTGCTCCACCTCTCAGCTGGATTGCCTCTGTGCATACTGGGTCATGCAGTTCGTTTGTCTTCGCACATGGAAAAGAAAGGGTTTGTAAGTATTTCACCAGGTTTGGTGTAAGTAGGTATTTGTTATCTCCAGGCATCTCTAGACACGAGCATCGACTCGTGTTTCTGGATCAATATCCTTCATCAGTAGAGATAGGTAATGAGGCCGCTGAATAGGCTGCCCAACGAACAGTCACAGGCTTAGATGCCTAACCAGGTGTGCAGGTGCAGCACCACTAGCTCGTCAGCTAGGGAGGCTCATGGGAACCCTTAAACAGTAAACGGGATTGGGCGCACTCTGCTCCACCTCTCAGCTGGATTGCCTCTGTGCATACTGGGTCATGCACTTTGTTTCTCTTCGCACATGGAAAAGAAAGGGTTTGTAAGTATTTCACCAGGTTTGGTGTAAGTAGGTACTAGTTATCTCCAGGCATCTCTAGACACGAGCATCGACTCGTGTTTCTGGATCAATATCCTTCATCAGTAGAGATAGGTAATGAGGCCGCTGAATAGGCTGCCCAACGAACAGTCACAGGCTTAGATGCATAACCGGGTGTGCAGGTGCAGCACCACTAGCTCGTCAGCTAGGGAGGCTCACAGGAGCCCTTAAACAGTAAAAAGGATAGGGCGCACTCTGCTCCACCTCTCAGCTGGATTGCCTCTGTGCATACTGGGTCATGCAGTTCGTTTGTCTTCGCACATGGAAAAGAAAGGGTTTGTAAGTATTTCACCAGGTTTGGTGTAAGTAGGTACTTGTTATCTCCAGGCATCTCTAGACAAGAGCATTGACTCGTGTTTCTGGATCAATATCCTTCATCAGTAGAGATAGGTAATGAGGCCGCTGAATAGGTTGCCCAACGAACAGTCACAGGCTTAGATGCCTAACCGGGCGCACAGGTACAGCACCACTAGCTCGTCAGCTAGGGAGGCTCAAGGGAGCCCTTAAACAGTAAACAGGATTGGGCGCACTCTGCTCCACCTCTCAGCTGGATTGCCTCTGTGCATACTGGGTCATGTAGTTCGTTTCTCTTCGCACATGGAAAAGAAAGGGTTTGTAAGTATTTCACCAGGTTTGGTGTAAGTCGGTACTTGTTATCTCCAGGCATCTCTAGACACGAGCATCGACTCGTGTTTCTGGATCAATATCCTTCATCAGTAGAGATAGGTGATGAGGCCGCTGAATAGGCTGCCCAACGAACAGTCACAGGCTTAGATGCCTAACAGGGCGCGCAGGTGCAGCACCACTAGCTCGTCAGCTAGGGAGGCTCATGGGAACCCTTAAACAGTAAACAGGATTGGGCGCACTCTGCTCCACCTCTCAGCTGGATTGCCTCTGTGCATACTGGGTCATGCAGTTCGTTTCTCTTCGCACATAGAAAAGAAAGGGTTTGTAAGTATTTCACCAGATTTGGTGTAAGTAGGTACTTGTTATCTCCAGGCATCTCTAGACACGAGCATCGACTCGTGTTTCTGGATCAATATCCTTCATCAGTAGAGATAGGTAATGAGGCCGCTGAATAGGCTGCCCAACGAACAGTCACAGGCTTAGATGCCTAACCAGGTGTGCAGGTGCAGCACCACTAGCTCGTCAGCTAGTGAGGCTCATGGGAACCCTTAAACAGTAAACAGGATTGGGCGCACTCTGCTCCACCTCTCAGCTGGATTGCCTCTGTGCATACTGGGTCATGCACTTTGTTTCTCTTCGCACATGGAAAAGAAAGGGTTTGTAAGTATTTCACCAGGTTTGGTGTAAGTAGGTACTTGTTATCTCCAGGCATCTCTAGACACGAGCATCGACTCGTGTTTCTGGATCAATATCCTTCATCAGTGGAGATAGGTAATGAGGCCGCTGAATAGGCTGCCCAACGAACAGTCACAGGCTTAGATGCCTAACCGGGTGCGCAGGTGCAGCACCACTAGCTCGTCAGCTAGGGAGGCTCACAGGAGCCCTTAAACAGTAAAAAGGATAGGGCGCACTCTGCTCCACCTCTCAGCTGGATCGCCTCTGTGCATACTGGGTCATGCAGTTCGTTTGTCTTTGCACATGGAAAAGAAAGGGTATGTAAGTATTTCACCAGGTTTGGTGTAAGTAGGTACTTGTTATCTCCAGGCATCTCTAGACACGAGCATCGACTCGTGTTTCTGGATCAATATCCTTCATCAGTAGAGATAGGTAATGAGGCTGCTGAATAGGCTGCCCAACGAACAGGCACAGGCTTAGATGCCTAACCGGGCACGCAGGTGCAGCATCACTAGCTCGTCAGCTAGGGAGGCTCACGGGAGCCCTTAAACAGTAAACAGGATTGGGTGCACTCTGCTCCACCTCTCAGCTGGATTGCCTCTGTGCATACTGGGTCATGCAGTTCGTTTGTCTTCGCACATGGAAAAGAAAGGGTTTGTAAGTATTTCACCAGGTTTGGTGTAAGTAGGTACTTGTTATCTCCAGGCATCTCTAGACACGAGCATCGACTCGTGTTTCTGGATCAATATCCTTCATCAGTAGAGATAGGTAATGGGGCCGCTGAATAGGCTGCCCAACGAACAGTCACAGGCTTAGATGCATAACCGGGCGCGCAGGTACAGCACCACTAGCTCGTCAGCTAAGGAGGCTCACGGGAGCCCTTAAACAGTAAACAGGATTGGGCGCACTCTGCTCCACCTCTCAGCTGGATTGCCTCTGTGCATACTGGGTCATGCAGTTCGTTTGTCTTTGCACATGGAAAAGAAAGGGTTTGTAAGTCTTTCACCAGGTTTGGTGTAAGTAGGTACTTGTTATCTCCAGGCATCTCTAGACACGAGCATCGACTCGTGTTTCTGGATCAATATCCTTCATCAGTAGAGATAGGTAATGAGGCCGCTGAATAGGCTGCCCAACGAACAGTCACAGGCTTAGATGCCTAACCAGGTGTGCAGGTGCAGCACCACTAGCTCGTCAGCTAGGGAGGCTCATGGGAACCCTTAAACAGTAAACGGGATTGGGCGCACTCTGCTCCACCTCTCAGCTGGATTGCCTCTGTGCATACTGGGTCATGCACTTTGTTTCTCTTCGCACATGGAAAAGAAAGGGTTTGTAAGTATTTCACCAGGTTTGGTGTAAGTAGGTACTTGTTATCTCCAGGCATCTCTAGACACGAGCATCGACTCGTGTTTCTGGATCAATATCCTTCATCAGTAGAGATAGGTAATGAGGCCGCTGAATAGGCTGCCCAACGAACAGTCACAGGCTTAGATGCATAACCGGGTGCGCAGGTGCAGCACCACTAGCTCGTCAGCTAGGGAGGCTCACAGGAGCCCTTAAACAGTAAAAAGGATAGGGCGCACTCTGCTCCACCTCTCAGCTGGATCGCCTCTGTGCATACTGGGTCATGCAGTTCGTTTGTCTTTGCACATGGAAAAGAAAGGGTATGTAAGTATTTCACCAGGTTTGGTGTAAGTAGGTACTTGTTATCTCCAGGCATCTCTAGACACGAGCATCGACTCGTGTTTCTGGATCAATATCCTTCATCAGTAGAGATAGGTAATGAGGCTGCTGAATAGGCTGCCCAACGAACAGTCACAGGCTTAGATGCCTAACCGGGCACGCAGGTGCAGCATCACTAGCTCGTCAGCTAGGGAGGCTCACGGGAGCCCTTAAACAGTAAACAGGATTGGGTGCACTCTGCTCCACCTCTCAGCTGGATTGCCTCTGTGCATACTGGGTCATGCAGTTCGTTTGTCTTCGCACATGGAAAAGAAAGGGTTTGTAAGTATTTCACTAGGTTTGGTGTAAGTAGGTACTTGTTATCTCCAGGCATCTCTAGACACGAGCATCGACTCGTGTTTCTGGATCAATATCCTTCATCAGTAGAGATAGGTAATGAGGCCGCTGAATAGGTTGCCCAACGAACAGTCACAGGCTTAGATGCCTAACCGGGCGCACAGGTACAGCACCACTAGCTCGTCAGCTAGGGAGGCTCAAGGGAGCCCTTAAACAGTAAACAGGATTGGGCGCACTCTGCTCCACCTCTCAGCTGGATTGCCTCTGTGCATACTGGGTCATGTAGTTCGTTTCTCTTCGCACATGGAAAAGAAAGGGTTTGTAAGTATTTCACCAGGTTTGGTGTAAGTAGGTACTAGTTATCTCCAGGCATCTCTAGACACGAGCATCGACTCGTGTTTCTGGATCAATATCCTTCATCAGTAGAGATAGGTAATGAGGCCGCTGAATAGGTTGCCCAACGAACAGTCACAGGCTTAGATGCCTAACCGGGCGCACAGGTACAGCACCACTAGCTCGTCAGCTAGGGAGGCTCATGGGAACCCTTAAACAGTAAACAGGATTGGGCGCACTCTGCTCCACCTCTCAGCTGGATTGCCTCTGTGCATACTGGGTCATGCACTTTGTTTCTCTTTGCACATGTAAAATAAAGGGTTTGTAAGTATTTCACCAGGTTTGGTGTAAGTAGGTACTTGTTATCTCCAGGCATCTCTAGACACGAGCATCGACTCGTGTTTCTGGATCAATATCCTTCATCAGTAGAGATAGGTAATGAGGCCGCTGAATAGGCTGCCCAACGAACAGTCACAGGCTTAGATGCCTAACCGGGCACGCAGGTGCAGCACCACTAGCTCGTCAGCTAGGGAGGCTCACGGGAACCCTTAAACAGTAAACAGGATTGGGCGCACTCTGCTCCACCTCTCAGCTGGATTGCCTCTGTGCATACTTGGTCATGCACTTTGTTTCTCTTCACACATGGAAAAGAAAGGGTTTGTAAGTATTTCACCAGGTTTTGTGTAAGTAGGTACTTGTTATCTCCAGGCATCTCTAGACACGAGCATCGACTCGTGTTTCTGGATCAATATCCTTCATCAGTAGAGATAGGTAATGAGGCTGCTGAATAGGCTGCCCAACGAACAGTCACAGGCTTAGATGCCTAACCGGGCACGCAGGTGCAGCATCACTAGCTCGTCAGCTAGGGAGGCTCATGGGATCCCTTAAACAGTAAACAGGATTGGGTGCACTCTGCTCCACCTCTCAGCTGGATTGCCTCTGTGCATACTGGGTCATGCAGTTCGTTTCTCTTCGCACATAGAAAAGAAAGGGTTTGTAAGTATTTCACCAGATTTGGTGTAAGTAGGTACTTGTTATCTCCAGGCATCTCTAGACACGAGCATCGACTCGTGTTTCTGGATCAATATCCTTCATCAGTAGAGATAGGTGATGAGGCCGCTGAATAGGCTGCCCAACGAACAGTCACAGGCTTAGATGCCTAATCGGGTGTGCAGGTGCAGCACCACTAGCTCGTCAGCTAGGGAGGCTCATGGGAACCCTTAAACAGTAAACAGGATTGGGCGCACTCTGCTCCACCTCTCAGCTGGATTGCCTCTGTGCATACTGGGTCATGCACTTTGTTTCTCTTTGCACATGGAAAAGAAAGGGTTTGTAAGTATTTCACTAGGTTTGGTGTAAGTAGGTACTTGTTATCTCCAGGCATCTCTAGACACGAGCATCGACTCGTGTTTCTGGATCAATATCCTTCATCAGTAGAGATAGGTAATGAGGCCGCTGAATAGGCTGCCCAACGAACAGTCACAGGCTTAGATGCCTAACCGGGTGCGCAGGTGCAGCACCACTAGCTCGTCAGCTAGGGAGGCTCATGGGAACCCTTAAACAGTAAACAGGATTGGGCGCACTCTGCTCCACCTTTCAACTGGATTGCCTCTGTGCATACTGGGTCATGCAGTTCGTTTCTCTTCGCACATGGAAAAGAAAGGGTTTGTAAGTATTTCACCAGGTTTGGTGTAAGTAGGTACATGTTATCTCCAGGCATCTCTAGACACGAGCATCGACTCGTGTTTCTGGATCAATATCCTTCATCAGTAGAGATAGGTGATGAAGCCGCTAAATAGGCTGCCCAACGAACAGTCACAGGCTTAGATGCCTAACAGGGCGCGCAGGTGCAGCACCACTAGCTCGTCAGCTAGGGAGGCTCATGGGAACCCTTAAACAGTAAACAGGATTGGGCGCACTCTGCTCCACCTCTCAGCTGGATTGCCTCTGTGCATACTGGGTCATGCAGTTCGTTTCTCTTCGCACATAGAAAAGAAAGGGTTTGTAAGTATTTCACCAGATTTGGTGTAAGTAGGTACTTGTTATCTCCAGGCATCTCTAGACACGAGCATCGACTCGTGTTTCTGGATCAATATCCTTCATCAGTAGAGATAGGTGATGAGGCCGCTGAATAGGCTGCCCAACGAACAGTCACAGGCTTAGATGCCTAACCGGGTGCGCAGGTGCAGCACCACTAGCTCATCAGCTAGGGAGGCTCATGGGAACCCTTAAACAGTAAACAGGATTGGGCGCACTCTGCTCCACCTCTCAGCTGGATTGCCTCTGTGCATACTGGGTCATGCACTTTGTTTCTCTTTGCACATGTAAAAGAAAGGGTTTGTAAGTATTTCACCAGGTTTGGTGTAAGTAGGTACTTGTTATCTCCAGGCATCTCTAGACACGAGCATCGACTCGTGTTTCTGGATCAATATCCTTCATCAGTAGAGATAGGTAATGAGGCTGCTGAATAGGCTGCCCAACGAACAGTCACAGGCTTAGATGCCTAACCGGGCATGCAGGTGCAGCATCACTAGCTCATCAGCTAGGGAGGCTCACGGAAGCCCTTAAACAGTAAACAGGATTGGCTGCACTCTGCTCCACCTCTCAGCTGGATTGCCTCTGTGCATACTTGGTCATGCAGTTCGTTTCTCTTCGCACATAGAAAAGAAAGGGTTTGTAAGTATTTCACCAGATTTGGTGTAAGTAGGTACTTGTTATCTCCAGGTATCTCTAGACACGAGCATCGACTCGTGTTTCTGGATCAATATCCTTCATCAGTAGAGATAGGTGATGAGGCCGCTGAATAGGCTGCCCAACGAACAGTCACAGGCTTAGATGCCTAACCGGGTGCGCAGGTGCAGCACCACTAGCTCGTCAGCTAGGGAGGCTCATGGGAACCCTTAAACAGTAAACAGGATTGGGCGCACTCGGCTCCACCTCTCAGCTGGATTGCCTCTGTGCATACTGGGTCATGCACTTTGTTTCTCTTTGCACATGGAAAAGAAAGGGTTTGTAAGTATTTCACCAGGTTTGGTGTAAGTAGGTACTTGTTATCTCCAGGCATCTCTAGACACGAGCATCGACTCGTGTTTCTGGATCAATATCCTTCATCAGTAGAGATAGGTAATGAGGCTGCTGAATAGGCTGCCCAACTAACAGTCACAGGCTTAGATGCCTAACCGGGCACGCAGGTGCAGCATCACTAGCTCGTCAGCTAGGGAGGCTCACGGGAGCCCTTAAACAGTAAACAGGATTGGGTGCACTCTGCTCCACCTCTCAGCTGGATTGCCTCTGTGCATACTTGGTCATGCAGTTCGTTTCTCTTCGCACATAGAAAAGAAAGGGTTTGCAAGTATTTCACCAGATTTGGTGTAAGTAGGTACTTGTTATCTCCAGGCATCTCTAGACACGAGCATCGACTCGTGTTTCTGGATCAATATCCTTCATCAGTAGAGATAGGTGATGAGGCCGCTGAATAGGCTGCCCAACGAACAGTCACAGGCTTAGATGCCTAATCGGGTGCGCAGGTGCAGCACCACTAGCTCGTCAGCTAGCGAGGCTCAAGGGAGCCCTTAAACAGTAAACAGGATTGGGCGCACTCTGCTCCACCTTTCAGCTGGATTGCCTCTGTGCATACTGGGTCATGCAGTTCGTTTCTCTTCGCACATGGAAAAGAAAGGGTTTGTAAGTATTTCACCAGGTTTGGTGTAAGTAGGTACATGTTATCTCCATGCATCTCTAGACACGAGCATCGACTCGTGTTTCTGGATCAATATCCTTCATCAGTAGAGATAGGTAATGAGGCCGCTGAATAGGCTGCCCAACGAACAGTCACAGGCTTAGATGCCTAACCGGGCACGCAGGTGCAGCACCACTAGCTCGTCAGCTAGGGAAGCTCACGGGAACCCTTAAACAGTAAACAGGATTGGGCGCACTCTGCTCCACCTCTCAGCTGGATTGCCTCTGTGCATACTTGGTCATGCACTTTGTTTCTCTTCGCACATGGAAAAGAAAGGGTTTGTAAGTATTTCACCAGGTTTGGTGTAAGTAGGTACTTGTTATCTCCAGGCATCTCTAGACACGAGCAACGACTCGTGTTTCTGGATCAATATCCTTCATCAGTAGAGATAGGTAATGAGGCTGCTGAATAGGCTGCCCAACGAACAGTCACAGGCTTAGATGCCTAACCGGGCACGCAGGTGCAGCATCACTAGCTTGTCAGCTAGGGAGGCTCACGGGAGCCCTTAAACAGTAAACAGGATTGGGTGCACTCTGCTCCACCTCTCAGCTGGATTGCCTCTGTGCATACTGAGTCATGCACTTTGTTTCTCTTCGCACATGGAAAAGAAAGGGTTTGTAAGTATTTCACCAGGTTTGGTGTAAGTAGGTACTTGTTATCTCCAGGCATCTCTAGACACGAGCATCGACTCGTGTTTCTGGATCAATATCCTTCATCAGTAGAGATAGGTAATGAGGCGCTGAATAGGCTGCCCAACGAACAGTCACAGGATTAGATGCCTAACCGGGCACGCAGGTGCAGCACCACTAGCTAGTCAGCTAGGGAGGCTCACGGGAACCCTTAAACAGTAAACAGGATTGAGCGCACTCTGCTCCACCTCTCAGCTGGATCGCCTCTGTGCATACTGGGTCATGAGCTTTGTTTCTCTTCGCACATGGAAAAGAAAGGGTTTGTAAGTATTTCACCAGGTTTGGTGTAAGTAGGTACTTGTTATCTCCAGGTATCTCTAGACACGCGCATCGACTCGTGTTTCTGGATCAATATCCTTCATCAGTAGAGATAGGTAATGAGGCCGCTGAATAGGCTGCCCAACGAACAGTCACAGGCTTAAATGCCTAACCGGGCGCGCAGGTGCAGCACCACTAGCTCGTCAGCTAAGGAGGCTCACGGGAGCCCTTAAACAGTAAACAGGATTGGGCGTACTCTGCTCCACCTCTCAGCTGGATTGCCTCTGTGCATACTGGGTCATGCAGTTCGTTTGTCTTTGTACATGGAAAAGAAAGGGTTTGTAAGTCTTTCACCAGGTTTGGTGTAAGTAGGTACTTGTTATCTCCAGGCATCTCTAGACACGAGCATCGACTCGTGTTTCTGGATCAATATCCTTCATCAGTAGAGATAGGTAATGAGGCCGCTGAATAGGCTGCCCAATGAACAGTCACAGGCTTAGATGCCTAACCGGGCACGCAGGTGCAGCACCACTAGCTCGTCAGCTAGGGAGGCTCACGGGAACCCTTAAACAGTAAACAGGATTGGGCGCACTCTGCTCCACCTCTCAGCTGGATTGCCTCTGTGCATACTGAGTCATTGCAGTTCGTTTGTCTTCGCACATGGAAAAGAAAGGGTATGTAAGTATTTCACCAGGTTTGGTGTAAGTAGGTACTTGTTATCTCCAGGCATCTCTAGACACGAGCATCGACTCGTGTTTCTGGATCAATATCCTTCATCAGTAGAGATAGGTAATGAGGCTGCTGAATAGGCTGCCCAACTAACAGTCACAGGCTTAGATGCCTAACCGGGCACGCAGGTGCAGCATCACTAGCTCGTCAGCTAGGGAGGCTCACGGGAGCCCTTAAACAGTAAACAGGATTGGGTGCACTCTGCTCCACCTCTCAGCTGGATTGCCTCTGTGCATACTCAGTCATGCAGTTTGTTTGTCTTCGCATATGGAAAAGAAAGGGTTTGTAAGTATTTCACCACGTTTGGTGTAAGTAGGTACTTGTTATCTCCAGGCATCTCTAGACACGAGCATCGACTCGTGTTTCTGGATCAATATCCTTCATCAGAAGAGATAGGTAATGGGGCCGCTGAATAGGCTGCCCAACGAACAGTCACAGGCTTAAATGCATAACCGGGCGCGCAGGTACAGCACCACTAGCTCGTCAGCTAAGGAGGCTCACGGGAGCCCTTAAACAGTAAACAGGATTGGGCGCACTCTGCTCCACCTCTCAGCTGGATTGCCTCTGTGCATACTGGGTCATGCAGTTCGTTTGTCTTTGCACATGGAAAAGAAAGGGTTTGTAAGTATTTCACCAGGTTTGGTGTAAGTAGGTACTTTTTATCTCCAGGCATCTCTAGACACGAGCATCGACTCGTGTTTCTGGATCAATATCCTTCATCAGTAGAGATAGGTAATGAGGCCGCTGAATAGGCTGCCCAACGAACAGTCACAGGCTTAGATGCCTAACCAGGTGTGCAGGTGCAGCACCACTAGCTCGTCAGCTAGGGAGGCTCATGGGAACCCTTAAACAGTAAACAGGATTGGGCGCACTCTGCTCCACCTCTCAGCTGGATTGCCTCTGTGCATACTGGGTCATGCACTTTGTTTCTCTTCGCACATGGAAAAGAAAGGGTTTGTAAGTATTTCACCAGGTTTGGTGTAAGTAGGTACTTGTTATCTCCAGGCATCTCTAGACACGAGCATCGACTCGTGTTTCTGGATCAATATCCTTCATCAGTAGAGATAGGTAATGAGGCCGCTGAATAGGCTGCCCAACGAACAGTCACAGGCTTAGATGCCTAACCGGGTGTGCAGGTGCAGCACCACTAGCTCGTCAGCTAGGGAGGCTCACAGGAGCCCTTAAACAGTAAAAAGGATAGGGCGCACTCTGCTCCACCTCTCAGCTGGATCGCCTCTGTGCATACTGGGTCATGCAGTTCGTTTGTCTTTGCACATGGAAAAGAAAGGGTATGTAAGTATTTCACCAGGTTTGGTGTAAGTAGGTACTTGTTATCTCCAGGCATCTCTAGACACGAGCATCGACTCGTGTTTCTGGATCAATATCCTTCATCAGTAGAGATAGGTAATGAGGCTGCTGAATAGGCTGCCCAACGAACAGTCACAGGCTTAGATGCCTAACCGGGCACGCAGGTGCAGCATCACTAGCTCGTCAGCTAGGGAGGCTCACGGGAGCCCTTAAACAGTAAACAGGATTGGGTGCACTCTGCTCCACCTCTCAGCTGGATTGCCTCTGTGCATACTGGGTCATGCAGTTCGTTTGTCTTCGCACATGGAAAAGAAAGGGTTTGTAAGTATTTCACCAGGTTTGGTGTAAGTAGGTACTTGTTATCTCCAGGCATCTCTAGACACGAGCATCGACTCGTGTTTCTGGATCAATATCCTTCATCAGTAGAGATAGGTAATGGGGCCGCAGAATAGGCTGCCCAACGAACAGTCACAGGCTTAGATGCATAACCGGGCGCGCAGGTACAGCACCACTAGCTCGTCAGCTAAGGAGGCTCACGGGAGCCCTTAAACAGTAAACAGGATTGGGCGCACTCTGCTCCACCTCTCAGCTGGATTGCCTCTGTGCATACTGGGTCATGTAGTTCGTTTCTCTTCGCACATGGAAAAGAAAGGGTTTGTAAGTATTTCACCAGGTTTGGTGTAAGTCGGTACTTGTTATCTCCAGGCATCTCTAGACACGAGCATCGACTCGTGTTTCTGGATCAATATCCTTCATCAGTAGAGATAGGTGATGAGGCCGCTGAATAGGCTGCCCAACGAACAGTCACAGGCTTAGATGCCTAACCGGGCGCGCAGGTGCAGCACCACTAGCTCGTCAGCTAGGGAGGCTCACGGGAGCCCTTAAACAGTAAACAGGATTGGGCGCACTCTGCTCCACCTCTCAGCTGGATTGCCTCTGTGCATACTGGGTCATGCACTTTGTTTCTCTTTGCACATGGAAAAGAAAGGGTTTGTAAGTATTTCACCAGGTTTGGTGTAAGTAGGTACTTGTTATCTCCAGGCATCTCTAGTTACGAGCATCGACTCGTGTTTCTGGATCAATATCCTTCATCAGTAGAGATAGGTTATGAAGCCGCTGAATAGGCTGCCCAACGAACAGTCACAGGCTTAGATGCCTAACCGGGCGCGCAGGTGCAGCACCACTAGCTCGTCAGCTAGGGAGGCTCACGGGGACCCTTAAACAGTAAACAGGATTGGGCGCACTCTGCTCCACCTCCCAGCTGGATTGCCTCTGTGCATACTGGGTCATGCACTTTGTTTCTCTTCGCACATGGAAAAGAAAGGGTTTGTAAGTATTTCACCAGTTTTGGTGTAAGTAGGTACTTGTTATTTCCAGGCATCTCTAGACACGAGCATCGACTCGTATTTCTGGATCAATATCCTTCATCAGTAGAGATAAGTAATGAGGCCGCTGAGTAGGCTGCCCAACGAACAGTCACAGGCTTAGATGCCTAACCGGGTGCGCAGGTGCAGCACCACTAGCTCGTCAGCTAGGGAGCCCTTAAACAGTAAACAGGATTGGGCGCACTCTGCTCCACCTCTCAGCTGGATTGCCTCTGTGCATACTGGGTCATGCAGTTCGTTTCTCTTCGCACATGGAAAAGAAAGGGTTTGTAAGTATTTCACCAGGTTTGGTGTAAGTAGGTAGTTGTTATCTCCAGGCATCTCTAGACATGAGCATCGACTCGTGTTTCTGGATCAATATCCTTCATCAGTAGAGATAGGTAATGAAGCCGCTGAATAGGCTGCCCAACGAACAGTCACAGGCTTAAATGCCTAACCGGGCGTGCAGGTGCAGCGCCACTAGCTCGTCAGCTAGGGAGGCTCATGGGAACCCTTAAACAGTAAACAGGATTGGGCGCACTCTGCTCCACTCTCAGCTGGATTGCCTCTGTGCATACTGGGTCATGCACTTTGTTTCTCATCGCACATGGAAAAGAAAGGGTTTGTAAGTATTTCACCAGGTTTGGTGTAAGTAGGTACTTGTTATCTCCAGGCATCTCTAGACACGAGCATCGACTCGTGTTTCTGGATCAATATCCTTCATCAGTAGAGATAGGTAATGAGGCCGCTGAATAGGCTGCCCAACGAACAGTCACAGGCTTAGATGCCTAACCGGGCGCGCAGGTGCAGCACCACTATCTCGTCAGCTAGGGAGGCTCACGGGAACCCTAAAACAGTAAACAGGATTGGGCGCACTCTGATCCACCTCTCAGCTGGATTGCCTCTGTGCATACTGGGTCATGCACTTCGTTTCTCTTTGCTCATGGAAAAGAAAGGGTTTGTAAGTATTTCACCAGGTTTGGTGTAAGTAGGTACTTGTTATCTCCAGGCATCTCTAGTCACGAGCATCGACTCGTGTTTCTGGATCAATATCCTTAATCAGTAGAGATAGGTAATGAGGCCGCTGAATAAGCTGCCCAACGAACAGTCACAGGCTTAGATGCCTAACCGGGCGCACAGGTGCAGCACTACTAGCTCTTCAGCTAGGGAGGCTCACGGGAGCCCTTAAACAGTAAACAGGATTGGGCGCACTCTGCTCCACCTCTCAGCTGGATTGCCTCTGTGCATACTGGGTCATGCAGTTCGTTTCTCTTCGCACATAGAAAAGAAAGGGTTTGTAAGTATTTCACCAGATTTGGTGTAAGTAGGTACTTGTTATCTCCAGGCATCTCTAGACACGAGCATCGACTTGTGTTTCTGGATCAATATCCTTCATCAGTAGAGATAGGTAATGAGGCCGCTGAACATTTTGGCAGCCTATGCAGCAGCTTCATACACACGCCTAAACCCTGCTGATGAAAGGTAACGACCCAGAAACACGTGTCCAGGGATGGCCAGCACAACGGTGGATATACTCTACTTTTTTCTGGAAGCGCACACGCTGGAACAAACTGCATTAACCATAATGCCCAGGGGTGAACCCGCTAGTAGGAGGAGCAGTGTGCGACCATATGGATTTTTGTTTATTAAGGCTCCCTTGAGCCTGTCGAGCTGACGATCTCATGGTTACGCACCTGCACGCCACGAAAGTTATCAAGACCTGAGAACATTTTGGCAGCCTACGCAGCAGCCCCATGCACACGCCTATTCCCTGCTGATGAAAGGTAACGACCTAGAAACACGTGTCCAGGGATGGCCAGCACAACGGTGGATATACTCGACTTTTTTCTGGAAGCGCACAAGCTGGAAGAAACTGCATTAACCATAATGCCCAGGGGTGAACCTGCTAGTAGGAGGAGCAGTGTGCGACCATATGAATTTATGCAATGACAAGCTTGTGCTCCCAGAATGGAGAAAGATGATGTAGACATGCAATTACCAGGCCCTTTACTCCAAATGGATATCTATAATTCCTGAGACATTTTTTTCTCCCATTTATCACCTTAGCTGACCACGTGGGTAATTTGATCCAGGGCGAGGCACTTTGGTTGTGGATGGGGTTGTAGCTACATGGTTTACTGCCCAGTCCTCTTTTTACTGTTACAGTACTTGTAGTGCAGAGAAGCTCCTCCCAAAGATTGTCACCTCTATGGACAGGTGCGGGACTTTCAATATTTTTTGATCTTATGAAAGAAGTAACTTTCTATCCCTGTCTCTCTGCTTCTCTCCTATTGATCTTTCGGAGGTAATTTTGCCCAGTTTCTTTTTCCTGATTCCTGAACTCAGAGACCCATGAAATGTGTTGTCAGGCTAATAATCCACCTTAAAGAGCTAGAGCAGGCACTACACATGTCTCACCAGCAGGCCAAGTGTATCCTGCAGGCCTCCACGCCTTCACGCCAGGGGCAGCAGTTACCAGACGTGCCAGGAAAGAGGAAACATTTGTCACACCAAAATCACCCACAATGCTCCATTGAGCTGTATATCATCATGGACGTCATTTAAGGGGCAAAGCTGCGACCCCTGGCTTGCCTTTTGCTACCCCTTAGCACTGTCTTTGTGACCCCTGGTCTCAGAGGTGGCACATTCAGTAAAACACACAAGATGATGGACGGAATGTTGCACAATGGCAAAACATTCACCCCCAGTCACAGATCTGGGTTTAATCCATCGTTATTTTGCTCACCAAGCCACCCCAGTTCAGACATGGCAATATGCAAATCAGTCTTGACCCTGTGCCTCATGGGAACAGTCCAGCACGAACTGCCAAGCCATGTCTTCCTTGGACCGGAATCAAGCATCCTAAGACCGGTTTCTGGCTATCAGCCTTCATCAGCCAGGATAGCTTGACTCCAGTGGCCTAGTGAGCACGGGACCCACGTCTGGGCATACCCTTCCCACATAGGGTGAACAGCAAAACACACAAGATGATGGACGGAATGTTGCACAATGGCAAAACATTCACCCCCAGTCACAGATCTGGGTTTAATCCATCGTTATTTTGCTTACCAAGCCACCCCAGTTCAGACATGGCAATATGCAAATCAGTCTTGACCCTGTGCCTCATGGGAACAGTCCAGCCCGAACTGCCAAGCCATGTCTTCCTTGGACCGGAATCAAGCATCCTAAGACCGGTTTCTGGCTATCAGCCTTCATCAGCCAGGATAGCTTGACTCCAGTGGCCTATTGAGCACGGGACCCACGTCTGGGCATACCCTTCCCACATAGGGTGGACAGCAAAACACACAAGATGATGGACGGAATGTTGCACAATGGCAAAACATTCACCCCCAGTCACAGATCTGGGTTTAATCCATCGTTATTTTGCTCACCAAGCCACCCCAGTTCAGACATGGCAATATGCAAATCAGTCTTGACCCTGTGCCTCATGGGAACAGTCCAGCCCAAACTGCCAAGCCAGGTCTTCCTTGGACCGGAATCAAGCATCCTAAGACCGGTTTCTGGCTATCAGCCTTCATCAGCCAGGATAGCTTGACTCCAGTGGCCTAGTGAGCACGGGACCCACGTCTGGGCATACCCTTCCCACATAGGGTGAACAGCAAAACACACAGGATGATGGACGGAATGTTGCACAATGGCAAAACATTCACCCCCAGTCACAGATCTGGGTTTAATCAATCGTTATTTTTCTCACCAAGCCACCCCAGTTCAGACATGGCAATATGCAAATCAGTCTTGACCCTGTGCCTCATGGGAACAGTCCAGCCCGAACTGCCAAGCCATGTCTTCCTTGGACCGGAATCAAGCATCCTAAGACCGGTTTCTGGCTATCAGCCTTCATCAGCCAGGATAGCTTGACTCCAGTGGCCTAGTGAGCACGGGACCCTCGTCTGGGCATACCCTTCCCACATAGGGTGAACAGCAAAACACACAAGATGATGGACGGAATGTTGCACAATGGCAAAACATTCACCCACAGTCACAGATCTGGGTTTAATCTATCGTTATTTTGCTCACCAAGCCACCCCAGTTCAGACATGGCAATATGCAAATCAGTCTTGACCCTGTGCCTCATGGGAACAGTCCAGCCTGAACTGCCAAGCCATGTCTTCCTTGGACCGGAATCAAGCATCCTAAGACCGGTTTCTGGCTATCAGCCTTCATCAGCCAGGATAGCTTTACTCCAGTGGCCTAGTGAGCACGGGACCCACGTCTGGGCATACCCTTCCCACATAGGGTGAACAGCAAAACACACAAGATGATGGACGGAATGTTGCACAATGGCAAAACATTCACCCCCAGTCACAGATCTGGGTTTAATCTATCGTTATTTTGCTCACCAAGCCACCCTAGTTCAGACATGGCAATATGCAAATCAGTCTTGACCCTGTGCCTCATGGGAACAGTCCAGCCCGAACTGCCAAGCCATGTCTTCCTTGGACCGGAATCAAGCATCCTAAGACCGGTTTCTGGCTATCAGCCTTCATCAGCCAGGATAGCTTGACTCCAGTGGCCTAGTGAGCATGGGACCCACGTCTGGGCATACCCTTCCCACATAGGGGAACAGCAAAACACACAAGATGATGGACGGAATGTTGCACAATGGCAAAACATTCACCCCCAGTCACAGATCTGGGTTTAACCCATCGTTATTTTGCTCACCAAGCCACCCCAGTTCAGACATGGCAATATGCAAATCAGTCTTGACCCTGTGCCTCATGAGAACAGTCCAGCCCGAACTGCCAAGCCATGTCTTCCTTGGACCGGGATCAAGCATCCTAAGACCCGTTTCTGGCTATCAGCCTTAATCAGCCAGGATAGCTTGACTCCAGTGGCCGAGTGAGCGCGGGACCCACGTCTGGGCATACCCTTCCCACATAGGGTGAACAGCAAAACACACAAGATGATGGACGGAATGTTGCACAATGGCAAAACATTCACCCCAGTCAAAGATCTGGGTTTAATCCATCGTTATTTTGCTCACCAAGCCACCCCAGTTCAGACATGGCAATATGCAAATCAGTCTTGACCCTGTGCCTCATGGGAACAGTCCAGCCCGAACTGCCAAGCCATGTCTTCCTTGGACCGGAATCAAGCATCCTAAGACCGGTTTCTGGCTATCAGCCTTCATCAGCCAGGATAGCTTGACTCCAGTGGCCTAGTGAGCACGGGACCCACGTTTGGGCATACCCTTCCCACATAGGGTGAACAGCAAAACACACAAGATGATGGACGGAATGTTGCACAATGGCAAAACATTCACCCCCAGTCACAGATCTGGGTTTAATCCATCATTATTTTGCTTACCAAGCCACCCCAGTTCAGACATGGCAATATGCAAATCAGTCTTGACCCTGTGCCTCATGGGAACAGTCCAGCCCGAACTGCCAAGCCATGTCTTCCTTGGACCGGAATCAAGCATCCTAAGACCGGTTTCTGGCTATCAGCCTTCATCAGCCAGGATAGCTTGACTCCAGTGGCCTATTGAGCACGGGACCCACGTCTGGGCATACCCTTCCCACATAGGGTGGACAGCAAAACACACAAGATGATGGACGGAATGTTGCACAATGGCAAAACATTCACCCCCAGTCACAGATCTGGGTTTAATCCATCGTTATTTTGCTCACCAAGCCACCCCAGTTCAGACATGGCAATATGCAAATCAGTCTTGACCCTGTGCCTCATGGGAACAGTCCAGCCCAAACTGCCAAGCCATGTCTTCCTTGGACCGGAATCAAGCATCCCAAGACCGGTTTCTGGCCATCAGCCTTCATCAGCCAGGATAGCTTGACTCCAGTGGCCTAGTGAGCACGGGACCCACGTCTGAGCATACCCTTCCCACATAGGGTGTACAGCAAAACACACAAGATGATGGACGGAATGTTGCACAATGGCAAAACATTCACCACCAGTCACAGATCTGGGTTTAATCCATCGTTATTTTGCTCACCAAGCCACCCCAGTTCAGACATGGCAATATGCAAATCAGTCTTGACCCTGTGCCTCATGGGAACAGTCCAGCCCAAACTGCCAAGCCATGTCTTCCTTGGACCGGAATCAAGCATCCTAAGACCGGTTTCTGGCTATCAGCCTTCATCAGCCAGGATAGCTTGACTCCAGTGGCCTAGTGAGTACGGGACCCACGTCTGGGCATACCCTTCCCATATAGGGTGAACAGCAAAACACACAAGATGATGGCTGGAATGTTGCACAATGGCAAAACATTCACCCCCAGTCACAGATCTGGGTTTAATCCATCGTTATTTTGCTCACCAAGCCACCCCAGTTCAGACATGGCAATATGCAAATCAGTCTTGACCCTGTGCCTCATGGGAACAGTCCAGCCCAAACTGCCAAGCCAGGTCTTCCTTGGACCGGAATCAAGCATCCTAAGACCGGTTTCTGGCTATCAGCCTTCATCAGCCAGGATAGCTTGACTCCAGTGGCCTAGTGAGCACGGGACCCACGTCTGGGCATACCCTTCCCACATAGGGTGAACAGCAAAACACACAAGATGATGGACGGAATGTTGCACAATGGCAAAACATTCACCCCCAGTCACAGATCTGGGTTTAATCAATCGTTATTTTTCTCACCAAGCCACCCCAGTTCAGACATGGCAATATGCAAATCAGTCTTGACCCTGTGCCTCATGGGAACAGTCCAGCCCGAACTGCCAAGCCATGTCTTCCTTGGACCGGAATCAAGCATCCTAAGACCGGTTTCTGGCTATCAGCCTTCATCAGCCAGGATAGCTTGACTCCAGTGGCCTAGTGAGCACGGGACCCTCGTCTGGGCATACCCTTCCCACATAGGGTGAACAGCAAAACACACAAGATGATGGACGGAATGTTGCACAATGGCAAAACATTCACCCACAGTCACAGATCTGGGTTTAATCTATCGTTATTTTGCTCACCAAGCCACCCCAGTTCAGACATGGCAATATGCAAATCAGTCTTGACCCTGTGCCTCATGGGAACAGTCCAGCCTGAACTGCCAAGCCTTGTCTTCCTTGGACCGGAATCAAGCATCCTAAGACCGGTTTCTGGCTATCAACCTTCATCAGCCAGGATAGCTTGACTCCAGTGGCCTAGTGAGCACGGGACCCACGTCTGGGCATACCCTTCCCACATAGGGTGAACAGCAAAACACACAAGATGATGGACGGAATGTTGCACAATGGCAAAACATTCACCCCCAGTCACAGATCTGGGTTTAATCCATCGTTATTTTTCTCACCAAGCCACCCCAGTTCAGACATGGCAATATGCAAATCAGTCTTGACCCTGTGCCTCATGGGAACAGTCCAGCCCGAACTGCCAAGCCAGGTCTTCCTTGGACCGGAATCAAGCATCCTAAGACCGGTTTCTGGCTATCAGCCTTCATCAGCCAGGATAGCTTGACTCCAGTGGCCTAGTGAGCACGGGACCCACGTCTGGGCATACCCTTCCCACATAGGGTGAACAGCAAAACACACAAGATGATGGACGGAATGTTGCACAATGGCAAAACATTCACCCCCAGTCACAGATCTGGGTTTAATCTATCGTTATTTTGCTCACCAAGCCACCCCAGTTCAGACATGGCAATATGCAAATCAGTCTTGACCCTGTGCCTCATGGGAACAGTCCAGCCCGAACTGCCAAGCCATGTCTTCCTTGGACCAGAATCAAGCATCCTAAGACCGGTTTCTGGCTATCAGCCTTCATCAGCCAGGATAGCTTGACTCCAGTGGCCTAGTGAGCATGGGACCCACGTCTGGGCATACCCTTCCCACATAGGTGAACAGCAAAACACACAAGATGATGGACGGAATGTTGCACAATGGCAAAACATTCACCCCCAGTCACAGATCTGGGTTTAATCCATCGTTATTTTGCTCACCTAGCCACCCCAGTTCAGACATGGCAATATGCAAATCAGTCTTGACCCTGTGCCTCATGGGAACAGTCCAGCCCGAACTGCCAAGCCATGTCTTCCTTGGACCGGAATCAAGCATCCTAAGACCGGTTTCTGGCTATCAGCCTTCATCAGCCAGGATAGCTTGACTCCAGTGGCCTAGTGAGCATGGGACCCACGTCTGGGCATACCCTTCCCACATAGGTGAACAGCAAAACACACAAGATGATGGACGGAATGTTGCACAATGGCAAAACATTCACCCCCAGTCACAGATCTGGGTTTAATCCATCGTTATTTTGCTCACCTAGCCACCCCAGTTCAGACATGGCAATATGCAAATCAGTCTTGACCCTGTGCCTCATGGGAACAGTCCAGCCCGAACTGCCAAGCCATGTCTTCCTTGGAAATTCAGTGCCAGGAACACAGGGGCATCCGGGGCTCCACACTCTTTATTTTCTGTCAATTCTTTATTACACTAATGTGCAAGTATCTGAGTGTGAATGAAAGTGGATGTCAAAGGTCATGTAATGTCACTTCCGCTACCCCTGGCATTTTGGTGAATTGACATCCATGTATATATAGTTTGTGTTACACCAGTAAGGTATTTTATGTGTCTAGCTTAAGGTGTGCTTCTTTGGTGAATGACTTGTAGAGTAAAACTCCAGTTGTAGAAAAATACAAAAAATGCCAGAGCAGCAAAGTTTTAGTAAACACCAATGCTTGAAGTATGTCATGCATTACCCTATAGATATGCTTGTTTCCGGTATAAGCTAAATATAGTGCTTCTATCTTATGTTAAAGGCGTCTGCAACAGACGGTTTCTCACCAAACACAGGGTCGCTTCCTCACTTGCTTTTACATCAGCCTCAACAGCAGTGATATCAATATATTGCCTATTTCTGTTAAAGATTTTTACCATGTAGGTGTCTTTAGAAATAAGTTGTAAACCTTATATCTGGACAGGTAATGTGTACTACCACTCCCTCATGCAACCGCTATGAGTTCTGGATTTGTGGTAGGTCTGACAGATGGATGTGAGGGTTGTCTGAAATGTGTTTATTTTTCTTTCAAATAAATGTTTATATAGTACAACTATTAAAAACCAAAAACACCAGCGCACATCGTATCAAGTCACTATTATCCCAGTTCCTTGTGCACTAATCTTCAATGAGAGTTCTTGCCCAAACCCTGTTGTTACGTGTGTCGGTGGAGCGCACAGCGTTTTTTGATGGAACTTATCATGGCTCCTGAGTGACTATATATGAAGGACTACTGCTAATACTATTGGTTTTTGGATAAATTGGAATATACGACTAAGTGAAGCTCACCTTAAGAGTGATTTAGTGTGTCAAGCGTTGAGAACTACACAGTGCTAAGCTTATTGGAAATTTGCCTTGAGAAAGCCTGCAAAGGGCGAAACGCGCGTCGGCTGTGAAGCACTTGGTTTTAAAAAGAAATAAAATACCAATTTTGTGTACACTACATGACTCCCGTGGATTGAGAAGGAGTGTTTGGGCAAGAACTCGCATTGAAGATTGGTGCACAAGGCACTGGGATAATAGTGACTTGATACAATGTGCGCTGGTGTTTTTGTTTTTTATGGATGTGACATTCTGTAACATCGAAGGTGGGCAGATTGTCTATTGTCAATGCTTTAGGTGGATAAGCATTTAACACCAAGGTTGCACTCAATAGTGGGATGATATTTACAGATATATTGTGTTGTTCTGGTCTAAGAAAAGAGACTACGTGTGATGTGCAGATCAAATATTGCAAATCCGCCCTTTTGTTTGTTCATATTACAACTATTGAACTGATGACACACGCTGAAGGACATCTAGGCACTCGAATGTCGAAGTAGCAGCTGCTACCATTGCGAAGTGGTGCAGGAGGGGGGAGAAGGATTACAAATCAAAAACAGAAAATTGCACTTACCTGATCTGACAGCTACCCACTTGCTCCCGATCCTCCTCTTCCTGGCGGCAGGAACTGCTGCACACTGTGCAGGATGCCAGATGCCAATCCCAGGGTTTCTCTCACGCTGGGAATACAATTTCATGGTTCGGCGCTGTTCAGACAGGAACTGGGAGCCTGGTTTGGTTCTCCACCTGGCTATACAACACAGCCCGGGTTGGAGAAAGGCTAACTTGCCATGCCGGTCTGGCCCACCACTTTCCCCATCCTCCCTGGTGCTGCAGCATAAGTACGGATGGCCCGATGCCCATCCATATCATATCATCTTTGTGCTATTTGTAAAAACAAAAATCGAGAATAAATAAAACAAATTGGGAATTTCACCAAAAGAAAAAAAATCAACTAAGAAATAAAAGAATATCAGAGTAAGATGAGAAACAAAACAGCAGCGAATAAAGTGAGCAAAAGAAAAGACATGAACAAATCGATGTCTGAAAGAAATGACAAAGAGCAGAGAAAATAATATGATGAAAGTAAAAATGCATAATAAAAAAATGAAAAGATAAAATAAAGAGATGGATGCAGGAATGAGAAAAGATACACTAAGAATGAGAAAATATATTCTGGACAAGAGAAAGTCCAAGAATCAACTTTAGAAAGAAGAAAAGCAATGAGGAACGTGGGAAGGCAATGAGATAAAAGAATAAAATTAAGACTAAAACAATAAGAAACACAAAGCCCACAGAAGAATTAAACAAGGAAGGAATGAAAGAAAGTGTAAGAGAATTAAGTGAGATGTAGTTGTTAAAACTGAGAAAAGAAAAAAACAGGAAGAAAGCAGCTAGGAACAAGACACAGAACAGGAAAAAGAGATCAAAGACAGTACATTACCCTTTCATCCAAGAGAGGTCAAATTAGCACAAGTAAATGGTTAAACTTGTGAGCAGTACCACCATGCCAAGGTTTTGACCTTTGTTACTGAACATTCACAAAATTCACACCTTCATTCATACTACCTTGCTTCCCATCAGACCCACAGACATTCCGCACCCAGCTCCAGATAGGGGGGGTGCCAGAATTCCTGGAGCTCAAGGCAAAATTTAATTTGCCTGGGGAGATCCCCAGAAATTGCTATTAAAAGCTGTTTGGTACAACAACAAGGTACCTCATAAGGCCTTACCACACCTCATGGAAGCTCCGCCCCCACCTCAAAGTGCATCTCACTGGCCGTCTGCGAGGTGCTGCCTGGTTTCTCCCACTGAACGATCAAACAAGCAAATGGCAGAGGCCTCTGAGAAGCAGAACTGCTGCAGCCATCCTGTGAGTCTGATGTTAGCTCGGTGGCCCAAAGTCGCTCATTCACACCGCTTTCACACCATTCATAGCCTAGCCCAGACACTGCACTTACACTGCAGGTATCTCTGCCTACGCCTCTATACACAGCTAAGAGGTGAATGATGTCATAAAGCCTGCCAGGACCAAGGGTAGTAGATGACATCACAAATGCTGATAACACTCCAGGCAGCATGAGAGAAGACAGGAGGAAAGCAGCTAGGAACACGTGCACACCCCTTTCATCCAAAACTGGTCAAATTAGCACAAGTTGATGGGTAAACTTGTGAGCAGGAGCACCACGCCAATGTTTTGATCTTTGCTACTGAGCATTTACACCATTCACACCTTAATTCATACTACCTTGCTTCCCATTAGACCCTCAGGCATTCCGCACCCAGCTCCAGATAGGGGCGGTGCCAGAGTACCTGGAGTTCAGGGCAACATTCAATTCACCTGCTAAGAGAACCACAGGAATTGCTCTTAAAAGCTGTTTTCTGCAACAACAAGGAACTTCATAAGGCCTTACCACACCTTATGGAAGCTCCGCCCCCACCTCAAAGTGCATCTCACTGGTGGTCTGCGAGGTGCTGCCTGTTTTCTCCCACTGAACGACCAAACAACACATGGCAGAGGCCTCGAGAAGCAGAATTGCCACGGCCATCCTGTGAGTCTGATGTTAGCTTGGTGCCCCCAAGTCCCTCATTCACACATCTTTCACACCATTCATAGCCCAGTCCACAGACTGCACTCACACTGCAGGCATCCCAGACTATGCCTGTATATATAGCTAAGAGGTGAATGATGTCATAAAGCCTACCAGGGCCAGGGGTATTATGTAGTACATGATGTCACAAACCTGCCAGGGTCAGGGGTGTGATGGAGTTGATGACATCACAAGCAATTGATGGGAAATACTGATAACACTCAAGGCTGCCTGGGGAGACCAGTGATACATTATGTTGGTAGGTGTAGGCCCATCTGCCACATAATATCACAGAACCAAAAGATTGAGGGAAGAACATCAGTTACAATAATCTTATTGTTAAGGTTTCTTGTGTTCTCTTTATTGCATACAGACTGCTATTTTTAAGCTGCCTAGAAAGACAGAATGGGTCAGAGGATTTGTTTCAGTATTCCTCACTCTCTTGATTATTCTACATATGTTGTTGCCTCGATGGTCTATAATTAACAATAGTCATCTCCTTTCAATTTTGCATGTTAACAGAATCTGTAAAGGCGCTGGTGAGATGGGCCTAGTGTACTGCGCAGGAATGCACATCTTTTCAATCTGTTTCTTTCTTTCTGCTCTGGCCATTTCACAGGTATGATTCAGGCATTCAAATGGCAGGGTGGAATCTAAGAATTAGAAGACACCCTACATCTTTCTTCTGCACTGACTAGCAGAGCCTTGCAGCGGCCTTATGGTTGGGCTCTGAGTCTTTATCTGTGTGAAGACTCCCCTAGACTCCTTCTTGTGTGACCATACCCAGCTTCAAGGGCATTGCACACATTCATGAAATAGAAGGTAGTTCTGGATACCCTGGGGGGACATGGTGCGCAAGGAAACTGTAGACTTGGAATCTACTGTTTCCTACTAAAAGCATTAGGATATCACACATAGCTTTTGCTTCAACCTTAAAAAAATTGTTTTTTGCTTGAGGCATTCCAAATGTAGAATTTACATTCAAGGTTCTGACGTTCCAAATTAGAAGCATTGTTCCAATCTACATTCTAAAGGAATTCTTTCAATTCCAAATTAGAACTCTCATTCCAAACTTAGAACATCCTTTACAAAATAGAACTGTCAATCTTAGAACTCAAATTTCATTTGAGCAAGGCCTGAACATTACACCATGCCTTCATTGTGACACCACAAACATCTTCATTACAAGTTTGTAAATTCGATTTTGCACAGAAACTGGAGTTTCTGATCTAAGGGATGTTGCAAAAAAAGTAACACTACTTCACTCTCTGGGTTTCTCATGGACACATTTGGTTAAGTAAAACCTTGTAATGAGAGCTGGTCCTATTTGTGAATGCGCTTGCATGCACTTTATTGTTATGTCATCTGTTCTTCATTTGTGCATGCACATGCTCACGTTCTTGTATTGCTATTCTTTGAAACTACTTACAGTTATTGCATGCTCTTACTTTGTTCATGTATTTCTTGTATTCAATTTAATGTGCATTCTGGTGCATACTATTTCTCGTTGAAGTCTGAATGCCGGTATCTGACATTCGCAACTCGGACTTCAAGGAGGATGGATGCACTCCAGTGGTGTTCTCACTTTCGCTTTAAATAAAGCTGAATTACAATATCTTCAAGACTACCTTGCCGTGGTTTATGCTCCCTTTTCAAACTTTGTGGAATTTGTCCATGGAAAACAGTTGGGTACTTTGGAAAAGCCTGACAAAATCAGGGCAGAAAGGTGGACATCAGCTATAATTCTCCAGTGCTGAGAGGAAAATGCCTAGCAGTGCAATGTTCCTCATCATAGAATGTTCAAACCCTACAGTATCGTCGATTGAAGTTATGGAATTTCTGATGTGGTGTCCGCACAGCACTGGTCATTATGGGATCAGCGTCATTGTGCAAGAGCACAGCTGTCACATGAGTGTTCATGCACAGTATAGCAACAGCCAGTCAATGAACCATCACACATTCACAATGTTCTCCAGTCAACTACTGCACAAAAGAAGAGGATGGACAGGTCCAGGACCATTCAACTGATCCCAAGGAGGGGAAGGGAGAATGGGATTGTCCAAAGTGGGATGGAATGATATAGGGACTGTGTGTTACCTCTACATGGAACACACAAAACCAGCTCATTAATATTAAATTAGCTCTTTTCAGCTCCAGTAAGTAAGTATATACCAAGAAAAGACCAGTTGATTCATATTTAAAGACACATGTGTTCCCTTGATTATAATATTCATGAATGGCTTTTTTCTTTTACAAAGAAGCTGTGAATATGGCTCATAGGAATTAGAATAATATTCATTTAAATCATATAGGAAAACGTATGCAGCAGAAGAGCATAGAGGGTATTAGGAGAGACCATAGGCTCAGGGGGTGCCTGTGGACACATTTGACAGTAATACAAGAACTCTAATGTCGAAAAAGGGACGTGAGCCCGCTTGTAAGATTGGCAAGGAGACGTTTAGGACCAAAAGCGACATTTGAAAAAGAAAGGGATGGAAAAGAAAAGAAGTACTCTTATGAATGGAATGAAAAAGTGAGGATTAGCCATCAAGAATGGAAGGTGTAGGTGAAAGTGCACTGGGTTAATAGAAAATGTAGATTCTAAGTTGTTCTAATATGTAGAAGGAACACATTCAAAATGTTTGAACAGATATTTTAGAGCAGTGGTTCTTAACCTTTTGGCTTCTGTGATTCACTGTTGGAAGAAGGGCACCCAGGACAGGTAATTTTTACTATTTGAACCTCAAAACAGTACACAGCAGCACAAAAACAAGTTTATACAACACAGAATAAAGCAAATCCTGAAGTTTCAATTCACAAAAAAAGTCCATTGAAAATGTTTTAATGTTAATAGGAAGGTTAGAGCATTTCAAAATGTGGTTTTGTTTTTGAACAATAAAGCAACATGATAAACTCTTGCATATCACTGTCTTTTTTTTGGGTCCTAATGTATCCTTTGTTTTGGCAGGTGATACTAGTGCATTAATTGAGGCCACCAATCATCCATAGTACAAAAAGCAGGCTGTGGGTACAATCTCAAATATTAGCCCCCATTTTCAAGTTTCTGCACATTTATAGACCATTCAAAAAAGTCGATTTTACATGTTTCTTTTTTTATGTTAATGCACTTTATTAATCGGGTATTTTAATTTTCAAAAAAATCACAATACCCCTGAGTAGGGGTTGCAGAAGGCAGGTTAAGAACTGTTGTTTCAGACTGCAGTATTTGAGAAAAGAATGCAAAGGAAAAGAAGGTTTGTTAATTATCAGATTAAAAATTAGAGTTAAGATGTATAAAGCTGGACCAGAAAACTAACACACGATGGAGGCGCAAGTTAAAGTAATCTTAGGGCAGACCCTATTCTCATATTCCTCACTGCAACCACCACAGAGTGTTCTTCATTTGAGAAAATGGCTCAATTTCCCACAATTTTCAGATTTTTCCCAAAGTGCAAGTAGTTTGGTTCAGGCCTTAGGTTTGGAGTCTTGGCATTTATCAAAATGGAACTGTCATTTCTAGAGAAGAGGTATGACTGATAAAAGAGAAATCTGTTCCTGTAGAATGGCCAGTCCTTTACTGGCATTTTCTATCATCTTGTTGTAAAGAGTGCTTTATGATGCTGCAGGCGTTTCTGCGCTATATCAGGGGACTATGGTATTATAGAAGGAGCCAGGGACACTTGGGCAGCCCCTTTAATATGAATTGCGCTGGTGCATGTCTTGTGCTGGTGCAGTCACTAGCAGGTATTCCCTCGTTTGAACTGGCATGTGAACCCATGAAAGTGAAGGAACCTATTGCATTTATTCCCAGGCATATTACAAAGGTGGGTGCAAGGACAAATAAGCATAAGCCATTGGTAGGAGCAGTGATAGGTCAACACATATGTGGTGAAGTATGGTCAGTGTGCCCGACTGAGGCACAACTTTGGAAAGAGGTACAGAGTCACACGGACACCCCAATTACCATGTGCAGGAGGGTGTAGTCTTAATCCCGGCTCCTCTGTTTGTTGAAATCCTAAGGATTTTTAGAAGAAAATCCACATGCCTATGATAGGTTCTCACGGAGGGCAATAATCTTGCTAATAAGATTTACAGGAGTATAGAATGGAAACTTACATGAAGGAGCACAGAGAAAAATTGCAGAAATCGTCAAAAAATGGGGATCTTGAAAGGGGTCGAGACAAAAACACAAAGACTGAAAGGTTGTGTAGGGGTAGGCAGGAGCCACACCAGAGAGAGGATGTTGAAATTAGCACCAAGTGAGACTCACAGTGCTTTTGATGGTTCCCAAAAGAGTGATACGCATTTCAGTGAAGGAGTGGGATCCAGTGTGAGACTCTTCCAATGAGTGAGACTCGCTTCCAGTGACTGAGACCCGCTTCCAGTGACTGAGACTCGCTTCCAGTGACTGAGACTCGCTTCCAGTGAGTGAGATGCGCTTCCAGTGAAGGAGTGTTATCCAGTGAGTGAGACTATGCTCCAGCGTGAGACTCTTCCGATGATTGAGACTCTTCCGATGACTGAGACTCTTCCAGTGAGTGAGCTGCGCTTCCAGTGTGTGAGATACACTTCCAGTGAGGGAGACTAGACTACTAGTAAGTGATACTCGGTTCCAGTGAGTGAGACTTGAGGCTACGATCAGTAACACGAGCCAGGCACCTGTCAGTGGGTTGCACAAGTCCTAGAAGGGGAGCACACACCAGGCAAAGCAGCAGAAACGCAAGTTGTGCAAGAGGAAAGCATTGCAACCAAGAACAGGCTTCACAGGGTGACTCGTAGCACCTCCCTGGCATGCAGCTCGGGGGGTGAATGCACCCCTTGCAGAGATGTCGGTGCAACTACCATGAAAGGTTGCAAACCAATGAATAGAGCTCGGATGCACCCTCTGAGGTTTGCGTGCACATGCAGCAGGGGGTCCAGGTCAAATAGCTTGGTGGGTTAATGCTTCAGCTTCTGCTGAGCTCGTGTGCACGAAGCAGGGCGGCGGTTCCAACCCCAGTGAGACAGCTCAATCTTTTAAAGACCTCTGTGTGGAGATACAGATGCTACAGTCAGGGCTCGGGTCCCTCCCTATTCGAGTGAAACAGCTCAGAGGAGTCAAGCACCTGCTGCAGAGAGTGCATTTGGGGAAGAAGGGGGCAGCACGGACCACTGACACCAGGATTTGTGTGCAAAAGGCCGCTTTATTGAAACAGATGCACCTTACAACACAACCTAGGCCTTTGCCTCACAAAACTAAAACCTCACTATACAGTTAAATCAGCCATCTTAAAACTACCCCCTCCCCTAAACTTCTCTCTCCCACCCACATGAACATGATACAGTAACGTTGTACAGTAACATTGTACCCGCTCCATATCTGTTTAACTGTATCTGTGCCCTTTAAACTCCCCCGCCCCTTACTACAACTATGAACTCCTGCTCAAGTAGACCTCCTACATAATCTTGAACTTTCTGTGACCTCCATTGCGTGAACTAAACTAACCGTTATCTTTGAGCCATAATTGGCGCTGTCAACAAGAATAAACTTCCTTAACCGATGGCAACTTCTCTGCCAACCGCCACATGAAAAAGAGGGGGGAGGGGGAAAAAGTGGGGAAATGCCCCCCCTTTTTCTGCCCCCCCACTTGTAACGCCTAGCCAGTGTATGCCCAAACATCGGGCCAACTCCAACTTCAGCTGAACTAAGTACAATTCCATGCTCGTAAAGGACAAAAGGACTCCGTCATCCCGGAAAAAATCCTTATCATCAAAACGCAAATCTGAATGTACCACCCTGCCGATGCCAACTTGCCTACAAAATGCATGCATCTTCTTATTGATCTTCTTCCTAGCCTTCTCCATAGCTGCCGGGCGGTGCGCCCCCCCTCCAAATCCTCTGTGGAATGAACTCAGTCCAAAGAATATGGCACCCAGCCCAACGCCTGAACACCTCCTTCAAATCATCCTTCATAGCTTTCATCAGAGCCAAGCCTTTCCGCACTACTAGGTCATTTTCCCCCAAATGGAGCACCAAAATATCGGTTCCACTGACTGTGCCCAGCCGTATTGCTCTGGCGAAGGCGATCGCCTTGCCTAGGCTCCTATATTTCTATGCGAATCTGCCAGTCTATGTGCCAGTTCGCACATTTCGCGAGCTAGACACGCTGCACAGGCGATTGATTTGGAACAAAGGCCGTCCCAGGGTGGCGTTGAGGACCCTTTATGCTGCAACAGAGAATGGTGGGCTATCGGTCCCGAACCACGAGCTGTATTACTTAGCTGCGCAACTGCAGTGGGTAGCTTACTGGCTGAGCGGGCGTAATCTGAGTGACACAGCCACTACAGAGACTATCATGTCGATCTCCCAGATCCATGCGCTGTTTCATCCTTTGGCTAGGTCACATGTTCAGGCCCAACTCCACCTGGAGGTGGCAAGGAAGTGCTTCCTCAGAGGCCTGAAACTTACTGCAGCGGTAAAGCCGTACGCACCCAACCTGCCATTCCTGGGCATGCCCTGGGGATCCGAGATACTTACGGCACCCCTGCTGGACAGCTGGGGAGCGGCTGACTTAGACAGCTTAGGCGACCTATTTGCGGATGGTGCGCTACTTCCTTTTGAGACGCTAGCAAACAACACAGGGTTACCGGTGGGGCAATTCCTGACTCACGCAAAACTACTACACACATTCACAAGAGCTTGGGGGCCCCTGGCGGAGGAACCACCGATTCACCTGCTTATCCAATACTTGCATGTGATGGGACACGGCTCTCATCTTGTACACTGGATTGCTCAAGCGTTGCAAGCACATACACATGTCTCCCCTCAACGCCTGCGGGACAAATGGACGACTGACAGGGGACGGGACTGGACTGACAAAGAATGGGCGAGAGTACTGGCTGGATCGCAGCATGTCCCGCGTAATGCACGTTTTAAGATTATACAATACTACGTGATCCACCGAGCATATCTGTCCCCGGACAAAATTAATAGGTACTTCGGACTTACTGAGACAGCATGCCCTAGATGTGGCCTTGTGGACGCACAGTTTTTACATGTCCTTTGGTCCTGCGTATCGCTACGGCCCTACTGGTCTGCAGTGTCGACTACCTTGGCGAAAGCGACGGGGGGCGCACTGCCGACCACCTGGGAAGCTTGTCTGTTGGGGTTATTTAGGAGAACGAAACAGACGAGGGTGCAAACGAGATTCTGGGATCTGGGGTTGATCACGGCGAAACATCTTATTACTAGGCGTTGGAAGCATCATGTGTCCCCTCAAACGGTGCAGTGGCGGCACTCGCTGGATAATTGGGCGAGAGCTGAGAGTGTGGCATTGCACCGAGAGGAAACGGCAGGGCTCAGGATGTATCCTATTGCGCTGGAGTGGGATGGTATCCTGACGACCTATCACCAAGTGTGTTTGCAGAATGAGATTGCGTGAGTGACTTCCCCATGCTCTCCAACGCCATTGTTGTCATTGCTCTCGCGCCCGCCCCCCCTCCCCTTATGCTGCCTCCCCCCTTGCTCCCTCCCCCCCCCCCCTTTTTTCTCACCACGGCATTTCCCACATGCCCTGCCATACATGAGAAGTCTACCGAGCTCACCATGTTCCCGTCACTACGTCATACTTAGGCACACTCCTCTCAGTATCCCAAGCTCCACACGCACACACGCGATCACAGTTAAGCACCGCCTGGTTAATGGTTCCCTATATGTTTAGGGTTGTTCCTTATGGTTGATAGTTTTCGATTACAATTTTGAATGTGCAATTACTTGACAATATAAACAACTGACCTACTTTTCCAGTCATGGTATGCCTTGAGTGCTATATGGAATGGAACTGGGCTATGTAGCTACTGCTCAGGGGTTCTTCGCATCAACGTTAGACACTGCCACTACTGGATGTTAATATATTGTGCATGTGCTGGAGATATATGAATCTGTCATGCTGTTTACCCGTGCTCCTGTTAAGTTGCCCCTTTGCTGTCATACCTCCACGGGGGGTGGTGATTTGCGGGCCTGGGGCTTCCTGTCTTATGTAACAGCACTGTTTATTCGCAATGACCGCATATGTGTTTTCTGTACTATGACAAACTACAATAAACATATTCAAACAAAAAAATGGAGCACCAAAATATCGGGACACATACCATCCACTATAAACCTGTTCAAGCAGGGCAACAACTCACCCCAGCGCATTCCCCCTTTCCATGCCATGAGGCAGAGTACAACCCAACATTAAACTCCAAATTAGTACCGTGACTGCCCAACTTCGCCTGCCGTGCAGCCCATTTAATGAAATAATGCCCTACAATCCAAATACGCATGCCAGCCTCCAGAGGACCAGGAACTGAACCTGCAAAACAAAAACACTAAATGACAAGCTACATTCCACTGGAAGCAATTGGAGGACCGGCGCCCCAAAGCCATAATCCTAGCCCTGCTCCACCCTTGCCTGCCCGCTTCAGTGGCCGCACCGATACAAAAGGAATGAGTGCCAAAACCCCTAGCGTCCAGCCCCAAAGTGAGTTAATGCTTTGCGCAAGATTGCCAGCAGCTGAATAGAAGAAATTAGAGCCCCATTTATATGTTGAAATACCCGCCCACTACCCTGCGAGGAAAGTTGTTTCCAGGACCTGCCCCAACGTACTGGGCAGAACACCTACCACGGGTAAGCAGGCAAAAGGACACTACGCCCACTGACACACTGGTCTGTCTTAGATTTGTATAACCAAACCCACAGCCCCCCATCCGCTTCAGCCACCTCTCCCCATAGCAGACCCCGGCACCCCCTGCCACACAACAGCTCCAAGATCCGAAACGCTCCACAGAACATCCACGAATTCAGAGTGGACAACAGCACCACCTCCCCCTCTGAGTTGCATATGCCCAGCAGCTCCCCCATGATTTTGCCCAAAACGTCCTGAGTCAGCGGTTTACACTTGCACTCTAACCGACTGTGCTCCCTCGACGTATCCTCTTGGAGTCTCCTACCCAGTTCTCCTGCCGACGGCACGTATCCCCAAAACAGTTTGCCCATGAAGGCAATAGCTGCTAATTTACTCGATATCGTCACCCTCGACTGCCCTTTTTCCGTCAAACTCAGAATGAATTGCACTACATCTTTCACTCTGGCCCACTCCCCTGATCTCCGACGCGCCCCCCCCCTTGCCAAAAATTCGGCCTATGCTTGCGCATACTGTTTCCTGGTGGATTCGGCCAACAACCCTACTACCAGCATCCTGGCTGTCCGATCGACCATAGGTATTGCATCTACTGGTTCTGACACTGTCCGTGTCCATGGCCAGTCCATGGAACCTCCTCCACTGTGAATGAGACAAAGCATCCGCAATGTCATTATCCACACCTGGCAAGTATTGAGCTCTGAAAATCACATCCAGCGGCAAGCATCGCAACACGAATGCTCTCAACAACTTCAAAACCTGTGCATCCCTTGCAGACTACCTGTTGATGACCTGTACTTCCGACATATTGTCTACCCAAAACAACTCTCTTATGCGGGAACTGTTCACCCCAGAGCGCCAGCGCTACCAGCAGAGGAAATAACTCCAAAAAGGCGATGCTGCGGCCTTCATGCTTCCAAGCCAAGGGCCACTCCTCCGCGCACCAATGTCCCTGCCAATAAATGCCAAAACCGACACCCCCGGACGCGTCTGAAAAGATTTGGGCGTCCCATTCAGAGTCTGCTAACGCCTCCAGAGGAATACCATTGAATGCCTCTAAGAAAATTCCCCACATTCTCAAATCGTCCTTCACCCCTGCTGCCAAGCGGACATGGTGGGGCGGTAGTGACAGCCCTGACAAGACCAAGACCAGCCTCCTACATTAAGTCTGTCCCGCTCTGACAACCCTGCAGGCGAAATTCAATTGCCCTAAAAGGACCTGCACTTCCTAAACTGTCACCTTTCTTTTCCCGAGCATGGTGTTCAGCAACGTCTGCATGGCCCGTTTCTTATCCTCGGGCAGTCTGCCCTCTTTGGCCACAGAGTCAATTTCGATCCCGAGGAATGAGATCGCTGTTGTCTGTTGTAGGAACCACCGTTTTCTCGGGGGCCAAGGGCACACCTAAGACCCCCACCGGTTCCTGGAACCTTGTCAGGGCCTCCTGTTAGGCCGAGCTTGCGGGGCTCCCGATGAAGAAGAAGTTGTCCAAGTAGTGCGTCACATTGACGTTACCTGTGGCTTTTGTGAACATCCATTGGAGGAACGTCCTAAAATATTCAAGCAGACCGCAGGATATGGAGCAGTCCATGGGAAGAGCTTTATCTACATACTACTTTCCTCCAAACTGAATTCCCAGCAATTTTAAGTCAGCGGGGTGTACCGGCAAAAGACGAAAGGTCGACTTGATGTCGCTCTTTGCCATTAGTGCCCCCGTCCCACCTTCTCTACCAGAGCCAAAGCCACGTCCACCAAGGAGTACGTGACAGCCACTTGCTCCTCAGGGATAAAATAATTCACCAACTGGCCCTCTTGCCATGACAGATGCTGTATCAACCAAAACTGCCCCGGTTCCTTTTTGGGTACCACCCCAATGGGTGACACAATCAGGTCCGCCATCGGCCAGACGTCAAAGGAGCCTGCCATCCTACCCTCCAGGATCTCCTTCTCCAATTTGTCCCTCACCGCCTGCTTATGTGTATGTGCTGATTTGAAGTTGTCCGCCCACCGACGCACCCATGGTCCCCGTTATCCCAGCCTGAAGCCCCAAGTAAAGCCCTGCAGCAACAACCCCGCATCCTCCTGCCTGTCATAGGACGAGAGCCAGAAGGCTAGTCTATCCAGTCTAATTGGCGTACAAGACTTTTCCCGCAGGTCCTGCCCCCCTCTGCCTGACCTGAAACCCCCTGTCTGTCCCTGCTGCCCCCCTCCATAACCATGTGGAGACCAAAATCCGTCAGAAGCCTGCCCACCCCCTGCGCCCCAACATTTGACCAGCGAGTGCTTGCCCGAGCACTTGGAGCACTCGTGTCGGAATTTGCAAAAGTCTCTGGCGCAACTGCCTTTATTGAAGTCCCAACATGTGCCCACCACATTGGTCTGGCCTCTTCCTGCTCCCACCACCCCTCCCCGGGTGGGGCGACCCTGAAACGTCTGGTAGACTATCGGCAAGCCGCTGGCTGTAAAAATGGTCTTACCAAATTTTGCTGGGCCCATATCTAACTCGCCTCTACGTCACAAGCCATCCGGGCTCTAAACTTCTCGTCGTATTGTACCAAGGCGTACCCACCGTAATTAAGATGTGCTTTTCCTAATCACATCCATATAGTTAAACATATCGACAGACATCTCCGGGAACTTTTCACAATACACACTCGCATATATAAGGAAAGCGGCCGTCCAGTTTTCTATGGTTACCAGAACCCTGGGCCGCTTGGCTAATTCCACTTCTTCTTCTTTAGATCCCTCTTTAGACCATAACTCTCTGTGCAGCAGCTTCATCATTTCCACATATTTGCCATTCCATATTTTTTCATGAGTAGAAGCTATAAGATGTGCCCCCAACGGTTTGGAGGTTCCCATATATGGGAGACTCTTGAATTTCTCCTCCTTACTTTCAAGCTTACCTGACTTCTCCCTCTCTTCTGTCTTGCCCAGCTGTGAGGTCCCCCCCTGCAACTCTGCCGCTTACCTTTTCAGCAACCCCCGCCACCACTTTTCCTGTGTCTCCTCCTTCTTTTTTCTCAGAGGGAGTTGTCCCCGCTACCCCAACCCCTTCGTACCCTGTATGGTCTTGCGTGCTTACACTTGCATCTGCCACGTAGCAACCCCTGCTTAAACGGGCTTCATGCACACCCTGCTGTGCTGTAGCCTCCACTCCCACTGACACCATCACTGGGTAACCTGAAGCGCGGGCCGTCTTACCTGACGCCAACATCGGGCCCGCTGCCTTGACGACTCTTGTCTCGTCTGCGTCCCGTCCTGGCGGACGGGGGCGTGCCTGGTACCGGTAGTCTGCAAAAAACTAGGACCAGAGGAATTAGAAACAACCTCCCTACCGGCTTGGTGTAGCCTATCCCCACCCTCATTTGAGTTTGCATCATCCTCATCTCGTACTTCCCTTTCTTTCAAACTTTCTTCATCAAAATCCCACACTTTGATATCTGGTGCCTCTGAACAACTCCGCTGGGGGGCCGAGTATTGCCCTCCCAGTCTGTCTGCGGAACAAGACCTACACCTTTGTACCATATCCATTACCCTTGGATCGCTCCCCACTCCTGCGTGCTGTTCCTTAGCAACATCAGCAGACTTCACAATTACCGCCTGGCTTTGGTCCCACAACGTCCTCCAGCTAGCCGCACAGGGCAGAGCCTTTGCTTCCCCTCAGGTCCCTGGAGCCGTACAGAGATAGTCTGGCCCGCCCCTTCCCGGTTCTACCTGCAACCTCCCATGATTGAACCCCCCATCTCCACCTGGCACGGATCCCATACCGGTCCCACCCCCTCTCGTGCAGACCCCACCCGATCCTCCACCTCCCCCACCCCGACCCCCACTGAGCCACCCTGTCGTATACCTTCAACGGGGGTCTACCCCCCAGCCTCTTGCCCTTACCACTGGCCCGAGGCGCCAGACTCTTCACCAGCCCAACCCAAATCGTCTCCCTTGCCCTCACTCCAGCTCAGCTCCGCTGCTGCCAGCGCTGAACGAAATACCCCTTGGGTGCTCTTCCTGGACCACTCCCCACTCTCTGTCCTCCCCCCTTTTTTCCCTTGCGACTCAACCACCCTATCTTCCTGCTCCTTCCCGCGCCACAAGGACGGAACCCCAACCGGGGCTCTATCCAGCCAAGAACCCATATCCCAATCTATCACATTCCAGCTGGAGCTGGATGCCCCCAGCCAATCCCCCCTCCGCCCCTCCCCTCCTCACATTCCTGGGCCTCTTGCTGCAACAGCACTCAGCGTATAGTCCGCTGAAGTCCACCTGCCCCTCACCCACATCAGCCCCCCTTGCTCCTCTGAGACCCATAACCATCCTGACCCTTGGAACCCTCCGTAGCCTGCACAGATGTCTCCCCCTCCTTCCAGGTGTTATCTATGGAATGTGCCTGCTTGTGCACTACCGGCCGGGTCCCAAGCACTACCGGAGGCACTGCGCTCTTAACCCTACCTCTCTGGGCAGCACCGCCCCCCTGCTTACTCTTCTGGGACTCCCGCTCAAACACGTAGGCCCCCTGTGCCAAGCCCTGTGATGTGCTAGGAGCACTCAGCTCCTCACTGACCCCTTTAACTCTTGCAGCCTTAACTGGCCCCTGGGCCCCACCCATCGACTTGCTGGAACTCGCCCCACCCCCCCTATACAGCGCAGCCTTGTTACTGGCAGTTGCACGCCCATTGGAGGCGTCCCCGCCCCTCGATCCTGCATGACGGGCCTCCAGCTGTAGTGCGGAGGCCCTCGGAGCTCCAGAAACCCGTTCACCTTCCCCACTCACTGGGGCCGCTTTAAGCCGGTGCGGGCGGACCCATTCACTCACCTGGCTATCCGTGGCCTGGCGGGGTGGCGAGCATGCCAGAACCGCCGCCGCCAACCCCCTCAGACGCTTTCCTCGCGGGGCGTCCCCCACGAACCGACACTCCCTCGGCCAGCAGCCAACAACAAAGACATGGCCTGCACCACCATCTCATCTCAGGACATCGCCATCCTGCTCCGGTATGACAGCCACCTAAACCATGCAACCAAGTCAAAGTAAAATTTCCTACAAAATTCCTTATGTGCCAGCCACCATGTTGCCACTAAAATGGTGTCTGGTACCACAAAATGCCAGGTTTTATACCCCAGGGCAGCCTTCCTAGCCCAAAGGTAGCCCAAATCCCCGCTGCCCCCCAAGTCCCCCGTGACCAGCAGTGTTGAGGTTCCAGTCTCAGTAAGGCAGCTCAACGGGTCCACCTCCCTCCCCAGAGACCTAGCCACTTAGTGCAATGCACGTTGGATAGCTCAGTGTGTTAGTGCAGCTTCTGCGCAGCATGAGGTTCCCAGTGAGACAGCTCAATGAACAATATGCCCGATACATAGATCTGGAAACCTGCAACATAACACAGCTCTGGGGGTTCATGCTTCTGCTGCGGAGATCCGCGTGTGCAATCCGAGGCCAAGACATTCACAGCCAAAGATGGCTCAGTGAGCTGAACGGGTGTCTGAGGGAGAACATGCCAATCAAATGCCACTGACAGTTGTGCAGACCGAGGCGCTACCCGAAGGTCCTCTGAAACCCACAGTTGCTCCGCAGGCTGATGCGCCTGCTGCAGAGGTCCTTGTTCAGGGTGATCATCACAGGCACCGCTCCGGCTTTTATCCAGGGCGCTTGGTAGGAGGAATCTAGCTGCAGACCTGTGCAGCGCCAGGTGGTCAGCACTAGGCGCTAGAGTGACGACACAGTGAGCACAGGCTGTCTGCGCCGCAGAGGGATATTCGCCGAGCTCTGGAGTTACACCGGCTACCAGCTGCGCCTTCTTCCTGGAGATGAAAGCCACAAAGGCAGCCATCTTTAAAGGACAGGGTTGGAAGTTAATGGAAAGCTAATGGCATTGTCAGGTAAAGCAAACGGAAGAAAATGAATTGTTTATTTATTTCAATAGGATTCTTGTAATATCTTGTTTAATTAGTTTCATAAAAATAAAATATTTACAAGGACAATGCAATAGGAGCAATTACCTATTACTCAAAAAGATTTTCGAGCGAGTCTAGAATTATTTTCAGTATTCTGTACATTAGGTACAATGGGTGTCAGATTTCTCCGATTACACTGAGATACTGGTTTAGCAAGCCCAAAACGGCCGCCTGATGTGTCCTTTCTGGGCAGGAAGCATGTCCTTGAGCAACTGACTTGTATGCTTTTGGTCAATAGGATGCCATAAGCAGCGCTGAACCTGCCCTCTAGGCTCCCTACGCTAATTGTGGGGCAGGTAAACAAACAAGCATTTTGTTTTATTTACCAATGCTTGGTATTGATCTGAACAGAATCCTAAGCTTGTCATTATGTCTTAATGTTCCAATTCCAATTTATCACAGTTGGAGCCACACTGTGCTTGAGAGTGGTGCGGTGGCTCGTTGCTTTAAGATTAAACCTAAGGTTTAAACATACTTCTCTTCTGATTTAATTATAACCCACAACATATTTTTGGCGACGAGGACTGAAGGAAAAATACGAGCCACTGCTGCATACATTTTTTTTAAAGATACTTCATTCCTATTTGAATATTTTGAGAAGTGACATTTTACTGCTTTACATCTATCTGAGGAAATAATCTATCGCCACCCCAGTGACCCCAGCGGCTGTTGTTTTCGAAGGGAGATTTATTTTCCCCAGCGGCAGTGTGTCTTTATCTCAGGTGAGGAGGTCGTTGGGTCAGTCATTTTTCGTTCGAGCCATTTGCCGTTTTAATAATCATTTGACTGTGTTGGCTCACCTTGGATGTTTCTCAGTTTACTCCGTATTCCACTAAAATTTCGGTTCTGTCGAGATGTGCAACTGCGGCTTAAAGGAATTCCCAGTCTCCAGTCCGGTTTGATCTCCTTCTGCAGTGACCGTTGAGAGGAATCCCCAGTGTTGCTTAATCTTCACTCGGCTAGCGTCTTTTCAGTCTGATGACGTCTTAGAACGTGCACGGGAAGTTGGTGATTGCACTCCACGTCATTGGAGCTTCGGGGTGTCTGACGTGCTACGCAAGCTCTTGGAATTCCTGTATGAGACACTGAACTGTTTACGCTGCTGAAACAGAAGCATCTTGACATCGTGTGGAGTTCGTTTTTTTTACATTGCTGAAAGAGAAGCATCGTGACATCGTGTGGGGTTTGAAGCGCTGTGCTTATTACGCGGTAACTGTTTTGTGATTCTTTAACGCTATAGAACAGCCTCGTAGCGTTAAGAATCATATTCCACAGCATTTTAATTTTATTTCCTCTGGGATGGCCAGTCTTAAAATGTTTCACGACAAACAACTATTTATACCAACTTAGCTCTGCACTTTAGTTAGTTTAGTCCTTGGGGGGTTTACTTTGTATTTTTCACATTATATATTTTTTTTAAGCTTAGACAAAGTACCCTCTGACATGTTTTGATTCGCGAATGTAATGTTATATTAACCTAACATTTTGTACCTGAATTATTTGGGTCAATTTCTGTTACTTTCTTATGTCTTCTACAATGCAATCTGTTAATCAACCACCCTCTTTTTTGGAAAGCCCAGGTCCACCACCAATCCATTGGAGGCAGTGGTTTGATGCTTTCGAGACCTACATAGGTGCGATTGGTGCGTCCAGATATAGAGCTGAGAGAAAAAAAATGTTGTTGTTAAATTGTCTGGGATTTGAAGGAAGGGAGGTGTACAAACATTTACCAGATTTAGTTCGTGTGGAGGGTGAAGTACTTGATGAGTACCAAGAAACTATTAAGAAACGTGTCATTAAGTTTGATGTTCAGCCTAGTTTAGTTGTCTTACGACACAAGTTTTTTAAAAGGACACAAATTCAGAGTGAGGATGTTGATACTTATCTGAGTACTTTACTTAAGTTGTGTGCAGAATGTCAGTTTGGAGAGTATCGTGATCAATTGGTAAGAGACCAATTTATAGCTCACTGCAGTGATAAACAAATTCAACAGAAGCTTCTCACTTTGGGTAATCCCACATTAGAGGAGGTTATAAAGGTAGCTAAAAGTTTTGAGCTTGCTCAAACTTCGATAAAGGAATTAAGCACTTTACATATTAGTAAAGAAAGTGTGAATGCTGTTGTTGCTCCGTCTTCTAAAATTAACTTTCCCAAGAAGGAAAGGTTGAATGAGAGAAGTTTTTTCATGAAAAACATTTGTCATAGGTGTGGTTATCCTCCACATTCAAAAGAGAACAGTTTCTGTCCAGGTAAAAATTCTAAATGTTATAAATGTGGCAAATTGGGTCACTTAGCCAAGGTGTTTTAGGCGAATGTCAGTAAACCTGGGAATGTTAATTGTGTCATTGGTGAAGAACAGGTGTCGGAGCATGTGTTAGAGACTAACATTGTTAAAGATTTCAAGGACATGATTGTTACTGTAACCGATGATGGTGTGGTAACTGGTGACCCCTCAGAGTGCGTTGATCCCTATGTAGACATTCTGGTTGGGGATGTATGTCTGAATTTGCTGGTGGACTCTGGTGCCAGGATAACAATGATTACTCTTGACTTATTTAAGCAGTCATGGGAAGATAAGAAACTATTCGATCCTGATAGAGCCCCTGTGTCCTACGAAGGGCATAAAATAGACTTAGAGGGGTTCATTGAAGATATTTTGGTATTTAAGGGAAGAAGGATTCAAAGGAAAATTTACGTTGCTGTCCGTGGTTTGAATATTTTGGGTTGGTTCCATCAGGGTTTGTTTGGGATGGAGTTGAGACCTGGTGCAAAAGAACAAGTACTTGTGGTTCGAGATTTCCCTGATCTACTGTGTTTAGAGAAAGAATTTCCTAGTGTTTTTTCGGATTCTCTTGGAGAGATTTCTGGTTTTAAGCATAGAATAAAGGTTAAGGACAATGCTGTGCCTATAAAACACAAAGTAAGATCAGTACCTTTTAGTTTAAGAGCTGACCCTAAAGCGGAACTTGAGAGGTTGGAAAAGAATGGCATAATTGAGCCTATTGAGTCGAGTTTGTGGCTTAGTCCATTGGTGGTAGCCCGTAAGAAAAATGGTGAGATTTGTTTATGTTGTGACCTTAGAAGTCTTAACAAAGAGATCTGGGTGGATGCTCATCCACTCCCTAAGATTGGTGATCTTTTAGAGGAGTTGAGAGAGGCGCAGTGGTTTTCTAAGCTTGATCTGGCCTCTGCGTATCACCAGGTTGTTTTGGATGCTGAGTCTAGACATTACACTGCTTTTAATTCTCCTTTTGGGTCTTTCCAGTTCTGTAGGATGCCTTTTGGTCTCGCTTTGGCGGCCTCAGTCTTTCAAAGAGTTATGCAGAATGTTCTTAAGGATGTTAAGGGTGTAGTCATCTTTCAGGATGATGTGCTGATCTTCAGTAAGTTTGTGGAAGAACATGATCTCATACTTAAGTCTGTTCTTTCTAAGTTTGAAGAGAAAGGCATCGTTGTAAAAAAAACAAATGTGAGTTTTGGAAGAAGGAGGTTGAATTTTTGGGACATCTGGTTTCAGGTGATGGGGTTTCTCCCAGACCGGGTTTGGTCAAGGCTGTAGTAGATTGTCCTGTCCCCAAGAACAAAGATGAGCTGCGCTAATTTTTGGGCCTTTGTGAATTTTATGCTCGTTTCATTCCCGACTATGCAAGCAAAATGAAAGCTCTTTCTAACATGCTTAGATCTAGTGTGACGTTTGTGTGGGATGATGTTTGTCAACAGACTTTTGATTTAGTCAAAGTGGAAATGACCAATGCAAAAAGTCTTAAAGCTTATGATCCTAATGTGAGTTGTACTGTCACCATTGATGCGAGTAATTATGGTCTGGGTGCTGTACTTACTCAAAGGGTGGATGGTAAGGATGTTGCCATTAGTTTTGCTTCAAGAGTTTTAAGGGACCCTGAAACAAATTACTCGGTGATAGAAAAGGAGCTTTTGGCTTGCTATTGGGCTTGCGAGAAGTTTTGTAGCGACATTTGGGGAAGGAAGTTTGTAATTCAAACAGATCACAAGCCTTTAATTTACATTTTGAATGTTGATAGGGTCAACTATGCTACTCCTCGCATTGCTCGTCTCACAACTAAGTTGCTTCAGTATGATTTTGTTGTAAAACACATTCCTGGCAAGGAAAATTTAACAGCTGATTTGCTTTCAAGACTTCCTTTAGTAGACAACGAGTGTTTAGATGTGGAAGAGGATAGGGAAGACTGTTTTATTGCAGCTTTAGATGTGTGTGAGAATGTGTCTGGTAGTGAAAAGGAATGGCAGGATGCCATGGATGCGGACTCCACCCTTGTAAAGGTCAAAGAGTATATAGTTGATGGTTGGCCTAGAGAAAAGAGCGTTTCCTTTGCTATTCAACCTTTTTGGAAAGTATCTGGTGATCTGTCTATTGAAGATGGAATTGTAATGAGAGATGAGAGATGTGTTCCTCCTTTGCAGCTTTGTTTGGGGTTAATAGATTGTGCACATGAAGGTCATCTTGGTGTAACCGTGACCAAGAAACGTTTGAGGTTACATTATTGGTGGCCATCGATGGATCGCGATGTTGAGGAAAAAGTTAAAGAGTGTTGTGTCTGTTCCAGTGCAGAAAAGGGGTTGAAAGTTGTAACGCCACCTTTACAGCCCATCCCTTTTCCTTCTAAACCATGGATGAAAGTTGGCATAGATCTAGTGGGCCCGTTTAATTTTCTTCCTAATAATTTACGTTTCGCTTTTGTGTTAATGGATTTTCATAGTAAGTGGCCTGAAGTTAAATTTTGTGCCAATCCCACTGCTGGTTCTGCAGTTCTTTTTCTTAAAGAAATATTTATGAGAGAGGGGTTTCCAGAGTCAATGGTATCGGACAATGGGGTGCAATTTGTTAGCTCTGAGATGGAAACTTTTCTGTCTGAGTCTGGTGTGAAGCACTTGAAGAGCTCTGTGGGACATCCTCAAACGAATGGACTTGTTGAGAGAATGAATCGAGTAGTGGTGGAGTGCATAAAATGGGTCAAGAATAACAACTTTGATGTTGAAAATGCGATAAAATCAATGATTTGGTTTTATCGCACAACCCCTCATTCCATCACTAACATTGAACCATTTGTATCTCTTAGGGGTAGAGTACCCACTTCTACTTTGTATCCTGCTTGGTTATTGAGATCTGTTAAAAGGAAAATTTCTTGTCATATTGACAGTTCTGAGTTATAAACTCGTGTTAAGAATGCCCAAGAAAAAATGGCTTTCAGATATGATGTCAAGAATTCTGTGAAAAAGGTTGATATTTTGCCTGGTGACATGGTGCGTGTCAAAAACTATAGGGTTGTCAGAAAGGGTGGTGACTCTTTTGGTGAACCTGTCTGTGTGGAGAAGGTATGTGGTAATGCAGTCATGGTGGAGGGTGGACATTGGTGGAATCTTGGAAAAATAGTTAAGGTGAAAAATTGTTTTAACAACACGTCGCTCTCAAATGATGTTCAATTGAGGAATGTTCCTTTTGGAAGTTCTACTGGGAATGTCTCTCAATTGGGGTCTGTTCCTACTATTAGAAGATCAACACGTGTGACCCGCCTTCCTTTGAAGTTACGCTGAGTGTTTCTCCAGAATATGTTCATGATTTATTGCTGTTTCATAAGTGCATATTTACGACTATTAGCTTGTTGTTTTTTTGCTCTTGTGTTTTGTTCTTTTTCTTGTCTGTATTTTTGCTTTTGTTTATTTTACTTTAGTTGGAAAAAAAAGAGGTAATGTTGTATTTACCAATGCTTGTTATTGATCTGAACAGAATCCTAAGCTCGTCATTATGTCTTAATGTTCCAATTCCAATTTATCACAGTTGGAGCCACACTGTGCTTGAGAGTGGTGCGGTGGCTCGTTGCTTTAAGATTAAACCTAAGGTTTAAGCATACTTCTCTTCTGGATTTAATTATAACCCACAACACATTTGCATTTGGCAAAGCAATAGGACTCGCATTTATGCGAGACCTATTACATTGAAAATGGAAGTGCGGGTGTTCAGGTGGTCGGGGTGCTATTAAGGCACAAATAACGAGAGTGGGGGGGCGGGAGAGAAGGCACAGACAGCGGGAGGGGGCACGGGAACAAAATAGTGCACAGTAAACACGGAGTAAAGGGGCCAGTAGCCGTGGAAGGAGACATGGCCATCATAAGGAGGGACTAGCAGCCTATAAACCAATCGGAAGGCAGCATTTAGAAAGGACAACACCACAAGCCAATGAAAAAGTGGGCGGGGTTTCCCTCACATAACACACGGAAGATATCAAGGGTCTTATAAAATTTACACTATGGTCGACACCTATTTGTCGTGTCCAGACTCAAACATACCGAAAGGTTATCAAGGAGGTTACAAAGGAGAGAAAAGTGAAAGATCAAAGAAAAGGGAAGAGTACCCATCAGCCCACCCATTGGCGGAGCTTCATCATCTGTTTTTTTTTTAAAAGATGGTATCCGCTAGACACCTCCTCAGAGTGTTTCTTGAGGATTGCTAGTGTCGGATCATCAAGTAAGACCATCCACCAAATAGATGAAAGTTTTTAGGCTGAAGGGCAAGTTGCAGTGCTCAAAAATTGTGAAAAGTGTAAACAAATAAAGTGGTGATATAAAAATACCTGTTTTGATGTCTAAAAAAGCTTTATTAGATACGACCATCAAGACGGCATATTTAAAAACAGAGTGAAAATAGTATGGAAAGAATTACTATTCATCAAAGATTATAGGTAGATATTCTTATATCACCACTTTATTTGTTTACACTTTTCACAATTTTTGAGCACTGCAACTTGCCCTTCAGCCTAAAAACTTTCATCTATTTGGTGGATGGTCTTACTTGATGATCCGACACTAGCAATCCTCAAGAAACACTCTGAGGAGGTGTCTAGCGGATACCATCTTTTAAAAAAAAAAACAGATGATGAAGCTCCGCCAATGGGTGGGCTGATGGGTACTCTTCCCTTTTCTTTGATCTTTCACTTTTCTCTCCTTTGTAACCTCCTTGATAACCTTTCGGTATGTTTGAGTCTGGACACGACAAATAGGTGCCGACCATAGTGTACATTTTATAAGACCCTTGATATCTTCCGTGTGTCATTAAATTGTTCAGTTGGGGGACAAGATACAAGCAGGTCTATAAATACTAATTCCCCTTGGACCCCTTTTCATATTTTGTTTTTGGTTTCCCTCACATAGTCAACTACCACAGATCAACTCCAGAGCAGGGCTTGTGCGTTGGCTCAGGGCTCGGCCTAAAAAACAGAAAGGTATTAGTATTCTTTTCATGTTATTTCAGGACAATGATGATAAATGAGAAGAGAGAGGGTGTTTAATCGAATACCAAAGGAAAGAAAAGCATAGCAGGAAAGGTGAAACAGGACAAGAGACTGAAGTTTGAAGAGACTGAAGTTGGTCTGAAGAGAGAAGAGAAGTGATTGGACTCTAAGACTCCAGTTAATAAGAAGAAAGTAGCAGGGCTTTCTAAGAAACATGCAGATACAGTTATTGAATACACCTGAAATACAGTACTTTTCTCCCATAGAACCTAAAGATACCAAGGAGAGATACACCAGTGAATGGCTGTCAAACAGGTTCCGGCCTTATACAGAAACCAAGCGGGTGGGATAAACTAAACACTCTATCCTAACTTAATCCCTTTCACAGTGAACCTCAAGCGCAGGGTCAATACCTTTTAACGCCAGAACAAAGCGCAGTATAGAGGCAAAATATGATCACTTGCAATATTAGGAGATAATAGTGCCTTGTCTTTCACTAATGAACACACCCCTTTTTCCCATCTCCAAACCAGATGGATTCTATAGGAAAGTTTTAGACTACAGGAATGTAAACCAACATATGCTGTTTAAAATGAGCACAGCACCTAGTACAGAAAAAATCCAAAACAGCCTTGAACATCTCCAATAAGTTTTTTAGTCAAAACAAAGCAACTGAAAGTGAGTATCTAACTACTTTACTTTGCACAGGGTGCAGTTCCAATTTAAACGTTTGCCCATGGGGTAAAAGAATAGCCCTTGTTTGGTGTGCATCATGGAGATCTTACAACCAGATCCAGATGGTAGTATCATATATTGATGATATCTATTTCACTTATGATGATTTAGATGTACACCTAACTAGGGTGGACTGGGTTGTAAAAATATTAACATCACATGCTTACAAAATTGACTTTAAGAAGTCTAAGATTGCCTACCTAAAGGTGAGGTTTCTTGGATAACAGCTATCTAATGCAGAAAGGATTTGGCTTCTGATTTCCTTCAGAAATGTGGTAATTTGCGACTTGCTGACCCACTGAAGAAGCTACAATACCTGCTGGGATTCCTTAAATTTGGACAAACCTACTTACCTCACTATGAAGAGTGAGTGAAAAAATTGCATAACTTGATTTCTCACACATTTTCAGCAAAACAGTGGATGAAAAAACATGCTAGTATCTACAGACAAATTATTTACAAACTAGGTATAGTAAGACCTAGTCATACCAACCCAGTCAGGTTATACTTATGTAACCTACAATGAGGGACAGACAGTTCCTATAGCATACACGTCACACCTGTTTTCTCCAGCTGAAACATATTTTGCTTCCATTGAAAATGTTCTTGCAGCTGTTCAGACAACTTTCTTGAAAGAACGACCATTATCACAGGGAAAACTAATGAATGTGGCTTCACCCGTACCAGTACTAGAGGCAGTTACTAAAGCAAGCATTCCTAGGACTTGAGCTCTACACTTGAGATGGGTACAGTGGGCCCCTTTCTTAAGGGCTGTGGATGTAAAGTTTCAATTTGATCTCATTCTCCATACACAAGCTATTCTCCAATATGAACAGAATGTCACTCAAGCTCCAAAAGCCTCACCCATTGGGTCATATCAAAGTGTGTTCTATATGGTATGCTTTGTTCAGCCAGTGGTAAGAACAAGATAGAAGTTCTCCGCAGCCTGTGCAGCAGTGCAAGATGAAGATGTCAGCACTGCACAACATGCAGACATTTATGCCCTGGTACTTGCATTACAGAAGGTTGAACTGCCAGTTACTACACTAATAGTGTCCTTCTGTGTGCAAGGTACACTATTGATTTGAAACATTGGTGCCTGAATGGATTAAAAGATTCAAAGCGGAAACCTATTAAGAATAAACAGCTCTGAGGAAAGGTAGCTGTCTTACAAGATAAGCTTTCATTTATCAGAGTGACACACATTTTGGAGCATCAGCATGATGGGTTTTACATCAAAGGGAACTGTGCTGCCGACTTAGCTTCCAAATCTGCAATACAGACTGTCAGAGTAGCAGTTCTAACCAGATCACAGATCACAGATGAAGATCCTACTCTGAATTATCTATAGAGCCGGACTGGGAACACAAACTGGCCCTGGTAATTAAGTTTGACCAGCCGTGGGGAGGGGGTACTGGTGGGAAATACTGCTGCTGCTTTTGGTACAGGGGCCGATATTGCAGCACTGCTGCACAACTGGCCCTCTGTACCAAAACCAGCCCCAAAACCAGCCCCTCTCTCCGAAAACCGGCCTCCACCCTTCCGACCCACTGGGAAAACGCCGGGTGGCCGCAACGGCCAGTCTGACCCTGATGAACTACCCCTACACTAGAGCAGTAACACCACTAGCTTGAGTACCAGTCGGGTTATTTGAGCTTACTGGGTCTCCAGATTTACAATGGGTTCCACCGATGAATCTGATGCCACCATCACAGCAGTTACAAATGTTAAACGCAACAATATGGTTTATTATGAACCATAGTCACATTACGCCATAGATTTCTTCTTGCTTATCATTGGTTTCGTGAGAGGTACTTGATACCAGGGGTGGGTGATAAATTCCACTCTGCCGACGGCATTTGTAGAGTTTTGCCCACTACGCTCTACGCCCAAACTCCGGCAATGACAGCGTTTTTTCTAGCATGTACCTTGCCAACGGTAAGTTGGCGAGCAGGAATTGGGGTCCTCTAGCGCAATTTTCGGGCATAGGCGGTCACGACCGTTCGCTGTGAGGCAACGCCCGCTCGAGTAGAAAATCTTCTTGAGTGGCAACAAAACCAACTCGAGAAGCAGAACCCGCTGGCAAGCCGTATGGTGCTTTTCTAGTTGATTTTTCAGAATAAGCTCACAGTGCTTAAAATCAGTGAGAGCAGTGCGATGTGCCGATTTCAACCTGTTCTCAGAACTACACAGAATCTAGCTGAGTTTTCATCTAGCTCTGTGGAATTCTACATAGTTTCACTCTGGTAGTTCTGCACACCCCTGCTTGATACCAGCTTGGTCCTATGTTTGGATTACTACAGAATTGTTTCTTTTCATCATGTGGAAGACAAAAATGATCGTTGTTCTACTGCTATTGAGCGGACATTACACCTCGGAAAGAAGAGTCCTGCAATCTTTGGTTCAGGAACTGCAACCACATTTCTCACCTCATAGAGCCTGACAAGATCTCTATGCTGCAAATATCACAGCTTATCCTTTGCCCGAGGGCATTGCTTGGGAAAAAGTTCCTTATCAAAGCATGGGACAGATTGAGACATTGCAATTACCTAATGTGTTGCAAGTTTCAATGAGTGATGTAATTAGTCATGGTTCTATTTCAGATGACTTGGATACAGAGACTGTAAAATGCATGATGTCTGATTTACAGGCATGTATCACCTTGAACAATGAAGATCCCTATTTGTATGCATTTAATTATAAAGAAGTGCCTTATTTCCATCATTAAGCACACTGCTACATACATAGGCTTAGTTATCTTAGAGAAACATACAGTTACACATAGTGAAAACATTGCCTCTTAATAGCCACCCAACATTGCCTCTTAATAGTCAACCATCATTACCTCTTAATAGTCACCTAATTTTCTTGAAACAATTTTCCTATTTTCAGAGTGAGGACAGGTCACATCCCTCAGCTTTTGATTTTTCACAACGTTTACAACAACTCCAGAAAAATGTAATCACTACTATTCCAATGAATTTAATCAGAATTTGGCTATACTAGGATTTGAAAATTGAAAAGAAAATGTTGATGAGAAAAGCATTTGACGAACAAATTGTTGGCAGGTTCAAGGTAAAGAATCCTCAATTCAAGCATGCATTATACTTAAAGAAATAATTTTTCAGACTAAAACCATTCAGCAGACTACCTGTCTGGGATCTGAAACTATTAAAGACCTTCAGGAAACCTCTATACCAAAAGTTAATTTAACCTTGTTCACGAATGGCAATTACAAATGAACATTTTAGATTCTGAAATAAATTATATGATCCAGAACCACACCTATAATTCTACTCAGTTCCCTCCTGAAGGTTTAAGGTTTTGGTTCTATGAATCTGATACCGACATGTATTATTTTCCTTCCAAAAAACTCCCAAAGCTAATTGCCTAGATCCACGATATAGCACACAAATACATGTAGTAGTTACCATATACAGTGTGGGCAAGCTGTGCCAATGCTGGGGGGCACATTCCAGTCTTTTGGTTATGGAAAAGCATTTGTCCTTAATTAAAGAAAACATTTTTTTTTTTTTTAATTTTCTCTTGGGACCATGTCCCACTAGAAAAAAGTGATGTATGGTGACTGGTATATATGCCATCTATGGTGAATGCAATAAATACTTAGAAAAAGAAGTTGCAGAAAGAATTAGGCAGTTAGATGAAGAAAACCTGCAAACAGTTTTTAAAGTTATTAACAATGGTAGGCAGACGCTTTCTAAAAGAGTGTAATCCTTAAACAACATTATGTCTTCAGCCTTAGAATTTCTCAAAAGAGACTTGGGTCCATTACAACATGGCCAGGTTCAGTTAAGAGCTTTAATAAAATTAAATTGGGCATCACAAACTCTTAGATCAAATTATGTGCCTTGGCAACTTCTGAAGAAGACAGCTATTTTGAGCCTTACAATATAACACTGACACAGACAACATTGGCTAAAATAGAATCTACATACACGTTGTTGAGTATTGAACAAATAGAAGAAACACTTTCAGTTAAGGAAAATCCACCTGTTCCATGGCTAATACAAGGCATTATTTCTTTACCTATTATTACTTTGTTATGATTGCCAGATATCCAAGGAGCATATTTACAAGGTCATTGCATCACCATACCGTCACTTTTTACAATGTTCCGGTAGTGCAATGCCCTGTTACATATTTACAATGCAGCACTAAGCCACTCTGCGTAGCTTAATGCTGCATTGTAAATATCATACTCTTTCACACCATTTCCTGCGTCAAAGGGGCATGCAATGGGTATTGCTGTCCACTGCAACACCCATTGCTTTTTGACGCTTCTCCAGATATGCAAGGATCTGTAAATCTGAGGCAACAGCAAAAACTAACACCATTGAAAAGCAGGCATTAGAGTGGCGCAACGAGGAGAAATACTTTTATTTCTCCTTGTTTATTGTTCTTTCTACGTGTACTGCATTCTACAGAACACATAGAAGGAGCACATCACCTTTAATAACTGTTTATGTGCAGGAAGGTAATCCTTCCTGCACATAAACAATCACCACCTCAACATGTAATCAAAAGTGTCCATTGGTCTGGTATTATTATGAGGGGCATGTGTTATGACAACATTTGCAAATGAGTTGCTGTGTTACTACAAAAAGAAGTCCCTTTGACTTTTGCAGCAGAAACGTATAACTTGCAGACAGCCAGAACTGCTTTGGAGATTCAGAGGCTGTTACAGAATCTATACCCAACTCACTTTGCTGATATTGTCGATACGATTTTAATACAAAAGCTGGTATTATGCACCTTTTTAAGAACATTGGATCTGGCTTGATGACTGAATTTAAAACAGTATTAGGACTGATGCCATTTTTTTTTCAATCTTTATTCTCCAGTCTTTTTGGAGAATTTCCTACCATTCTCCTGCTCATCGGCTGTGGTATTATCATCTTCCTCCTGCTGCAACAAGGAAATCATTAGCAAGAAGTGCACATATCCAGTGGAACATAAATGCAGAGAAACCCTACCATGCTACCTGCTTGGCTTTCTGAACTTAGAAAAATAATGGATGCTCTCTGTAAGAAATGGGGTTACCCAAATCTCCAAGGGGGTAGCATGGAACCAAGCGGGCAGGCCAAACTTCGAGTACATGTGAAGCACTCACGCAGTACCCACAGACGACACACCAGGCACACCACAAAAGAGGCAGGACACCAGTTTGAGTTGGACAATTAAGAAGTTTAGTATCTCCAACCTGCAAAGCAAAAATGCATAACAGTGGTATCATCACACGGCGCCAACTGGCACCAGAGCCAAGTGTATCAAGGGGGGATTATTTACATGGGAAGTAAAGTCTGAAAGTCCATCTGAAATATAAAAATGTGACTAAATTAACAATGAACCTGGGGCCAATATGGCGGGGCCAACTCAGGCTCTCATCCTTAGTGATAGGCTGTAATTGCAAAATACCATCAGCATGAGTACACACCGTGCACTATAACTCCAGCCCGACCCCTGTAAAGGAAAACGTCAGGGCATCACAGTAAATCCCAACATACAGGAACACCTGCACTAAATCAGCAATGGGATATCAAACATCAGGCGGGAAACATTAATATGCATTGGCATCAGTAACATTAGCAACAGGGGGTACCCTTAAACATTTCCTTCACCAGATCACTGTGCAGGAATAAACATTTCACTAGGGCCACCCTAAATACCTCTTCAGGCGACTAACACTTCCCTAGAGGGGGAAGTCAGCCTCAGCAGCATAACGCATGGGGATGCCCACCACTAACAGGGGCATTAACACTAGGCCATTAGCACACTGGGCGCGAAACTCAGCAAAAGCACTGCCTTACGCCACACTAACCCAAACACCAGGGCCTACACTAGCTGGCGTTCGCCTGGACTCCCAGGCAGGGGTTAACTAATGTCTTGGCCCAGTTCAGAGGCCTGGCAGTCCCGCAGGTACTTCTCTCTGGGGGCTCTGGTGTGTAATTAGGACCAACGAGCTCCAGTACAATGTCTCCCAGGGGGGGGCCTTGCTCTTCCTTTAGGCAGATTCCCAGAAGACGGGGAGGGGCGAGCACCGACCCTGTGCCCCGACATACACCCCCAACTCACCTACAAGCAGCCCCACTCACCGGGCTCCTCGGTTCTGTGCATGTCACACGGGACTCTCTCAGGCCCCTACAGCACCATCGGCCGGCTTCACCGAGGAAGGGCAGGCACCGACAATGTGCCTCGATGCCCCCTCCCCTCTCACGACGACAGCCGGGCCCCTCCTTCCTCACGGGGGCCCGGGACTTAAAGGCAGCCTCCGCGAGGCTTCAGGCCCCAACCGGGGCTCTCTTCAGCTTCGAGGAGGAGGGGGCAGGCACCGGCAATGTGCCTCGAGGCCCCCCCCCCTTTCCGCGGCATCACTCGGGCCCTTCCTCCTCACGGGGGCCCTGGGGGTTCAACACGGCCTCTGGGCGGCACAATCGGGGCTCCCTCGTCCTCACGGGAGCCCCGCAAGCACTCTGCTCCTCCGGCCGCTTCGTTAGGGGAGGCGGGGCTGGCACCGACAGTGTGCCCCGGCCACGCCTATCTCACCGGCCCCTTACTCAGGGGCACAGACCGGCGGGGTGGCCTCCCGCTCCGGTCGCTTGCAATCGGGGCTCCCCCTTGACCACGGGGGCCCCGCAACGGTACTTCACCCGGGTCCCCCTCCCTCACGGGGACCCAGGGCTTCGCGTGGGCTCCTCTTCTCGGGCTGCCGGCCGGCAGCCAATCCCTGCACGGCCTTCCAGGGTCACGGCCGCGCAGGCCAATCCGTGCGCGGCTTTGGCGGGGGCGGGCCGATGACGCGGCCGGGCCCCCGTCACGTGATGGGGGACCTGACGGCCTTAGGGCCTAGCGCGTCCCTCACCTCACATCGGCGGCCCTCTCTTGGCACTGGGGGCTGCCGCGACGATGCCCACAGCAGTGGGGGGGTCCCTCAAACGCCGGGCCGCGGCGGTGGGATCGGCGACAACTAGGCGCAATCTTCCAGCAGCGCCACAGTCTCCTCGGCGGCAGTAAGGGGTAGGCTCCCTTTTTTAATTAATTAATTATATGGCGGACAGCGCGCCAAAACGAGGGTAGGCTCCTCCAGCGCGATTCTCCTCATCAGAATGGCGCTATTCACAGCGCACTGCTCCTCCCTCTGCCCACAACCTCAGCTCCTTCCTCAGGCCACGCAGAGGGGGCAGGAAATTAACTCTTCTCCAGCGCTTCGCAATTATAGCGCTCGACAGGCAGGCTTTACAGCACTAGGGGGCCACAACAGTCCCAGGGCCCAGCGCTTCCACAGTGCCTCACAGCACCTCAGCAAGCAACAGTTCTTTTGGGGGCACAATCTTCCCCATGCGGTGCTTCAAAGGGGCCACAGCTTCCCAAGGGGGTAGACAGTCCCACTCCTCACCTCCTGCGCGCGTCTTCCTCGCAGCGCTGGCGTAATTCCCGGTCCCCACAGTGTCAGGGACCTGGGTAGGGGCCCTCCCTTGTCAGGGGCCCAGGGGACAGCAGAGGGGGGGGGGTTTAGGGGTGCAGGGCCCAGCTCACAGCCCTATGTGGCGGTAGCACCTCGCAGCAGGTCCCCTCTCTTTCTTGTCCCAGCGCTGACTGACTCTCTGGTGGCACATCCCCCTTACTTATACCCTCCTCCCAGGCAGTGCCAGAACCTTCTACAATGTTGGCAAAGCTGGCCTAAACTGGTTCAAGGGGAGGGGTTGAGCACCCTGGGTGCCAGGCTTTCCCTCCAAAAGCTAGGGGTAGCTGGGTAATAATGTCTAGACTGCAGACCTATGGCAGTCCAGTGGCAAAACCCATGGCCATGGCATCCATTTTAAACATAGGACATTTCAGTCAGGTGCATTTTACAATGGGGGGAATTTACAAGTGATCACACCATTACATAGCATTACAATTTAACAAGGTGTCTCACACCACTCATGGCCTATACCGGTTTAATCTCATGGGGAGACATTCCAAATTAGGGGGGCAATAGAGAAATTTTTTGGGGGAAAAGGCCAAGTCCAACACTCTCTTTTCACAAAATGGAGGCTATGCAAGTAAGTCCTGTGTTCTGTTGTATGAACTGTCTACCTGAAATCATCTTGGATCTACAACTGGAGCAGCCCCCAGTGGCATACCTAGGCTTGGAAATGCTCCTGCAACCTTTACAATCACACCAGAGACAATATCAAGGAATGTATTTGTCCTTACTGCAAGATGCTGGTTGTGATGGATCAATATCACCAGCATCACTTTTTGCCGAGATTCCCAAGCATTGGCTTGCATCACTGTTGTCATTTGAGCCTCAAAATGCAGTACTCTCACCATCACTGAGTGCTTTGGAATTGCAACCACTTGCTTGTCCAACTGTGTGAATGACAACAAGCATGCCTGACTTTTTTCCCCACAACCATACGTATGCATACATTTGTGCTAGATATAGAGTTTTATCTCTCACTGTTTTGCGAGCATGGATTTCTCTATAAATTAAATAAAACCCTAGACATAGCTCCGCCCTATGATGTCACATTCAGACGTACAAGTCAGGGATGACAAAGTCCCTAAGGCCAGACTCCATCTTGAGTATGCTGAGACTCGATTTTCTCTAGATTTGCCTGGTGCATTGGTATTGGTATGGCTACTTGTTATTGCGGAGCAACTCATTCCTGAAGGAGTATCTCGGTGTTTTCTACTTAAAGGTGATACGGAACAATTAAAAGATGCATGTCTTTAAGAGTTACTTTAATTTGGGGAGGTCAGAACTAGTGCGAAAATATAGAGGTAGTTTGTTGCAATGAAGTGGGGCAAGGAAAGAGCAGAATCTGTCCTTGAATCTGGATGTGCATATTCTGAGGAATCCTTAATAAAGCTTTATGCGCGGTCCAGGTAGGTTGATAGTGATGGAGTTTGGAGTACAGGTAAGTCAGTAATGATTTAGTGAGTGCTTTATGACTCAAGCAGCATAGTTTGAAGTTAGCACGTTCGCAAATGGGCAGCCAGTGCAAGGCTTTCAAAATGGGTGGGGAAGAGGAGCGTGAGGGGAGGTTGCAAATCAGCCGAGTCGCTAGGTTCTGCACTACTTGCAGTTTAGACAGCAGAGTGTCATTAGCAGTGACAGACTGGGAACAGCAACCAGCCCTGGCAGATTGCTTCTTGACCGGCCCTGGGAGCAGAGGTTGGGGGTACTAGAAAGAAGAACCACTCCCGCTTTTGTTACAGGGGGCCGATATTGCAGCACTGCTGCAAAACCAGCCCCCAGTGACAAAACCGGCCCCCATGAGCTCAGAACCAGCCCCCACCCCTCCGGTCCACCAGGGTAATACCTGCTGCCCACTGTGGCAGTCTGGCCTTGGTCATTAGCCGCCATTATCAGTGCATTCCCATAGTCCAGGCTACTTGCAATTAGTGCCTAGACTAGGGTCTTTCTTGAAGTGGAAGGGAGCCAGAAAAAAGAAAGACTTTTCTAAGAAGGCGCATTGTGGCGAAGCAGGTGCAACAGGTTGTGCTGACCTGGTTTTTCTTGGACATTGTTTGATTCAGTTTGATGCAGACGTTTTCCACCACCTATACAAGGGCATGGGGCGAGACCCAAAGCAGCAGGCCACCAGTCCACCAACAAGAGCTCTTAAGTCTTATCTTGGTTTTCTCGCCAATCAATTGGAGGCAGTTTTTAGTCATCCAATCAGCAATTTCACTCACACAGCTTGGAAACTATTTTTGGATCTTTCCCAAAGGAGATGAGTAGTTGAGTGTCATCAGTGTATGTCACAATCTCAAGCATGTGTGATCTTACAATTTTCACCAGTTAGGCTACATAGACATTAAATAAGGTCGGGCTCAGGTAGGAACCCTGTGGAACTCCTTTGTTGACCGACAGAGTTTGCGACTTGAAGGAGACTAAAGAGATGGGTTGAGTTCAATTGTCAAGGAAGTCCATGAGCCAGTGTAGCGCTTTGCCATACCTCCTGCATCATGCTGTCTGCAGATCAGGATTGGGTAAGAGACCATGTCGAAGCCTGCAGATAGTTCCAGTAATACCAGCATAACTGATGTTCCTGTGCCTAGTGACTATCTGATGGTATCAGTGACTGCCACTAGTGCGGTTTTAATGCTATGCATCACTCTGAAACCCGATTGTGAGGGCTCCAGGATTGTGTGTCTTTCCAGGAAAGCTGAAAGTTGTCTATTTATGTAGCTTTCTAGAGTTTGTCCTAGTAAAGGAAGCAGTGGAATCGGTCGGTAGTTGAAAATAATTTCTGGATTGGTGGAGGTTTTTCTTTTAGGTGGATACACTTGGGCAGATTTCCACTTGACTGGAAGTTTGTCTGAGCGAAATGAGAGGTTGTAAAGAGCTATTAGTGATGGCAAAATGGAATGGACTAGGCAGGAGGTGACCCAAGGGGAAACTAAATTCACTTGTGACACCCGTGGGTGTGAAAGCAAACCTTGTAGAGCTATGCCAGAGACTCAGTTTACACAAAAAATGTTGTGACCTTGATGTAATATATAAAAAAAAAACATCAGGAGGAGGCATTGTTTTTGTGAAGGGGGACAACAGAGACCGTAGGCACGCTTGAATGCTTGTATTTCAGCACTAGGGAGATCCAGTAGAAGAGATAGCTGCACCCACCTTCCATGAATATATGTAGGTGCCTGGGGCAGAAGATAAAAGTCAATTGGATTTGTTGTTTTATAAGCCTTTTATAAAAAAATAATATATTCTGCAAAAAACATGTCAGTCAGTATAAATAACACAGTGTGACATGCATCTATGTTTCCAACAATGTATTTGATAATTCAAAGCACCTTCCAGGTCTTGTGCAGTGTTTGCTTCATTCTATGCAAGACCTGAGATGCACTAGTTGTAAAGTTTAATATTTTATGGTTATTTGGAAAATTCGATAGCTATTGGAATCACTACAATATAGTGTACACCCTGAAGAATAAATTGTATGGCAAAGCATGTGTTGGCCAGTTCTGATGCATATTTTAATCTGATGAATTATCAAAAAGATAAATGTAAACAGTGATTGCTGCCTTGACCCTCTGTAATTATGGCCTGAAAAATGGCACCTGTGGGAAAAGTTGTTCATCAGTCAAGGCTGGTGCAGGTAAGAGCGGTGGACTGGTGGGGCGCGGCGGGGAGGGGATGAAGTGGTGAAGTCGACAGATGACGATGAGGGAAAATAAAATTTTAAAAAGAGAAATCCACTTAGCTTGCGCTTGCCTTATCGCCGACACGGCAAGGTAAGTGGGTTTCTTTTTCTATTTTTTTCTCTCGTCGTCTATCGACTTCACCCCCCTGTCCCGCCTCACCGATATTACCTGCACCGGCCTTGAATGGTGTTAATCAGATGTGACCCAGTATTTGCCCTGGGCCAGTTGTCCATAATCCCTAAATTCTTACTTAGTTGAATCGGGATGATGGTGTATCACTCCTTCTTATACCCGCTACTGCAATCGATATGTGAAATAGTGTTGAGGAAAGCTGGACATGGATATCTAGCTCTCACACAATGTGAGGGGCAAGCAACTTGAGTTGCCACTGTGAATAGAGTTGTCCATCCAAAATGGAAAAAACAATACCAGTGCAAAATGGAAAAATTAAAACCAGTGCATTTATTCCAACGTGTGGTTCAGTGCCAGTCTAATGTTTGAGCCTGCATCTTGCCATGCATTGGCTTTAAGGTTTGGTACCATCCACTGACACCCTGTCTCAAGCCCCCACTGCGCACAGCCTTTGTCCACCCACAGTGGGCTACAGGTGCAGGGGCATTACCTCCTGCCAGACCCTGTCTGACCTTGAGATGCCCACCACCTTCAGCTATGTGTTGTAGAATCTAGGGTGCAGAACTGAGCCTTAGACCCACTCTCCTTACCCTCACTACCCAATTGGGCACTGAAGGCTTCCTATTTTACATTTAAATATGTGGATCTCAAATTCTCTCCACGCATCCATGATGGCATCCACAAGGGTTTCTGTGACCTGCAGGATCCACAAGGATCCAAGGGCTTCCTACAATGGAATTCTTTTTAGTTTGAGGGAAGGGGCTATCTTTCAGTGATTTCTCCACATCTCCCTTTAGGTGAGAAACTGCTACCCTATATTTTTTTCTGCAGCACAGGCACATCTCTCGCACCACATATTAGTGGGCTCACCAACATTTTCCCGTCCTGCCCAGGCAATTCTCATATCCACTGATCCAGTCTGAATCCTTGCACACCAAAACGGCAAATGGAAAAAATGTAACTCTTCCAATAAAAAGTAAGTATTTTTATCTACATTTCAACCCATGCATGGTATCTTGTGAATTAATGGTCCAAATACACAAAAGATTAACCTTTCGAAGTCAGCCTGATACCTTTTAGTAGTGCAAATTCCTCAAAATTACTGAACAGATTTACACCAAATGAAAAGGTGGATTCTGAATAATGGTCTAGGTTTATAACCAAATTGGTATAATTCAGTTCAGTAGTTTGGGAAGTAATAGAGACCGCACATTCTGATAAGACTTAAAATGACAAATGCTCCATTTAGGTCACAAGTACCGTTTCCGCTGTCTAGACAGATCTGCATGAAATGTGGCAGTGAGTGTGATCCCCAGGTGCCTGGAGAATGAAATGGGAGGATTTACTGGAAGGAACGAGTAGAGGCTGGATATTGAAGAAGAGGAATGAGATACTCAGGGTACTGGCTGTAAACAGGGGTGGCTCTTCCATAATGGCGGTGGAGCGTCACCCCACTCGTCAGAGGTAGTCAAAGAAAAATGAAATGATAATGAAACAATATCATTTTATTTTTCTTTGACTGGATTTGACAAGCGTGGAGGGCGGGGCCAGGCCATGACAGGCACTTAGAAGTGCGCATGTATGTTTGGCCGGCCATCCCTGCGTTAACATGGCTGTGTTCACAGCTGGGTTGGAGAAATGCCTCAGGCTCAAAGGCAGTGTCTGAGTGGCAGAGTTGGCCGCTCAGACCAATCCAGACGCTGCTCTCCCAGCAGGGCAGCCTCTGGATTGGCTGTGCAGCCTCTGCCTTTCAAGAGACTGCTGGGAGAGCTACGAAGCAGGAGGCGGCCGTCGGAGGCTGAAGCGGAAAAGGTAAATTTTTCAAAATTATTTTTCCATACTTCTGTCCACCCATCCGTCCTTCCCCTGCCCCCTTTCCTTCGTGATGTTGCTGCCACGACTGGCTGAAAAGGTGTTGATTCTCCCTGTACCTCTCCATTTCACCTAGTGGTGTCACATGTAGGGCCGGACTGGGATCCCAAAGCATCCCTGGCAGTTTTCTTGGACTAGCCCCTTTGGAAGCACTGCCTGGCTCCAGGAGACTGGTAATGCTTGCTGCTTTTGTTACTAGGGACCGCTATTGCAGCATTGATGCAAAACCGGCCCACAGTAACAAAACCTGCCCCACCGCTCAAAACCGCTCCTCACCAGGGACGGCTCCTCCGTTATGGTGGAGGAGCGTCGGCCCCCCTGCTCAAAGCCAGCAGAGGCAAAGGACGAAAATAAAATGATAATCAAACATTTTTATTATAATTGTATTTTTAGCTTTGCAGGCTGCGAGCCAAGGGGAGGACGAGGCCACTGCCAAGTGCTCATGACGGTTTGGCCAGCCTTCTGGGGCTGGCCAAACCATCATGCGCACTTAGCCTTTCTCCACCGAGCTGTTTTGTATGGCTGGGTGGAGAAACCAAAACAGGCTCCCAGTCTATGTCTGAGCACCAAACTGAGGCACTCAGACCAATCCCAGCGCTTCTCACATGCTGCCAGTAGCATTCCCAGCATGTGAGCAGTGCTGGGGCTGGGAGCCTGCGCACGGTGCAGCAGGCTCCTGCCAGGGGCGTGAGGATTGGGAGCAAGGCAGGAGCTGTTGGAGCAGGTAGGTGTTATTTTCTTTATTTATCCTGTTTTTTAGTGTGTTCCATCCTTCCCCACCCCACCACTTCGCAGTACAAGTGGCCGCTATTGGCCTTCACCCTTCCAGCCTCACAGGTAAACAATGGATGCCCGGTAAGGCCAGTCCGGACCTATTCACAAGGTGACACCACACAACAAGATGGGAAAGGAAGGCACCACCAAAAACGGCACAGCTCATTAAGGTTCTGACGACCAACAGATCATTGGTGAGCAGACCTCGGCACAACAAAGTATCCACTGGCTGAAAGTATTGTTTTCACCGCTTATATACACCTTGGCTTCACTTGCATATCTCAAAACTGTTTACTTGGGAATATGCAGGTGTAAAACGATTGAATGTTTAAGTCACAGTAGATCAATGATAGCGCCTCTTGTCCTCCACTCTTGAATATTCTCAGGAAGGTCCAAGCAACAATAGTGGGTACCAAAACAGATGGCAATTGAAACACATGGCACAAGGTATGGGCACAAACCATGAGCAGCAAAAGAACAAGTCTTCAGGGACCCCCAACAACAACCAACGGACCCACTCACTGAATATGCAGATGTACAAACTGGACCAAATTCTGGAGCACATCTCAGCAATCAAAGAGGTGCAAGGACACATATTTGATCTAATGCAAGTGGATGTGGGCCTCTTAAGAGACAATCAGTGGAAGTTGACTGATCGAGTAAAGAGAACTGAGGACTCTGAATGAAATCCATCCCGGACTAGAAACTGCACTGTTCAGAAGCAAGTACTGGAAATAACCGAGAGAGAGAGAGACTTAGAATATAGAACTGAAGATGCTGAGGGGAGTTCTAGACACAATAACTTCTGAATAGTAGGGCAGATGGAAGGCATAGACGGAAACAACATGCAGAATACCTTGACTGATAGGGTCCCTCCCAGGTAGTCACAAGACTACTCCGCTATTGTAATAGGGACATCATTCTACAAAAGCCCTGCAACATAGGGTAGCTGAGAGTGGGGAATAATGTGACAATTGTATTCCCTGATTATACTGTCGCAGTACAGCAGCACTGCTCATCCTCCTTTAATGTAAAGAAACTACAAGAAGCAGTCATTGATACATGCTGCTATTACCGCTAAGCAAAAGTGATACAAATCGACAAACTGATCTTCACAGATCCTCAAGTATTGTGGAACTGATTGGAACTCTACCCAGCTGACAAGATGGGACACCTTCGAGGGACCCTCAACCATTATAATAACAAAAGAGCCTTGCAGAGATATATAACTGCGGAAAAATAAGCAGCACTAGAGGCAGCAAGTGCTGAGCTTGCTCGACAATTATCCAACATCATTAAAGGAGAAATCCCAGTCTCTTCAGACATCTGTATATACGCCAATAATTCCCTGCAGGAAGGGACGCAACTGACAAGAGAATCAGATAGGCTTTTCTGAACCTCCATCACACTTCAGGGTGGTGAACCAGAGTGCTTACTAACCTATTGCAGGAATGTCTGGGAATTTAACTGTGCAGTTTCCTGGCTACTGGTAAAGAAATGTGGCTAACAGGAACAGCTGCAACAGAAACCAACCTCTCTTTATTCTTTCCAACAGTGGCAGAGGAAACATATTTGTTCGGTTCTTTATTGCTATCGGCAGAGGGTGATTACCCTCCTCCCATGGAGAGTGGGTGTTAGAAGGTCGATGCAGAGAGCTGAAAATCTAAACACTCTAGTTGCACCTACCTGGAATGGGATGATGTGGGATGTATACAGGGTTGTATGTGGACTTGGGACGGCATAGGGAGAGACAATCATGCTGCATGGAGGACTGGCTGTTGGCCCTATCCTAATATCTTTGAATGACCAATCAACATAAACATGCATTTCTAACTTGGAATGTTAAAGGAATGTGCGTTGCCACTAAATGATTTAAAATTCATTTGTACCTTAACCATAGGGACGGACACACACATAGCGTTTTTACAAGAAAAACAACTCACCGGCCTTAAAGTGAGCAAATATATCCATCACAGATGACGGATGCATTTATTTGCTACTATTCATCTTATCTTCATGGCACATTTCTAAGGGTACAACATAGAGTTCTAATTGTGGCTCATGATAACTGCACTGCCAAAGGAGGCAGATTTGCTCTTGATCAGGGCAAATTAATGGCACAGATGTGACAAAGGGCAGTCATTATGCTGGGAATACAACCCAGATTACTACGGAACACTTTCAGAACAACACTCAAATGGCCACAGCTTCCAATGATACTGGGAGGAGATTAAAAAGGAGATTAAAACTGCATCTTAGACATGACGTTCAATTTATCTCACCAACCTATAATGGGCACTCAAGTTGAAAGGCGGAGCAGCACAAGGTTTCTCCACCTGGATAATTCTCATGGGACTGACAGCTGGAGAAATTTTAACGCAAGAACTAGGGAATATTCCTTTTATTAACCATACTTGATGTGCTTGATCAGCTGTCCAGAATCTTATACTCATCATCACCTTTGACCTCAAGTCAGAACATAACCCACTGCTGTTGGAGGTGACATAGCATAGACCAATGTCAGCTACATCCAATTGGCTAGTACTTGGCGACATGTTAAAGGGTGGGGTATGCTTTTCTAAGAGATATAATAAACCATTAGTTTAAAGAAAACAAGGGTACAGTATCCCACATTCCAGTCTAAAAGGAACATTACAATAAATTGGTTTGAAGTGCAAAAAACAATAGAAGAAGCATTGCCTACACTGATCGATACACTATGGACACTGTAATAAATGACAACTGGAGACTGCTCCCAGCAACAGACCTTAATAACCAAAATGGAAAAGTATTCAACACTACTTCAAAGACTGAGGTACTTAAACTACAGGCATTGCGCAGCTAGGGCATATACTGAAGAGGATAAAATGGGAAGGCTACGTGCTAGCTTAGTCCAACCCAAACACAAATTATCGCCCCCCATAATGCAAATATTGAATGCAAGTGTACTCACTCATGGGCAGATAAACAAGGACTTCCTGAAATATAGAGGTTCTTACATAGGGAAGAGAACCAGGTAATCCTGATAGAGAAATACATAGATTAGTCTGCTTTGACATAACTGACAAGGGAACAACAAGATATATTAGTGCACCAAACAACAGAACATTAGGTTAAAGAGGCACCGATGGAATGGAATGGTGACCAAGAGGACCCCTGGATAAGACAACCTTCTGGTTGAATTATATGTAACCTTTCTTGATTTGCTAACACCATGGCTAGGAAAGATGTACTCATTGGCATTAGACTGGGTTACGTCCCAGCTAGTTAGAGAGGTACTGGTAGTCTCTCTTCTTAACCAAGATCTTTTGCAGGCCCTTGTCGCTACTAAATGCTGACTGTAAGACCTTCAGCGAGGTATAAGTGAGAAGACCCTGCCACCCCTAGACTGCCCTATAGTTTGCCAGCTGACCGAAAGACGGTATTTGACACACTTGGCTGGCAATATATGTTTGCTGTGTGCTACATTTAGATTCAAGACAGGGCAGGTACTCCTCCCTCTCCCATATTAAGTGACATAGGGGTACTCAGCAACACTGCCTGTTATCCTCTTGTTGTTCTACCTAAGAGTGGAACTGTTTGTAGACATTACCAATAGGAAGGCCAAAGATATGTGCAGGGCCTTAGCTGAGGATGTGAATTGCATTGCACTCTATACAGATGATCTGCTGCTGTTTTTGTGCAGCAGCAACATGAGTCTTGAAGAAGCAGTCACTTCCCTAGAAAAGAATGGGTAGATATCTGGTCTGTGGGATAAGTGCAATTTAGGCTCTAGGTGATGGAGTGTGTGAACTCTTCCCATTTCAGTGCCAAAGATTTCATGGCAACCACACTCATTTGAATATTTGTGGGTTCAAATATACCACTTGGGTAAACATATACTCACTGGTAACCTGGGCACAACTTTGATGAGGAGAAAGAGAAACGATAGACTTTGGAAGATACCGTCTTTGTCAATCATGGGCCCCGCGGCATTGTCCAAGATGGCATTCTTCCCTGATTATTGAATAATATATCAGTACTAATCCCTAGGCTGTTCTTTCTGGAACTAGACTCCCCATCAATAGAATTAATATGGGCAATGGAATATATGCGATGGCACTGAACAAGGCAACACTCCTGTGCGGTGTGGGTACACCAGACATCGAACTCTACTACTTAGCACCTCAAATAAAATGGGCAGGAAGGGGGCTTGATGGAGCTCCTACTAGTGATGCCGGAGTTCCAAGAAGAAAATCCAAGATGGGGGCCTACCCAAATTATGCTTGGGTTAGGATTTTGCTCACAGTGAGCACCCATGCCTGTTACATCCCTGACATGCTGGAAGTAATTCCTGCAGAAGACCAGGCAAACATCCCATATGCTCCTTCCTTGCTTTCCTAAAACCTACTGACGTTTTATGGGAAAGACTGGGCTTAAGTGGCCCTACGCACAGTGGGAGATTGCTACTCTTGGTGGGAATTGATACACATAACTGAACTCCGACACAATAGCAAACTCTCACAAGGACCATTAATTCAATTCAGGGTATTAGTAAGTGCATTCCGAAAAGAGTGGGGACAAAGGGACACATCTTCTCAGAGAATTAGGCAGTGTAATGCTTTGCCATGGGTCTGCTTTTGAGCCCCCTTAGAGTGTGCATTTAATTGTGTGCTCATAATAATTGACACAGTCGTTCTAGTGCATAATTTTGATTGCAAACTCATTTGCATATATTTATTTAGCGCAAACTTGACCCAAAGGTATCAGGTATCAGAGCGCTGTATGTGAGCACCAGTTGCATTACACAAGGACACATTCATTTTTGTTAGGCAGGGGGAGTTTAAGTGATTTGCCCAGAATCACAGGATGTTGAACATCATTGCCGAGACTTGAAACCGGTCCCCCAGATTTGAGATCGACCGCCCTAGCCATTACGCTACATCCTCTCCCCTAGTACAATGATACTTTATTATATGTTGATTGTCTATCAATAGGCCATATGATATATAGATATACACATAAATGTTACCTACTGCCAGTGGCCAGTAGGTAGTTATAGTTAGGACCATGGAAAAGCGTATTTGACTTGCCTATATCGTTGGCGTAGTTTGACAAATCTTCATGATATTTTTTTAAAAAGTGCCCCGGTGAATTTTTTTGGGCATGGAAACTTTCGGGGTGGTCCATGAAGCGGGGGCTGAGAAAAAGGGCAAGGGTCTACAAAAAAGTATTTCTCATATTAATTCCCATAGAGTCTTTAGACACGCCTGCAGCCCCAACCACTGGACATAAATACGCCGATTTTGGCAGGAAGTTAAGTTTTGATTTGCAAATTATACTTTCTGTAATTTGGTGTAAATCCGTTTAGTAGTTGTTGAGAAATGTAAGGAAATCCAAATTTGTGTATCTACAATCGCGGCTAAATTTGCAAATAATAATGAGCTTGTGCAGGGATCTGCAGATCTGTGATGGGCTTCAACCAGGAAGTGTTGGCATTCATCTGGGCAGAGTCTCCAAAAAAACTTGAAAAAACCCTAAAGGAAGCAGGGTAGGAATACCCTTACCCCCAAGCCTTAGGGTCCCAGAGCCGAGTGGGGCAAAAAAGCATATTTTTTTAATTTGCAGCAAAATCGTGGTTAAAATAAAAACTCAAAACAAGTACGGGTTCCCGTGCTTGTTTTTAATGAAGCCCCTAGGTTAGCCAGGTTCCAGGGCATGCCTCCTTTAGTAAATTAAGGGTGGGCATATTTGTCCCCCTCCATGGGCATTTCTTTGCCCTGGGTCCACCACCTTGCCTGGTCTTATGTTCATGTAAAAGTAGAGCCATGCGGAGCCTACGGGCCCGCCACCTCCTGGGGCTATAAATAAAGTGAATTGGGGGGGGGGGGGCGTGCGGATCCCCTAGCTCCTGGAACCTTTTCCACCCCAGGGCTTTTGGTAATACAATGAATAGGGGGGTGCCCAAATCTCCCCAAGCCCCGTGGACCACCACCCCCTTCCTAGGCTAATAGTGAAGGGGACCACATGGACCCTCCAGCACCCTGGTGATCAACACCTCCTCTGGGCAAAACACATTAAATAATATAAGTGGCCATCCGGATACCCATGCCCCAGGGACAATCACCTCCCCAGAGCTAATTTGAGTATACTGCAGAGGGCTCCACAGACCCCCCACAGCCCGGGGACCACCACCTTCCCGGTGCAGAAATAGATTTTGAAGTGAGAGAGGGCCATGCAGCCCCCCTCCCAGGCCATATACGGCCATGGGTTCAACCAGCTTCCCGCGGCCGCCCCCTGAACAACAAGGAAGTGGGCCAAGTGACCCCCCTCCTGGAGCCATATATGACCCTGGAAACAGCCACCCCCCAGGGCCAGCTCTTGCTATGTCCTGGGGTGCACAACCCTGGTACATAGCTGTTTGCATGTATGTGGCAGCAGCTGACAGCTCCCGCCAAGCAAAAGTAAACACTGTTTCCAGCGGGAGCTCTCAAAGTACTCCCATCCGCTGGAAGCGGAAGTTTCATCTCTTACCCTGCCCGCAAACATGAGGGCAGGGAAATAGATGAAACTATTGTTCCTGCAAAGAGGGAGCTGCATTTCAGCAGCTTGCTGCATGCAGCAGCAATGTCAGGTCCAGCAGGAGACAGGGAGCCAGCAGGGACCATGGGAGCCTTGAGGCTCCCCTCAAGGTCCCCATCGTGAACACTGGGTGACCTGGTTAGAACCAGGGCATCCAGAGACGCATGACCAGGACCTAGGGAATGGGGTCCTCGGGCCAAAATCGACCCAGGGTGGGGGACAATGCGGCCGCCATCACATTTCAGCCAGGCTGCGGGGGATCAGGTCCCCAGTGCCGAAATCGGCCCTTCAAGGATGGTCAGGCAGCCCACTTCCAGTAATGAATGCATATATATTAAGGTTGGGCCCCAGGAGATGGGATCCCGGGGCTGAACTGTGCACATGGAGGGGGAGGGGCACACAGCCCCCCCCCCCTTATTCAATTAAGGTTGGACCCCAGGGGAGGGTTGTCCCTGGTGCTGAAATCGGCCCTCGGAAAGAGGTTGCATGGCTCCCCTCCCTATTGTATTTTGGTTAGTTAAGGTCGGGTCCCAGAGGTGTGGGGTTCCTAGGCTTGAACCCAACCATAGAGGGGACTGCATCGACCCCTCCCCCATTTAAATGTGGCCACTCACAAACCCACTCATAGTCCCACTTACCCACTCACAGACCCACACAGCCACTCACACGCCCACTCACAGACCCACTCAAATACTCACAGACCCACTCAGACACCCCTCACAGATCCGCTCAGATACTCACACCCACTGAAAGACGAACTTAGGCACTCAGGCACCCATTCACGGCCCACTCATAGACTCATGCACTCACTCACAGACCCACTGAGAAACTCATGCACTCACTCAAAGACCCACTCAGAGACTCATGCACCCACTGACACACTCACATACCCACTCACAGACCCACTTAGACACTCAAGCCTCTACTCAGAGACTCACACACCCACCCACAGGCCCACTCAGAGAGATACATGCTCTCTCTCACAGACCCATTCAGAGACTCATGTACCCACTGACGGTTCACTGACACAATAGCGAAGTAAAAAATATAGAAGTTAAAAATATCGATGAAAAAGCTAGAATGCAAATATATTGACTCCCTGTACGGTAAGTACAAAAATATCCCCCCAAAAAACAATTACAAAACTTAATTTTAATTTATTTTATAGTTTTAAAATTAAAATTATATAAAAATATGCACACATACCCCAGGGAGGGAGGGGGGAGGAGAGGGTGGGGGATGGCAGGGGAAAAAATAAAAAAATGTCCACATTTCACAATAATTGCAGGCGTATATATTTAGAAAAGTGGGTTCACCACGCTCCAGGGCGAGAGAGACCAGTCGATGACGGATAATAACATATCCTGTATTTCCTGGAATGTCAATGGGCTTCGATGTCCTCGGAGGCGTATGTTAATTTTAAAATATCTGGAGCAGTCCACGGCTAAAATAATTCTCCTCCAGGAGACTCATTTAAGTATCACTGAGGCAATGGAATTTTTTGGAAAAATCAGATGGATAGCCTCTTTTTGCTGCTCCGGGCAGTCTGTGACTAATAAGGGAGTAGCCATTCTGATTAAAGTGGGTAGTGGCGGCACTCTAAAATATAGTTTAACAGACCAGTCAGGGCGGTGGGTCCTAGCAGGGGCCGAGTTTAGTGGAAAGGAAGTAACTATTATATCATATTACGGGCCAAACATAGATGATCCTTCTAGCATATTAAACATACAGTCCACTCTGGTTCAGGTTAATACCCCTATAGTTATAGGAGGGGATTTTAACGTCCTCCTCGACCCCCAGCAAGACCGGTCCAACCACAGCCGCCACATTGCAGCTCCGAGATCTCGACGAGCCATGAAAAATATGATGCACGAGCTTGGGCTAATCGATACCTGGAGAGCTAAGAAGGGAAACGAGCCGGGCTTCACATATTTTAGAAAAAAGCATGGGCATGCCTCTAGACTAGATTATGTTCTTATGGATAGATTATGTCTGGACAAATTGGTAGAGATAGAAGTATTGCCCAGTATATTATCTGACCATGCCCCTGTGATGTTTATTCTTTCAAAAAGGGTGTTTATTAGAGCGACTACTTCCAGGTGGACTTTACAACGTACAGCTCTCAAGGACCCAGATTTGATTACTATGGTAACCGTATCTACTACCAACTATTTCTCCGATAATTGGGGATCAGCGCCGACTGAAATAGTATGGGACACATATAAGGCCTATATTCGAGGTCAATTCCATAGCCTGATCTGTTCTAATAACAGGAAAGAGAAATTGAAGTTTAAAATCTTAGAAGACAAAATCTCTAATCTAGAGAATTTAAGGCAGAAATCACATGCAGATAATTTACCTCAGATCCTGGTAGATCTAGATTGCCTCGGATCTGAATATCAAGCATTATTGGACCAGAAAGTTAAGGCTCAGTGGGCTACATACTCCATGGAAAATTATGAGTATGGAGAAAAAGCAGGGGCGACCCTGGCCAGCAAGATCAGGGCAGACCAGGTGAGAAATAATATCAATAAATTAATTATCGATGACCAGGGTACCATCTCTTCCAAACAAGAAGACACGGAGGAACGCCTTCTTGCCATGTTCTCTGAATCATATAAGGAAGAACAGTCCCCAAGTGCTAATAACTCACTGCGGTGGTTAGAAAATAAGGCCCTACCTAAATTGACCGATAAAGGGCGTGAGATTTTGAATGGACCATTTACGATCGAAGAAGTAAGTCTTCATATAAAAAAAGATTAAAAATAACAAAGCAGCCGGTCCAGACGCCCTCCCTGGCGATGTATATAAAGTTCTCCAGCACGTTTTACTCCCAAGACTTTGTCAACTTTTTAATTACGTGTATAGTTTGGAGGGTAGGGTACCACCTTCTTGGAAGGAGTCCACAATTGTTCTTATACCTAAACCAGGGAAGGACCCTCTTAAGGCAGACTCTTTTCAGCCAATCTCCCTGTTAAATGCGGACTATAAGATCTTTACTAGCATTTTGGCAGGGAGATTGGCCAAACTGGCTCCCCTACTCATTAATTCTGACCAAAAGGGTTTTATGCCTGGTAGGCACATCCATGAACTGACTTCCCAGCTGATCGGCAGCATAGATCTGGCTGTGGCACGGTCGGAGCCCCTGGCTGTGGCTGCATATGATGCCGCGAAGGCCTTCGACCGTGTCAACTGGGGCTACCTATGGGATGTCCTGAATGTCATGGGGTTTGGGACAATCTTTCCCCATGTATTGAGAGGCTGCTATCAAGGTGCCTCTGCTAATATATTGTTGAATGGCCTGTTGACATCTCGTTTTAACATCAGTAGGGGAACAAGGCAGGGGTGTCCTATTTCGCCCCTCTTGTTCAACCTCTACATTGAGCCCCTGGCGCAAGCGTTGAGGTTGGATGAGCGGATAACTCCGTTCAAAGTGGATGAGTACAGCTGTAAGCTCGCGCTGAACGCGGACGATCTGATGATCTATACAAACAATCCTGCAGAGGTTCTCCCCAGAGTAGATGAGATTATGTCTGATTTTGGCCAATACTCAGGGTACCTCACTAATTCTTTAAAAACTGAAATAATGTGTTGGGGGACTAACAATTGGTATGGAGTTCAAAGTAGTCAGTTCAGATATCTGGGTATACTAATAACTCATGACATAACCAATATACCCCAGATAAACATAAAGAGGGTGGCCAAGGGCATTGATCAGCTATTTCTGAGATGGCAGAACCTCCCCTTAACGATATACGGCCGAGTCAACTTGGTTAAAATGGTGATACTGCCCAAGATTACATACCTTTTTAATATGATTCCCCAGGCTTTCCCTGAAAGAATGCTCGGTAGAATTCAAGGAAAAATTGGAAGTTTTATCTGGGCTAATAAGAACTCTAGGTTATCGTGGAAGAAACTGAAAAGAAGACTGTTAAAGGGAGGTTTAGCTCTTCCAGATGTCCTGGGGTACGCCCTAGCTTTCCAACTAAAGAACATCCGTAGTCTCCTCTCTAACCATGATGAATCCAACTGGGGAAAGATCTTGGGGATTATGGCTCGTCAGGAAGGGGGAGGGCCCGGTTTCTTGTACAAGTTTGGGGCACCAAAGTTCTATAAAAAGGTACGTCTAAAGGTTTTGAAAATGGCCTTTTTAGTTTGGACCAGAGTTAAGGCAAGATGGGGCATAAAATATTACTCCGACCTAGCTCCAATTTGGGATTCCATCAAAAGGGCTGGCATAACAGTGTGGTCTGACCTGGTAACATCGGAAGGGGTTCTTCCTTGGGAGGTGCTGAGGCTAAAGATTGGAGATTCTTTCTCCAGATTCAAATATATACAACTTTGTTCTTGGTTTTCTGTAGAGAAGCCTAACATCTGTGGCAATTGGGACATTGAATCCGCCCTTTTAACACCTGGGTATAAGAAAAAAGAAGTGGGTTATTGGTATAGAAGTATGCTTGAGGTTGAGGAAGGGCATATACCACCATTGCATACTGTTTGGAATTCATCTCCCTTAGAGGCTGCTTCAAGCACACTATACGAAACATCTCTCCACTATCTTTACAGATTTGTTAGGACTGCTTCTCTTAAGAAAAAACATTTTTTTGTCTTAAACAGGTTATATAACACCCCCAAAAAGATATCTAAGTTTGCCTCTTCACCATGCTGTTGCCCTAGATGTGGTTTACTGGAGGTCGACGACATCCATATGTTTTATGAATGTCCCAGTTTAGATCTTTTCTGGGCCAATGTAGAGAGAGCTTTGGAGGGCATTTATAAGGTTAAAATTAAGTTGAACACAGTTAGAATTTTTTTGGGGTTAGACACAGATTTTGTTTGTAGATTTGGAGAAACACAGGTGGCTTTATTTTTTAACCTTGTTCTTGTTGCCCGCAGAAAGATTTGTAAGATCTGGAAAGACCCAAGCCCCCCCCCCTGTACAAGAATTGTCTTAGAGCTGTATTGAGAATGGCATGCCTTGAAGCTGGCATTACACAAAATGTAAATAGTATGGTGTGGGATCCCTTGTTAGAGTGGGGAAAAGAAATGAGGTTGGTCTAAAGCCTTGGGGTCCTATGATTACACCATGCCCTGGACAAAATGGGCAGGCCGGGCCGGCCTAAGGCATAAGCAACAACTTCAGCCCGAGGCGCCCAGGACACAACTAGGGCTGTTAGTGTTCATTTGTGTTTGCCAATGGTGAAATGAGGATTAAAAAAAAATATATATATGTACACATATATATAAACATATATATTATGTATATATATAAAACAATAACATAAAATCTATTTTGATAAACCCATTTTATCATAAATTAAAACATTAAACAATTAAAAAATCTTTAAGCTTAAATTTACCACTTCAGTCAGTGCAACAGCTGGGAAAGTGTTGGATAGCGGAAGGGTACAAATTACTATTCACACTCCAGTGAGCGTAACAGTAGGGAAAGTGTTGGATAGCAGAGGGGTAAAAATTACTATTCCCACACCAATGAGTGCAACAGTCGGGAAAGTGTTGGATAGCGAAGAGGTCAAACTTACTATTTCCATTCCAGTCAGTGCAACAGTAGGGAAAGTGTTGGATAGCATAGGGGTAAAAATTACTATTCCCACCCAATGAGTGCAACAGTAGGTAAAGTGTTGGATAGCGGAGGGGTAAAACTGACTAGTCCCACTCTAGTCAATGCAACCGTAGGGAAAGTGTTGGATAGCGGAGGGGTAAAACTTACTATTCCCACTTCAGTGAATACAACAATAGGGAAAGTCTTTGACAGCGGAGAGATAAGACTTACTATTACTTCCCACAATTAACACTATAAAATCTAAATTAAATAAATAAAAAAATCATTCATTTTTATAATTAAATTACTTCTCACCCTATTCCCCTATAAACCCACAACCTGTTACAGAACTAAAAAATGCAAAATTGTATTAGAATAAAATTGATAACTACTAAAAATATAACACATATATTAAAAACATAAACAATACTCATACCAAAAAACATACATCATATACATTGAGAATATAGACTAAAATACATAACACTAATTAAAAAATCGATATTTCAAGCAACTATATTTTTGCAAACAATATTAATGACTTCAATATTTTTAAAAACAATGTTTCCTACCTTAAATTCGATATTCATGGCTACAATATTCTTGCTGTCGATTTTTCTGAATCATGATATTTCCATCTCGATATTTGAGTAGGTCGACATTTCCAACTCAATTTTCTTTCTCAACACCCCCATTCACAGACTGACTCACACACTCATGGAATCACTTGCATGCCCACTCAGACACTCTCATGCCCACTGAGACACTCTCACACCTACTCACAGACCCATTGAGGCACTCAGTCAGACACTCATGCACCCACTCAGACACCCACTCAGAGATTCATGCATCTACTCACAGACCCACATAGACATGCATGCACTCACTCACATACCTGCTAAGAAACTCATTCACTCACTCACAGACCAACTCAGAGACTCATGCAACCACTCACAGACTGACTCACACACTCATGGAAACAGTCGCAAACCCACTCAGATACTCTCACATCCACTTACAGACCCACTGAGACACGCATTCAGACACTCATGCACCCACGCAGACACCTACTCAGAGACTCACACATCCACTCACAGACCCACTTAGACACTCACCCATCTACTTGGAGACGTAAGCGCTCACTCACAGACCCACTCAGAGATTCATTTACTCACTCACAGACCCACTCAGACACTCATGCACCCACTAACATACCCAGTGAGACACTTATGCAGCCACTCCCAGGCCCACTCAGACACACACACACCCACTCACACATCCATGGAATAACACCCACACATACTTACACAACCACGGAGACACTCATGCACTCACTCACACTCAAAGGTTACAGGTTACAGTTAGGAAATACATTTTTTTTAAACCTTAGAAATTCACTAAAAAAACAAAGGTTACAGTAACGTTATAGTTAGGAAATAGAATTTAAAAAACTTTAGAAATTCACTGAAAAAAACAAAGGTTACAGGGACTTTATAGTTGGGCTTAGATTTCACTGGTACAAAACCAGTGAAATTCAGTAGTTATAGTTACCTGTGCTAACTAGGGAAACAGGTTCAAGTCTCTGCAACGACGCTCAACATCCTGTGATTCTGGGCAAATCACATACAGCCTGATTCATGTACGGGCCGTTTTGCGTGGCCCTAATAGCGAATCATAGCGACTCGCTATTGAGGACACGCAAAACGGCATTCATGTAGGAATTGCTAAATCAATAGCGATTCCTACATGTTCTCTATTTGCGAGTAGCAATTTGCTACTCGCAAAAAAAGGAATAACTCCCCATTCATTCCTATGGGCCAAAAGGCCCATAGGAATGAATGGGGAGTATCCCTTATTTGCGAGTAGCAATTTGCTACTCGCAAATCAGATAGCGATTTTAAGGGTGCCAGGGGTGTCCAAAGGACACCCTGTAGCACCCCTAAAATGCACATTTGAACAGGTGTTGCGCACACACATGTCCAAAGGACATGTGTGTGTGCAACATGCAAAAGAAAAAAATGCACTAAAGTGCTTTTTACACAATTAACGCAATTTACCACCAAGTCAGACCTGGTGGTAAATTGAGACCAAATATAGCGATTTCGCTATTTCTATTTGGTTGTTGAATTGCATTTAAGGAATCTCTATTAGAGATTCCTTAAATCCAATTCCTCGCAAATATGCGAATTCTTGAATAGCGATTTTTGCATTTGGGATAATGAATACCAAATGCAAAAATCGCACTCGCAAAGGGCCAGATTCTGAGAATCTGGCCCTTTGCGAGTGCAATTTAGCTACATGAATCAGGCTGCTAATCTCCACATGCCTAACAAAAAAGTGAATGTGTTCATCTGTAATGAAACCGGTGCTCATGTAAAGCTTTCTGATACCCAATACCTTCGGGTCAAGTTAGCGCTATATAAAACTAAAAAAAAAAATAATAACTTACGCCCCCGCAATGCACTGCTTATGACCTGAAATATTACAACACTCCTGACATGGTCAGTGGCATCACTTATGGCATCTCAAATGACATCACTGATGACATCACTAATGAGATCATCCACAAAACCACTCACACCCCCATAGAACCTCTCATATACCCACTCCCACTCTCATACAACCCCTCACATACCCATTCACAGACCCATATCAGTACTCATACAACCAATTACTCAGCCACAAGTGGATCACCCAATCCCTTGACGATATCCTGCCCGTCAAATCCCTCCCCAGCAGAAAGAAAACTGCCAAATCCCCGTGGTTCACCCAAGAACTACGCAACCTCAGGAAGACATGCAAAAAACTCGAGCGCCTATGGAGAAGAAATTGGTCGATGGAAAGCAAAGACCAGTACAGGGCCACCATCAAGATCTATAAAAACTGCATAAAAACAACGCAAGCAACCTTCTACGAGGAAAAGATATCAGCTGCAGCCAATTCCGCGAAAGAAACGTATCACATCGTGCGCCTTCCAGATCCCTCACCCACACCGGACCCATCTGGCAAAAGATGCAACCAGTTGGCCGAGTTCTTCTCGTCGAAAATTGACAAAATTCTCATTTCTCTTCCTGGCACCAACTCCTTTCAAATCCCAGTCACCCCCTTACCCGGTCCCGACGTACCACGCCTCCAATCCCTCCCCGAGATCACCACAGAGATATTTCTGTCCACCCTACAAACTATAAAAAGTGGTGCTCCTTCAGACCCAGCTCCCACTAGCAAATTAAAACTAGTCGCCTCCACGATCGCCCCTCCACTTACCCACCTCATTAATTCCTCCTTCAAACTGGGGGCTGTTCCTGCCAATTGGAAGAAAGCCACCGTCAGGGCTCTCCTAAAAAAACCTCAACTTGATCCCTCAGACCCAACCAACTTCAGACCCATCTCTCTCCTTCCTGCCATAAGTAAAGTGGCCGAACGAATCGTCAACCACCAACTCTTGAACTTCCTGGAAGCCAACCAACTCCTGCGGCAATCCCAGACGGGGTTTAGGCCGGGACAGGGCACCGACACCGCTCTACTAGCCGTGGTCGAAGAAGCAAGAACCATCATGGACGCAGGAGGATCAGTGGCAGTGATCCTCCTCGACCTGAGTGCTGCCTTCGACACGGTGGACCACACCATCCTCGTCCGATAGGAGTCGCGGACCCCGCTCTGTCCTGGATCAAATCCTTTCTGGAAGAAAGAACCTTCCAAGTGTCGGATGGCATCACTGCGCCCAAAACCATGACTCTCCAGTGTGGGGTCCCCCAGGGCTCCTCCCTGAGCCCCACACTGTTTAACGTTTATATGTCCCCTCTAGAGGACATTACCGCCCCATATGGAATAAAAACAGTCATGTATGCCGACGACACTCAGCTGGTGGTCTCGATTAACCAGCTGAGCAACAGCCTAGACAATCTGGCAAACTGTCTCGAGAGTGTTTTCCACTGGATGTGTGAATCTCGATTGAAACTGAACGGAGAAAAGTCTGAGATACTTCTCCTAGGCAACCCTCACAAACTGCCCCCACTCCTCCCCTGGCCGACATGCATGGGAACCCCCTCTACCCCCAAACCCGAGGTTAAAAGCCTGGGCATTTGGTTGGATCAATACCTTAATTTTAAAACGCAGGCCAGAAAAACCTCGGGGACCTGCCTTAGTCTCATCCGTATGGCACGAAAGATCCTCCACCTGATCCCATTTCAATCTAGGAAACTACTGATGCAGGGATTGGTGAACTCCAGACTGGACTACGGCAACATCCTGTACCTGGGGGCACCGGCTTCAGTCATCCATAAACTACAATGCGCCCAGAACGCTGCTGCCAGGCTACTAACTGGAACCAAATCAAGACTCTCGGCCAAGCCAGCTCTCAAGAGCCTACACTGGCTCCTGGTTAAAGAAAGGGTCACCTTTAAGACCCTATGCATTTCGCATAAAATATTGCAAGGCAAAGGCCCCCCGATTCTGAGACCATTCGTTAAACCCTACCACTCTAACAAACAGCTCAGATCCGACTCTCTCTCCCTTGCCAACGTTCCCAGAATAAAAAGGTCCCGATCCGGAGGGCGCCGGTTCGCTTACAACGCCCCAAAACTGTGGAACTCCCTCCCCCTGGTCATGCGGAAGGAACACAACCTCCTGGCCTTTCGGAGGCAATTAAAAACATGGCTCTTCCCAGAACCCTAAACATCTATGCTCTCCACTCTGGAACCTAGGTCATGCCAGCGCTGGGACACCCTAGGGTAGCTATGCGCTTTAGAAATCCCTACTCAAACTCAAACTCACACAACCACTCACCTCTATGCTTGGTGGGTGGCCTAGTCTTTATTTACAGAGCCTCACTCTCTGTGAAACAATCTCACACCTCTTCTCTGCCCTCCAGAGAGTACCTTGAGATCGACATCTACCCCTCAAGCAACTGAAAGAGCTCCCTCCACACATTTTATCACCCACTTGGGGTAACTGCTCTTTCGTCGAACAGATTATGGAAGTTATCTCCTCCAACACCTACAACTATACCAACCAGATCTTCCTTGGTGACTTCAACATCAATGACCCGCTCGTGAGCGGTTTCAAATCCTTCCTCCAGGACCTCAACCTCTTCCAAGCCTGCAACGGGCCAACCTAGAAGAAAGGAGTCACCCATGGCCTAGTCATAGATAACTAGAAATCTATTCTCCCTTGCAGTTGGTCTGACCAACATTGCTTCACCTTCTCCCTAAATATAAAAGCAATGACTTCCAAGGGCCAACCAAAGAAAGACAAACACTGGTACTGTGACACTTGTAACATTAACTCACTTTCTATATCTACAGCTAGCTGCAAAACCTTGCTCCCGCTTCCCACCGTGACCGATGCCCAAGATCTCACTGATCACTATATCAATTCAATATCAATTCAGTGTCAAATATCATGAAAACCATGGCCACTAAGCAACTAAAAAGAATCCCATCCAAATGATCCAAAACCTGATTCAACAGTGATCTTAATGAAGCCTCCTTATACTTGCTGAAAAAGCATGGAGACATGCTCACTCTGTGACCAATCTCAAACTTCTATGTCAAAGACGCAGCGCCTGCAATAGGCACATTTGGATCTCCAAAGCAGTGATCTTTCAAAACCAACCAGACACTGCTACTAATAGACCTAAGAAACTGTTCGGAAATATCAGAAACCAATCTATCAGGAGAAGCGATCATGCCTCCACAAACAACAAAACACCCCTAACTGTGGAATGTATGGCTCTTTTTCACTGAGAAAACGTTGTTAATCACTGACAACATCCAAACCAGAATCAATTTTCTTCCGTTCCAACCGCTCCTACTCTCCTACACAACAGACCATAAAGCACGCCCCATCTCTCCCAAAAAATGACACGACCTGGTTTAGCTTGAGAACCCTCGATAAGATTGTCACTCTAAATCTTTTGACCTTCTTCAAATATTCTAACCACTTCATTGATCCCCTCCCTTCCACACTCCTAAATGAGTCCATTTACCTCCCACTCCCACTATGGACTAGAATAATCAATGCTTTTCTCAGCTCCCTACCAGACGGCCTCAAGATTGGTCAGTTTACCACTTTCATGGAGAAAAAAAACTCTGACCCCAACCATTACCGCCCCTTCTCAAACATCCTCACTCTGGCTAAACTCCTAGAAAAATGTGTGCATTTACAGCTCCAGTCACATTGAACATTTCCAACTCCTAGACCATTGCCAATCTGGCTTCCGTCCATGTCACAGCACTAAAACTGCCCTGGTCTACAGTGTCGACGATGCCCTATGCTTGCATGACCAGAATGATCCCTGCCTCTTGATCCTACTGGATCTATCAGCAGCCTATGACTCCATCAATCATGCTACTCTGTTTGACCTCCTAGAGCACAGGATGGGCCTTGCCAGCAGTCTGCTAAAATAGTTCTCCTCCTTTTAATGCAACTGCTCAAAGCACTTACTAATGAATCACTTTCGAGCTAGCTGCTCTATTGCTGGGAGTTCTCCAATGCTCTATCCTCTCCCCGACATTGTTCAACCTCTACATGGAACCCAACAACACCCTCAGCACTTACGCTCCGTGCTAGATGCGGGTCAAACGGCAGCGCTGGTGCTATTAGATCTGAGCGCCGCCTTTGACACCGTGTCCCACCCTATCCTCCTGCTTCGTCTGGAGGAAGCTGGTGTTACCGGCCTTGCTCTCCAGTGGTTCCGTTCCTTTCTCGCCAACCGTTCTTTTTGCGTGGCCGTCCCGCCTTATCAGTCCAAATTCCACCCTTTGGATCTGGGGGTTCCCCAGGGCTCCTCGCTGAGCCCCACGTTATTCAATCTATACGTGAGGCCGCTGGCTGAGGTAGTCAGGCAGTGGGGTATGACCATGGTGTCATACGCCGATGACACCCAGCTAGCGGTCACGATCAGCGGGGATGCGGACGTGGATGCCCCCAGATTCCAACAAGGACTTCGGGCGGTCGCCAGCTGGATGACCTCCAACTGTCTCCAGCTGAACGCAAGTAAGACGGAGGTTATGATCTTTGGCAAACAAACGGAACTCTGGGGAGACAGGTGGTGGCCAGCGGATCTGGGCCCTACGCCAACCCCGGTATCTGAGTTAAAAAACCTTGGGGTATGGCTCGATCCATCTCTTGCCTTTGTCGGCCATACCAAGCGTACGGCGGCCTGCTGTTTTGGCATCCTGCGTGGATTACGTCCCGTGCTAAAAAATGTTGATGCCACCACTAGACAACTTGTGATTCAAGCTACTGTGCTCTCTAGGCTGGATTACGCCAGTTCCCTCCTAGTGGGACTGAATCAAGCGGAAATTCTCCGTCTTCAGCGCATTCAGAATGCCGCAGCAAGAGCTGTCGTAGGATTACCCAGATTTTGCTCTACTGCTAACACCCTGCCTTCGCTGCATTGGCTTCCGATTGCACAAAGGATCCGGTTCAAGGCCCTTTGTGTAGCCTATAAAATTCTCAAGGGATCCCCGGCTACGATCCTTTCCAAACTATTGTCCCGCTATATCCCGGTTCGGGCTTTAAGATCCTCTGACCTAGAACTTGCGGTTGTCCCCCGCTTTAAGCGTAGCAGGGCTGGCGGCCGTTCTTTTCAAGTCCGCGCTGCAGTGCTATGGAATTCCCTTCCCCCGGCGATTTGCGCCCTTCGGGATCTGCTCTCTTTTCGTCGAGCTGTGAAAACTTTCTTGTTCCCTTAAAATTTGTTTCCTTGCTTTTATTGACTAGCTGTGTTGTGCTGCTACCTTGTCGGGCGCCAGGACGGTCCTTCGCTGGAGCATCTGTGCGCTTAATAAATGAGCATAACATAACATAACATAACATAACATAACATCCTAACAATAACCCAACAATGGCTGACTCATAATCACCTCAAACTTGATGCCCTTAAAACTGAATTCTTACTGATCACCCCACCCACCTCTAACATCAAAGAATGACTCTCCCTTCTATCTGCCCTGAATTGCCCCTCATACATTATCGACTCCACCAAATCCCTAGGATTTACTTTAGACAAAGATCTATCCATTCAAAAACACATCACCCCTGACCATCGAGCTCTGAATTGGCTACCATTTCAAAATTTGTTGCATGACTCAAAGCGCTGCACCACAACACCCCTTCCTACCTATCCCTGAAATTGGCCCTTTCTGGTGGAAGCAGATCCTCCAGAACTACAAGCACCTTACTCCTCATGCCACAAAAATTCAAGAAAAAGAAAATGTATAACCCATCCTTCTCTGGAAATGCCCCAAATAACTGGATCTCCCTTCCTACTTAGATCAGATGCAACCCATTCACATCCCTCTTCAGGAAAGAAGTAAACATTTTTTTTCCCCAACAAATTCCTCTCTCACTGAGGATTTGGACTCACCCATGTCCCCTGTTTAGACCATGTCCTCCATCTGTCCGTTGCCTCCTATCACACCATAACCTGCCTGAGTTTTGGACCTATGTTACACTACACCCTCACATAAAGCTTTGCATCTCAGGGAAAACTGTGCAGTTACTCTCCCACCCTTGCATTCTCCTTCCACAACTACCTCAGAACTAATATATACACTACCATTTGTATTCTTCTTTGATTTATCGCCGATATGTATTTTTTATTTACACTTTATGTTACTCGGGTTCTGACTGCTATTTTGTTTTACTTATCGCACCATCTTTCATTTACTCCTTTTTACCGTTATCATTTATTTGTGTTCACTCTCCATGTACCTCTTCTTATTGCTGATGTGGGCACTCTATAAAGTGGTAAGTTGTCATGAACATTAGTGCTTAGTTGCCATGCTTGTTCACTACCTCAGGGACACTGTGCATCGACTCTTCCCACCCTGACAACTCACCACCTTAACTACCTCATAACCTGATGTTCAGACATCCTACTGTCTATTGGATTCATCCATTTTATAATGTTGCTATGTATCTTTATTTACGCTTCATGTATCCTGTGTACTTGCTTTTTGCTTACACATCCCACTATATAGTGTTTACTCTTTTTACTGTTACCATATAGTTTATCTTTTCTTTATGCACCTCATGCTACAGCTGTTGTGCTTATTCTGTAAAGTGCTCTGATATCTTAGGATCAAGTTTGCGCTATATAAACCTCATAAATAAATAAATAACACTGCCACTCACACATCCACTAACTCAGCCTTACAGCTACAATTGCACCTACTCACTCACCAATATAGCCACTCACAGATCCAGTCATAGACACTTACACACCCACTCATATACCCTTACATCCACACACATACCCATACAGAAACTCATTTAGCCATTCACTCACACATACAGGTATTCACACACCCACAAATTCACCCATACAGCCACTCACACTGCCACTCACTCATCAATACAGCTACTCACACACCCACTCACTTATTCATACAGCCAGTGATACTGCCACTCACTCATCCATACAACCCCTCATGCACCCACTCACTCACACTTACAGCCACTCATACAGCCACTCAATCACCCATACAGAAACTCACACAGCCATTCCCTCTACCATACAGGTATTCAGACACCCACAAACTCATACATACAGCCACTCAAACTGCCACTCACCCATCAATACAGCTACTCACACACCCACTCACTCACACATTCACTCTCCAAAACAGCCACTCACATCCACTCACTTACCTATAGGCACACTTAAGCAGCTACTCACTCACTCATACAGTCAATTACACAGCCAGTCCCTCATTCATACAGTCACTTACACAGCCACTCAGGTGCCCATTCACACACCTATGGAGAAATTTACACAGCCACTAACGCACAAGTTACTACTTGTGTAACGATATATCTGTTACTACTTGTGTAACGATATATCTGTTAGAGACATTAGTTAGTGATAGATTCCTTACCTTAGAATATCCCCAGGCGTCAGACTGGATCCGGAAATTTTTACGTAGCAATACCCCTGCGCGTCGGTAGGCGTCGTCCGCGGCTCCGCGTCCGTCGTCGGCGTCGTTAGCGCCGGAATGACGTCGGAGTACTTAGATGCCACCCATGCGCGCTGACGTCAGTTCTGATACACAGCTTTTCCGCGCCAGATACGCAGAGCCATGATAGAACCAACACTGGTGCCAAGAAACTAGGGCCCTGAAAGGGGATGACCTTAACCCTAGATATCGGTTCGCAGAACGGGGAGGATGGGTGGGTCGGTAAGGAATCTATCACTAACTAATGTCTCTTACAGATATATCGTTACACAAGTAGTAACTTGTGCATCTGAAAGAGACACGTTAGTGATAGATTCCTTACCTTAGAATAGATACCCCAGCAATACCAACCCCGGTGGTGGGTCTGCGAACCAATATTCACACCAGAAAGTCCTGGAGGACAGAACGGCCAAAGAAGCCGTCCAGGCAGTAGTGTCGTGCGAACGTGTGCAACGAGGCCCACGTAGCTGCCTGGCAAATGTCCTGCAAGGGCACTCCCCGGCCCAGGGCAGTTGTAGTCGCCGTGGCCCGAGTGGAATGAGCCCTCAATCCAACAGGGGGCTCCTTCTTAGCCATGGAGTAACATGCCTGGATACACAAGATGATCCACCGGGAGATGGTCCGCTTGTGTACCACCTTCCCCTTCTTAGCGCCCACGTAACCAACAAAGAGTTGGTCATCCACCCGGAACTGGCGTGTGCGATCCAAGTAAAATGAGAGCGCACGTTTTGGGTCCAGACGGTGGAGCCGCTCTTCCTCTTTAGAGGGATGCGGAGGCGGAAAGAAGGTTGGCAAGGTGATGGACTGCCCGATGTGGAAGGCTGAGACAACCTTGGGCAGGAAAGATGGCTTGGTACGCACCACAACCTTGTCCGGATGGACAGAAAGGAAAGGTGGAGTACAAGAAAAGGCCTGGAGCTCACTCACTCTCCTGGCAGAGGTGATGGCAACCAGGAAAGCAGTCTTCAGAGTCAGAAGGCGAAGAGGACAGTTGTGAAGTGGCTCAAAGGGAGCACACATCAGGAAAGTAAGAACAAGGTTCAAGTCCCACTGGGGCATCACGAAGGGAACAGGAGGGAACATGTGCGTGATGCCCTTAAGAAATCTATTTACAATAGGGGACTTGAACAAGGAAGGCTCATCAGGCAGCCTCAAGAAGGCAGAAAGGGCAGAAAGGTAGCCCTTGACAGTGCCCAGAGCAGAGCCCTGCTGGGCAAGAGACAGAAGAAAGAGGAGAACCTCAGAAAGGGGGGCAGAGAGTGGGTCCACAGCCTTTGCTGTGCACCATGCCAGAAATCTGTTCCACCTGCAGGCGTATACCGACTTTGTGGAGGGACGCCTGGCTGCCAGAATGACATTACAGACTTCGGGAGGCAAGTCAAATGGCCTCAACTGTCGCCGCTCAATCTCCAAGCTTGTAGGTGGAGACTGGACAGGTTCGGGTGGAGGACCGTCCCCTGCTGCTGCGACAGAAGGTCCTCCCGAAGAGGCAGACGAATCGGGGGATCGACTGACATGCTGAGTAGCTCGGGATACCAGTATCTTCGTGTCCAGTCCGGAGCCACAAGGATAACCTGGGCCCGGTCGCGCCTGATCTTCTTCAGCACTCTGGGCAGAAGTGGTATAGGCGGAAAGGCGTACAATAGACCGCAACTCCACTCGCGACGAAAAGCCTCTCCGAGCGAGCGCCGCCTTGGAAATTCCAACGCGCAGAACTGATGACATTGCGCGTTCTCTTCGGTGGCGAATAGATCTAACCAAGGCTCTCCCCACTGCTGAAAGAGGCCTTGCGCCACGTCCGAGCTCAGACGCCATTCGTGATCCATCATGCACCGACGGCTGAGTTCGTCCGCCCTGGCATTCAGAGAACCTGCCAGGTGTTGAACCACCAGGGTCACGCCCTGACGTTCCAGCCACTGCCAGAGGCGCAGAGCCTCCTGGCATAGGGTCCACGACCCCACCCCGCCCTGTTTGTTGCAGTACCACATGGCGGTGGTGTTGTCCGTGAACACCTGCACTACACTCCCCCGGACAGAGGGGAGGAATGCCTTCAGTGCTAGACGAATCGCCCGTAACTCCAACAGGTTGATGTGGAGCCGGGCCTCCGCCGGAGACCGGAGTCCTCTGATCTCCGCCTCTCCCATGTGGCCTCCCCAGCCCTGGAGGGACGCGTCCGTCACAACTACGTGCTCCGGGTGGGGTAGGGAGAGGGATCTGCTACTGACCTAATCGAGGTCCGTGAGCCACCACTGCAACTGTCTTGCAGTGCCCTCCGAAATCAAGACATGGTTGGACAGGTTGCCATGATGCTGGGCCCACTGAAACTTCAGGTCCCACTGCAGAGCCCGCATCCGCCACCGGGCGTGACGCACCAGAAGGATGCAGGAGGCCATCAGTCCCAGAAGCCGCAGCGTCAACCTGACCGAGACTCGGTATAAGGGCTGGAAGATTGGAATCAGAGCATGAATATCCCGAACCCGCTGTTCGGCAGGGTAAACCCGAAACTGCGCCGGGTCCAGAACCGCTCCGATGAAGAGGAGCTTCTGAGAGGGACATAGGTGCTACTTCGGCACATTGATGGAGAACCCCAGAAAGTGCAGGAGGTCGGCCTTAGTCTGGAGGTGGCTGACGACTGTCTGGGGCGAGCCCGCCTTCAACAACCAGTCATCGAGGTAGGGGAAGACTGACACCCCTAACCTGCACAGATGAGCTGCGACCACCGCCATCACCTTCGTGAACACCCGTGGGGCGCTGGTAAGGCCGAAGGGGAGCACGGTAAACTGAAAATGCTCGTGGCCTACCGTGAACCGCAGGTAACACCGGTGGGCCGGCAGGACGGGGATGTGAAAATAAGCGTCCTGCAAGTCCAACGCTACCATCCAGTCTACCGGGTCCAGGGCAGCTAAGACCTGAGCCAAAGTCAGCATCTTGAACTTCTCTTGTCGGAGGAAGCCGTTGACGTTCCGTAGATCCAAGATAGGGCGCAGGCCCCCCTTGCCCTTCTTGGGCACCAGAAAGTAGTGGGAGTAACATCCACACCCTACTTCTGGCCCAGGAACGCGCTCGATGGCCCCCTTGGCCAAGAGGGCCGTGACTTCCTCTTGCAGAAGTTGCAAGTGATCCCCCGACACGCGGTGGAATTGCGGTGGCATGGCTGGAGGGGTCGCCTTGAAGGGGAGGGAGTAGCCCCTTCGGACGATTTGCAGCACCCACCTGTCCGACGTGACAGTGTGCCAGTGGGAGTGGTGATGGCGAACCCTGCCTCCCACAGGCGTCACATGGGCCTGAAAACTCGGACTAGGAAGGTTTTGAGGCAGGTGCTGCGGAGGGAGGTGTGGACTGGCCTCGCAGCTGACCCCGACCGCCGCCACGGCATTTTCCACGGCCGCCACCGTGCTGCTGGGCATTCTGTGGTGCGTGGCTGGCAGCACATGTGGGGACGCCCCTTCCGTGGCCACGAAAGGAGCGAAAGGCACCCGATTGCTGGCGCGTGGCCGAAAGGCCTAAGGACTTGGCCGTAGCCCTGGAGTCCTTAAAGCGCTCCAGCGCATGGTCTGCCTTGTCGCCAAAAAGGCGACGGCCATCGAACGGCATGTCCATAAGAGTGGCCTGGACATCGGCCGAAAAGTTGGCGGACCTCAACCAGGCGTGGCGTCTAACTGCCACCGTTGTTGCCATCGCTCTGCCCAGTGAGTCTGTGGTATCCAGCCCACACCGGATAGAGTATCGTGCCGCATCTCGACCCTCCACAAGGGCTTGGGCAAGTTTAGCCCGGACCTCCTCCGGGCATTGTGGCAGCATGTCCGCAACCGTGTCCCACAGGGTGTAGGTGTAGCGGCCCAAGAGACACGCGGTATTGACAGACAGCAGTCCCAAACTCAGGGACGAGAACACCTTCTTTCCGAACTGTTCATATCTCTTGGATTCCCGATCGGGCGGGGCCGTCGGGAATGCGGTCTGGGAAGTGGAGGCCTGGATAACCAGGCTCTCGGGGGTGGGATGGGTGGACAAAAAGCATGGGTCGCCCGGAGCCGGGCGGTAGGGTCTGGCCACGTTCCTATCCACAGGCGGACCTGTGGCGGGCTTGGATCAAGTGCCCACAAGAACGTCACATAAGGCTTCATTAAACGGCAGCAGAGGCTCACTGGATCTTGCCTGCGGTTTAAGAACCTCAGTGAGGAGGTTAGTCCTCACGGCCGCAACAGGGAGCTCAAGGCCCAAGGCCTTGGCTGCCCTCGTCAACACTACGCTATAAGCAGCCCCCTCCTCCGTAGCCACGGTGGGAGGGAAGACAAATCCAGTGTCTGGCGAGGTGTCAATACCACTGGCCTCCCAAAGCTCATATGTCCAGTCCTCTTGAGACTGGCACTCCTGTGCCAGAGGGTCCTCAGACCCCTCCCAATCACCTCCGTCACCAGTCTCCTGTAACTCAGGGTCAACAGACTGGACCTCCTCATGGAAATAAAAATCTCCAAAGGCCGTCGGAAGCGGCGCCCAGCGGCGCCGTTCCGGCGCCAGAGTCTGACCGAAGGGAAGATTGGGGACGGCGTCCACAATGGGCGCTGGGGGCGACACCCTCGGGGCCGGCGCCGGTGAAGTCGTGAAGTCAACCGGCGACGACCGATCCGGTGAGGTCCTGCGGCGCCGGGACCGGAGTGGCCGGCGGCGCCGGGGCCGAAGCACCCGGCGGCGTCGGGGCCGAAGCGCCCGACAAGCTAGGGCCTCCAGCCGGGACCGCTGGGCCCGCAGGCCATGAGGTACCCCTCGACCTCCTCCGGCGTTGCGCCGTGCCCAGGGACCCGAAGGTGTGGGGCAGGCGGCGACGCTTGCGACTCCCTCGGAGCCGCGTGGGCGGTGTCGCCCGAACCCCCGGCCGCATCGTGCAAGCGTCGGGGTGGGTCGGTGGAGCGATGATGCCTCTCCGACCGCTCATGCCTCTTACCTGAGGACTTGGATCCCGACGACCGATGTCCACTCCCGGAGCTGCGGGGACTCCGACCCGGCGACCGGTCCCTCGACCTCCCGTGGGACCGGGACCTGGAATGGCGCGGGCCGACTGCCGGAGCTCGAGCCGCTTGCGGGACCGCTCCCGCCTAGCCTTCGACGTCAGGGCCCGGCAGTCGGAGCAGGTGCGGTCATCGTGGTCGAGGCCTAAGCACACCAGGTACCGGCGATGGGGGTCCGTGACCGACATCAGTCGATCGCACTTCGAACAGGGCTTGAACCCGGGCATCCCGACCGGCACCGATAGAGTCGAAGACTCAAAGAAAGAAATGATCGAAAAGATCAAAAAGTTTAGTAAAAAAATGACTAGGGGTAGAGCTTCCCCGGATCTGCGCTAGCTGGCGCGTAAAAAAGAAGAACTGACGTCAGCGCGCATGGGCGGCGTCTAAGTACTCCGACGACGTTATTCCGGCGCTAACGACGCCGATGACGGCCGCGGACGACGCCTACCGACGCGCAGGGGTATTGCTACGCAAAAATTTCCGGATCCAGTCTGACGCCTAGGGATATTCTAAGGTAAGGAATCTATCACTAACGTGTCTCTTTCAGATATCCAAATTCTCCTAAACAGCCACTCACACAGCTACTCACTCACCCATGCAGTTACTCACATACCCACTCACACATCCATACAGCCACTCAGACATGCACTCACACACTGATACAGTTAGACAGCCACTCAAATGAGGTATGTTAGAAATAGTATGACTAATTACTTGTACATACAAAATAGTAATTTAACGTATGCTGTATCTTAGTATATATCTTTAAGTCTCAGAAACATTTATGAAACACCTACACTTACGGGATGATGTCATCAGTGATGTCATCAGTGATGTCATTTGAGATATCATCAGTCATGTTACTGACCACGTCATTAGTGAATTAATATGTGAGGTCATAAGCAGTGGATTGCGAGGCATACATTATAGTTAGCTTAGGTAAATATAACTGCTGAATGTCACTGGTTTCGTAGAAATGAAAGCTGAGCTCAACTATAACTTGCCTGTAACCTTTCTTTTTTTCAGTGAAAAAAATAAATTATATATATATATATATATATATATATATATATATATATATATATATATATATATATGTTCAGAGGAAAAAACTGTAGCTTTAGATGAATGCACAAGAGAATCCACAGTTTATCACAGATCATGGGGCTAATTTGTTTCATAATAATGATGAGAAATATTATATAAAGTCCATGTCACAGCCTTCTCAGGGAGAGTCTAGCTTCCAGAATGAGTTTCTACAACAAACAGTCTGCGACGAAGTCACACAAGGTACATGCTATCAGACTCTTTGCAGAACATTAAGACAATAGAGATGAAGAGTGTCCTTGGCCATGTGAAAGCAGCAGACTTGAAACATACGAACAGGATAAGCAGGTATGTGGAGAGTCCTCATTTTGGCAAGATTTTGGGCCAACGTAGACATTAGCTAGAACTAGGCAGAAAGAGAACTGGGTGAAGTAATTCCATCTCAGATTGCATCAAAGATTGTCATCAACTATGTTGCCAATTTCATAACATTTACATGTATGGTATCTGTAGTTATACTTGTTCATATATCCTGCACTAGAACAAGACATTAATATCTAATTGCAACTTTTTAAATGTATAATATGGACTTTTTGTATGTGTGCATCATTCAGGAAAAGGTTTTCCATTAATCCACTCATAAATAAAACGTATTCCTGAAAGTCTCTGGCAGGGGTTGATCTTGATTAATATACATTATCTTTCAGGGAAGTTGCTTCTCCCTCTCAAGCTTGTAAATTGGATCAAACCTGAGAGCCAGGAAGAATGTATTGGGCTGTCTTTACAAGGGGACTTACAAAAATGTGTATGCAGCATAGTTGCTGTTCACAATAGGAGAGGGCAGAAAAATGCTATCCTGGTCTTTTACAGCCTTTCTCGATCGGACAAAGATAGGCTTATAGGCATTGTGGAATTAATTAAATGCAAATCTGGGTGAAGAAAAAGACAATGACAATTGGAGAAGGACCCTTGAATATGTACACAAAGTGCCTAGGAACTCAAGATTCAACTACATTTAATTTTACTATCTACACAGAAAGTACCTAACACCCAGGAAAGTAAGTAAACTGTATAGCCCCACTAGAGCAAACTGCCCTTGTTAAACACAAGCACACGTGAGTTCTGAGTTTTTTTTACATGTTTTGGAAGTGCCCCAGGATTAGTAGGCTGTGGGTGAACGTTGCACAAGTCGTACAAAAACCAACAAGCAGCCCTGAATGGAGCCCTGTATTTTATTGCATATTGTTTGAAAATGACATTGCTTTGAAAATCCCGTATATGAAGACAATGGAGGTTTACGACCTTTTAAATGATTTGAATGTCCTGAGATCTAGAACTATCTGCATTAAGTTTGATTTTTACCCCCTGCCTGTTGGGCAGGTGTTTGATTATGGTGAAAATGCTGGACTCGCTGTGAAATTATGCCATTTTCTCCTACAGGTGATTGTAGGGCCTTCGCTCACACATCCAATGAAAAAAAGAAATACAATTTGTTGTGAAAAAAATGTAAAACAACAAGCAGGGACGATCTATGCAATGCGACCTGCTGCATTCTGTGACTGGTCTCTTGCCCCAAGAAACGGAGGGTCTGCTCCAATAGCTTAGACCAAGCCATGTTGTTGGGACTCTATGCACTCTATGTTGGAACCACCACTAATCTCCTGTAGAGACTGCAGACCATACAGAACTCAGAGGCCAGACTCATCCTCGACCTCCCCAAACAAACCCACTTCACCCCTCACCTCTAGAAACTCCACTTGCTCCCCATTCAGAAGGTGTCAATTCAAGATGCTCATCCACACCTACAAAGCCCTACACAGCCTGGGACCAGCTTATATCAACCACCGCCTGGACTTCCACCAACCCTCTAGACTTCTGCGCTCCGTCTCCCTCTCCCTCACAGACACACCCCGGGTCTGCCGAAGCAACAGTGGAGGACGCGCCTTCTCCCACCTCACGGCAAAATCCTGTAACGACCGGCCTTCCCCTCCAGATCTCATCCTTCCTTCTAGAATTCCAGAAAGGAATCAAGACCTGGCTGTTCAACTGAACACTCTGGAAGTAGCAAGGTCCTTAGCACCTGGATACACTTACCAGGCTTTATAAATCCTGTTTGATTGGTTGATTGGGAAAATGTGCTAATCGCCTTAAGCCTCACATGCAAGACAGTGGCAACAGATGGTAGTACAATGGGCTAAATATGAGAGTATTGTGATCCAGTTTGAAGAAAAAACCTACAGTGGAGGTGTAGGAATGAAGCAACTTAATCCGTTGTCAGTGAAACAGGCAATGATGACAAACCACACTGAATAATGAGCTGAACCACAATCAGTATGAGACATTACTGACCCAGGATTACGTGGGATACAGAGGAACAGTCCCAGAGAGGCAGGTGTTTGATGGCCCAACACATAGGCAGTACATGACATACGAATTAAAGTCTACAGTCAAGGAAGAAACTCTCCCCCGTACATATCTCTAATGATCATTATTTATAATACCGTACTGTACTGGTCCCAACAACATAATTGCATCGATCCAAAACGGGTATCAACATATGAATTGCCCACACCTTAAAACTGAGTTCAATTGTTGATGAAATTTAGGACAAATATATTGTTGTGAAAGCACTTTATGTCTCAGATGTCCTTCATTACTGTGTAATTGAAAAGCGATGGATCTCCATCTCTCTGACTGGTCGTGCTCATGCCCACCCACAGGGCTTATCCACTTGGGACAGTTATTGGGGTAGTTTTATGATAGTTTAGGCTCCATCAGAGCTGACAGGTTCCTACTCTGTGGTGTGGAGTGAAGGAGGCATAGACGGGTACAGAGAGGGGAAGGGAACCAGTTTTGCCATTCTCCCTGACTCTTCTGAGTCAGTCGGCGGCATGTGCTGTGCCTTTGCTTTTGCAAAAAGAACAATTGATGGATAGAATGCAGAACAATGTCATATATTCACCCCAGTACAGAGACCTGGGCCTAAATCTACAGTTTTTTTGCTTACAATGCCATTCCAGTTTAGACCCAGCCATATGCAAATCAGTCTTGACCCTGCGCCCAATGGGAACAGTCCAGCCCAAACTGCCAGGCCAGGTCCTCCCCGGACTGGAAACAAGCACCCTAGGACCGGTTTTGGGATTTAACCCCTCATCAGCCAGGATAGTTTGACTCCAGTGGCATGGAGAGCACGGAACCCACGCCTGGGCTTGCCAGTCCCACTCAGGGTGACAAATGCAAAAAGAACAATTGAAGAATAGAATGCAGAACAATGCCATACATTCACCCCAGTACAGAGACCTGGCCCAAATCCATTGTTTTTTTGCTCATCATGCCATTCTATTTGGACCCAGCCATATGCAATTTAGTCTTGACCCTGCGCCCAATGGGAACAGTCCAGCCCGAACTGCCAGGCCAGGTCTTCCTTGGACTGGAAACAAGCATCCTAGGACCAGTTTTGGGGTTTCACCCCTCATCAGCCAGGATAGCTTGACTCCAGTGGCATGTAGAGCACGGGACCCACATCTGGGCATACCCGTCCCACTCAGGGTGACAAATGCAAAAAGAACAATTGATGAATAGAATGCAGAACAATGTCATACATTCACCGCAGTACAGAGATCTGGTCCTAAAATCATCGTTTTTTGCTCACCATGCCATTCCAGTTTTGACCCAGCCATATGCAGATCGGTCTTGACCCTGCGCCCAATGCGAACAGTCCAGCCAGAACTGCCAGGTAAGGTCCTCCCTGGACTTGAAACAAGCATCCTAGGACTAGTTTTGGGGTTTCACCCCTCATCAGCCAGGATAGCTGGCTTTTCGGCACCACCTCGCACCTCCCTCCTGTGGGTATTAGTCCTTTGGTCCATGACCGAGCCTCCCCTAAGGGAGCTGGGGGAGACAGCTAACACATTCTGGACTTATAGGTCACCGCTCAGTGCCTTAAGAGCGGGTGCGTGCAGAGACTTAGAGCCTGCAGTTGCTTAATGCTGGAGCTCTCTTGCAGCGGCGGCCGCTCCATTAGGGCAGAGTGCCACCCCCCTCCACACTACCACCTGTACATGACACGATAATAAAGCGGGTTTTAAAGCTGTTTCATTATTATTTTATTTTAATCCCTTGGACCCGCCCCCAGGCATCTGACAAGTCTTGGAGGCGGGTCCAGAGGATGACACTGCTGGTGCGGGAGTGGTGGGCACTCCCTTCACTGCACATGAGAAGTATGGTCGACAGTCTCAGGCCGGCCAAACCCCTCATGCGCATTGCAGCTCTCTCCAGCCACCTCAGCTGCGTTGCTGGGGCTGGAGAGAGTAGGTTAAGGCTCCCAGTTTGCCTGGGAGCGCAAGTTACTGATGTTCAGGCCAATCCTGAAGCTGCTCTCATGTGAGAGCAGCTTCAGGCTCGGCGGCAGGGTAGGCTGGGAGCCTGTGCCCAGCCCCAGAATCAAAAGATGCGAGGGAGACAGCGGAGGCAGCATTAAGGTAAGTTTATTTATTTACTTTTGTGCTCAATCCCTCCCCAGCTCCCTCTTCTGGCTGGCCCGCCCCTCCACTTTGGGAGGGGACGGGCTGCTACTGCCCTCTTCTTGAGGCTATAAGTCCCAAATCCCCTACAGCCTCTTCCCTTGCCTTCTTCTCTATGGGGGATAATTAGAGCTGGACTCTCACACAAGCCTCATCTTTTTCCTACAACTGCTTCTCCTCTTGCCACTTTGCTCACTTTTCCATCTACATCAGCAGCAGCGCCTATCTCCTGTGGGTGGTGGGGGTGACCATGGGCTTTGAAGGCAGAGATAAGTTATTGTCTGTGTCATGAAGTAATCCCTTGCCATGACGGTTAAAAACCTCAGAACCCATTCTATTCAGGTGAAAAGGCAACCTGTGGCCCTTCATACAAAGGAAGGCATAAGAAATCCCTATATATGTTTACTCGAGGCAGGGCAGCAAATGGACAGTCTTGAATCCGAATCACTGACAAAATATCGAAGGTCACATTATCGACCTACAAAAATGTTGCAGCAAAAAATATTGAAGTCAAGAATATCAACATCCTATCTACATTATGGTAAGTACAAAAATTTCGGGGAAAAAATATTGATGTCAAAAATATCATTAAAAATATACTTTTTTATTTAAGTAAAAAAAAAAGTAAAATAAAGTAAATAATACATATATTTAAAATAAATATTGTTAAAAATATTTTAAAATGCTTAAAAATTATAAGTAATATATATAATTTAAAAATACATTAAACATATGCATATAATATAATATGTATACTTATTAATGGTTCAATATTTATTTTAATAACACATTGTTTACTTTTTTATAAGTTATAAATACACCTATAGACATAAAACAATATAAATAAAAATTAAATAAATATTAGTAACAAATAAAAAAATGTTTTTCAAATCTTTTTTAAATTAATTATACACTACATTAGCTAAAATATTACAAAAAATATTAGATAGCAGAGGAAATAAAATTACCATTCCAGTGATTGCAAAATTAGGGAAAGTGTTGGATAGCGTAGGGGTAAAAATTACTATTCCCACTCCAGTGAGTGCAACAGTAGGGAAATTGTTGGATAGTGTTGGGGTTAAAATTACTATTCTCACTCCAGTGAGAGCAACAGTAGGGAAAGTGTTGGATAGCGTAGGGCTTAAAATTACTTTTCCCACTCCAATGAGTGCAACAGTTCGGAAAGTGTTGGATAGTGGAGGGGTTAAAATTACTATTCCCACTCCAGTCAGTGCAACAGTATGGAAAGTGTTGGATAGCGGAGGGGTACAAATTACTATTCCCACTCCAGTGAGTGCAACAGTAGGCAAAGTGCTGGATAGCGGAGGGGTTAAAATTACTATTCCCTCTCCATTGACTGCAACTTTAGGGAAAGTGGTGGATAGCGTAGGGGTTAAAATTACTATTCCAACTCCAGTGAGTGTAACAGCATGGAAAATATAGGATAGCGTAGGGGTTAAATTATCATACTTATCAATTAAATATTTTTTGTAAAATAAATAACATTAATGATTATTTAACAACAACAAAATTATTAATAAATACCTATTAAACTAAATTAATATTCACTTAAATAACATTAAATTACTTCCCACCCGATTCCCCTATAAACACACAACGTGCTACACATACAAAATGACACAATTAATGTAATTATCAAATAATAAAATTATTAGCAATTTATAATTAATTTACAATAAATTAACAATAACTAAAAAAAGTAATTATATAATTAATATAATTATAAATTAACCAATTATTAAAAATTAATTACCAATTCATAAATTATTAACAATAAATTAACAATCAATAACAATAAATAAAAACATAATTACTTAATTATAATTACATTTCTTCCCACCCTATTCCCCCTATGAATGCACAACCTGCTCTGATCATAAAACGCAAAATTTCCTATAAAGAAATTACTATTTTCTAAACATGTAATACATATATTTAAAAATAATGAAAAAACATTTAAAAAAATGTTAAGCATACATATAAAATACATACTAAAATACATAACACTAAAAAAAATCTATATCATTTACAACAATATTTTTGCTAATGATATTATTTACTTCAATATTAAAAAATTCGATATTACTTACCTTGCAGTCGATATTCTGGTCAACGATATTCTTGACTTCGATATTCTGTCCCTAAGATATTAAAAACTTCACATTAGTGTAGGTCGATATTTGAATCCGCCTCTCTCCTTCAGGATTCTATACGCAAACTTGCCAGCAGCCAGCAAAGTCACCCTTGAACAAAAATCTCAGCTAAATCTAGATTTATTATCATTTAATTATACTAAAAAATAATTGATGAAGATCCACCTCTGGACTACACCCTTCCAGAGGTAGACTTGAGGTCACTCAAACTTGGTAAGAAGAATATATCTACAAATAAAAACCCCAAAAGAAACCATAAAATTATTTATTAACACCATGAGTGAGGAACCAGCTCGACCAAACGACCTCTCCTGTTCACCCGACTACCCACTAAATACTTGCTAGCATCCTCCTGGAGGGTATATACATTTTTCCAATGCCCTCTATGCCTTTAAAATAATTTTGGAGACAATGATGCTGCTCTTTGAACGTACAGTCAAACTCAGATTATATTCTACATACCTTAACAGCAATCTTAAACTATTTCACTTTGCAAAAAGTGGGCTCCTTTTCCCCTAAGAACATTGAGGAAATTAGCCCTATGACTCAAATGTGGTCTCGAGGGAAGGTAAATACCACTCAAGATAAGAGCTTTATTCATAAAAGATCATGGAATTCCCAAGCAGGAAAAGCATATGTCAGGGTAAAAAACAAGGGTAATACCAAAGCTCGAGAAACGGTTTTCTTTTGCAAACGTAGTTTTCTGAAGAGCCACAGGTCTCTCAAATACTTATTCACTCTTCTACAAACTCATCTGTTTCTTGATATTTTCCAATTTAAAAAAAACATATATCATCGATGGCAAAGGATGTTCGATCAACTGATAGACTACAAATCCTGCCTCTGGGGCCCCACATCTTGGAGTCGTCCCTAGTGCCAACCTCCACAATGATATGTGCCCTGTATGACTCTGGAGTGAATGATGCTACTCCACTGCTTGCAGAGGATATCATGTCCGTCTGGCACAGCAGGACTGCCATACCTCTTCCTGCAGTTCTAGGCTCAGCTCTCTTTCCCATTTCTCTCTAGATGCAGAGGTATCCGAGGCAGTTCCTCCTCAGCACTGAAGTATGGTGTAGATATTACATGTTTTTGTGGTAGTTGATTACAGTAGTTTTTCAAGAGTTTGGAAAGTGGGCAGTTCTTTAAAAGCTCAATATTTGGAATGTATCCGATTAATTATACTAGTTGATGATTAGGATTTATACTCGGATTTGTCTAAAGTACTTTAAAGATAACTACGTATATATCTATTTTTCATGTTATGAATTGATTTGTATATCCTAATGTGATGTCAATAATTTTTATTTTTTTTAAAAAGGAAAGTGGCCAGTTCATTGGATAGTTCGGGATAGCGATGTGCACATGCTGTAATGGGGCTAGTATAGCCCTAAGAGGAGGCACCCGCTATATGGGTGTTCACTAGTGGTTTATTTATAAATGCAGAAGAGCGCCGGGAAACTCGTCCGGATCGATCCGATATCGGCGCTCACTTCGCGCACAAAATGGCGGTCGCGCGTAACAACTGGAGCGCGACACTACATATCTCCCTTCTTTACACAACAACAACAAACATTACAATGAGTCTGTGAGTCTCTAGGCCAAAAGTTACTTCACTTCACCTAGCTCATAGTCTCGGTATTTGGCAGGTCTGAAGTACTGGGTTTTTAAGAACCGGTACTGAACCGGTAACCCAGTGGTGCCAGGGGCACACCCTATGACTTCGGGTCCTTCCTGTTTCAGACACAGAAACTCAGAGTCTTCTAGGTGAAGTCAAAGATCGAGTTTATTGGCTGCAACCAACTAACAGGCGTCCTAGAAGTACAACACGGTGTATATTCTCAGGAGACTGCTCAAATTTACAAAGCCAGCCTTCTCTTTTTATACAAAATATTATGCTTTAGGCAAACATTCTTTGTTTTACAGTTGATCATTCACATATTTTCACTACAAATAAAAAGCAGAGTCATGATGACAAGCCCATATTTCAGTTTGTCCAGCCCACAATCAATTACCCGGCAAGGCCCAGTATTTTCATCAGATATCGACGAAACCCCAATAAAAACGGGCGCCTCCTCCTCGTAAAGCAGGTCATAAAGAAGGAAAACAGGGGCAGGTGCGTGTAAGATTAGGAAGGGTTTGTGTGTGGTGAAGGGTTTATGGCATGTTGGGCCTTGATACTATCTCGACCGGCCACTGGGAGAGGAACTGCCCAAACAGGTTCGGCCTTGGGCAGTGGAGTCAGCTTGCCCAGGTCGCAGAGAAGTCAGCAAAGGTGTACGTGTCCTTCAGAATCATGTTTTGGCCTTAGTCACCGGCCTATGTGAGGGCAATCACAAAATGGCTGCCATTCACAAAATGGAAACCAAGGGTTCAGGACGAAAACTACGTTTTCAGGGTGAAATCGTCACTCGAATATGACGAAAATTCTTGTGCATAGTATACTGGCCATTTTCGGTCTGCTGATATCAAAATCTTCATGATATGACGATGTTTATAATATAGGTCCAAAATTTTCAGTACCACAGACCCTCCTTTTGCCCTTACATAGGCAATAACCTATACTCATGCTAATCTGAGTCCAGGTCTATATTCATAAAGTCATTTAGATGTTGCTGTAGCATCATCCTATTACTTAGCTCGTCCCTCGATACAGGTTTCCTTACACATGATGTAGCACAGAGGTCACATAGTGCAGGAGCACACTGTACACACAGACAGAGCAGGAAAAGAATGGCTAAGATTATCTCAATGACCATCAGAATTTTCCATCCCCAGGCGGATATCAGTTCCCAGAACCATCCCATCAAAGACCAATCTCCTTTATCCACATGAATAGATTTGGAAATCTTATGCAGTTTGGAAATGGCCTGGTACACTGTTGGAGTGTTATCTGGAATGAAAACACAGCAACTCGATTGGATCACTTTACATACCCCACCTCGGTCTGCAAGTATGACGTCTAACGCGACCCTGTTCTGAAGGGTCATAAGACGGTCCGACTGGAGCTCAAAGGTCAAGTTACTAAGAGCACCGGTAGTTTCAACTATGGTGGATTCAATCGCCCTTGTCAATTGCCTTATGTTCCTGCTGTTAACCATGGGTCCCCAAAACGGCAGAAAACCCTTAAAGAAGTCTCCCAATTCTTGTCCTGAAGTGTCTTCTTCACTAAAGACACCTCTAACTATCCTTGTCTTGTGATAATCTGCCGCAGCGGTGTAGGTGGGAGGCAACAGGAACGAAACAAAACATGTGCCCGAAAAGTCAGGGGGCAACCATGTATAGGCTCCGTCATGGCAGATGAAATAGGTACCCTTAGCTGCTAAGAACGAAGGGGAAGTCTGAGACGCAAAAACGTACGTTTCAGTGCAGGTACTCTTCCCTAACTGAGCTCTGGGATTCTTGCCATTACCTTGCAGACATAGGTGACCCTGATGGGGTACAATCCAAATCGGGGAAGATCTCTTAGCTCGCTGTTTCTCACTCAGAGTCACTCCATATCTGGTCACGTTCCATCCTATATATACTAGTGTCTCATCTCTCGGGATAGTCTCATAGGAAATATCTTCCCTAATCATGTCTACTATAACCTTAACTAGAGCACTATTCTTAGGATTATCTTTCACAGAACGTAGGGGGTAGACTTCATGTTCGTAGATGAACATTGTTCTGTATGCCCACACAGAACCATTATGGCTGAAAGGCAGGACCAGATAAGGGATACCTTTATCCGTTGTGTGAGGCATAAGACCACACACCCAACAGTTAGTCGTGTTCATTACTAGTTGGTGTTGGTGCAAAAGCTGAACGAAGGAGTTATTAATAAACTCTAATCTCCTAGCGGATTCATGTTCAGGAAAAGGGTGGAAAGAATGCGAGGAAACAGTAGGAGGAGGTATGGGCGATGTAGTGGGTGCAAATGTCACTCGAAAAGAGAATAAAACATATCCTATTAAAAACATCATAACACTGAACAACATGAAAATGCATAGTATCAAAAAACGTTTCTTGGTCATCATTCTGCAAATTGTAGTCTTAAAGTTCATTTGTTTGGCAGGTCTCTCCATCTCGAAAAACTCCATCCTCTCTAAAATGCTGCTCGCGATGGTAGGGTGTTCTATGCTAAGGGATGCTTCTGTCAGTCCAGCGCAACTCCCTTAGACCAACCAGAACTGTTGACCTAACGTCTTCAGCTGCACCCCAAAGACTTGGGCAACCGCGACCCTACAGCTGAACCCGGATGGTGGTTCAAAAAACAAAAATAAAAAAGTTTCTCAGATGAGAGAGCTGCACTTTCAAAAATAGCAAAGGAAAGAAAAATGTATTAGTCCATAGCTCTCGGCCTCAGGTTATAGCGTCTTTTTTTAGGTAATGTCTGGTCTTGAAACAGCAGTTCAGGCTCTGCAGTGTCCAATTGAATTGACGGTGGCACAGCTCCTTGCAAAAGATTGTCACTTTCCTCTTCAGAAATTGTTCCTTTTATGCGTGCATCACTGAAAGGTAGAAAACGAGGCACAGTCTCAGTCTCAGAGTCAGCTACACCCTCCTGGATCCACCGGTCGTACGGCAGAGACAAAGGGACCTTCTTGCAGTGTACGCCGTGGATCCAGTTCTTCTTTCCTTCACTCGAACGGCTGATCTTGTTGAGAGAAGAACTAGGTGAGGGCCGGTCCACCGGGGCTGGTCATTCTTTGTTCGCTGGAAATTCTTGACCAGCACCCAGGATCCAGGATCGATCAGATGTCCTGGAGCTTCAGAGACCTGAGGCAGAGTATCGTGAACCTGTTGGTGTAAAACATGCAATTTAGCCGTCAATTCATACAAGTAATCAAGCAGTACAGGGTGTTCGATTTCACTGAATTTTGTCGGCCTTGGCACTCCCCATATGTTGGCCGGACGGCCGAACACTATTTCATACGGACTAAGTCCCACTCGTGAATGCACAGTCATTCTGGTTGATAGGAGTGCCAAAGGCAGAGCGTCAGGCCATTTAAGGCCAGAGCTTGCTTGGATTTTGGCCAATTTCAGTTTTAACATGCCATTGTAGCACTCTACTAGTCCAGCTGATTGGGGGTGATTTGCAGCGTGGAATTTCTGTTGGATGCCTAGCCTTTCACATACTTTCTTCATCACTCGTCCTACAAATTCACTCCCATTGTCACTCCAGACCATTCTCTGCATTCCAAACCTAGGGAAGAACTTTTTGGCAAGGGCTTTAGCTGTGGACAAGGCAGTGTTGTCCTTTAAGGGATATGCTTCTACCCATCTCGAAAAGGCACAAACAACAATGAGTACGTATTTCAAATTGTTGCACCTTTCCATGTGGACGAAATCTAGCTGCAAAACCTCGAACGGATACGTTGGAGGCGCAAAATGACCAGCTGGAGTTGGGGTTCCCCTACCAGGATTGTATTTCAGACACACCATGCAATTCTTGACCACATTCTCTGCACGCTTAGGAATTCTAGCATTTTGCCATACTGGAGCCAACAACTTACAAATCCCTTTCACACTGAAGTGAGCCATTCCATGGGCCATTGTAACCACTGCAAGCACATACGCATCGGGTAACAACCATCTCTGATGTTCTGACAATTCAACCCAACAACCATTCGCATCCATTTTACCCGTACTCTCTCTCCACACATTCAACTCTTTCTCTGTAGCTTCAGCTTGAATAGACTTCACACTCTCTATCGTGTCTTCACACATTCCAAGGTCACCAACCCATCTCGCAGGGCCTGCAACATACATTCGGCTCATCACATCCCTCGCTGTTTCCTTTGCGACTTCATCAGCAAATGCATTTCCACGACCAACATCATCAATCACCTTCTTGTGTGCACTGCATTTTACAATCGCAACTTGCAGCGGCAAGGTAAGTGACTCGAGAAGCTCATTCACCAACTGACCATGCTGTATCTTAGCTCCATGCGAAGTCAGAAACCCACGTTCTTTCCACAATCGTCCAAAACTGTGAGCCACACCAAACGCATGCTGGCTATCGGTATATATGGTCACTTTCATTCCTTTCGATAACACACACGCTCTCGTAAGTGCAAACAACTCTGCTGCTTGAGCTGAATTATGTGGGATACGTGCAGCTTCAACAATCGTATGCAAAGTCGTAACAGCATATGCAAAGTCGTATCACCATTCGGAAGCTTGAAGCATGAACCATCCACCCATAAGGTACCATCACTCTTCACAAGAGGAGTGTCCTGAAGGTCTATTCTCCCTTTCGTTTCTTCTGTTCTGAGAAAACAATCATGCTGTTCAGAAGTATCTAACTCTGTTTCAATCGGCAACAACGTAGCTGGGTTAAGTGTGTTGCATCTTTTTATGTGCACATGACTCGCTAACAGTGTCAACTCGTAACCTGACAACCGAGCACTAGTTAAGTGCTGTGTCTTGGTCCTGTTTAACAACGTGTCCACTGCATGTGGAACCATCACAACCAATGTATTATTCATCACTAAACCGGCAGACTGCCGAATAGAAATAGCTGCTGCCGCTGTGGCTCTTAAGCAACTTGGCAATGCTTTAGCTACCGGGTCCAAAGTTGACGAAAAGTACGACCATGCACGCTGCTTGTTTCCGAACAACTGTGTCAACACTCACAATGCACAGCCTTCTTTCTCATGGACATACAATGTAAAGGGCTTACTGTAGTCGGGGGTACCCAACACAGGAGCCGAACATAATGCATTGCGCAATTCGGAAAAACTTTTCTGACACTCTTCAGACCATGGAAGGGGATGCGGTGTATCTTTACAAGTTAATGCCACCAAAGGTTTGGCCAACAAAGAAAAATTTGGTATCCATTGTCTGCAATATGATGTAATACCCAAGAAAGCACGCACTTCTCTCTGTGTCCTCGGCACACTCAATTTCGCTATTGCCTGAATTCTTTCTGGGGTCAGTTTCCTTCCCTCCTTCGATAAGAGATGACCTAAGTAGGTCACTTCTTGTCGACAATATTGCAATTTCGAAAGGGACACTTTGTGATGTAACTCAGACAAGTGATGCAACAACGACAACGTGGCTTCTTTACAGATTTTCTCCGTATCTGCAGCAACAAGCAGATCATCAACGTACTGAATAAGGGTAGCACCATCAGGTAAAACAATTGTGTCAAGCTGTGCTTTTAAAGCTTGACTATATATCGATGGACTTTCACAGTAGCCCTGGGGAGCGCGTTTGAAGCGGAAGCTTCGACCTCCTAAACTGAAGCCGAAAATATCCCTACTCTCCTCGGCAATCGGGATGCTGAAAAAGGCATTTTTCAGGTCAATCACTGAGAACCAAGTCGCAGAAGCTGGAATCATAGTCAATAGGGCAGTGATATCAGGGACAACTGGGAATTGTGGCACAACGATTTTATTCACCTCTCTAAGATCAATCACAAATCTGTAAACGGGTGGCTGAGAAGGGTCAGTACGTTTCAAAACAGGCAGAACAGGACTATTGTAAACGTTGCCTCTTGTCTCTTCAATTACATCTTTTTCAATCAAATCATAAATGATCGCTAGCAACGCTTTTTCACCTTCACTAGAGATTTTATATTGGGGAATGTGTGGCATTTTAACATTGGCTTTCAATGTCACAACATATGGCGGTATTTCCAAAAGACCCACATCATTAGGACCAGTAGCCCAAAGAATATCAGGAAGAAGCGACAATTCTGTCGGAAGTTTATCCTTTGACAAATACATTGGGGAGACTACTTTCTTACCTAGTGTAAGTTGTACTCCCGAAGGAGAACAATACAACGTCGCATACAATCTCTTCAACAAATCTAATCCTAACAAGTTTTCACCACAACCTGTTGTCAGAATAAGGGGTGCTTCTAATTCACAAGGTAGGACTAGAAATCGGGTTCCTAACCGGGGCGCCAGAAAAACCTACTGAAACATTCATTTCGCCAGACAAAGGTGCGCCAGGGAGTTTAGAGTGCATAATAGAACTCTTTGTAGCACCAGTATCCAACAGAAAAGGCTCTGACACACCTGATGTAATCACCTCAACATATGGTCCACTCTGATCTACTGGAACTGAAACAACTCCCTCTCTTTGTCTATGGCTATCCTAGCAATCATTACCTTCCATATTCTCATCTACTACTGCATAGTAGTCATCAGCATAGTACTGAGGCGTCCTACCAGACGCGTTATTCTGCTGATCAAAACTATTCATTGAATTCTGAGGTGGAAATGAGCGCGCGTTCTGGGGGAATTTTCAACGTCCTCTACCTCTATGCGCTTGTGGAGTACCTCGACCTCGTGCGCTAGAAACACCATTCATACGCTGTAGCAGAGCAGGGCAACTACCTTTAAAATGGCCCTCCTCTTTACAATATGCACACTGATTAGGGCCTACGGGAAAGCGTTGTTGAGGATATTCGGTCCTTTGCATGTTTCTCTGAAACTGCTGAGGCTGCTGATAGTTACTCTGACCACCACGAGGCGGGTACGCCTGCTGTAAAAGAAGCTTTGTTTTTAACTCTCTCGTTTTCTTGTCTGCCCTATCCTTTTCATCTTTGTCCCTATTTTCGTAGTACTGTGCAGTAGCCAATATCTGTGCTGAAGAGGAAACGGCCCACAAACTTTCTGAATCTTTTAACTTCTTACACAACTCGGGAAGCAAATTATGTACGAACTTGTCAACGAACAACCGTTGACCACCTTCTGTACTCATATCTTGACCACTGTGGTCGATAAACGTTTCTTCGAACCTGGTGAAGAAATCAGACACTGTTTCATCTTTCTTCTGCTTACACGCAGACAACTTGTCCCAATTCACTCGCATCGCAGGCATTAAAGTCTTCATGTAAGTAATGATCCTACTAGGGAGGTCTGCCACTAAAGGTTTTGGTTTAGCACCACCAACTTGTCGGTCATTTGCAGCACTAATATTAGCCCATCAGTCACCTAACTCTTGATCATGATCCGCATGACGAATTTTTCCCCACAAAGGCTGTGGAACAACATTTCCAAACAACATGTCTATATCCGCTAAATTCATAATGCAAGAGCCTGCAGTCTGTGACAGTTCCTTGTAATATCCTGCAGGATTTTTACGGGGATCAGGCAATGTCTGTTTAAGGGCCAAGACTTCAGCTCTTTTCCATGGAACATGTACCCAAACACGCTGAAAGTGTGCTGGAACAGCGTCAATATTACGACCCGCATCAGCCTGCACTACTTCCTTCCATACCGGAGGAACTTCTCTCATTGGATACTGTCTTACCTTCTTTTTAACAGAGGAATCAGACTCAAACAACGACCGAGAAACACCCTCACTCCTGAATGATAACAATGTCACAACTGCTTTCTCAACATCGGAACCCACAATCGTGCCTTTTGCAAAATTGAACCGGACACGACACAACTCAGGCGGATTAGGCTCTAAATCATTTTCCTCTAAATCCTCACAAAGAAAAGTACACATTTTCTCAAAAACATATCTCTGTTTCGGTGCTTCCCATTGATGGAAGACATCCCTAACAGAAACTAGTTCATATCTCACCGGGTCAGTAACCCATTTATGTGCCAAATAATTCAATGTTTCCTTCTCCCTGGAATCAGGCAGTTGGCTACGTAACTGTTTACGCTCTGAGACAGGAGTTATACCTGTTGCTCCAAAGAGAGGATATAGAAGGCTAGCAACAGTGCTAGTCATTCTCTGGCGAACAGAGGGGGAGGTCGATGAAAGGACAGGCGGAAAAGCAGAGTGAGGCAAGGCAGATGCAGAGGCAGTGTCAGGAGGAATACCAGGAGTGGTAGTCGATATAGTGGTCAAAGTTATAGGAAGTAAAGGCAGAGCAGATGTCAAAGCCGGTGGCCCTTGAGGAGGCTGCACCGGAAGAGTAGGAGCCAACTGAAGAGCAGCTGGTGGCTGTGGAAGGACCTGGGTCACAACAACCGGAGGTTGCACAACTAAAGGTTGCGGAGGTGCTGTAGCATTCTGCGCATAGGGGGGTGGCGAACTCAATAAATGCGACATTAGGGGATCTTTTTCAAGTTCTTTTGCTGCATCTTGCTGAAGAGGCGGCAAAACCGGATAACATTTATCAATCGCCATTTTACGTTGCATGTGCAACTGCTCACTCGCTTGTTCTTCCTCATCATCTTTATATTGCATAGCAGCTTGCATTATCGAAATACCCTTTTCTCTTTTATTCTTTTTAGCTAATTTAATTTCTTTCTGTTTGGCTTCCTTTCGCCATAGGCGGAAAGAGTCAAACATCGCTGGCCGGGCTTTCTTCTTAAAAAGTTTAACTTCGAGATTATCTAAGATTTCCGTGTCAAAGCTACCATATTGGGGCCATTTTAAAACACCATCTTTTCTGTTGTATCGGATCCATACTTCATTATATGCGATGGGGCCTACGCCATGTTTCACATAGACCTCATAGGTTGGAGTTCCAATCGGAGGAACCGGACACGAGTCCTCCAATCGGGAATCCCTATTACAACCAAGACAAAACAAGTTTCCAAGTCTGCTAAGACCAGGCATTTTCGCTCTCTAGTCTAGCTTCAAACTTCAAAGGATTATCGATTAGGATAGTTTCGTGAATACACAAGTCCCTCGGCTTTGGTATTTGCAAGTTCCAAATCAAAGATCCCAAGGGGATACCCAAACTAAGGACTGGGAGACGCTCCACTTATACTTAACTGAGGTATCGATGACGTCACCAGAAGACTCGTCTATCGTTTCGCTCTACCAAGTCATCAAGGGTCCAAAACAGGGCGATAGTCAGGGCAGCAGTCCTTCGTAGCCGTCGGGAAGCGGGGAACCTCGCAGCAAAGACTTTCGAACCATGTCGACATGCAGGGGTCGATGAAGTCGCGGCCTTCCTCCAGAATTCTCACACGAAGCTCCTCACGAACCTCTGCTTGGACCGGTACCGCTGATATCGCCCAACGTTGGGCGCCAACTGAAGTACTGGGTTTTTCAGAACCAGTACTGAACCGGTAACCCAGTGGTGCCAGGGGCACACCCTATGACTTCGGGTCCTTCCTGTTTCAGACACAGAAACTCAGAGTCTTCTAGGTGAAGTCAAAGATTGAGTTTATTGGCTGCAACCAAGTAACAGGCATCCTAGAAGTACAACACGGTGTATATTCTCAGGAGACTGCTCAAATTTACAAAGCCAGCCTTCTCTTTTTATACAAAATATTATGCTTTAGGCAAACATTCTTTGTTTTAAAGTTGATCATTCACATATTTTCACTACAAAGAAAAAGCAGAGTCATGATGACAAGCCCATATTTCAGTTTGTCCAGCCCACAATCAATTACCCGGCAAGGCCCAGTATTTTCATCAGATATCGACAAAACCCCAATAAAAACGGGCGCCTCCTCCTCGTAAAGCATGTCATAAAGAAGGAAAACAGGGGCAGGTGCGTGTAAGATTAGGAAGGGTTTGTGTGTGGTGAAGGGTTTATGGCATGTTGTGCCTTGATACTATCTCGACCGGCCACTGGGAGAGGAACTGCCCAAACAGGTTCGGCCTTGGGCAGTGGAGTCAGCTTGCCCAGGTCGCAGAGAAGTCAGCAAAGGTGTACGTGTCCTTCAGAATCATGTTTTGGCCTTAGTCACCGGCCTATGTGAGGGCAATCACAAAATGGCTGCCATTCACAAAATGGAAACCAAGGGTTCAGGCCGAAAACTATGTTTTCAGGGTGAAATCGTCACTCAAATATGACGAAAATTCTTGTGCATAGTATACTGGCCATTTTCGGTCTGCTGATATCAAAATCGTCATGATATGACGATGTTTATAATATAGGTCCAAAATTTTCAGTACCACAGGTCTCACAATGTTTCTTCCTGCACGTGCCCGTCTTACTGGGGTGGAGGTGAGGCCCTTCTCACAGTCCTCCGCCGTGTTTGCCTGTCTCCTTCCTGTTCCCATGGGACTCCCCCCTCAGGAGTCTTGTCAGTCTTCTCCGGATGTTCCTCTGCGATGGGGTTGTCTCTCTCTTCATGATCGACTCCACTTCTTTATTCTTTCCTCCCTTCGCTCGATGATAGATTGTCCGGGACCCATCTTCTCGGGACCACTGTAGTATCTTGCTGCACTTTGCCATGCGATCCTGCGACCACACATTTCCGTCACTCAGCAATGCCACTCTGTCATACACCTCCTTAAATTGCATGGGCACGGTATATTTACTCTCTCCTTTTCTTTTCAACTGGGCCAGTTTGACTCGTACCTACTCTCCTTTTTCCAACATGGTATCCTTCACATTTCGCCTCTTATAGTAGTGTTCAGTGTATATTCTCTGCGCTCTCTCTAGGTTGTGTTGAACCACTGCCGGTGACCATTTGCTCGTGACCGTCTTCTCCTTCCCCGCCAGATTATCCATGGTGAACAAGTCACGTCCTCTCAAAATTTGGAACGGACTGTATCCAGTACTAACTGGTGAAATGCGGTAGGCCCACAGCATACTCCATACTTCCTTTTCCCAGTCCTTGCCCATCGCTATGGCTGCCTGTATGGAGACCATTATGACACGATTAAACCTTTCGGCTAGTCCATTGCCTTCTGGGTGGTAGACAGACGTGTGTTTCACCTTGATGCCATTCCTCGCCATGTACTAATACCACTTCTCTGATGTAAATTGAGGCCCATTATTACTCAGAATGGAGCGGTGGATGCCTTCTCTAAGGAAGGTGACAGTGAGAAATCTAAGAACTGTTTCTGTGTCCATCTCCTCCTGCATGTCTTTCTCTGGCCACTTTGAAAATCGATCAATGAGAACACACACGTACTTTGGGGTTCCCTGTGCATCCAGTACTGGCCCAAGAATGTTTATAGACAATTCATCCCAGGAGTTGGCAGGGTTGTCGAACTTCCCCAACGACAGCCGTAGTAGGGTCTGAGATTTGTCCACTCTTTGGCACTGGTCACATTCACTTACTTGTCTCTCGATCTGGATGTCCATTGCCGGCCACCAGTACACCTGCTTAGTTCTCAACTTCGTCTTCACGATGCCTAAGTGCCCTTCATGCAACACCGCTAGCAAGCGTGGTATCAGTGACGCTGGAGGGACTACTTTGTCTCCTCTAAACAGGAATGTCCCCTGATCTCCAATGGACAATTCCTCCCGCACCTCAAAGAATTTTCTGAGTTCCGCCTTTAGGTGTCTTTTCTCCGGCCATCCTTGCAATAGGAAGCTTTTGATTTCTTTGATATCATTGTCATTGTCATACGCCTGTTTCCATTCCTGACCACTTATCACTCTCTCCGGGTCTTCTGCAAAAGCTACTCTGACTACGTCTTCGTCAGCACCTGCGGGTGCTTCCTCCATCGTCGAGGCTCGGCTCAGATAATCTGCCACCTTGTTTTTAGTTCCCGGGATGTACTCGACGTCGTATCTGTAATCTAGCAACTTCAGCGTCATCTTGGCGATGCGGGGTGTAGCGCTTGCATGACCGTGGGACGTGAGTACTTTGACCAGGGGTTTGTTGTCTGTCTTGAGTAGGAACCTCGTCCCCCATAAGAATTGGCGGAATTTCCCCATGGCCCACACTGCCGCCAGCATCTCTTTTTCTATTAGGCTGAATTTCTGTTCTGTCGCTGACAATGACCTGGAGGCAAAGCTGACTGTCGCCATCTCTCCATTCTTCCTTTCTTGCATGAGGACTGCTCCTAGTCCCTGTTCGCTTGCGTCAGTGGTCAATATGGATTGTCCTTGTGGGTCATACCCTTGTAGAGGGACTGCTTTGCTGATGTCTTCTTTGATTCTCCCAAATTCTCCTTGCGCCTCTCCTGTCCATTCGAAGGCTGTTTTGTCTCATATGAGCAGCCTCGGGTGGTGTGTCTTGGTGGCAAAATGCTGTACAAACTTACTGTAATATTCAGCCATCCCTAAGAATGATCTCACTTCTTCCTTGTTCTTTGGTGCGGGTGCTTCACATATTGCCTTGACATTAGCGTGTTTAGGTGTGATGCCTTGCTCACCTATCTCGTACCCTAAGTAGGTCACTGACTCCATTCTGAACCTGCACTTGTCCCATTCCGCTGTCAGGCCATTTCTTTGCAGTACTTGCTGCAGCACACTTGCCAGCTTCCTGTCTTGGTCAGTTTTATCCTTGCTCATCACCACGATATCATCTTGGAAATATTGTACTCCCTCTATGTCTCTAAATAGTTTGTGCATCAGTTTTTGGAACACCGCCGCTGCCAACGCCAGGCCGAATGGCATCCGGCGGAACTGGTAACATCCAACGGGCGTGATAAAAGATGTCAGTTTGCGGCTTGTGTGATGCAGGGCTATCTGGTGGTATGCAGACGTGAGATCAATGGTGGAGAACCACTTTATTCCTTTTGTTTTGCTAGTATTTCCTCAATCCTTGGTAAAGGGAATTTCTCCACAATTATGCATTTGTTCAGCTCCCGTAAGTCCACACACAGACAAACCTTTCCGTTGGGTTTCGTCACCACCACCACCGGGGCCAGCCATTCTGAACAATTTATCGGTTCAATGATCCCATTGTCTTCCAATCTCTGCAGCTCTTGTTGCACCGCTTCTCTGACTGCTATGGGTATATTCCTCACCTTGTGAGCCACTGGTGTGACGTTTTCCTTAAGATTGATTCTGTGTGTGAAGTTCGTTAGTCTCCCAACTTTTCCTCCAAACACCGTGGGGAACTCGCTTTGCATTTTCGTGAAGTTTGGCTGATGCTCTGTGCTGGTCATTAGGACTTGTGTGTCTCCTCCTGGGTTCAATTGTATGCCCAAGTCACCTTGGTCGATCCATCCCACCCTTGGTCGATCCATCGCCGTTCTTTAAACACGAACTTCAAGACTCAATATCCAACCATCTGAATGGGTTCTCCCGTAAATGTGACAGGATGTATGTCTGGAGGTTCAAGGTGTGATCCCAGGCTAGGCTCAAAACTTTGACTCCACACTGTCCATTGGACTATGGTGTACGGAGAACCCGAGTCCGCTACCATCTTGATAGGTACCCCTACTATAACCATGTCACATTGTGGTTTCCTGGATCACCTGCAGTCAATGCCCAGTACTTGTTCTTCAACACACAATACATTGTCACCTTCGTCTTCCCCTTCTTCGTCGACTCCCTCATCTTGCTCTATGTACTTAACTGTTGGCTTTTTCATTTTGCGACGACACACTTTTTCAAAGTGTCCTACAATTCCGCAATACATGCATTTCGCCCGGAAGGCTGGGCAACGTTTATCATATGCTGCGTGGGATGGGCTCCCGCACCTGTAGCACGTGTCAGTGCCCTCCTTGTTCGGTTTCTTTGCCTGTGTGGGTCATGGAATCCATTTGCTTTGCACTTTCCCTTCCGCTGTTGTTTTGCCCCTTTCCAGTCGTTCTGCTTCGACAAATCTTTTGACCATGGGCCGCACGGTGTTCTCTCTCTTCGCAGCATCCGCACATCTTTTGGATAGCTCAGCCTTTTTCACCATAGCTATAACCTCCTTCAGGGTAGCATCCCCCTTCACCCATAGCTTGTCCTGGATCGCTGCGTTTGTCGCGTGCATGACTATTTGGTCTTTGATAAACTCGTCATGCAATGCCCCAAATTTGCACGTGATCGCTAGTTTCTTCAACACCGCCACGTAGTCGTCGATGGACTCACCCGTCGCCTGTTTTCTCTGCTGGAAATTATATCGGTCTATAGACGTGCACACCGCCGGTCTGTAATGGTTGTTTAGGTCTTCTATCGCGTGCCAAAATACGTCGTCATCAGCAGCTTGCCGTTGCGCGGGGACCAGATTCTGGGAGACCCTGATTCCTTCTGGGCCTAAGTTGTGGAGTAAGATTCTCTTCCTCCTCTGGCTGGGAAACGCCTCTCCATTCTCATCTTCTAGAGCTTCTAAGTAGTTCATGAAGTATTCTCTCCAGTCCTCCCATTTCATCAAGGGCGCGCCCGGTTTGGGTAGGAATGGGATTGGAGTTGTAAGCGAAGACGCCTGCGCACACATTCCTGCTCGTCTAACTGGCGCTGTCTCTTCTCCCCGTGGACTGCCCGGCGCACTTGTGCTTCTATGGTGCGTTTGATCTTGTTGGGGCTCCAGGGCACCCTCCTGTCCGTTCTGCGCTCGTTCAGCCAGGGCCCTAGCTACCTAGTAGGTGCTTTTGTGGGGTGACGCTGCGCCTGGTGTGACGTCAGTGCCCTCCGTAGTGGGTGGTCCCTCTTTGTGGCTGGTTTCCCTCTTCAGCACATTCCTTTACTCCTGGGGTGTGCTGGGTATGTTTGTTACCGGGGTTCACTTCTGCCCTTGTTGTGGAATTGGGTATCTCCCTTATTTATTAAAAGGTGTGCAAGCTCCCCCCTGCTCTTGTCTGCTTCTTATCTGGGTGCTTGCCTGTTGTGGTGTAGTCCTCTGCCACGCTCTCATGCTGTGCACTGCCCTCCTGGTCACTGTTCCTCGTGGCCTCCTTGCATGCTGTTTAGTGCGTCCTGGTGTTGCTTCCTGCTCAGCACACCGCCTCGTCGCCACTGTAATGGGGCTAGTATAGCCCTAAGATGAGGCACACGCTATATGGGTGTTCACTAGTGCTTTATTTAAAAATGCAGAAGAGCGCCGGGAAACACGTCCTGATCGCTCCGATATCGGCGCTCACTTTGCACACAAAATGGCGGTCGCACGTAACGACTGGAGCGCGACACTACACATGCATAGCAGCCTTAAGTATAAAAATACATAGACAGGACTGCGTGGAGGAGTGTATTGCTTTAATGCAAGTCTCCACACTTAAATCCTGGGCAGGTAACAAGGTGACAGCCAGGGACAGGGAGGATTATGCGATTGTGTGGCTGTGGCCATTTTTGCATAATTATACGTTTGCCACATTTGTCACATAATACATCATCTGCCGTGTAATCTGCAGATTTAAAAAAAAAAAATAGTTCCTAGCGCAAACGGTTTAAAAGTTACTACAAATGCAGTGACACATGCTGCCGAGTGATAGGAGGCCCTTTGAAAAGTTGGACTGGTCAACTTTCTGTTGCTTATTTCAATATTTGAATGTTAGATTGTTAGTAATGGGGTGCAACCAATGCCCAGACAGTGTAACCAGGTTTAAAATGGTGAAATAATGAAGTAATACTATTATAAAATGTGACACATTATGCTGCATAATTTGCTTTTTTTTGCTGCATAATTTACTCAACCCTGCCCCATAATTTGGCCCTCTTCTACTCCGTAATTCTAGTGGCCCTGGTTACAGCCTTGCTTCCTGAGTGACGGGTAGTACCCAAAGATGATGTAGTGGTAATCTAAGTGAATGCATGAGATCAAGGCCCACTGCTTTTCACGTAAGCCGTCCCCTGCTCCCAATGTGCATGTAGCACTGGCCATATTGTTGGGGTATCTAGGCGCTGGAATGCCTACCAATGATGGGAGCAGAGCCGGATAAGCCACATCCCTCGATTGCTAAATGTCACAAAAGATAATGGCTGGTACCAATAAGGGGCAAATGGCACCTGAGGACATAAATACTAGGAGGCCCATTAGGATGGCGGGCGGACTTCCATCCACCAGCCACCCTAGCGGTGCTGGGAATGACTGCCAGTGGTGCGGCGGTCCCGCACCGGCGATTAGTGGCAGGGGCAACCTCCATTCTCAGCATTGTGATGGGCGGGGACTCAAAGCACCGCCCGCCACAATGCTGGGAATGCACTGCGTGCATTGTCATGCACAAGGTGACAGGCACCGCGAGGTGCCTACCACCATGTCCATGACAATGCAGGGGGTTACCATAGGTACCCCCATGTGCACCGCCCACCCCCAATACCCTGGGGGCCCGCAATGGGCCCCCTTAAGAGAAATCCACATGCCTTTCCGTGGCTGCAATGCTGCCACGGAAAGGCATGTTTCTGCCCTATGCTAATATGGATGGCGGTGTCTAGCAGACACTGCCACCATAATAGACCATTTTTCGCCCGGTCAATTTGTCGACCGGGCGGGAAACCGGCGGACGGTCCTCCTAATATGGCAGGGGGTAAATGGGTGGCAGGTGGGGAAGGATGTAGGGCAGATCACCACTACCATGCGGGCAGTGGCGATCCACCCTACATCCTAATGGGCCCCTAGATCTCTACATCCAAGTGCCTGACGTAACCCTGTACATTTCTTCCCCAATATATCCCAGATCACAAAGAGGAGACCGACACTCTGGCATGAATTTATAGCAAAGAGTCTTAAGAAAAGAATTCTCCTCTGGCAAAGCTCAGCATGGTGTGGCCTGCATGCAAGAATACTCCTTCTGGCAAAAAGCTCCGCGTGGTGTGGTCTGCAGGCGAGAATACTTCATCTGGCAAAGGTCAGCGTGGTGTGGTCTGAAGGCAAGAATACTCCATCTGGCAAAAATCTCAGCGTGGTGTAGTCTGCAGACAAGAATACTTCATTTGGCAAAGCTCAGCGTGGTGTGTTCTGCAGGAAAGAATACTCCATCTGGCAAAGGTCAGCGTGTTGTGGTCTGCAGGAAAGAATACTCCATCTGGCAAAGCTCAGCGCGGTGTGGTCTGCAGGCAAGAATTCGCTATTTTGCACAGCTAAGCGTGGTGTGGTTTGCAGGCAAGAATACTCCTTCTGGCTAAGCTCAGCGGGGTGTGGTCTGCAGGCAAGAATACTCCATTTGGCAAAGCTCAGCGTGGTCTACAGGCAAGAATACTCCATCTGGCAAACTCAGTGTGGTGTGGGATGGTAAGAGATACTTCTTCTAAACCTTGCTGGGTGCGAAGTGTCCTTGATACACTGCAGGGAGAGGGTGTCTCCTCACTGACTAGATAAAACCTGATACACTTGAGATGAATGCAGGAATGGGATTTATTTGTGAAAGATGAAGGACCTACATTGTTTCCAATAAAGGATGAGCAGTTTTTGGAGCCAACAGACATGACAAGATGTATACCTCAGGAAAGTTTGACTACTGTATTCTTCTATCTCCACACAGGCCGGACTGTTCCATCACTCTGTGCACTCATTCTTTTGTCATTCTTTCCACCTTCTTTCTCCCACCTCCTATCCAACCTGATTTCTCTCCCCCACCTCCTGTTTTCGTCATCCCTCCGAAAGATTTGCTCCCGCTTGATGATTCCGACCCTCTCCGAATACCCGAAGATGGTGGGCCTGATTCACTAAGTTAAACTTACACTTTTGTGTAAGTTTAAGATTGCTTGCTATTCACAATGGTATTTTCTTTTTTTAAACTGCGGAGTTTCCACACATAAAAAGATAGGGCAGTCCTATCTTTTTGTGTGCGGACATTCTGCAGTCGTAAAAATAACAATTGAAAAATACCTTTGTGAATAGCAAGCATCCTATCTTTTTATGTGCGGAAACTCCACAGTTGTAAAGATATTGCTCGTAAAATACCTTTGTGAATAGCAAATAATCATAAACTCACACAAAAGTGAAAGTTTCCTTTGTGAATCAGGCCCAGTGTTTCTAGGCCATTCCAAAGTTATGGGGTGAGTGGAGAATGCTGGGAGGGTTGTAATACGATCATTGCCTAGAAGACCTACAGAGAGCTACAAACAGGCCCAATTCTAGAGAGTGGGCCAGGTGGACCAGACCCACCCAAGTATGACCTTTGGCCCTCCCAGTCGGCAGAAGAGACCATGGAGAACGCACCACGTGAAATGTTTCCTCCATGTGGACAGCCAAACCTTTTAATGTTTTTTCACTTTGTTTACATTCATTATTCATCAGGGGTAGAGTTGCCACCTTTCCAAAAGAAAAATACCGGCCATTAGTTGTAGTTTTAAGAGTGCGCAAATAAGAGTGCGCATAGGCCTGAACATGATACTAAATAGGACTATAAATAAAATTGAATGGATTCATTTGTTACATGATTTTTCTGTCTGTATTTACTTTAGTAGTCAGGAATCTTTACAGCTCCACAACACATTTAAAAGTGTTTTGTATTTATATTTGCTGTTTAAAGTATGTACTGATAAGCGCTACAAATATGACTTTAGGTGGTTTTGCTTATTTTTGTACCAGCCGGGACACTAAAATACTGGTGGTGCCGGAAGAAAACCGGCCAAGTGGCAACCCTAGTCAGTATGCACTGGAAAGGAGAAAAATGCCAGCTGTAGGTGATTTTCTCTATTTTTGTACTGACTGAAAAATTGAAATACTCATGTAGGAAGAAAATGGCCCTGAGGCAACCCTCGTTCGCGTCTGAGGCAAACTGCAGTTGGGTGGTATATATTGGGGGAGTGGGGAACAAGGTATTACCTGTCAATGATGCAGCAGGTGCAGTTGCACCAGGCTCAAGGGCTGTGAGCATCCTTCTGAACCTCAATTATATCTGTTTCTGTGTGGAAATTCTGAGGGGCAGATTTACAAGCCCCATACGCCACTTTTGCGCCGCCGTTGCATCACTTCTGTGATGCAGCGGTGGCGTAAAAATTACTATTCCCACTCCAGTGACTGCAGCAGTAGGCAAAGTGCTGGATATCGGAGGGGTTAACATTACTATTCCCACTCCAGTGACAGCAACGGTAGGGAAAGTGTTGGATAGCGTAGGGGTTACAATTACTAAAATTACTATTCCAACTCCAGTGAGTGTAACAGCATTGCTGCGGGGTATTTACAACGTGACGCATCTAGCGAGATCCGTCAAGTTGTAAAGCCCTGCGCCACATGATACCTGCGTTCTGGCGCAAGGGGAGGCTGTTCCGGCGCAGGAACGCCTCAGAAAAGTGGCTGAGTGAAATCTACAAGATTTCACTCAGTCACTTTTCCGACCCCGCTGCATCAAAACCTTGTACCTGCTTGAAGTAGGCGTAAGGCTTGACGCACCATGTTAGACATAGGCAGGGTTGGCACAGTGCTGGAGTTGCGTCACCCCTGCAACACAATTCCAGCACTGCGCCAACGTTACAGCAGCAGATGCAACATGCATCTGCATTTCCTTGCGCCATGATGCGCCACATTGTAAATGCGGTGCATCCTTGGTAGTGAAAGTTTTGAGATGCGGGTCGCTAGTTTCCTGGCGCATCCCTGCTGATTTGCAGGGGTGCGTCAGGAAACGTAAATCTGCCCCACTGTGTTTATGTATTTTAGTCTGTGTATGATGCGTGCAGTAATATACTGTAGGATGGAGCATATATTATACTGTTCAGATAGTGGCAGTGTGTATCCATTGGGACCACAAGGGAATCATAACTGTCTGACGGTTATCTAAGAATAAATGTGAAATTACAATGCCTACTAGAGTATATGTGTGTCTGCCTATTCTGTGCCAGATGCTGTGGTAAAATAAATAACCAGTTTATCTCATTTAAGATTTTGTGCTGGGCTGAATTTATTCTCACCAGTACAGCAGGGCAACAGATGAGAGCATTTCACATTTTATTATCTTGTTGCAGTACATTACATATTCCCAGGTTACAGTCATCGCCATTGGAATTCGTCATGTTGCTGCTGTGCTATTTTCCACATAAATATGGATTTGACACATTTGCCACCTAGTCCATCATCTGTCGCCTAATCTGGAGATTATGAAAAACAAACATATCAAAAGTTACTAAAAATGCTGCAACTCGTGTTGCCACGTAGTCGAAGGCCCTTTGTAAATTTTGACTGGTCACCTTTCTGTTGCTTATTTCTACTTTTGGGTGTAATACTTGTACTAATGGGGTGCAACCTATGCTCAGACATTGTTAACAAGTTTTTTAAATGACAAAACAATAAAGTAATACTATCAAAGAATGTGACGTATTATGCCATAAAATTTGCCTCTTCTTGCCGTGCAATGTATTCAACCCTGCCGCATAATTTGATCCTTCCTTGCTGCATAAGTTCAGTGGCACTGGTTATAGTGATCTTACTCTCTGTCTCATCACATCTACTCACAATGGGACTGATCATAATCCAGATCAGTGAACGGCTACCATGGGTTATGCAATGACCCCTGTGCCCTCGCAGGCGGTCGCTCCCTCCACACTGCTCTGCCGCTCGCTCGCCGGCCTGCCTGCTGACTCAGCTGCTGCCTGGCCGCTCCCTTGATTGCCGAGACCTCCGCTCACCTCCCCCACGCCGCTGCCCTCCGCATCTTCCTCCGGCTCGCCTTCTGCCCGCAGCTTGCCGCCTCTGCCCCCGCTCCTCACCGGCTCCGCTGCCCCGGTCACCTCCGTGCTTCCCGCCTCCCGCCTCCCGGCCGACCCTCCCTCACGGCTCCTACTTATGACGCCCCCTCAGCGACTGCGCAGCGGACGCGCGCAGCGGGAGCGCCGATTGAGCGCCGAAGGTGCGCCAAAGGTAAGCCCGTCTGCGCCCGTCCGCGCCTGGACCGCGCCCAGCGCTAGGACCCCTGGCCCCCGCAGACCCCAGCCCACCCGCCGGACCTACGACGCCACCGAACACTACGCACTCAACGCCAGAAGAACACCGGGATGCTACCAAGCCACCCCGAGACGCACCCACGGACCCTTCTGCTGCAACTCCTGCAAGTTCACCTGCATCCAGACCTCCACTACACCAGCACCGACCAAGACCAAGACGAGCAACAGCCACAGCCACCGGAAATGCATCTTGCTCAACACCCGCTCCGTCCACAGACACGCCATCGAGATTTGGAACCTGCTCGACTCCACAGCCCCAGACGTCGCCTTCTTCACGGAAACCTGGATGAACGCCTCTTCATCGCCCGACATCGCCATCGCCATCCCAGACGGCTACAAGATCATCCGAAGGGACCGCACCAACAACACAGGAGGAGGCATCGCCATCATCCACAGGAACACCATCCGCATCACGACCAACACCGACGACACCCTCGCATCCGCCGAGCACCTTCACTTCCAGGTCCACATCAACCCCAAGACCACCCTCAGAGGCACCCTCATTTACAGACCCCCGGGACCACGCACACAATTCAGCGAGGACATCGCCGACTTCATCACCCCGCACGCCCTTCCCTCCGCTGACTACATCCTCCTCGGGGACCTCAACTTCCACCTGGAGAACAACAACGACCGCAACACCACCACCCTGCTGGACAACCTCGCAAACCTGGGACTCAAGCAGCTGGTGACCACCCCCACCCACTACGCCGGACACACACTCGACCCCGTCTTCTCATCCAGCAAGGACATCGCCTTCAGCCACGCCACCGGACTCCACTGGACAGACCACAGCTGTGTCCACTTCAGCTTCAGAAGGACCACGATCCACCACCACCAGCAACAGGTTGCACGCAGAAGCTGGAACAAGATCACAGCCGACCAACTCGCGACCTCCCTGAGCATGAACCCCCCCACCAGCACACCGAACCCAAGCCAGGCGGCCACCAACCTCACCAAGTGGATCAGCGACTGCGCAGACGACCTCGCCCCCCTGAGGACCCCGCCTAGCAGACCCGGCAGCAAGAAAGCCCCATGGTTCACCGACGAACTCAAGAACTCCAAGAAGAACTGCCGAGCCCTCGAGAGAACCTGGCGCAGAGACCCAACTCCGGACAACATGGCGGCCCTCAAGCTCGCCACCCGAAAGCACCACCAACTCATCCGCGCCACCAAGAAAACCGCATTCAAGGAACGACTGGACAACAACGCACACAACAGCAAGGAACTCTTCAACATCGTCAAAGAGCTCTCCAACCCCAACGCCGGAAACAACGACATCACCCCTTCGCAAGACCTCTGCAACTCCCTCGCCTCCTACTTCCACAACAAGATCGCGGACATACACAACAGCTTCAGCACTCAACCGACGCATGCCACGACCGAACCCCCGCCCCCCACCACCATCCTCCGCGCCTGGACTCCGATCAACACCGAAGACACCATCCGCACGATGAACTCCATCCACTCCGGATCTCCGACCGACCCCTGCCCTCACCACGTCTTCAACAAGGCCGACGCTGTCATCGCATCCCACCTGCGGGACATCATCAACACCTCCTTCAACACCGCTACCTTCCCGGAGAGCTGGAAGCACGCCGAACTCAGCGCCCTACTCAAGAAGCCATCAGCCGACCCCACCGACCCCAAGAACTACCGCCCCATCTCGCTGCTCCCGTTTCCGGCTAAAGTCATCGAGAAGACCGTCAACAAGCAGCTGGCCGCCTTCCTCAAAATGAACGGATCCCTCGACCCCTCGCAGTCTGGCTTCCGGGCAAACCACAGCACCGAGACCGCCCTGATCGCAGCCACCGATGACATCCGTGCCCTGCTCGACAATGGAGAAACAGCGGCCCTCATCCTCCTAGACCTCTCCGCGGCCTTCGACACTGTCTGCCACCGTACCCTAGTACAGCGCCTCAGCAACGTCGGAGTCCAGGAGAAGGCACTGGAGTGGATCACCTCCTTCCTCGCCGGAAGGACACAGAGAGTCCGCCTCCCTCCGTTCAGATCGGAAGCCACCGAAGTCATCTGCGGCGTCCCTCAGGGCTCCTCGCTCAGTCCAACCCTCTTCAACGTCTACATGGGCCCCCTCGCAGACATCGCACGCCAGCACAACCTTAACATCATCTCCTACGCCGACGACACCCAGCTGATCCTCTCCCTCACCAACGACCCCGCCACCGCCAGAGACAACCTACACGAAGGGATGAAAGAGGTGGCCGAATGGATGAAGAACAGCCGCCTGAAACTGAACTCGGACAAGACGGAAGTCCTCATCCTGGGGTCCTCACCCTCCGCCTGGGACGACTCCTGGTGGCCCCCCGCCCTGGGCAGCGCACCCCAACCAACAGACCACGCACGCAACCTGGGCTTCATCCTGGACTCATCCCTCTCCATGACCAGACAAGTCAACGCCGTCTCCTCGTCGTGTTTCAACATCCTGCGCATGCTACGCAAGATCTTCCGGTGGATCCCCACCGAGACCAGGAAGACGGTCACCCAGGCCCTCGTCACCAGCCGTCTGGACTACGGCAACTCCCTCTACGCCGGAACCACCGCCAAGCTCCAGAAGAGACTTCAGCGGATCCAGAACGCCTCAGCACGTCTCATCCTGGACATCCCCCGTCGCAGCCACATCTCCGGACACCTGAGAGACCTGCACTGGCTCCCGGTCAACAAGAGAATCACCTTCCGTCTCCTCACCCACGCACACAAAGCCCTACACAACCAAGGCCCGGGATACCTCAACAGCCGCCTCAATTTCTACGCTCCCAAACGCCAGCTTCGATCAAACGGCCACGCCCTCGCCGCCGTCCCCCACATCCGAAGAGCCACCACAGGAGGACGGTCCTTCTCCTACCTCGCCGCCAAGACATGGAACTCCCTCCCGACCCACCTCCGCCTGACCCAGGACCACCTCGCCTTCAGGAAGCAACTCAAGACCTGGCTGTTCGAGCAGTAGCGGACCCTCCCTCCCTAGCGCCTTGAGACCCTTTGGGTGAGTAGTGCGCTATATAAATGCTGTGATTGATTGATTGATTGAATGAGGCATGATGTACACGCAGTGGCTTTAATGATAATTATCCAAGCTTACCTCAGAGCTAAATAATTCAATGCACAGCTGTATTCGACAATGGACATTGCTAAAGTTTTACCACGAACAAAATATGATTTTCAGTTACATGAATAGTCTCTGTGTACATTGCATCACATACTTTATACAGCTAAGACCAAACATGTACAATTTTTAAGGCAACATTTTATCTATTCGATTTGGTCACATTTCCTAAACAGCGCTAGTTTGCTTTTTAAATTTCAAAGCATAGGGCTAGCTTTAATAAGGTGCTCTGTTACAAGAGGTCACAGTGGCGATGATCCATGCACAGAAGCTGCGGAGCATGTGTCCCCTCAACCTTTAGAGCCTAAAGCTGCATCACCTACACATTCATAAAATGCATGTTGTCTATTTTCCTCTGTTCCACATCCATACTACAGGGCGGACACAGAGGAAAAATGATTCCCCCATTCATGGGGCCACACCCCCTTGCAATGAGGGAATGCCGTCCGAAGTTAGCGTTGGCTCTGCATTTGCACAAGCGTTATCAGTATTACAGAATGGGCTCAGAAGTGTCTGAAGCTCCTTCTGGAATACCACAATGCCCCAGAGGTGCACGAAGCGGGCCCACAAGCCCATTGTGCCCCCTGGGCACTCTGTATCATATGGCCTCAAAAGGTTACCTCTTTAAGTACAAATACCAGTTTTACAACTGTCAGGCATGAAAACTGCTCTCAGTTGTCAAGAATACTGCTTTATTTTTTCCAACTAGGCAGTCTGTTTGTGCACGAATTCTGGAGATTATTTTAGTAGATATGGCTCTAGTGCAGTGCATCATAACAACTTTGCAACTTTGGTTACTGTGCTACAAGTTGATATTTTTTTTTAGCATATATGCCCCTTAGTCTCAGTGCGTATTGTGGGAGTCAGTGAGTGAGGATCTGAGGGAGAAAAAGAGTGACTGCAAAAAGGTGAGTGTATGTGGGTGAGAAATGAATGAATATGAGTGTGATTGTTAATGTGAGAGTGAGTGGCAGTGAGCGAGCACAGTTGTGAATGAATGAGAGCGTGATTGTGAGTGAGTGTATATACGTTTTTATTAATGAACACAGCAAAAGAATGACATGGAAATACATTATTACAAAGTTCACAGTGTGCAAAGAAGTAAGTGTTGGGCACATTGCAACGGGTAAATAGCCAGTCATCCTAGTGCGAAAATGTCAAGGCTTGGGTGTGGTAACAAGGACCTCCTTAAACTTGAACTTCTATTACAGTCTGCTTGGTATCCAGGTTCTAGTGTTGAGGCATGGGCTGCTGGAAATTATGGGAGTTGAGGTTGACGAGTATAGACATCAGCTTTTACTCTCAAATAACTCTCTTTATGCTCCGTATGCCTGTTTTGGAGATGTTATGTAAATCTACGGATGTCGTTTTGGTGTGAACAGGGGTCAAAACTAGTACCCCTGGCTTGTCTTGTGAACTCAGGCACTACTTCATTTTTGCGACACCGGCCTCCAAGGTGGCAAATTAACTGAGGCAGCTGGAATAGGACCTTTTCTGGCATCTGTGGTAAATAAAATGCTTTTAAGTGCATGTTGAGTGCAGGTGTGTAAGAGTGTGTTTGTGTGAGAGATGCATGTGCATGTGCGAGCATGTGTCTGAATGTTTGAGCATGTTTCTGTGTGCACTTGTGAACATGAGTGACAGGTAGTGACAATGACAGATTGAGGAGCAGGTTCATCAAGACTTTGTGTCAGTGTAAAGTCATGCAAAGTGACACAAACTGGTGCAATGTCTTGATAAACTATTTGCTTTCCAGTGCAAAACTTTTTTTATTTTGGAAAATAGCCTCAAAGTAGTGCAGTTCAATTTTGCCCTGTGTGCTGCTTTGCGCTACTTTGCACCATGTGAGCATGACATGGGTGCTACATGTCGATCTCACAGTATAACCTAGGGTTTTTGATGCAAAGTTCTGTCTAATATAAATGTTGGACAGGGCTTGCAACAAAAACGAACACCTTCTTGATGCAGGTGTTAAGTTGGAGAAATGTTTTAATTCGTTGTAACGTTTTACACACTACATATGTACTGCAATATACAGCACACATCCAATGTGTGAAAGTTTTAAAGTTTGTCTACACACAGTATTTTGCCCTTTGTACTGGAAGGTTAACCTTTAAGTACAAAGCTTATGCTAGACATCATGCGCACACCTTTGCACTATGGTGCAAAGGAATGTGTGCATGGTTCTAGGCAATCTGTTTGTGCACCAGTCCTGGAGATGAGAGCAGCAGTTCCATATCTACATCTTAGTAGATATGGCTGTATAATACACTCTTCTCCTAGTGCAGGGCAGCAACTTTGTTTGCTATGCTACATGTTGCTATTTTTGTTTATATATGTGCCCCTAAGTATCAGTGAGTATGCATGAGTCAGTAAGTGAGAATCTGAGGGAGAAAAAGGGTGACTGCAAAAAAGTGAGAGTATGTGGGTGAGAATGGATGAGTGTGATTGTTAATGAGTGAGAGTAAGTCGCAGTGAGCGAGCACAACTGTGAGTGAGAATGAAGGAGTGCAAGTTAGTGAGAATGAATGAGAGTGTGATTGTGAATAAGTGAATATAAGCGAACATGAGTGAGAATGTAGTGTTATGTACAGTATATTGATCTGCTCGCTCCTCGTCTCCTAGAAGTATACAAGGAAGCTATGGTGCTGGGTCGGCTGCCGGCCTCCATGCGCGAAGCATTGATTATCCCCCTCTTGAAACCAGGCAGGAACGGGGAGGACGTTACATCGTATAGACCGTTATCTATGTTGACGACGGATTATAAGATACTGAGTAGAATACTAGCAACTAGGCTCTTACCCAACATGACCACTGCCGTGCACCCAGATCAGGCTGGATTTATTCCAACTAGGAACACTTCCACGAATATACGCCGGCTCCTGAGCGTAATGGGCGCAGATCAACATGGTCTAGAGGTGCCGGCGGTGCTCTCAGTGGACATAGAAAAGGCGTTTGATAGCCTAGAATGGACATACCTTTCTAAAGTACTGGAACGATTTCCTCTGGGTGCGCTGTTCGGTACTTGGGTCAAAGTTCTATATTCTTCGGCGGTGGCGAGGGTGCGACTGGGGACACTGATATCTGACAAGTACCCGGTACTGAGGGGAACACGGCAGGGATGTTCACTATCCCCGCTGCTGTTTGCTCTGGCAATAGAACCACTAGCAGTGCAGGCGAGACAAGGACGGTGCTTTGATGGGCTATGGCAGAATGAGGTTCTGCATCTTATCTCGTTGTATGCAGATGACCTACTCTTAAACCTGGAAAACACGGGGGAAGCGCTACAGGGGGAGATCACTATGCTGACACGGTTTGGTGACTTTTCGGGGCTTAAAGTGAACTGGAATAAAACGAGCCTGCTACCGATACGGCCGAGTGCGGCGGTTCCGACCCTTCCCCAGGAGATACAATGGGAACCGAGGTGCTTCACTTATCTCGGGGTTCAGATTTATCACGACGCCGCAGACGTCCTAGAGGGAAACATAGGGCGTTGTATAAGGGCCTTGAAGGGGAACCTGGCATTCTGGTCTATGTTCCCGTTATCAGTAATGGGGAGGATAGCCTTACTTAAAATGGTGGCGTTACCGAGGCTACTTTATTACTGCAGGACGCTCCCCGTCTGGGTCCCGACGGTGATGTTTAGGGAACTGAGATCCATGGTGATAGGCTTTTTGTGGGGGACTGGTAGGAAGCGGATAGCTTTGGACAAACTGATGCGACCAAAGTTGGAGGGGGGTCTGGCAGTCCCAGATTTCGAGCTTTATTATTTAGCGTCACAACTACAGGTTCTCACACAGGCGATTGCAGTGGAGTTCCGGGGTCCTGATCACCTGAAAGGTACAGGGATACATAGGCACATCCTATCGTATATAGTTCTACAACAGGCGCTTTTACCCAGGGATTTGTCCCTGGAGGAGAGTACACTGAGGTCCTGTTGGAATCGTAGCCAGCGTAAGGCGGGAGTCCTCCATCCGTATGCCCCGGAGATCCCGTTGGGGATGCTGACAGCACTTCCTCATGGGAGTGACTGGTCTGCCCTAGAGGACTGGGAGCAACTGGGAATTCAGATGGTTGGGGACCTCTACGAAGAGGGTGAGCTGCTGTCTTTTAAGGCATTACAGGAGAGATATGACCTCCCGACCGGTGATTTCCTGATCCATGCTGCGGTGGTAGCGGCGATTCGAAAGCATTGGAGGGAGGGGCAAGCGGAACCGAAGACAACAATGGCATGCCAATACGTTGTAATGGCATCAGGGACCTTTAAGGCAGTTACGTGCCTCCACTCCAGGATGTTACACGAAGGACTGCAGCCGTTGACTGATTTGAAATCGAAATGGGAGGCAGGGTTAGGTAAACCAATACCAGACACGACATGGGGGCATGTCCTCAGGAGGGCGTGGAAGGGCACTCGGAATGCGAGGCTCCAACTGATAGAGTTCTTCATAATCCACAGGGCCTATCTGACACCGGGGAAGATTCAGAAATACTTCCAGGCGCAGGATGCAGCATGCCCCAGATGTTTGAAGGGGGGAGCTGAATTGGAACACATGCTCTGGGACTGCCCGAGAATAGGGACCTATTGGATAGAAGTGGGAGCACTTTTAAATGAAGTCACAGGCAGAGAACTGACTTATGACATGGCCACAAGTGTGCTACTTTGGTTCCCCCACACACCCAAGACGAAAATAACGAGTACGTTTATAGACTTGGGGCTCATATTGGCAAAGAGGGAGATCACCCTACATTGGAAGTCAAAGGAAGGGCCATCTTATAAGCGCTGGAGGGCGGAACTTAACAAATGGGCGAGGAGTGAGAGCACTGTTCGGCTGGGGCAGGCCCAGCGTTCAGGCCAGGTAAAAGCATTGGAGCACGCAAGAGCATGGGAGGCGTTAGTACAGGCCCTGTCAGACCTACAGGCAGGTGAGGGGAGCTAGAGCACTAGGAATGCACAAATGGCATTTAGAGTTTCCGTTCGGTTGAACAGCCTTCGCTGATAGCCACACATCACATGACGCATTCTCTTGCAATCACGCCCACGCCATTTGGGGGAGGGAGGGAGGTAAGAACTTGCATATGTTGGGGTGTAAATGAAGAGATGTTTAGCGATTGAGGGTGTTATGTTTCGTAATACTGCTGTGTGACAATAAACCTTAAATAAAATATGTTAAAAAAAAAAAATGAGTGAGAATGTAGTGTTATACTTGTGTGTGTGCCCTTTACCCTGGGATACTGAAGGTATTCGGGCATTCGGGCTGAACTGTTCCCCTAAGGAGCTAGATCAAGACTGATTTGAATATGGCTGGGTCCAAACTGGTGTGGCATTTTGAGTACAATGGATTTAACCCAGATCTCTTGACTGGGGGTGAATGTTTGATTTATGCAGCATTCCGTCCATCATTTGTTGCTGCAGCACTTTTCACCCTAAGTGGGATTGATATACTTAGATGTGGGTCCCTTGCTCGCTGTGCCATAGGATTCAAGCTAGCCTGGCTAATGAGAGGTGATGCCCCGAAACCGGTCCCAGGATGCTTGTTTCCGGTCCAGGGAGTACCCGGCTTAGCAGTTCAGGGTGAACTGCTCGCAGGGTCAAGACTGATTTGCATATGGCTGGGTCCAAACTGGGGTGAAGTAGTGAGCAAAAGAACAATGGATTTAACCCAGATCTCGACTGGGGGTGAATGTCTGAGTTATGTAGCATTCCGTCCATCATTTGTTGCTGCAGCACTTTTCACCCTAATGTAAAGGCCCATGTATGCCCAGATGTGGATCCCTCGCTCGCTGTGCCACTAGATTCAAGCTAGCCTGGCTGATGAGAGGTGATGCCCCAAAACCGGTCACAGGATGCTTGTTTCCAGTCCAATGAAGCAGAACTGCAAAACAAATTAAATAACCTGGGCATTATGTTTTGGCAGTTCGGGCTCGACTGTTCCAATGAGGAGCAGGGTCAAGACTTATTTGCATATGGCTGGGTCCAAACGGAGGTGGTGTAGTGGGCAAGAGAATAATGGATTTAACCCAGATCCCTTAACAGGGAGTGAATGTATGATTTAATCAGCGTTCCATCCATAATTTGTTGCTGCAGCACGTTATGTGTTTTATGGTACTACATCCTCTTCAGATGACATCTTCTTCAGATGAACGCATAATTTTTATGTAATAAATACTAAAATAAACAATTAATGATCTCCATAACATTTTTCTATGTTGTGGTAATATATTAGTCATGGTTTTATTATAACTTCAGTGATATCAATTATTGTGATGTCATCAGAGTTAAGGTCGCTTGATATCACTTCGTAGGAAGACTGAAGTTCAAAGGTCATATGATGTCACTTCTTGTAATGTCATTAAGGTCAAGGATGTGTGATGTTATTTCGCTACCCCAGTCACTTTGATGAATCGACGTCCACTTGTGAATCTAGGGCTTATCAGCTACCTCCAAAATTGACAAATTTGGCCCACATTGGCCCACCTGAACGCATCCTTGGCCTATCCAGATAAAAATTCCTGGAACTGGCTTGGCTACAAAAGTGAAAGAACCCGATGGAAATGAAAGTTATTCTTGTTCACACTAATTGTGATGTATTTTAGTTTAACCATTGATGCAAGGAGTGGTGTTGCGAGGTTTGTCTTACTTTTGAAACTCAACGAAGCAGAACCGCTAAAAAATGTAAATAACCTCGTCATTTTGTTTTTTTAAAACATTCAGAACTCAGTTACCAAAGATGCACGGCAATGGGTAGCTCCATTTAATAAATATTAAATACGAGAGCATCCTTTATAAAGGTACAAAGCCAATAATGTGGGCAAATATAAAATTTGGCAATAAAAAGTTAATTTCTCCTATTAAATGAGCACTGTGTTCACATGGACATTGCTTTGTGCAGGGAAGCTATTAGAAATCCCTCTCAGTGTGGTTTTAGGAGAGGAAGCTAAGCAGACGGCCTGTTAATTTAGCATATAGTCTTTGAATAAAGTAGAACATCCATCATCTGAATGAAATTAAATTAAACCTCGGTGCCATGTCCAAGGGGAAGGAGCCAATTTCTGCTGGGGAGCCGGCCGTTGGAGCATCACTGAAACCTTAATGGATCTTTCGTTCTAGGAGCCAATTTAGAAGAATAACCACTTTAACATTTCAAATTAGCTTTTGCATTAAACGCCAGAACATGGGTAACCTGAAAGCTGGACCTTTCTTGTAAATAAATGCCTGCTGTCACCACCACACCTCTAGGAAGCAGTGGCAGGCAGAGGGGCCTTTATATCACCTGGTATGCAACTAAAATATCCTAACCGTTTACTCAGTACGGTGCAGGTTTTACCCTCAATGAATTATTTTAAATCATTTTCTGCCCCAGACAAAAGAAAATATTACAGTGAGGAGTTTTAGGCACACGTGTACCACACTCTCTTCAGGTGCCGCATGGAACAGATGCAAACACAGTGGAATTAAGGTTGGGGGAATGCCAGTCCACCCTGTATTGGTGGCCCAAGCGCTGGTCACTGGCATCTTGTCGGTGTTGGCATCTAGGGGCCCGATTCACATAACTAATTTAAGACAAAATCCTAAACTTACTACCATTTTGGTATTCACGGAAGGCACTTACTCATTTTGGTATTCACAGAAGGCACTTACTCATTTCGGTATTCACAGAAGTTAGGAGCCCTAACTTTAGGACTCCTAAATGCCATCTGTGAATACCGAAAGTCTTAAAGTTAGGAGTTTTCTCAGTTTAATAGTGGTAGTAAAGTTAGGAGTCCTAAAGTTACTATACTACTCCTAAACGGAGAAAAATCCTAACTTTAAGACTTTCGGTATTCACAGAAGGCATTTAGGAGTCCTAAAGTTAGGACTCCTAACTTCTGTGAATACCGAAATGAGTAAGTGCCTTCTGTGAATACCAAAATGGTAGTAAGTTTAGGATTTTGTCTTAAGTTAGTTCTGTCAATCGGGCCCTATTATTTTATCTCCCACAGGGAAACAGTTATAAGTTTACAGTCAATGTCCTTCAACTCATGAACCTTGATTACGTCCAGGTAATTGCATACTCATTTTTAGCAGTCATAGGGTCATAGCTACGACTCCGGCGGCCTAGATCCTGGTGTCATGAGATTGGAAAGTTCCAGGGCCTAACATGTAAATTGGAAATGGATTACATCTTGACCCTTAATGCTCTCTCCTTCCACTGGCCCAGCTCTTTGGGGAAATGAGCACCTGGAAATGTCCTAGTTATCCCTCATGCTTCAATCAGCACAGATGTTACATCACACAGCTATTCCACGCCTCTGTTAGATCAATCCCTTGTAGAGTTGACAAATATTTCAGTCATTAAAAATAGCAGAGCTATCTCTCTACAAGTCTCAGACACCTTACTTGTTTGAGGCAGCAGAGCTGTCCCTCGTTTGATACGGGCAGAAGAGCTGTGCTTTGTTCCCCTGACAGATCCTACTCTCTGGATATTTTTAAGTCAGCTGAATGATCTGGTTTTAGGCTGTTTCTTTCTCTTTCCCCCATGTTCTCTGGTAAGTTTTTGCACTCCGTTACTCTTTGACATACCATCACCTTTGATGTTGTTGTTGGTAATTGATTTTGAGGGACATTAACATTTGGCATGTTGACCCCAGAACATGCAGTTACATATATTTTAAAAAACGCATGTCTGTTTTTTTAAATAGTATATTCATATCAAATTGAACTTGACATTAGATCATTGTGATTTACATGGCATCTGCGGACAGCGCGAGATCAGAACCCAATTAACGTACGATGCAGTACTTAGGCATAAAATGATCAAGTGACAACATAAGGACGCATATTCGATTTTTAGACACACACGGTTTGGCAATAAATTGATAATTTTAGAAATGCAGGGATGAGGCCTTCGATTGCTAACATTTGCTGGAGACTAGTCTGTGGATCTACGGGGCTAACCACCAATTGTCTTACTAGGAACCCTGAATGGTTGGACTAATATTTGCCAGAGGGGTTGAGTGCTTATTAGCTAGGTGTGTTGTGGGGGGCCGGCGGGTGGGGGGCTCTAGGTCTGAGTATATTTTTGTTGAGTTGTGTGGACGGTAATATATAATAAAATAGGTAATTGCAGTAGCCTTTTGACGTTTTGTTATAGTTTCTGGTCAGTTCATCTGTTTATCACTGGATGCACAAATGGCCTCATTGCTGGGACGCCATGGTTATATACCAATTATCCTAAACAGGACAACACAATTTAGTATGCCTGTGCAGTCTGCTGCAACTAATGCCCGTTATGTATAACTCACTGTACACTGTGTATCTGACCTTAGTGAGCAACATACTAACGGCCTTCAAGTAAGACAAATTGTCAGAATGCATGTCCTTTCGTTCCTGGAGGGAGGGAGGCTGCAAAGTTTTGGCTGACCTTTACCCTAATGAGTCTTTTCTTACTTCTGAGCAGGCGGAAGAGGCCTTTAGTCTTGGACAGGGACAATACCTACATTTCAGGGGCCTTCAGGAGGTGGCGAAGGTCACCTTGCCCCAGTACCCAGACGCACCGCCACTAACCCACACCTTAGACATCCTCCTTTCCTGTGGCAAGGGGCGTAGGCTGATATCGCTCCTCTATAAGGCCATGAAAAGGGACTCGACCCCCCCGGTGTCGCCATCCCGGGCAGCCTGGGAGGCAGATCTCGGCGTTCCACTGGAGCAGGGACAGTGGACGCGCATAGGTACCCTCACCCGCAAGGTCTCCTGCAATGCAAGGTTTAAACGGACGCACTTCAATTTCCTACACCGCACGTACCTAACCCCAGTATCATTGAAGCGCATCTCAGAGGATAGGGGAGACAGTTGCCCTAGATGTCATGCTGAGAAAGCGGGCTTCCTGCACTTAGCCTGGGACAGCCCTTTGGTTAGGCAATTCTGGGTGGGGGTGGTGGAGCGAATAGTCGCAGCCACGGGCCTTTGGTTAGCGCTCGAGCCCCTGCATTGTCTGCTTGCTCTGGTCTGGAAGCCCCAAAAAAAAGAATCTCTCGTACAAATTCCTCCAATTAATGTTGGTGCTAGCCAGGCGCAGGGTGGCAATAACTTGGATGGGGCAAAGGGCCCCGGAGGTATCCTCTTGGCTCAGAGATGTAAGAGATTGGTCATTGGCCGAGGAAACTCACATGCAACTCACTCGGAGGGATGAGAAGCTGCACGATGATCTAATGGCCTGGTGCGTAATGTGTGCATCGTGGCTGGCGGAAGAGGAGCTCTCCTCATGCGACACGGCTGAAAGTGGGGGTGGTGAGTTGGATGTGCCTGTTGGGTCTGTGTCTGACGGGATGCGGGCGGGTGGACCCCAGTGATATTCACCGCCTGTATCAGCGCCATGCCTGGCTCCTTCTCACTGTGCTATTATTGTGTGCTTTTATATCCCTTCCCCATGAGTCCGTTCCCTCCCTGATGCCACCTGTAGTCCTAAGTGCCGCTAATGAGGTCGTCAATCTGCGTACATACACTGAAAGGATGCCAGTTATGTGTTATTGTTTTAATGTATAAACTGGAAAAATAAAGTTTAAAAAAAAAAAAGACAAATTGTCAGTTGTGGAAACTGCATATATTCTGTATAAACAAAAAAAAATCAATTACCAGATAAATAAAATGTAAAAAACACATTGTTCATTGCAGTAGGCTGCATCATTCAGCCATTTTTGAATGACCGGGCGGGACAGTGTATCCAAGTCATTGTGATTTAGCATTTAGCTCAGCGAAAGACCATTGCAGTCAATCTTTCTTGCACAGAGAGAGGGCTTTTGTACATATCCCAACAGAGCATCTAGTGGCGACATTTCTAAGTGGCGGGTCAGTAATCTCACTGATTTCTATGTAGGTGTCAGTAATTTCACTACTTTGAGAAATGGAGTTCCAAAATTCAGGTACACCGGGACAGTGCCAGGCAAAACGTATAATATCCGTAGTTGGATAGGAGCAGTGGTGACATTGGGACACAATATTTGGTCAATTTTATTTCGTTTTATGGGGTAAAATAAGGGAGAGTTAGGAATTTATAGCGAATGTGCTTATGTCTGTAATTGATATAAATCAGTTAATTTTATTACAACAATGTGACCATGTATCACCATTCAATGGGGAGTGGAAGTCTTGGTCCCAGAGTTCACATTGGAAACGTAAACGTAAACAAGGAAGCAATACATATGCCAAAATAAATTGCAATGGTCAGGTATATTGCCCATAAGGCTGGAAAAGATATGGCCACGCTTTGAAATAAACATGCAGATCAGGTGTCCAGAAACTGTTCACTTGAGAATGAAGCTGTGAGATTAAATGAACAAATTACAATTCAACAGGCAGAATAAAATGAGTCAAGTAAGATATTTCTGCTTAAAATGCAGAGAATGTAAATTGTTTTTTGCTAAAGTCGATACAGACTTATTTGATTGAATTAACGAACCTCCAGGGGGGAAGTGCCAGAGGATGCAAAAAGAAGGTGGGAACCCCTGACTTTCTAAAAGAATTACCAAGAAATGCATTTTACTTGATTCAGTGTTGAACAGCTTGGCTAGATATTTGCATAACTAGTCATGTGGGGGGAGGGATGCCATGACCAGAAAATTTAATGAACGCTGGTCAAATTCAGAGGTGTGGCAGAAAATGTATGTCAGAGATGCCCAGATTGTTTGAGAAATAATCTGGGTAAGGAAACTGTAAGGAACCACATTGGCAAAAAAGAAGCCCCATTTACGAGGCTTCAGGCAGATTTCATAGAGATGCCAGTTTATAATGGCCTTAAGAACATTCTCATGCATGTTTATAATCTTGATAGGATGAGGCCTACCCCACCAGGAGATCAGTTAGAATGAGTGTTGCCCAGATTTTGTTGAGGGAGTTAATACCATATTCTGGCCTGCAGATTTATACTGAGACAGATCGCGGCAATCATAGTAAAAATGAAATTTTGAAATTGATTTGTACAGCTCATCCAGATTAATCTAAGATTCCACTATAGTTATCATCCTCAATCATCTGGTGTGGTGGAGAGGATGAATAGAACCATCAAAAACAAATTGACCAAAATATGTGCATCCATTAGTCTCAAGTGGCCTCATGCTCCTCCTCTTGTTTGATGAGCATTAGAATTACTCCAGATAAAAAGAATAGGCTCCCGCCCCATGAAATGCTAATGGGCGGAGCAATGTGATTGGACTAGAGTCCTGCAGCTTTTCTTGCTTCAATTACTAATAACCTAGTACTAGACTACTGCAAAGGTCTAGCTGATATGGTGAAATCTGTTTTTCCCTAGGTGTATTTGGCAACAGCATCAGACACAAGAACTCTTGTGCCATACCTTGAATCCAGGAGATGGGGTTGTGATAAGGAAGCATGGACGGAAAAGTTGCATAGAAGGACGTTGGAGAGGCCCTTTCCAAGTCGTACTTGTGACTAGCACTGCTGTGAAGTGTGTCAGAGTCCCACACTGGTTCCACACATAAATCACACAAGAAGAGTGAAGGCTGTGGATGAAGAAGTGGTGACGACAACCATTGATTTCGAGTCAAACATACAGTGTGGATCCAGAGAGGGATGAAGAAAAATTTGAAACTGGTAACAAATCTGGTGAAGTAGCTGGTATAAGTGAAAGCTAACATCCTTGCGAAGGTACCAGTTTTAATTCAGAGTGAAGAGCTGTTCCAAAGTCATAAGTGACAATCAATTAATCAATCAGTGATCTTATAAAGCGTGGCTATTCATCCGTGAGGGACTCAAGGTGCTCAGTGTGTGGTCAGTTGAGGAGACAGGTCTTGAGGTCCTTCCTGAATTGTGGCAGCGATGGTGATTGCCTGAGGCTCAGAGGCAGGGAGTTCCAGGTCCTTGCAGCGAGGTAGGAAAAGGATCTTCCTCCAGCCGTGGTCTTGCGGATCCATTGGATGGTGGCTAGGGGCAGTTTGGCGGAGCAAATATGTCTGGTGGAAGTGTAGAAGGAGAGGCAGTGGTTGAGGTATGCAGGTCTGGGATTGTGGAGGGCTTTGTAGGAGTGTGTGAGGAGCTTAAAGGTGATTCTTTTGTTGACAGGTAGCCAGTGTAGGTCTCTCAGGTGGCTGGTGATGTGGTTGTGGTGTGGGATGTTCAGGATGAGTCTAGTGGAGGCCTTCTGGATTTTCTGCAGTTTCATTTGGAGCTTCTGGGTGGTGCTGGGATAGACTGCGCTGCCGTAGTCGAGTCTGCTGCTGACGAGTGCCTGGTTGACTGTTTTCCTGGAGTCAGTGGTGATCCATTTGAAGATCTTGTGAAGCAGGTGGAGGGTGTGGAAACAGGAGGATGAGATGGCGTTGATTTTCTGGTTCGTTGAGAGAGAGGAGACCATGATGATTCAGAGGTTTTGTGTGTGGTCCGTGGGCATGGGGGGAGTTCCGAGTGATACAGGCCACCAAGAGTCGTCCCAGGTGTAGGGGGAGGAGCCCAGGATGAGGACTTTGGTCTTGTCTGAGTTAAGCTTGAGGCAGCTGTCCTTCATCCAGGTGGCAGCTGTCCTTCATCCAGTTGGCGACTGCCTTCATCCCATTGTGGATGTTGGCCTTGGCAGCTGTGGGTTTGTCTATGAGGGGGGAGAATCAGCTGAGTGTTGTCGGCGTAGGAAATTATGTTGAGTCCGTGGATTCTGACAATGGCTGCAAGTGGGGCCCTGTAAATGTTGAAGAAGGTGGGGCTTAGGGAGGATCCCTGAGGCACGCTGCAGCTGATCTCTGTGGGTTCAGAGTTAAACAGTGGAAGTCTGACTCTCTGCGTTCAGCCAGTGAGGAAGGAGCAGATTCATTCTAGGGCTTTGTCGGGGATGTTGGCGTTATGGCTTCTTGTGCAGAGGATGTGGTTGGAGATGGTGTTGAAGGGGGCTGAGAAGTCCAGGAGGATGAGGCAGCAGTCTTGCCTCAGTCGAGAAGGGTGCATATGTTGTCTGTCACAGCGGAGAGAGCAGTCTCATTGCTGTGTTTACTCCTGATGGTAAGGTAAAACAGGGTAAACCAGTATCCCTCAAAACCTGGGCAGAATTAAGCTATATAGACAATGGTTCTGTCGGGTAAGACTGATTGCTTCAAGTTTCACAGAATTTACACAATAATTCATTAATCATCAATTGAGTCAATCAAAACAATAAACAAAATAAGACTGCAAATCCAAACCTTCCAGGGTATATCAAAGTATTTTTATAAATTAATTGCATTCATAAATACCCTATTCAATGATAACAAGTTAAGTACATTTCATAACGGCGCATCAAGTGTGGTTATGCCACAGAGTACTTTTAGCTGGTCCAAAGGATTAAACTGTCGACGTTTCGACCCTAGAATAGCCCTTTTTGTGGGTCAATGCGGGTCTTCATCAGGACTGGGGGACGGGGAAGAAGGTGGTGGGTGAACAGCCTGTTGATTAAATTAAAATTCAGTCAGGTAAGGATTTGTGTGGGTAATGAACAAAGCATGTAGGGAGGTTTTCGGGTAGTGTTGACTCACCTCTGGGGACCCACCGTGGGGTCACTTGTTCTGTGGATGGCAAGGGGTCTGGCTCCCTTGTGGGTTGGTTCTAGGGAAGAGACGCGTGCTGTGGTTAATAAACCATTCTTCACTTAGTCTGATTCTGTGATAAGAACCTGTTAGACCAATGACTCACCTGGTGAACGTAAGGGGTCACCTTGGTCAAATCAATCCAGTTGCTGAGACTTATTCTTAATCATTCTCATTAATTCTGTGCGTTGCCCAACATACGCGGTCTAAAGGAAGAAAGTGGAGGACACAAATTAGTGTGGTCCGTCCTGTAAAGCTCTTCAAAGATACCTAAGTACAATGCCAAACGTACGAGGTCTAATGAAAAACCCACAACAATGTAGTCCGTCCTGTTAATGCCTTATAATGGTGCCAAACGCTCACCTTGATTTAAGTAGATAACTCATGTACCGGGGTTACAGACGCGGCGCGATTCCTTTCACGCTGTCTGTGCTCGCTCAGAATCCGAAAGCCGCTGTCATTCAAGGCTAATATAAACTGGATTCACGAGCACGATGACGTTCCGTCGAAGACGCATGGCCCTGTAAACAAGCAACCACCTGTACGCAAGGATAGGAGCCAGCCTATCAGTATGCGTGCAGGTTTCGAGCGATTTAGAAAGTAGAAAGTAGAAACGTGTTATTATTACTATGAAAAACATATGAAGACTACATTTTGAATCGTATATTGTTGTGCCTCATTTCTCTGATTGGATAGAACTCCACAGTGGCTGAATTAACTACTGCACATAATGGAGTTGGATCTAATACACAGACACATAGGGAAAGTTTCATGATAATATATACATTTTTTATAACATACTTTATTGAGTTATTTTATATCAACTCAGGTAATACAAATATCAAACTCAAGCTATTAGGGCCACAGTTGAAGCATCAAACAGTGCAGTAAATATACACAGTCATATGCCGCAACAGATTACAGCTACCACTGCTGGTTTCATAATATTTACACAAAATTGTTGGGTGACTAAGAATTCTTGTGCAATGTTGTTTGTCTTCAACATCTACATGACCCCCCTCGCAGCCATCGCACGCCAACACAACCTAAACATCATCTCCTACGCTGACGACACCCAGCTGATCCTCTCCCTCACCAACGACCCCGCCACCGCCAGAGCCACCCTCCAGGAAGGAATGAAAGACGTCGCGGAATGGATGAAGCTCACCCGGCTGAAACTGAACTCAGACAAGACGGAAGTCCTCATCCTGGGACCATCCCCCTCTGCCTGGGACGACTCTTGGTGGCCCCCTGCACTGGGCACTGCCCCCAAGCCCACGGACCATGCAGGCAATCTAGGCTTCATCCTGGACTCCTCCCTCACGATGACCAAACAAGTCAACGCCGTCTCATCATCATGTTTCAACACCCTGCGCATGCTCCGAAAGATCTTCCGGTGGATCCCCGCCAACACCAGAAAAACGGTCACCCAGGCCCTCATCACCAGCCGACTGGACTACGGGAACGCCCTCTTTGCCGGAACCACAGCCAAACTACAGAAAAGACTCCAACGCATACAGAGCGCTTCTGCACGACTCATCCTGGACATCCCCCGACACAGCCACATCTCTGCCCACCTGAGAGACCTGCACTGGCTCCCCGTCAGCAAAAGGATCACGTTCAGGCTCCTCACCCACGCTCACAAAGCTCTCCACGACACTGGCCCCAAATACCTCAACAACCGCTTCACATTCTACACACCCACCAGACAGCTCCGCTCCGCCAGCTTCGCCCTCGCCACCATCCCACCGATTCGCAGAACCACCACCGGAGGAAGATCCTTCTCCTACCTGGCTGCCAAGACGTGGAACTCCCTCCCCACCCACCTACGACTGACCCAAGATCATCTCTCCTTCAGGAAGCAACTCAAGACCTGGCTCTTCGAGCAGTAGCAGCACACACACCCCCCCCCCCCCCCCCAGCACCTTGAGACCCTTGCGGGTGAGTAGCGCGCTTTATAAATGTCCTGATTGATTGATTGAGTATATTTAATAAGAATTCATTCTTTCACCATATTTGTCAGATTTCAACGTTTCACTGGAAGACTTCCTGTTTCTGAAGATGCTAAAGATGGGGTAAAGTATGGTTATTTTTTTAGAACAGCTGTTCAAATGAACTAGTTTGAGTGAAGAAGAGCGTGAGGTTGTATAGATTGTAAAAAGAGTGAACACAGAGATAGGAAAGATGGGAAAAAATAAGAGAACAGACAAAAGGCTGAAGAAATATTTAAGTTTTCAAATTTGCACGAGAGACTCAGAATGGAGCAAGAGAAAAAGGGTGAGTTGTGTATATTGTGTCACGAACTCTCAAGAATTAGGTCAGTGGGATATGTGGGTGAGAGTTAATGTGAAAGAAGTGATGTGAATGGTCATTTCCTGATTGGTGAAGAAGCAATTTTGAGAGTGATTTATCATGTGTGAATAGACTATTTTAACCTGCCTCGTGATGGGAAGGATTCCTGTTATTCCGCTTTAGTGTTTCATAAGGTATTTCATGTGAATGGAGACAACGATGATTTTGGTTTGAGAAGAGAGAAACACGGTTGTAGACAGATAGTATTAGATATGTTAGAAGCTGTGATTCCATCTGTAGGCATTGCTAGGAATGAATGAATGGTTCAAAAGTTTGGGAGGGGGAATGTTTCGGTTCCTTTTAACACCTGTAATTATTGTGTTAATTATTCAGCTGTTTTGATGCTGTTCTTCAAGTTTTCTGAGCGGTTATTTCTAAAATGTGGGTGCAAAGAGAAAAGAGGATCATCCCAGAGAAAACATCAATAATTTGGGATGGCTGATGCCATGGATCGCGATTACAATCAGCTGATATTGATGGAGGAATCAACTCAAAAGAAGCAGAAAAGTGATGCAGTCTGTGTTATAATTGCTAGATTAATTATGTGTTTTAGTAATTCTAGAATCATCTTAGGGTGGGTGACATTGTCGAGCATTTTTGTGCATTCATATTTTTGTACATCATTAACAATGTGCAAAATGTACTCCATCTCTTTTACTCCAACTTACACTACAGAGGTAACTAGGTTGTTCAATTGAAAACCCTAAGGCCATTATTCATGAAAGATCTCAGGCAAAGAGCCCCCTTGAGGTGCCCGCTGGATAATGCAGCACCGGCCCAATGAGGAGCACAGCTGAAATATGTAGCAAGCCACCTCTGGTGGGTGAGAGCTTGTTCTCGGAGAAGTTAACACTCACATTGACCAACTACGGTTGGGATGCTGAATAAAGTAACCTTGACCCGATTTTAGAATAGTAGGCTTCACTGGTTATTGATATTGTTTCGGAGAGTGTGTACCAGACCGTTACTTCTCTCTGTCCTTTATATCTTGATGGAGTTCTTCTGGACTGCATCTTTTGAATTTTATAATAAGTCCCTTAAATGTATTCTGCAGATCTAGATCTCAGTTATTGAGTGGGCTCTTTTACTTAATTGACTGTCTGGCTGATATTTTAATGTATTGGGAGGTGCCTTACCTCGGGTACATTTTTCCTCACAAAATTGAGGTTTATTGTCTCCGGTTCATCGAACTGTGGGCATTCTGTTGAGATGAAATTTTCTGGGGTGTGGAGATATTGGGATACCCGCCACCGTCACTGTTTGCCTTCTAGACCAATCTAGAAAGCAGCTTGGCAACCCTTATGAAAGACAATTATTAGTAAAAAGAAATCATATTTTTTGGAAGTATTACCAATTTAATAACAACCGTACAGCCTGCCATCGAAAGAGTCATCTACCTCTCAATTTTGGATTCCAATTTGGAGACAACTTGCCGCTATTTGTCTCTGATGATCAATTCCCTGCTATATTATAATTTGGAGATATTTCACTGAGGTAGGGGCTAGTGTTAAAGGTTATTCAGTGTTTACTGTCACCGAGGGGTTAGGAATGATTTTGGATTTACATCAAGTAATATTAATGCCTGGATAAGCATCAAATTTAATAATTTTGTGGATGATAGGTGGTGGATTTTAAATAATAGAAGGACATCATCTCTGTATAGGCGAACCAGTATTCTCCTACTGCGGAACACTACACCTCTATGGTAATATTTCTCCCACAGCAAGACGGCCAGTGGCTCCATCACTGGAGCAAATAGCAGAGGCGAGAGGGGGCATCCTTGTCTGGTTCCTCTGCAGATCAGGTCAAGACCCAAGAGACAGCCACACCTCTGAACGGGCCAGTTAGATTGACAAAGATATTTGATAATGGAAGTTAAATACCTTCTGATACTCATTCTCTCTAGTACCATTAGTAGAAAACCCCATTTGAGTGAAACAAAAGCTTTTTCTACATCGTGGTATACTGCCACAGCCCGCACTCATGGATGTATATGTGTCATCAATGATAATATGGCACACTGCTTTTGACGATTCTGTCAATCACTAATTTATTCTAATCAACTGTAATCACTTCCACTCAAGGGAGTCTATTATTATCTAGGGCTACTTCATCTAGCTTTGACTTGAGGTACTGTGGGGCTAAAGATAGTTAAAAGAGATTTTGTTTGGTGTAGAAGTTCACAAACACTCCTTGGATATTCAAAGCTTGAAAAGGTTTGTTACAACTGCACTACCGGGTCTAGTCACTATTATATTCAAGAGCATGTATTGCCCACCTCAAATGGTCAACTGCCACATGGCCACAGATAAATACAAAATACTGAAAGGTTGATGAGAGGCAATACAGATAAGTACAGTAATGAGTCAATAAGAGTTATTTCGCAGGTTCTGTTTGTTGTGCTTTGTAGATTCTTTATTTCTTATATTTTCTTTATACAGTTAGGTACAGCCAATGCGTTTCGCCCTTGAAAGGGCTTCTTCAGGGCAAAATAATATAGTAGGCAAGGTTCCTGTGTCAAAAGTATGAAACACCAGTATAGAGTACTTATCTGTATTGCCTCTCATCAACCTTTCAGCATTCCTCGGATATCTTCACATGTGTGTAATTTAGTGCCTTGGGGTGAACGGATGGTGGAATTGGACAGAGATCTTTCTTGGGCGGGGCAAATTGTCCATGTTAGTTTCTAACTATGCCTTTTGCTTTCGCCATAGCATCTAAACCATGTGTATTTCCTCAGCAATTTAACCTCCTGTTCCGCAAAATCTTTGTAACCAATTTGTCAATTTGAGTTAGTTTGCTGGGATTTAGGGTAACCTACTTGTCTACTCTCCTGGACTAATATTTTGGTACAAACGCATGGTCTGTCTCACTCTGTCAACTTGCCCGTATAGCATAAAGGTCCCATACAGGGCATAGTTTGATCTTCCTCATCAAACTTTAACAGATTTGAAGTACTTCTTTTAACACAATAAGTTCATCTTGCTGTCCTGCTTGAGGGGGTGGGGGAGGGGGGAACCTAAGACAAATCTGACCAAGAAATCATAGCTGGAACACGGTCTGAAACAGGGTGTCACAAGAGGCTTTATACCAAGCTTTAGACTTATTTTCTTATGTTTCCAAATGTGGAGAGTTACAAGAGCTAAACTGTGACTAGATACCTGGCTAAGTAACTCCCTATAATCTCTAGCCACGCGTAATACCTCTCTAGGAGAAACATGTTAACAAGAACATTACAGCCTTTCTGAATCTTCACTCCTTGGCCCGTCCGTTTTGGTTTTACGCTAATACAGAGAAGTATAGAAGAGAAGAGTAGAGAAGTGTGGCTCAATGGTTAGAGCGGCAGACCCTGATGCAGTAGTCTGGCCGGGACCAGGGTTCAATTCCCGCCTCGGCGGGTCTCGGGCTCAATTTCCTCGGACCTGATAATTCTCGCCTCGGTGCCTATTCTAATCATGAATCCCACTTTGCACCTCTGGGCAATAGCTTGCTTAATCTCTACAACGGCCCCAACAACGCTAAGGATGCCTGACTTCACCTTGGGGGTGCCCAGGAGTGAGCTCCTCACAGGGAAAGGCCAGGAAGGGTTCCTCGGCGGTATTCGTACAAGCGCCAAGATGCCTACGGGTAGTCGTGCGCTATACAAGTGCGTAATCATACATAACTCTGACAACCTTGGTTGCTGTAGTAGACGACCTGCATCGTCACTCCATGGAGGGGGCAGAGAGACTTTAATATTGTTTGATCTCTCTAACACATTTAATACCATCTGGCACAAAAGAATGTTCATTCATTTACACAAAATTGGGATTAGGGATGAGACCTTCAATTGGCTTGCTTCATCCCTGCATGATCAAACCTATGCAATGAGAATTTGTCTTTCTATTCAGAATCTAGCTCACAGAAACCAGTATTGCCACAGGGGACTTCATTAAGTCCTACCCTTTTCAATGTGTATGTTACTCCTTTAGATTATTGGATTAGGGTAGTTTAATTTAATAATGTATATCCAACTCATGATTCGTCTTGATAATCCTTTTATTGATTTCAAAGAACAATTAAAAATGTGCCTAGCTACAGTAGCTTCTTGAAGGCAGGTAAAGCTTTGTAACTGAATGCTGACAAGTCAAATGTCCTTATCCTGGACTGTTGTTACAAGGACTGGTCAGTTAGCTGGTGGCCTTCAGATGTAGGCAGTGTTAAAAAAAAACTAGTAGTCTTACATGACAAAATTCTAACTTACAGAATTGAAGTTAACAAGTTTATGTTTTCTTATTTTCATTATATGAAAATGCTCCTGAAAGTTTGTCCTTTTTTATTACCTTTTGATTCCCATAAAACAGACAGATGATCCTCAATCAGTTGCTGAGAGGAGCAGTGGAAGGTGCAGCGTCAAGAAAATGTAAGGTAGGACAAATCACTGCAGAACAAGAAATAAGGACCTACCTGTCTGATGTTATGGCCTTCCAACCTGCAAGACTCTCATGGGGTGGCTGTGTTCTGCTAAAGGGGTTTGGCGAATGAGGCTGCAGGGGGAGTAGTGGACTGGCAGCCCACTGACAGTGACCGCAGGGGCAGTATAACCTCGACACCAAAAGTGCGGGGTGCCTTGTGGAGTTTGGGTTAGCTAGAGGTATGATGCACCCCTGCTGAAGCTGTGAAAGGAGTTGTAGGGCTGATGAGGCAGGACAGACAAGCACCAGGAGTGTGCCGTGGACCTGCGTTACTTAACTAGAAAACGGGGTCCACCTTGTCCCCAAACAGGTGAGCCCTGTCGAATAGGTGGAATGACGACACTGGTACGAATGACCCACCACGTGGAATCCATTGTGTCCAGGCCACAACGAAATGTGAAATTGGCCGCGTCATGACTGTGCTGTATAGCATGGGTGAGGACAGGTAAGAGATCTTCAGAGACACCTAGAAGAAGTGGGCTACCAAATCCCAAAGGGCACGGGATTAGCGCTCCAGTTGACAGCTGGTAATGACAGAATATAGTGCCAAGCTGGTGGGCGAGAAGACTTTCTTCCCAAATGTCCCCCACCCGTTTAGACTCCCTATTAGAGGAGTAATTAAAAATGAGTTTGGGGTTAGTCTTGCTCGCAAGTGTCTGCACCACCAAGATTTCAGGTGTGGGGTTCAGAGATGAAAATGTAGGATCACTCAGAACAAGGCAGAGGTGTTGTGCAATCTGATGGTCCCCCAGGCGGGGGGCACAGCAAGGTTTGGCCCATTCAACTAACAAAGTACCAGTATTGCTTATAATCTATTACAATACACATGAGATGTTCAATGATATCATTGATAAGTTCACTGATGACAAATAAAATGACATCATTGATGACTTCACTGTGCATGGTGAGGGTGCAAGTTATAATTACTTGAGTTAACATAACTAGTGACTTTCAGTGTTTTAATTTAAAATGTTATGTTTTAACTGACATTTTCATCCAACTACCGCTAAAGAGCCAAGCGTTGTGACAAACTCAGCGTATTGTGAACCAGAGAGGTGTCTGAGCCGGTTTTCGATTCTTTGGAATGGGTGTTTGGGAATATATATTGTCACTGAAAGACCCAAAGGTAAAATTAACGTTATAGTTAGGTGAATATGTCAGTGACAGCATTAATGTTTTGAACAAAAAAAACACACAGAAATTCACCAGATATAGTTAGCAAAGCTAATTATAATTTGTGCCACTGACACCCATGCACTGCTTATGACCTCACATATCACAACATTCTTAACTTGTTCTACGGCATCATTTATGACATCACTGATAAATCTTAATTTAAAACATTTTATAACATTCAGAATAAAAATGAAAAATAATAAAAAGGTTACATAAGCAGTGAAATCACATGTAAAGAAATATAGTCATGACATCTCGAACCATGCATTATGACTGCACAGAAAGGAGACCTCTCAAATGACAAAATAAGCATCAAGAGGGGGGAACAACAATAGGTGCCAGGACCCCCAAGGGAAATATGCAAATAAACGATAGAACAATAAGTTATAGACACGCATAACAGAAGTAAATGTTGTAAGCCAACACTTCGTGATAATTGAGATACAGGACAGTCTTCCAAAGTCAAAGACAAAAAACTTTATTTCGGCTATACAGCTATAAAAGCACAGTTTATAGTACATTTCATAACATTTGGTTAATAATTATTACATAAGTGTTGAAGTCAAGTAGAATGTTCAAAACGTCAGTGAATATGATAAAGAATAGTGTAATACATTCTTATTATAGTAATATCTTTCACCGGCTGACTACCCGGCCCCCCCAAATTTGACATACATAAGCAACAGAATAAGACAGGTCACCTTACTGGGGTATTTTAAAACTGTTAAAAACTAGTTCCAATTTTTCCCCTAGGTTAAAAAAATAAATTAAAATAAAAACATTAAAATTACTTTTCCAAATACAAGAATATTGGTGCAGTTCTCTAAGTGATACTAGTTAAAACATAGGACAAATACACAGTTAGCAGGCACTCAGCATCTAATTAGAACCCCGCTCTTTCTCTTTTAAGATACCTCCATGTGTACACCACATTGCAAATAGGAATTTCAAGGTGGCAACTACAAATAATGGCAGCGTTTCATATTTAAGTACCCTGAAAACCTCAGCATAGTTATTAATCCCCAAGTTCCGACAGAGTTGGAGGACCAACTTCGATCTAGGCCTACTATAAGCAGGACAGAAAAGCATTACATGGAGCGCTGTCTCTTCAATGGCAGAGCAGCCAGGGCAGTCAGCTTTGGATGCACCCTTCCATCTATTCGTAAATGCCCGGAGCGGTAACGTACCGTGCTTAAATTGTAAGTACAGTTTTTTTGCCATTAACGGTTGGATGCTATCCAGGGCCAGTTCTAACTTGTACTGCTGCCTGACAACAAGAAACCTTGATGTCAGGCAGCAAGAGATAGTACTGTGGGTCAGCAGGGCTAATTTATGTTCTTTATATGCATGGGCTAGGGACTTTTTCGGAATACTGGCGCATGTTACTTCAGGAGTAGACCAAATATTTGCCCACCCAAAGAATGGCATACATTCCTAACATTGGACAACCATGGTAAGTTGGCTGCTCCCCGTATGGACATAACATCCCTCAATTCCTCCCTGTAGGTGACCAACTCATGCATGCTCCATATGCGATGCCAGAAAAGTAGGGGACAAGAGGCAATTATGTCGGCAATAGGGCCAATACCCAAGTCCATCCTGAGTGGGGTTAAAGGCGTGCTTCTTGGAAGTCCCAGCAACTGCCTAATGAAAGTATTCTCTGTAACCGACAGAGAATGAGATGAACAGTGCCCCCAGAGTTCAGCGCCATATAAGGAAGCTCCCCTTGCTTGGGTTTTATATATTTCTGCTGGGGGACCAACCACTTTTTACTGTTTTGTGTTGCAAATGCTTCCATGCCATCCTTTAAAACTCTGGGCATTGGATATCGATTAAGGAAGCAGCATATTTTGCCTCACCTGGAAATTAATGTCTGATAACAAGAGACTCTGTAGCATATTTTCACACCTTGCCATATGATTATCTTGCTGATTGTATGTTTTCTGTTTTTAATCTCTGTATAAGATTATTTGGATACTGTTTTCCCAAAATGCCATAAGCAGAGTGTTTATTAGGAAAAATACATATATCTATAAATCAGAGAGGAGAGACAAGGGGATCCCCAACACCACAACTTTGCATAAGCTGGGCAAGCAGAGACAAGCCACACATTTCTAGCAGTTCATACCCAGGGCTTCAATGGAGATCATCTGATGAAACTAAAACAAAGACAAATTCTGAGGCCAGAAAGTGCAAGAGTGACCTGCAAAAATGTAAACTAACATCATTGAGCGAGGTCATCAGACCTTTTTAGCCTCATGTACCAGACCCATGGAAACATATTTGCGTATTAATCTTGTATCATTTCAAACTTAATGAGCTTTTATTAAACAACTGTTATCTTATTTTGTTACAAATATGATTATTATACCTTCATTGCATCCCAATTAATTTAAGGAAGACAACAGGAAGTACTCCCGAGGTTGGGCTTACATCCTCCCCCACCCGCAAAAAAATGGTGGGGAGCCACGGCCAACTGCCAATTAGGTCAAGGGAGCCACGGGTCCAAAAAGTTTGGGAACCACTGCGCTAGAAGATTCCAGTCCCGCACTGAATTTCAATCATTATTTAGCTGTGGTACCGGCAGGCCAAGTGCGCCATCTTATGTGGTGAGGCTTTTTTTGTCTTCCCTCAGCTTCGGTTAAAGTCCAGTGCTGCACCAAAGAAGGGTTTGACCTTTAAATGGTCCATTATTCCAGGGCAAGTCTTACCTTCTTCAATATACTTGTCAGGATTCATAGAATTGTTGTGGAGTCATGGCGCGGGGAGTGCATGGAGGTCATCCGTGACGCTTCTCCTCACAAACGCATACTCCGTGTGCGGTGCACACACGAGCCTAGAGCCACCCTGCACTGCCTCAATTACGTGCGGTGGAACGACGAGATGTATGGAGTCCTTGGAATTTGAGATTTGATGTTCTTGGATTTCAGAGTGCTTTGTGTGCATGCTTGACGGATAGTGCATGTGCATTCGCAAGGAGGTGCTGAAGGCGGACGGGAAACAAAATAGATCTGTCTGTGCTCTCTGGGGGTATTTATGGAACAAGAGTTTCTCAGTGAACTTCCCTTGGGTGAACCGCAATCGGGACCCTGGTATTTTACTTTCTCGATCTCATTTACAAAGATGGCACAGCACATTTGGTTTCAGAGGCTTCAATGTGATTTTACCTTTATGGACTAAGCAATGCTTTTGTTACTGGTTGCTGCGTGTGTATCTTTATATCTGGGGATGCCAGTAAGACTTGACCGGATGTGTTATTCACCATTTCGAGAGAGACATCGCTCACTGGGGTTTTTGAGTATCCTATCTGGATATTGTTTCTTGGACAGGATTACTGTTACAGTGTTTTTTTTGTCATGATGCATTCATTGCCTGTGTATAAGTGCTGCAATGTTTTACCATATGCTTCCTGGGTGTGCAGCTTTATATTATATGTCAATCTATTGAGGTTATCACATGTATCAAGCATATTTCTATGTTAACATGCTTCATAAATGTTATCTAAGAATTATTTGCAATGCCATACATTACTATTGCTGCGTTTTTTTTACATTATTGCTAGCTTATAGGGTGTATTTACCTTTGTGGGGATCAGTGGCGTTACATGCGGGTGGGTGATTTTACTTACCAGCGTCTTCTGGGGGCAAGTTGCCCTGTTTCTTTACCAACTGGTGTTTGGTTGGATACCCAGGTAGTTACAAACGGTGTACTGTGGCATTTTATTGTTATTTACTTCTGATGTGCGTGGTCCAGAGTGACAACCTAATGGTATGTGGAATGCCTATTTTTTGTTCACATTTTGCTACATTTGTTTCAATTTTGCCACATATATATTGCTGAATGTTCGCATTTTATGCTATAGAGATATGCTGACATTTTACATTACATGTTGCGCTACATTGAACTTTACATATCCCTTACACGTGTAATTGCGTTATGAGTGTGATTTGCCCATTTTCTTAGTCATCCTCATGTAAGGGGACAAAAGCTAACCTAAGTGGATGGTAGTCACCCATTTCTATGTTAGCCGTTACACGCCCTTACAAGAGGGATGGAAATGGGTGGAAGTCCCATTTCTACAATTTACGTTCTAAACCCTTACATGAGGGATGTCTAAATGGGTGCAAGTCACATTTCCATGGTTTACATTATAGACCCTTTTACGAGGGATGTATTGGGTGAAAGTCCCATTTCTACAGGTTATGTTATAGGCCCTTACATGAGGGATGTTTATGGATGGTATTCACCCATTTTATACATGTTTATTTGTTATCTGTTGTTACATGTTTTACTACTTGCCCTTGTTTCAGGACGGTTGGTCGGGTGTACACTTCATCCATTGCTTTTATGTTTTGACATGTGTGAGTGTTTGAGTTGTGCCTAAGGCTAGTTCATGTTATGCTGTGTGTGCCACCTCTCATTCTTGTCTGGTCAGTTGGGAGTGGTTGGTGGAGATACTAGGTGCGATTCTGTTGTTATTCTTTATGCTGACGGAGAATTGTTAGGGTTCTTTCGTCGTCAACTGCCTGGCAACAAGGGTATTCAAGAAAATGCTTCTTCTTCTGTTACATTTTAAGAATTGTATAAAGGGGGAGGATGTACGATATCTTGTGTATTGAGCTCTACATCTTCATTTTCTTGTACATTTATCTTTGCATCTTCATTTGCTCTTTATCTATGCATTCTTCTATATTTTTCAATGCTATATTGTGGTTCTTCGTTGTATATTTATCTATTTATCTTCTTTATTTTCCTCAATGTTTTGTTATGGCTCTTTTAGTTAATACTTTATTCCTTCATGCATTTATGTACGTAATATCTCTTTTCATGGTTTTTCTTGTCAATACTTTATTCTGTTTAGCAGTTTTGTTTTTTTGTGTTATATACAGCAGGAGGATATATAGTATCCTGTATATGTTTTTATCCTGTTGCTTTCTCCTTAGCTGCTCAGCCAGTGTGAATGTGAGCGTGGAATGTTGGTATAGTGATGACGAATGGAATGTTTGGGTGCCTGTGAGGTGAGGTGTGTCAGTTGGAGTATGGGCTGAGCAGCAGACAGGCTGCTCCTGGTGGGGTTGCTCTACATGAACTTATCAAGCAACAACCCTTACCTAATAAACTTTGCTAAACCATTCCTCGGCTACTGGATCTTCCTTACTACACTGCCACTTGCAGCCAGCATCGGAACATCTCAGGAAGTTTAGCAAGTGCTTTTTAGTTCTTAAATCCATAAGCAAGGCCGAGAAGTTTTTAGATTTCATACGCCTGGCACGTGCACAAACCGTATTTTTACAGATTAGGTATGGGACACTTCCAGTAGCAGCTTTCACGGCCTAATGTGTGTGTGGGGGGGGGAGGGAGAGTAAGAAAACCGTCATGGAAATGGGTTAACATCTGCTATTCTTCTCCCCCCATTATGCTAAAGCCAGAAGTAGGTGAGTAGTGGCCCTGTGCCGATCCCTTAGTTTAGCAGAAAGAGGAGAAGCCTACAGAACTTGCAAAAGTAACACCTCAATGATAGTGATAGTGGCATTGGCAACGTTTTCGCAGATTGCCCAGATAACGAGGCAAAAGCCATTGGGTAACAAGCCAGACTGGGTCTTACACGGTGGATAGTTTGATGATACTTGATGAATTTTGTGCATAACTATTTTTAAATCTGGTATTTATCACTGTTTTTAGGTCTGTGCCAACCAGTTATATTTTGGAATCATTGCATTTAATTATTTTACTTGTAATTGTTTATGTATTTTGATGATTACATTTTTATTTCGATTAATAAAATTGTCTACTTGGGTTGACTACCTGTAACATTGACCGTAATGTTGTGGATGCCATTTCAGGACTTGTTCCACGTGTCTAGAGTTTCTTACAAAACCATATTCAAGGGGGCAGTGTGGCTAAATTTGTGTTTCTGCTGCAGTTTCTGCATTAATCCCGCAGAACTCACCGAAACCTCCTGTGAGGTCCTGCAGGACTCAGTGTGACCCTACTGTGTGGTTCCCCCTGGAGAATTGCAGACTGTGCAAGCATTACAAAATGAAGTGTGCACTGCCGCACAGTACCTTAGGAGCACCACAGTACAGCAATTTTTTTTTTTTTTTAAAGGAAAATATGGGGTGGGTGTCTGTGCCCAACTGTAAGTGGGTTGGCAAGCAACGGGGCATTGGCCACCAGCAGGAGGTTGGGGACTGCGTCTTGTCGCAGGCCCAAAGGTCCAAGCAGTGTATAGCAGGTGTGCAAGTTATAGTTGACTTGGTAAATTATTGCTGGGGAATTTCAGATTTTTGGGGTTTTTAAAAATTCGTTTTTGTCTTATTACAATACCGAACTATAAAACATCTTTACATTTGTTTTTTTCCCATTAAATATGTGCCTGAATATATATATATATATATATATATATATATATATATATATATATATATATATATATCTCAATGTGAACAAGGGCTCCCGAGCCTGAAACGCGTCATTTGCTGAGAAGAAAAATGGTCTTTGAATAAACATCTTGCCTGAGACTCGAGTGATCCGTTTCTCCTTCTTCGCCGCTTGGAGGTTGCAGGAGTATGCATTTGCTGGATATATAGGACTACGGTTGAAAAGTAGTATCTGAAGCCGGAGGAGATTATCCTGGTACCATTAGCAATGCCTGGTAGCCAGCAGAGACGACATGGAATACTTGCTTGCTAGGGTTGAGGCGGACGTCAATGCCAAGACAGTCATAGGTGAGATATCGGAGTGCAAGAGAATCAGGGTGCTGGGTGCCTGCTGGGCAATTACCTATTGTATCTAAGCTAGTACCAGAGCTAGAGGCCTACATGGCCTGGACCATGTCAGTTGTGCTGACGAGAGCACAGGCTGCAAGTCAGACTCAGAAGGCTGGACTCACTCCTAGAGTGGTAAGATCAGATGAAAGTGGTGGAGTGAGGTCCAAGGTAAGTTCTGAGAAGCCATTGCCCCCTACTCTCTATGGAAATGGGAATGAGGGTCTCGAGGCGGTCTGTTTTTGGAGTCTGGAAGCTGACAGTGCTGCTGTCTGCTTTCAGAACTACCAAGAGGGAGGTTCGCAGGACACACAAAAAGTGTTCGACTTTCACAGGCTTACACTAGGCGGCCCAGCAACATGCTTCCAGTGAAGTGGTTGGCAAGCACAGTATAGACTGAGGGGACAGGTTGCTATATATTGAGCCCATGGGTCCAGAACCCGAAGTTAAGAAAAGGTCTGTGGTTCCATGATCACACAAGAATTTCTTGTCATTACCATCCTTAAGATAGCATTAGCAGGGCACTGGGGCATCAAGAAGAACAAAAATAGTTTAGTATATTTGTTTCAACTGTCCAGGTATGTGTCAAGAAGTAAAGAGGTTTTGCTGACCCAGACTTGTCAAATGAGTGGCATGACTGGAATCCAAACCAAGGTACTTCTACTCATGGTTGCGGCGCCACCTGAGAAGGTGGACATACACATAGTTGGCCCCTTTGACCCCCCCCCACCCTTCCACTACCAAGTATATCTTGGTTGTGGTGGATCATGCCACCAGGTAACAGTAACAGCCAGGTTAGTGGAGGAGAGCCCTCCTTATTATCTTCTGCCTGGTCAGATTCCCCAAGACATTGGTCTCTGGCAGAGGAAATCATTTCATTTCCTCATACACAAGGGCGATGTGGAAGCAAGCTGGTGTAACATATCACTTCTCCACAATGTACCACAATAAGCCCGCTAGATTGGTGAAATGCTTCAACAAGACCCCAAAGAGAATGAAGGCAACTCACCTAGGATCTCCTCCTGCCATGCCTTTAGTTTGCCTGCAGAAGGTAGTAAGATAGAACTGCTTTTCGCTTTTGTTTAGGCATGCTGTCCACAGTCCAGACTTTGGTTATACAACACTGGAAGGTACCCCCAAATCCCCAAGTCACAATGAGGTGGACTATGTTCTGGGCCTCAGGCAGGTGAAGGCTTAATCCATGAGCAAGGTGAAGAAAAACCTTCAGGCTACCCAAGAGCTAATGGACCGGACAGTGACTCTAAGTACCAAGGGGACTAGAAGGGACCGGTGCTCGAAGCCAATTTGCTATCAAGCTCTGAGTGATCCCTACAAGGTGGTGAAGAATATTTAGGTTGTCAACTACATAGTTAACACAGGTGCCTGTTAAGTCATACCTCCAGGGTGGGAAAAATGGCTCAGTAGAAAGGGTGAAACTAGCCCCTGATCTGACTCATTAACAGCAGATAGAGTGCAGGGAGGTTTTTGAATAGTTTGTCCACCTATTCTCATTCACGCCAGGGTTAACTAGTGTCTATGTCCGCGATTTACAGAAGATGTTAGACCAGATCCAAGAATGAATCATGGCAGAAGTGGCCAAGGTGTTGGACCTTCGAGTGACTGAGTGCTCCCGTAGTCCAGGAGCTAGTCAAGTGGAGTTAGTTACTAAGCATGATTCCACACACTAGCACTTTTGCATGTACTTCCCGGCATGCAACATTATCACAAAAGTGGATGCCCATGCTGACAAGCTGGTGGACAGATTGAGCAGAGCTAAGTACCTCAGTGCTTTTGATATGACTAGTGGCGTCAGGCACTGGGTGCCAAGACTGGATTTTCCACCCATGAAGACCACCATCTGTTCAAAGTTATGCCCTTAGGGTTAAAGAATCCTTCCACCACTTTTCAGCACCTAGTCCACAATGTGTTATCTGGAATGGAAGAATTCAGCATGGCCTCCTTAGACGACACTGTTGGCTTCAGCAGCTCATGGGAAGATCACCTGAAGCATCGCGAACAGGTCTGAAGATGCAATGGACCAAACTGGCCATCAAGGATATGAAGTGCCAGGTGGGTCAGTCCTCTGTGGTCTATCTTGGATAGTAGGTGAAAATGGAAGAATCACCTTTTGGAGTAGAAGGTACAGGCTGTCCTTTATTAGGCATAAACCAGTTACAACAGGAACTATATGTGGTCAACTATGGAACTATAGATGTCCCCATTGTGAGCCCTGACCCGTCCGTCTAAAAGCAGCCCAGGACTGTCATTTGAACTGAGGAGTGGAAGAATGCTGTAATAGCCAGAAGGCCACATTCTGCAATGCACCAGTCTTGAAGGCCCTTGACTAAAGTCAACCCTTCATTGTGCACAACAATGCTTCCGAAATAGTGGCGGGGTCAGTTCTCGTAACAGCTCATCAAAAAGAGAAGGCAACACCTGGTTGTCTTTATGAGCCACTGATTGCTGCCTAGTGAGCATAACTGGGTTATTTAGAAAGAGTGCTTTGCCATCATATTGGCCCTCTAACGGTTCAGGCTTACTTGTCTTACAACAAGCTTGTGGCCCATAAGAGTCACAAGTCACTCATGTGGTGGATGATTTAAAGGAACAGAACCATACGTAACTCTGGTGATGGATCTCTATACATATATTCTACTGCACAGGTGAGTTCAAGTTAAAAATATCACATGGGAATACAAATGGACTTTCCCAATCCAATCAGGCCTTTCCAGCAGTTTGGGCCCTATGAGGTGGACGGTTGAGAAATTTCCAATGCATGGCCCTAGAAAGTGTATCACCCTGCCACAAGGTCCCCATAGCAAACACTATTGTTTTTTTACCCCTACCTCAGCACATTGGACACCCAATGCTTATGCGCTGAAGCTGTTCCATGATATGGAGTGAGGGCCAGAGCAGGGGTCTGTGGTCAGTAGGGAACACCATGTGGCATTCCTTTTTTTTAGTGTCTACTATTGTCTCACTGGGTTGCAGAGGACTGACACTGGTGGCAGCAAAGTGATTATAGTTACTGACTAGGCCTTTTTTCCTGTTGCCTAATTGGGGGAGCAGCCTACCGACCTCTCTTATGTTTTTCTAATTGATATGCCAGTCCCTTGCAGCGGGTCATTCAACCTTACATGTAGAGTATGGGTAAAGCATGTGCTACCTGTGGGTAGATAATCAACTATTTTGTACCAGGCATACTTTGGCAGTACCGAAGATTGAGGCTTAGAGGGAGTCAGTGTGCCAAAATTTCCTGATCTAGAGCCAAGGGTCCTGTACCAATAGTGCCTGGGAGATTCCTTTGACCTCCAGGATTGGGCTGCTGACTGCCAAATACCCTTGCTGGGTGTGGAACCAGTAACCTCTGGAAGATTCCTATAGTTTGCCAGGATGGGCTGCCTACACTCTACTTTTAGGGAGAGCACTGATTGACTGCTCAGAAGGGTCAATGGAATGAAGATACTTTCCAGAAGAAACAGAGTATGCAAGGAGTTCAGGCAAGGCACAGGGACACTACTATAGTGACATGGGGTGCACCCGCACCAAGATACGGCGAGTGAGGTTCGGAGGCCTACATGCACTCCCCCAGCAAAGGAGGCATTGATATCTGCGACTGAAGTGAATTAATTCCATCCCGTGATCTAACATGAGGTCCCAGTGTGGTAGTAATCACAAGAAACTGAAAGTGCTAAGTGATGACCAAGATTATAAGAGAAGAATCATTGCTACGACCCTGGGTGGGCACCTGCTTATTTTGGAGGGGTTTAGTGAGTAGACCCAAGGTAAACCCAATTGACAGGATCTCTGTGACACAGGTGCTGCAACACTGACTGAAGCTCGTGCTGCCACGAGTTGCTGGAGGTTTCAGGTGCGGATGCGTAAGTGTGATGTGTGCAGTCTGGTAGCTGGGGCCAGGTCAAGACCGCGGTAGACTCGCTTGATGGGCCGTGCCAGACGCACACCAGTGAATCCGTTCTGCCTCTGCTGGCAGCGGCACACACAGGCACTGCCTGTGGAAGCACTTTCAAAAACTCTGCTACCTGGGCTGCAAAGGTACTGTGAAAGAGTGCATACAAGAGTGGGGTCTGAGTAACTATTTTGAGTTATAAGAAAACAAGAGCTATCCCAGCAAAGCACAATGAGACTTCCCTCGCAAGACCAAGGAAAAATGCTTCTTACCAGTAAAGACTGTTCCCCGGTCAGTGCGTAGGCCATTGAGCATGTAAAAATGTCAAGCCACGTATCAAGAGTTAGTACCTGAAAAGGCGCTTTCCTTTTAATATATTTTATGAATTTTCATCTTTATCTCAGAAATTGTGATGAAATATTTGTATCTTTTAAGACAGAAAAATGAAATTATTTTTAAATGTGATTTATTTGTATGTGCTTTTATGATCTTTTAATATGATTGAATAAAGACGAAAGGATTGATTGATTGATTGACTGTTCCCCGTAAGAACTGCCCTATGCTAAATTGTATATAGTGACCTCTATTGTGTGATTTAACTTTAAAGATTTAACTTTAAAGTCCATATGTTTTTATTTTAAGACCAAAGGAGTGGCTGGACAGTGATTCATTGCTTCTCACTAATGTCTGTTGGGTGGTGAGTCTATAGTCCCACACCACTACTTCCCAGACCACCACATGTATTGCTCAAAATCACGCTCAAAATACCCTTATAGTCCAGTGCCAAAGTGGTGTATTGGGACTAACCCTTCAATCGTAGGGTTACGCCCCAGGGCAATAGCAGTTAATGGCTCTGAGTCATCCAAACTGAGTCCAGTAACCCCTGGTTTGTCAAGGGCTCCCGAGAAAGTTCTCAAATACAGTAATTCCTATTAAAACACGTATCAATAAACAAACAAAAATAGTATTATAGCAGTAATTCCAAATACTGACCCATTCAAGCATTAAGAAATGAGCACCAAAGAAGGAATAAGGGAAAGCATGCACAGTTCAATTCAAGAGAAGCTGTCGTCATCCTTCAGTGGAGCCAAGCTGAGAATGGATGGAATGATTCAATGGATGGAAGGGTTCTCAGGCACCAAACCTACCACTACTTAATTGGGGTTTCCTGATTAACAGCAATCATCCAAGGAATTCTGTGTACCTACGCAGTTGACTTTGGTTTCATATGTGGAGAAAAGCGCAAAAAAAATAAAACAAACAAAAGGCTTGGTGTGCAAAATTAACTGAAAACCTCCAACTTTAAAGTAGTTTAATTAGATTATGGTGCATATCATTCACTGGAACTGAGTGAATCCCTCACTTTGAAAGGTGCATATTTTCACAATTACTAGCGTGTTACAATGTTTTACATGGTGTGCTGCGCACTGTTGGGTACTGTGCAGTGAAATACAAATTAACAATAAACTAGAGAAGGAAATTCTGATAGTATCCTGAAGAGTTTTGCTACACGTATAGGAGTCAGGTTTTATCGTTTCGCTACCCTATATACAATGGTCAAGTGCAATTTGCTCACATCATGCATGTAACTATAAAACATATATTTTTACTATAAATTAAACAGTTGAATTACTGTTCAATTAATAGACCTAGGTAACTGAGTAAGTTAACAACTAAGAGTGTGTGTTAGCTTAGTGGAGGCATTGTTCCCACAACACTGTCATGTTTTGTAATGAAAAACAAGCTGAATATACCATACACAGAAGACCCGACCTACAATGACAACTGTCCACTGAACATGAAGCTGATAAAAGAGATTCACATTAAAAAAACTCAAACACAGGAAGTTTGGATAAGACCTTCAAGTACACACAGAGCCAGTATGTATTCAATATTTTATTAATAAACATACAATTACTATAAAAGCTGTTGCATTTTAGACATTTCCTACTTTTCAAAGGCAGTTTAGAATAAATATATAACAGAAAGTTTAGTGTACTTTGAATGGAACATAGTAGTCCCACCGGGAGCAATGAATATTGTCTTTTGAGAAGAACTGTTTAAAGTGCGAGCTCCTTTGGCTCACCAAACCTTATGTTATGTGCATTGCTAGTATCTAGTGCACTCCAAAATGCATCTGTAACATCTTGTAACACCAGTGGGGAAACCACTACATACGTCAGAAAGGAAGTACATACAACAGGTAAAGAGTGGAGCTCTGCATATTCCATGGGCAAAAGGGAAAATAACCAGCAAGCAGAACATCTGAACCCTTCCTGTTCAGCAACAGCAAATTGTTTTTACAAATTTACTTTTTTTGTTTTTTAAATCAAACACATTTACATTACAGTTCAATATAATTAAGCATATTACTTCCCTTGATAACCCACGACGATGAAGAAAAGTGTAATGAGAACTGCACTGAAGGTGACAAAGACAGTCTCCCTCCTTCACCCCCTCAAAAAACATAGATCTGGCCAAAAAGTTACGAACTAGCTTATACTGTAATGATGGCCAGAATGCATTTAGTGTCAGAATGGTTGGCAAATAGAGTTTTTATGGAGTACTAGGTCCTTCAGTGTTGTTTGCAAAGTGGTTAGCAGAGAAAAGCTCGACTCTTGCATTATAAATATTTATGGACAGCGGAGTTTTAATGTAGGGCTCATTCAACCTAGACATGCACCCATTGGATCTGTAAAACCATACATTATGGGTAGAGGCGTCCATGTTATCATGGACTCTTACTGCAACAGGTGAAGCTCCAGACATGTCACAAGTACACTTAGAAAACGGGTAGCTTGAACTTTCCATGTTGTGTTCTGAGCAGTTTACAGTGATGTGTTTTAGGCAGACACCATGCAAAGTGTAAACGTCGAAATTATCAAAATATTGAACAGGAAGTCTTGCAAGAACTTCGTTAAAATAGAAAAGCTTGCTGTACATTTCCCCCCAAAAATTTTCTTTAAAACTTTACTGAGCTCCCGCGTTAAATTGGTTAAATTAAATGGGTCGGGAGTCAGCATGGTATTACCGTTGTCTTTATTGCATCCAATAAGTCATGGTAGATCGTGTGCAACAACTCTGCATTTTCTAAGGCACGATTTGAATGAAACGTGGATGTGTTTTTTTCTTTTGGACAGTGAACAGGTGTTCAAGCTATGCGCAGGATGGCGCATTCTTAATTAAAGGGGCGGTAACTTCCGCCCAAGCACACGACCTACATGCAAAGAAGAGACAAGCACTTTAATAAATAGTTGCTTTGAAAACGTATAAAAATATATTGCCCACCTACCACGGCACGTCTTTTTAATCGCTTATCACATCTTTTCAAAAAAACGCACAATTGTGTTCAAGTTAGACGACACTGAATTTCGTCAAGGGGAATTTCGGCTTCAAAATGTGCTATTTCTGTAAATGGTCTCATTTAAGAAAACGACCAAGCAAACTAATCAATAAAGCTGTTTTTGTAAAGATGTTGTCCATAGCTGCATGATGGGAAATATGCAATTGACAACTGAGCTATAGGTCTGTCTCTATGCCACTCCAAATGCCTTCGTGCTGACTTCCGGAAGTGCACCAGATTACAACCTCAAAGTAAACATCCGGCCACAGTCACTTGGCAAATCTGCAAATGAACGGTTTACTAACTACAGTCAAAACGTGCAGCGCGTGCACAATTCTATTGCAGGACCGGAGGCTTCAGATTATGCTTCTCTATCTTTATTGAAGCTCACAGCAGCCAATGAAAATGCTTGCTTTTCATAATAAAACGTTAAACAACTACACATCCCATCATGACTAGCCCCAAGGCACGCCCCCCTAGTCCATAAGAGGCCTCTGCCTGCAGCCATCTTCCTCTTTCTTTGCTACGGACATGTGCCTTGTTCTTTCTCAACACTGCAAAATAAAATGAAATTAACAACACAACGGAAAAGAAAAGCTAGACATGGAGAAATCAGAGCGCCCCCTCTCGGAGAGGACAGTTAAAGGACAAAGCAGAAACCCAACGCACACTGAACATCTCCAGTGCTACGTTGTTTATGATGGAACGCGGGGCGCACCTGGCTGTTTATCATGTCGGTGTCGGCCAATCACTTCCCCCTTCGTTCATTCGTTTCATAGATAATACTGTCACTGGGTACATACACCGCACAACCGCACAGAAAGAAACAGCAGCACCCGCACCCCTCGCAACACAGTGTCTTTGAAAGGCGTGAGGCCCATTTCCAAGCTCTTGCACAGGATGCGGCCTCAGGAGCATTTTATGTCCGTACAATCAAACTGTATTTTTTTCATGATTCATAGGACAGCCAGACCAGGATAACGTAATAATGGCACTAATCGCGTTGCCACCGAAGTCCCTTAAAACACACAGCATGCAGCACAGTACAAAAATGTGCAAGTTAGCCCTTTTCTTGGGATGTCTGTAGTATTCTGCAACAGGTCCGCGCTCCGCAAAATAACATTGCGCTTTGTTGGGGGTGTGAGTGTGTGTGTGAGTGTGTGTGTGTGTGTGTGTGTGTGTGTGTGTGTGTGTGTGGGTCTGTACAACAATCACGAAAGTGCAGGGAACTTCCTTCTATTTTTGAGACCCTTCCTACAGAACTTGTCAAGTAGCCCCAGTTCATTTACACTCTATGGTCACTCTGAGGAGAAAGACACTAATAATACAGCACTCACAGGACTACACGAGTTCGAAACTACCACACTTCCCAAAGAAATGCGCAACAACATTTCAATAGGTCTTTGGTGGAACGTTCATGGCAACCAACCAAAGTGCATTATTTCTCACAGGAAAGGTAGCAGCCTATATTCCCTGTAGAAATGGATACAATGTGCGCGTCTTGGGAAAAAAGTGGGAAAATGGCTGCCACCAACTTGTGTGAACCCTGGCCGGGAAAAAGCTCACCACTTCCTCTCTTACTGCAAACAATGCAAGAAAAAGCTGTTTTCACCCAAAAAGAATTTTCGCAAGAAGAAAATAGGACAAGACAATATCACTCTTTTCAAGTTTGTTTCTGCCTTCATTGTCTTTTCTCCAGGGACACAGAGCAATGGAAGCCACCAAGAGACCTTCAGCAGACCGGATGCAGCTTTTGAAGAATCCAATTTCTTTTGATTTCCCTCTGGTTGCTATTGTTTTGCTGTATGAAAGCCCGTGCTGCAGACACTCGTTTGTGATTTTTCAAGAGACATTTTTAGTAAAATAACAGACTAAAAATGAGCAGAAAGGTGTCAATATAGAAAAAATTAAAGGTGCAATAATTTATATGGCTAATCTTACCTTCAGATTGAGGAAACCAAACACAAAATGCTTAATGATGGAGTGTCTTCCATGCTGTACCTCAATGTACACTAAAAGAATGGTAAGGCGTATCAGGACAGCCATTTGGCGAGAGGTCCCAAATGGTTCAAACTTTTGACTTCACTAAAATTTGTGCTCATATAGCGTATGTCGGCGTGTGTGAGAGCACGTTTGCGAGTCATGTAAACATTCTAGATAGTGATAAAATAGGAACATTATTGGTATTTTATTGCACCTTTATTTTTTTTATTCCCATTGGAGAGAATAACAGGCTTGAAATCTTGCAAGCAAACTCTAATAAATATACACAAAAATAGTAGTACTTAAGATGGAGTTGCGACGTTTGCACCTCGCTAACTTGTGCAAGTGCATGAAGAATGGAACAAACAGAGGGCTCTTTGAGGTTCGGACTCAGACAGAGCCTTTTCCAGAAGCATTTGCCTTGAGATGAGTGCTGTGGCGTCCATGATGGGAGTTGCACAATAGATTGTCTGGAAGCAGCCCGCGGGGCAAGGTGGCGGATGTATTTCTCACAGAAAATGTTCAGGTCTGAAATTCATGTCACAACGTTGTGGGCTGCCCCGCTGCTGTGTTTTCAGGGAAAATCAGAAACAAAGAGAAAAAACATTCAGTCACATAATATTCATTCAAGTTGATGCATTTAGCGCTATAGTAGAGACTGAACACCGTTTTAAATGGGTACCTAAAAACCGTGGAGTATGAGTTACATACATGGTACTTATTAAATGTCCTACACTCGGATAACGAGTTGCCCAGAACGGAAAGCGGGGTGGGAAGGGGTGGAATACCGGTCTGGAATTATCCTTGCTGTCCAGTATTTCTGCCCCGCCAATTATGCCTTTTCAGGCCTGGAATAGATTAAAATATGCTGGGTCTCAGAATTACTGGGCTCTTTCTCACAAATTTGTCTCGAATTTCAGGCCCTTAACAGTTTACAAATTGTGAGCGTAAAAGGAGGAGTAAACTTGTAATTGTGTGTGGCATGGTTACTCCTGTGTATAATTCACTCTGCTCAACTTGTAGTCTAGCCAATATTTCTGTTAACATTGTATGCCCAGTTCAGTATTTCCTTTAATTCGGTTAAACACACCATAAAAAGTACAATCTTAACATTTAAAAAGCCAATATGACAAAACGTACAATTCACTGTGCAACACAATTTCAAGGTAAAACTTAGTTGTGAAGGGAATTTCGGACCAACAATACAATACTCGTCATACATTTTTTTAAGACCCATAATATTATGAAAGGATAAAAGATTTGGTTAAAACATCCCAAAATTAATATGATTTATAAGCAAGGCAAGTCAACACCTAGATAAAAAGGTATATATGAAAGTGCTATTTTTAGAGAGCATTTGACCTAATGTACCATATTGCCGACAGGTATCTAGTAATTGAATACATCACACAGTCTCTGGTGCTGGTTTTGATTATTCGAAGAGCTATGTGGCGATCCCTAAAAGCAAGACGTTTACAAAGGGGAATAATCCATCGTGAGCGTGGTCATATGCCTTACAAAAAACTTAGCATGTGTTCGCTATTCTCTGGGACTAGACAACCCATCGGACACAGGTTTGTTTTGTCTCCCTTTTTTTGTCCAGGAATGGGTAAAAGAAGCCAAAGGTAATATGCCCAATCTGCATTAAACAGAAGTGCTTGTGTGACAGGGTTGGTAACCACGTTCAGGTATTGCTCATATTCAGGTGCACATTTGGACATCAGGAAGGAGTCTACCAGGGTTCCACGAGAAGCAGCACAGAGTTTTATGCCTAATACATAATTCCAGTAGGATGTTTTCAGCTTCTCCCAAGTATCTTTAGGTAGTGCACAAGGCTGTAGCCACAAACCTTCCAATCCCAATTTAAAGAGCCAATTTTTGAAGTGTACAAGCCAGGGAATCTTCCCAGCATGGTGGCCATGTAGTATAATTCTGATACAGTCCCTGTAGGGACCTAGATCCTCGTTTGTCCAGAGCCTTAGCCAATACTAGATGGGTCTCAACATAGCAATGTCAGAAATCGATCTACACTTTAGGTCGAATCTAATAGGCAGTGTAGGTGCACTGGTTGGGAGTCTCAACAGTCTTAATGAAGGCATTTTCAGCTTTTTCAAAGGTGTTAAGATTACAGTGCCCCCATAAATCTGCTGCATACATGGCTTCACCACAGGCTTGAATCTTGTAAATCTCCATAGGGGGTGGGAGATAGCAAAAGTGGGTGATCTATTGGCTAATCTGAAAATGGACTTGGTTCTTTGCTTACCTGTGCTACCCATCTATGGGAGTCTTACGCCCAATTAATCAAATTCATGGGCCCTACCTACAGCCTCCCCCCCTACGAGTACCTCACACTTGGGTATTTTCCTCCTATTACCAAAGAAGATGTACTTAGTTTTGGTTTTGTTAATATCCAGGCTGTGGTTTAGGTAAAAATTATTAAATGTATCCAAGAGAATAGATAGACCTAATGAGAGGACTTTGATAGCAACTAAGTGTTGCTTAGTTAAAGGAAAGGAGACACAACATTTTATAATACTTCACCTTCAGGGAATCGTTTTCACAGTTTAAAAGATAGGGGACGCAGCCATTTATATACAAGAGAAAGAGTGTTGGGGCTAGAATACCCTCTTGTCCAACACCCCTCCTAATTGGAATATCTTCTTTCAATTCCCCTGCAGGGCACCACCTAACCCTTGCAAAGTTTTCTGTGTATAATGCCTGGATCGGAGACAGTAGTCCACCTAGGACCCCGATCTTGTGCAAAGCCACCCAAAGTTTTGCCCTGGGGGCTAGATGGCATGCTGCTCACAAATCCACAAAGGCAACATACAGCAAACCCGCTGTCAATGTCTACTACCTTCCACTTACCGGACAGGAATCGGACAATCTGGTCTATGGTGCTGATGTTGGATCTGAATCCCGCCTGTAAGTGAGACTACGCTTTGGCAATCCAAACCCGTAGCCTAGATAAAATGTGCATACTGTAGACTTTCTGAATATTGTCAATCAAATGTATTGGTCTTTAATTTCTCAGTGTGGATTATCACCATTTTTGTAAATAGGGATTATTTCTGCTACTTTCCAAGAACTCGGGATTAGTACACCAGCCATCAGTGCATTTGACAAGGAATTTACATAGGGTCCCCAGATCTGTTCTTCGCTCTTGAATACATCTTACCGGTTTTATTGATCGATTTTATATATATTTATGAGTCTTGATTGTGTTGAATGGACTAGGTACTTACAACTGTTTATATATACTGTTTTTTCTTGCTTTTATGGTTTGCACATAAACCGAATAAAGATATTTGACTGACTGACATCTGCTGGGATTCTATCCAAACTAGGAGCTTTGACTGATATATGGGCCTGGATTGCATCAAGAGTTTCATTTAGAGTGAATGGCTTACCCTCCTCTCCAGGAGAATCTGTGGGAAGGCATGGCACAGTCTCTAATATCCCATATCTCAATGTTGCCTCCTCAAAGTGTTGAGAAGTGAATCACCCATACTTCTGGGGGGATATGGCAGTCTGGGCGAGATAAATCTCTATGGTCGTCATGTGTAACCTACAGCCAGAAGCAACTATTGTCTCTAAACCTTACTGCCTCTAATAGATCATCCCATATGCTGGCCACCCACTGGGCTTTGCTGGTTGTAATAGCTGTGGAATATCCCCTTCTAGACTCAATAATGAGTGCTCTTTGGTTACTCTTTAGAGCATCTAATAGGGCCTTCTTGAAGGTTTTGCATGACTCATTAACCAACCATTTACTCTTGGTCTTTGAAATCCTCGTCCACTTTTATAGTCCATTACATACAGGTTATCAATTTTTAAAAATAAAGTATTGTGCATTATCATAATCCACTTGGGCGTTAAAACATGGCGCTCTAGAGTTTGCAGTTCCTCTAAAACAACCTTGTAGATTGCAAATATGGTATCTTTGGCTCTTGAAAGAACTTCCCACTTTACCTTGCATTTATTGGTACTAATCATCACAGCCTTGTGTGGATCAGGAGAGATTAAACTGTGCCTTTCCCTTATCTGTGACTTATCCCAGACAAGAGTCATAGGAAAGTGATCGCCATCATGTCGATCAAACACTGCCATGTCTTTCATTTCATGCCAAATGCGAACATCCAAAAGGATAAAATTTATGTGGCTCTTATAATAACTCATCCTGAACGTTGGCTTTGCATCAGGGTCTGGTGGAAAGCGACCTGTTACATGGCCTCAGACCAACAGAGACCAATATATCAATAATCTGGAGGGCAGCATAACTCATTTTAGGTGGTTTTCTTTGAACACAAAGTCTGGGTATCCTACCAGATTCATCCTTTTCCTTTACCAGTTCCAAGAATGAAGTATAGGGTTTGAAGGATGTATTAAAATCTCCTGCTATGATCACTTTATGGCCAAGGGCAAAAGTTTCCAGAAATGCATTCAAGGTCTTAAGACACAGCGAGGGTTTGGAAATAGGAGTCGACCTGTTATAGATGTTAATCAACAGATATGGAGTGCCCAACTTTGGTTTCAGGCTTAGGGCTAAAAGGTCACAGAAGAATTTCTTAATTGAACACTCAAGTCACATTTTGGACCATATTAAAAGCCCCCCCCCCCGATGGCCTACCTTCCATCGAAGGCAGTGCCTCAATACTATGAATTAAGAAACCCTGCCTATGAACCTCAGTCAGCGCCTAAATCTCTAGAAGATGCAGAAGTCAAAGTCATCTATGAACAATTCCCAGGCCCATCAACCATGTTTGACTGAATCCCAGAAATATTCCAGGAGATAAGGTGCAGAGCAGAGGCTGGATTTGTTGGCACCTGCACAAACCTCTTAGCAGCCACTCTGTTTGCGACGAATTTGGGGTCAAATTAAGAACATCTGTGGTCCCCTTAATAACGGAAACAGGGGTGGGCTCTTCTTGCCTTGGACCTGGGTAGGGAGCCTCTCTGGTAAGTTAATCAACTTGCTCCAAAACCTCAAACCAGTTGGACACAGGTACACTATAGCGCCCGATCGACATTGCTGGCTAAAGATGGGAACACTTGGGCCTCTTTAGGGAGGTAGTGATGAAGAGATAGGAGTAGCGCAACCAATCCACAGTGGCGGTTAATAAAAGTACCCCAAGGGGAGTGGATCAACCCTAGTTTGACTGACTTAAATATGTGCCGCACTGGCTAGCAATATTTGTACCAGTGAGGGGTCTTTAAAATTCACGATGACACAGTTCACTGGATGGTCCTTTGACTCTTCCCCAATCCAGCACACTCTACGAGTAAGGATATTATTGGCCAGGGAAGTGGGGATATTCATATACTTGGAGAGCCAGTTCAGACACTTGAAGCCAAGCTTTCCTATGCTTCTTTCCGCTCTTCAATCAGTTCCGGTACTACTGACAAAATTACCACATAGGGGCACGCTGCCAGAGGTAAGTTAATAGCAGGAAGATTACTAGTTTATTGCGGAGGTACATCTGCCCCCTTCAACCAATGCTGCCCCCCTGATAGTGAAGTTGCCCTGGTTGCAGACCCCTTCCCGGCTTGACCCCTGTATTCAATATATTCGGACTGCTAGTTGGTCTTTGGGTAGTGGGAGCAGCTTCCGTAAAAACAATGCTCATCTTGTTTTTTTCCAGTTTCTGGATCTGAGGGAGGTGAAGATGAAGGAGGAGCAGGATCTACTCTGACATTTGGCCGAGGGGATGATAGTCTGGGTTTAGAGACGTCATTCAGTTCTCAATCGATCTCTGACAAGCGAGCCACAACAGGTGAACATTCACTTCTAATAATCCCTTCTAGTCTGCCAACTAGATCCTCTACTAAATCAACTACCCATTTCGGTTTTGTCCACCCCACATCACAGTCGAGAGTAGCAGTAGCAGAGGTGGTGGGTGGTGATTTAACAACAATGCTGCTCTTTGGCTGTTTGTTGCAGGCAGATTTTCTCTGGTTTTTTGCAACTTGCCTGGGTTTTCCATATACGATTTTGGGGGTGAGTATCTGCTGGGTGGTATCAGCTGGAGGGCCACCATGGAACATAGCAACCCCCCCGAATACTTCCTGACGGAACAGACACACAGGAGCCAGGAAGTGAATGTGCAATATCCCTTGGGCCCAAGGAAAGTCTCTTTTCACTTAGTTCAATCTCAGAGGCTACAACCCTGATCCCCCTCTGGAGCAGAAGGTCTAGCAAGGTTGTCCTGTTAGAGTGGGCCACTCCTGAACACCCTCCAGCCCCCTCATCCCCCCAGCGCATTTGCGCTTGCCCATGGGAATTTCACAGGACTACGCAGTAGTAGGACCACTCAAATGGAAGAATGAGGCATAAGACAAAAGCATAAGATAAAAGCAGGGTCGAAGGCAAGGTCCGGTGGGAACAAAGTCTGGGTGGAAATGAGATGAGAATGTAGTCAATGCCAGGGGATAAATCAGGTGGCAATGTGACAATCTAACATTGCATGTCAAATATCTTAATTATCCAAGAACTTAAACATACGTGACAATCATGAAATGTACGGTGTAAAATTCATTTAGGCAGTGGGCTGGCAAATAACACATGCCCAATAATAAACTACTGACACTAATAAAAGTACTAACATCACTCACCCTGTGCACTGTTTATGACCTCACACATTCCACCACAAACATCATCTCTGGTGACAACCAACACAATGTGACTAATATCATACATAGCGATACCAAAGGAGATGATGGTATCGCTTTGTTCGCCCGGAGTTGGCAGGGTATGCCCAGACGTGGGTCCTTTGTTCGCCCGGAGTTGGCAGGGTATGCCCAGGCGTGGGTCCCTTGCTCACTCTACCACTGGATTCAAGATAGCCTGGCTGATGAGGATTATGAATCCGAAACCGGCCCCAGGATGCTTGTTTCCGGTCCAGGGAAGATATGGCTTGGCAGTTCGGGCTGGACTGTTCCCATGGGGCACAGGGTCAGACTGATTTGCATATGGGCATGTCTGAACTGGGGTGGTGGAGTGAGCTAAAGAATGATGATGGATTAAACCCAGATCAGTTGACTGGGGGTGAGTGTTTGATTTGCTCAAGCACTCCGTCCATCATCCCCTTTGGTAACGCTTTGTTGGCAGGGTATGCCCAGACGTGGGTCCCTTGCTCACTCTAGCACTGGATTCAAGATAGCCTGGCTGATGAGGATTATGAATCCGAAACCGGTCCCAGGATCGTTGTTTCCGGTCCAGGGAAGACATGGCTTGGCAGTTCGGGCTGGACTGTTCCCATGAGGTACAGGGTCAGACTGATTTGCATATGGCCATGTCTGAACTGGGGTGGTGGAGTGAGCTAAAGAATGATGATGGATTAAACCCAGATCAGTTGACTGGGGGTGAGTGTTTGATTTGCTCAAGCACTCCGTCCATCATCCCCTTTGGTATCGCTTAATATCATACACAGCATCATTGGTTGCCCATTATATGGGACATCACAGAAAGATCTAAGGTTACAATATCAATGCTTGCTATTAGGTGTTATTTCATTGAAAATTCCAACATGCTCGACAGCTCCCAGCACGGCTTTCGATCAGCTCACAGCACTGAGTCTGCTCTCACTGTTGTGACAAACAAAATTCGATCTGAGGTTGACAGGGGACACCCTTCGCTGCTTGTGTTATTAGATCTCACAGCAGCTTTTGACACCCTGTCCCCGTCAATACTGATCTCCAGGCTCAAGGACATCGGATTAGGAGGCTCTGCCCTTAGTTTACTCTCCTCCTTTCTCCATCACAGGGAGCAGAGAGTACAAATGGGCAACTTCCTCTCCGATCCCCAAAAAGTGCAATGTGGGGTTCCTCAGGGCTCCTCGTTGAGCCCTCTACTGTTTAACATCTATGTCACTCCACTTGCACAGGTGGTAAGATCCTTTGGCCTGGATGTGCTATCGTATGCTGATGACACACAGATCTTGGTATCCATCACCCAGCCAGTTTGTGAGATTGCTCCCAAGTTTAGAGCCTGTATGGAAGCAGTCTCCAAATGGATGACGTGCAATTTTTTAAAACTAAACGGCGAAAAAAACGAAGTTATGGTCTTCGGAGGGAGCCAAGATCTCTGGTCGAAGGATTGGTGGCCTACGTCCCTGGGAGATTGTCCGACCCCCACTCCTATTGCTAAGAACCTTGGAGTACAAATTGATCCTGCCCTTTCTTTTGACCCCAGGTAAACAGGACAGTGTCAACTTGTTGTGGCACTATTAGAATTTTAAAGAAAATTGCCCCTTACCTATCCTTGGCAGCCCGGAAACAAGCAACAGCTGGCCTAGTACTATCGAGGCTAGATTATTGTAATGCCCGTTACGGCGGCATCAATAAAGGTTCGATCCATCGCCTCCAAATGGTACAAAATGCGGCAGCCAGATTGGTCTTAAGCCTACCTCGGAGAGCATCTGTAACAATTGCCAGAAGGGACCTTCACTGGCTTCCGATTCCATCTAGGATCTCTTTCAAAATTCTCTGTCTGGCCCATGGTGCTATCCATGGCACAGGATCTGAAGGCATTAGATCTCTCTTGTGTGCCTACACCCCCATTAGAACTCTTCGTTCATCTTCGAGGAATAGGCTTGTGGTTCCTAGGTTTGGTAAGGTTAGATGGGGAGGTAGAGCCTTTTCCACCTTGGCACCCAAGCTGTGGAACCTCCTCCCCCTTGAGCTTACCAGTCAATCATCCTTAGCAATATTTAAAAAACTACTTAAGACCTGGCTTTTCTCTCAGGCATATTAGGCTCTTGCTCTCCCAATGGCCTTTTGGTCTAGTTATCTGGAGTCTGGATTTTCATGTTTGTCTGTATTGCGCCTTGATGCCCCTTGGGGCTAAGTTTTGCGAGGTATAAAAATGCCATTCATTCATTCATTCATTATTGCTGCAACTGTATCGACTGGTCACTACTGATCTTTATGCAGCATTTAATACAGGTTGTCACAGGTTTCAAGAAAAAACAAGTGTTCCACGCTCATCTATGTAATCATGATCACCATCATCATTGATCACAGGACTACTTATAAGGCACTATTTAAAATAGGCAGAACATCCAAGGAACAAAGTAGAATTTTAAAGATATGGCTTAGAAGTGTGTAAACATATTGTGCTGCTTTCAGTACATCTTGGGCAAATGACACATTTATTTGGGCATGTCCCTCCAGCACTTGTACACATATGTGTAGGCAATTGGTAGTGATCAGTTGTAATGAAGCCTTTTTTTCTTTTTAACAGATGTGTTGATTAGCATATCATAAACACTTCACATGTGCAAAGACATCCATTCACAGTCAATGCTACAACCATTTTACCTTTAATATTGCTGTAAAACATCTGTTTTAGCTTCATGGTTTTAAAGTTTACCTAAATAATAATTTTATGTCACAGTATTAGGAGATAATAAACAAAAATCAACGTTCTACGTGGGCATTAACCCCTTCCACACTCATGTCGAGCTCAGCTCGTCATAAGCCACGGTTCTCGTGTGCTCATGACGAGCTGAGCTCGTCATGACTGTTAGAACGCTCGCACGCTGGGCAAATTCCCCTGCCTTGCGAGCGTTCTAATGAAACGGGTGTGGTCAGGACGAGCTCAGCTCGTCATGAGCACAAGAGAACCGTGGCTCATGACGAGCTGAGCTCGTCATGAGCACCGGGGCGCTGTGCGCGCTCCCCCTCCCCCCAGCACGGCAGGGGAATGACCCCAGCAGCCAAAGGGTTAAAGGAGAATTTAGTAGTAGTCTGTGAGATTCTTACCTAGATATTGTACAGTTAATTAAATGGAATTTTAAAATGGCTTGTATTTCTACTTGACATGTATCAGTTTATTTTGAAAGTGAATATTTGGATAATGTCACTGGCCCCTACTAAATTCTCTTTTAATTCATCACCCTGTTGGAACATTGTTTTCTTTGTTTACATTTAGGCTCGATTTACTGTAGGTATATGGGTTGCCGCTGTATTTCTTGACATAGCATTATGTGATGCCACTGCTGTCATGTATGATGTCATGTGGGTGGTTGCGATCAGTTAAGAGTAGGAATTATAGTCGCATAGGTTGCAGGGCAAGCAAATTTCAGTGTGAGTCTAACCATTATCTTCTTTCAGTGTATTACTGATAAAATTAGGAAGATCTTAGAATCTAGCCATAACAACATTTAAAATAAGTTTTCGATGCTCCCCATAAAACTTAAGTTAAAGGGATTTTAAGGTCTACCATCTATACATCAATGACATTTGAAATTCAGCGTGGTGTCTGACTAATCTAACAGCCAGCTAATAAATAATTAAAACTTACAAACTATATGGGGGCACTTATAGTAAAGTCACATTATGATATGATGCCAGAAAATGAATGATGGTTGTCTCTGGGGTAACATAACAAGAATCAACTTACTTCTTGATCTGATATAGCAGTCATTACAGTTAAGTAAACCATTTCTGATCCGGACATCTGTCCCAGAAGTTGTGTCTCCAAGCTGTCCTTTGCAAATTCCACACTGTCAAAGGAAGCAGAAGAGAATGAAAAAAGTTCATATACTGTGGATCAACACACACACACACACACACACACGGAGGGTAGCAGTTTTGAAATATCTTAGTATACTGCAGATTACTTTCCTCTAAGTTGTCTTCACAAGTTTTCACTTAAAACGTGCGAGTTCACTGCAGTCCCCAATTCTTGATGCCATTAAAGCTGTACACTAGGTGAGTCACCTTTTGGAACTTGTGCCTTGCGTGAGTCATAATAATAGTTTCTAATGGTAAAAAACGTACGCAAAAACATCCAGTACGTCACCCCATGTAGTAGAAGAAACTGCGGGAAGGAGTACCCCAATATAAAATGCTGTCTAGAGGCTGTCTTAGTATATAGCAACCACAATGGCTTAAGTACTTCCCATCACAGTTCCATGTTCTGGTGTGAGTCTCCCTTCCTAGAGTGGGTGGATCTTCTGGATGTGGACTTGTGCTATCTATGCCTAGACCTAGACCTAAGAGACACTTATGTGACACTGCTTTAGCAAAACCATCTTGCTGAAATTCTTCTGGGGGTCACCTGTGGTTTTCTGAAAATGTAGGAATCAAGCACTTTCATCCCATTTTGTTATCTTTTGACATATATTTTCTTGCATTGAAAATGCAAAAAATGAGAGACTGAGACAATGTATCAGAAAATATTCGGATTAAACCCCTTTGGAGACAAAAAGATCTTGTAGAAAACTAGGGCTTCATCACAAAATACGAAACTTCTAAATAAATTCAATTGTTAAAGGCGTTTTCCACCACCGAAACGAACAAGTCAGACAAACCTACCTGAAAGCACTGTATGTGGAAATAAAGACTGAGTGTTTCTATGATCATGGCAGCTCCTTTACCAAGAGGAAGTTGACAAGTAGAGCACAGTTTCTTTCCACTGACAGCCCTAGTAGAAAGAAAAGACACAAACAAATATGTACAGGAGGGCACACCACTGTTCACACCAACACATTCTGTTTGCTCGGTCAGCGATTTAACAGCATATTTTGATGACGGCTTGACCATGCGCACCTTGAGTGCAGTATTGTGACTCCTATAGGCCTTTACCCGTGATTAATGGGGACAATAAGATTTTCACTGAAATTCTGGCCCACCTTTGTCGTTGCTCTCCACAATAGTCAGGCCAATCCGGGTTAATCTTGGCCGCTCAACTTCCCACAACATACGTACCATCTTTGCGACCATGCAGCATCTAGACCCCCAGGTGTCAGCAGTCGCCACCCTCCTCCATGCTACGCAGACATTCGATTCTCTTGAATGGACCTATCTAGTCACACTGTTAGAGCTGCTTTGCCTAAGCTCCAGATTTTTTTTTGTCAGATACGCCTCCTTTATACTTCACCCACTGCCCACGTGTTGCTCAATAGTGTACTGTCTGGCCCGTTCCCGGTGGTACTCGGCAGGAGTGCCCATTCTCGCCCCTCCTCTTTGCCAAAAGAGATAACACGAAAGGTACAGCGTGTTCAAAACTCCGCGGCTAGACTTCTCTGCCACGCTCCCAAATTTTCACTCACTTCCGGACTGTTGGCGGACCTCCACTGGCTGCCTTTAGAGAAACTGGTTAAGTTCAAAGCCCTGACCTACATGTTTCACATTAAGCATTCACAGTCACCTAGCTACTTGCTACCTTTGGCTTGTCCCTATGTTCCCTCCCGTAGTCTTAGATCCTCCACCCTTGAAAAATTTCGAGTCCCTAAAATTAGGCTGTCCCGCATGGGGGCCTCTCCTTTTCCTACTTAGGCCCCACCCTATGGAATACCCTTCCTCTACCTCTCCGTATGCAACCTAACTTTCTTGCATTCCCCAGATCCTTGAAAACATGGCTCTTCAGCCAATAGGCTGCTCTATTCCTGGCTGTTCCTGTGCAGCGCCGTGAAACCCTTTTGGGTAGCTGTGTGCTGATATGAAAAAAAAATACAAAATAAAGCAATAGAGCCATTGGCGGCTCAGTTATGACATCATGCCAATTGTGACCAGAATCGGCAAGAGAACCTGGCCCTACTGACCCGCAAGATCATTCGCTTTGGTGGCTTCTCTGGTATTCTGATCAATTGGTCAAAATCTATATTATTCCCCCCTCACTGATGGCACACAGCATTTCCCCATAAAAATACCAGTTCAAGTGGGCAGCTGGGCTAGTGTGATACCTGGAGATCTGGCGAAGTCGCAATCTGCATAAACTCTGGAGGCCTAATTACGGCCGCATGATGTCCTGGTTTGAAGACAGAGTTCCAATTTGGACCCGCCTGCCTTTGTGGCTGGATGGATAAATAGCGATCACGAAGATGGGCATCCTATCTACGTTTTTATGCCTTTTTCTTAACGTGCCCGTCTCCTTCACAACCCAAGTTCTGTACCGTTTGCGCTCCATTTTAATTAAACTCACCTAGGCAGGCAAATAGCGACACATTAAGTGAGAGAGCCTAACAATACTGCTCACCCAGGGTGGCCTTGGCACACCTGATATGACGCTCTATGCGCCCAGGCGCAATATCTGCATTATTGGCTATACAGACGCCCTTCCAACTTCACTTGACGGTTGAGGCAGACTGAGAGGCGCCCTGGCCACTCAGCAGTGCCCTTTATTTACCCTACAGGACCCCCCACGGCAGAGGTGGACACCGGTGGATGCGTGAGATGGGCATGGGACAATTGCGAAATGCGAAAATACCTCATCTATACGCACCTTCTATTTCACTCGGGTGTAATCCCAGGCTGCCCCCCTTGATGTGTGCGGGTGACAGAATGTGTGCCCAAGAGCAGGGCCTTGGGGTTGTCTCTAATCTCTATCCAGAGGATGAATTTCTTTCCCCTTTTGTGACATTATCCACTTCCCGCACCACTGCCTTGGCGGTGCTTCTGTACCATCAAATCCGGGGCACCTGTCGCACTATATATATAACAGTTTACCTGCACCTCCTACGACACTTCCAGCCTTGGAGCATACATTGACCAATTCTTCACCATGCAAGCTAGTCACTAGACTATACTCTGTCATTCAGACATTCGCGCCAGTCACCACACCGACAGCCCGCATGACTTGGCTAATGGATACAGACCCCCTCCCCATCACGGATGCCCAGTGGATATACTGCTGTGTTCAGACAGCATTACTGTCGCTCAACTACAGGCAGAAAATTATTCATTTTAAGTTCCTACACCACCTCTATGAAACCTGACATCTTCTCAACATTGGGCTTGTTGCTGATGCATGAGGTGCGCCTCTCCACAAGCCATCTTCCTGCACCTGGCATGCGGATGCCCAAATGTACGTTTTGGGAGGGGTACTCTCCCTTATAAGAGATATTAATAGTCATACTATACTTTTCGCCGCCCTAGTGGCCCTCCTGGGTTATGTCAAAGATGTCCCTGCGGGCTCCCGCCGCCTAACCGACATCCTTTTTTTCTTGGCTAAGAGACGTGAGGCCATTCACTGGTGCAGACGAACTTCCCTCGCTCTGGCCGTTTGGCTGTGAGACACGGTGTATTGTCAGAAACATATGTCTAACTTCTGTGACAGCATGCCCCATGATTCAGCCCTAAAGATATTTTGGAACCATTTCTCACATATATGCTCTGCAGGGATACACCCGTGCTATCGCCACAGAAAATTGCACTCTAGGTCAGCCTGCTGCCCTCTGCCATGACACGCTCCCCCAATTTCACGACAAGGCCACAGCTGCCTCATCCCCAGTCACGAGACCTGATACCTGGCCTCCCCCACAACGCTGTTTCTGTATCTCTGACTTGGGCAGCATAGTGCATTGTTGAAGGTTTCGGCCCTAAGGGCTGTTTTGTGTTACTCGGTGAACATGTGAGGGAGGAACTGCCTTGATGCTGTTAATACTGTACTTCATATTAAATCGTGCTTATCCCCTCCATCCCACTCTCATTCCATACTCTCGCCTATTCCCGCCCCCTTTCCTCAACCCCTGTTTTGAAGTTGTGATAATTGACATCTGTTATCTCTATAAATCCCAATCAAAATAAATATATCCCCAAAAAAAAAGTTTCCTTGAACATGCCCCCTCATTCCGTACCCCTTTTGACATCAAATAGAAAGAAGCAGCTGGTCATCTTTGAGTACCCAAGTATTTTAAGGACAAAACCAACATTTTCCTACATAGAGACAGACTCCTTGTATTTGCTCCCCTGAAAGCGGACTGTTCAATTCAAGGCAGGGGTGGTTTGATAAGATGTTTTCTTTTGTCTCTCAACCGTCTTCATCATTTCGCCCTATGAGTGTACATTTGTGCCTCAGTGATGCATAAGTGGTGATTTTACTGTGAAGAGTTTATTCTAAATATTTTGTTAACACCCTGGGATTTTCTGGTCTTTTGGAGTTATAGATCAGTGGTATCACTGATCTACAACTCCGATATTCATAAATGAACAGATTCAAATAAAAAGAATGCGGTCATTTCTAATGCGCTCTAAAAATTCTATCTAATGTCAACTTCATTTTCTACAGAAAATTCTGGAGGAACAAGGGACAACTTAACCCCATAACTATGTAAAGACAAAAAAAATTCACGTGACCTATTTGAAACCAGGCATGTATAATGAAGTGACCAAGCATGTGTAGTTAAGGAATGTGTCAGCACACAGACATTCTTAGCCTTTTCCATCAACGATCCACTTCTACTCCAAAGCTTGTGTAACGTAAGTATTCGGCGTACGTCACTGGAATAGATGTACTTAACCTGAGTTAACTATTGGATCTGTCATCGTGTTAATCATCTAAATCAGTGAGATGTGTGCTACGCGGGTCCTCCGGCTGTTAAATTCAACACATGATGGGGTTGTTCCATCAGTTCATAGCAAAACTCTTCATGCAGACAGATGGCACCCAACTTACATGAACTTCTCCTTCAATATCTTATTCTAAGATCAAATGATAACTGTCTGTAGTATCATTTCAAAATGCACGAAAAAGAGGGAGTGGAGGATGGAGGTGGAGCAGAGAAAAAGTTCCAGAGGGTTAGGAGGGCAAGGTGCAAGAAATGTCAGCCTCCCCTCTTGTAGTCAGAATCTTGTCGCATCGAATAGTAGTATAAAGATCAGAGCGGCTGAGGAAGAATGTTCTCAGTGGTCCTGGAGCGGAGACAGGAAGGTCCTTTTTCATGGCCAGCTTTTAGATTAATGCACAGTTTTAAACGTCATTTAACCATCTACAGGCAGCTGGTGTCGCTCCCCGAGTTGATGCTTATGCGGTCAGGGGGCTCTATGTTCAATAAGGGCCTTACCGCTTTGTTTCCTATTGCTTGGAGCATGTTGATAAGGAGCAGAAGAGTCCAAAGTAAAGAGAGTTACACTTTTCCAGCATGGAGAGAATGATTGCTCTGATCACAGGAAAGGAAGTGGCAGGATTTTCAAACAGAATGAGTAAGTAATTGCATGTTTAATTTGATGATTTATTTGCGGGTTTGTGGATAAGGGATCATTAAATGAATGGATGGGTTGGTTTGAGTCATGCAGTAATTAGCGGGGAGGAGAAATCCTAAATTAGACCTTCGCTTGTCTTGGAGGTTCTGGTAAGTATTAAGAGCCGAGTGCTGCGAGCACAAATCTGGTGTTCAAGATATAGGCTCCGGATTACTGAAATGATGGGCTTTACAGGGTAATAAACAGGACAATACATTAAAAGAAAGGATAAGTTGCTGACCCACTTGCATTGGAAAAATGATGTAGACGCTATAAAAAGAACACTGCAACTGAGGTAGAAGTGGTCTAATGCAGTGCTCTTGATATAGTACATTTCTGCTTAGCTACGTCAACAGAAAGCTCCTTTAGCAGAGGCATTGCAGCACGAGGAGGTGGATGGAGTGTTTGCAGCAGCCAAGCAATCGCCTCAAGTATTGCTGTGAAGGACATGTAGATCTTCCAGCAAGCCTTGCCTGTGTTGTTCCTCCATCCAAGAGCTTGCAGCCTGAGCTGAAACGATGATCTCACCATAGCAAACTGCTCGCTTTGGCAGCAATGTACAGTGGTCTTCCAGTAACCACAGCTGTTACGCAGCAGTGCCTCTTTATACAAACTTTCTATTGGACTGCGTGGTCTTCTTTAAATTTAGGATGCTTTACAGGGGAGGATCTGGCCCGATCCCCAGCGGTCATAAAGCAGGGCCGGCGAGACGATGACTGCTACCTTTTAGGAGGAAGGAAAGGAATTCCTACAAAACAAATATTATAAAAATCTGAACAATGATATACGAATTTCAGTTTCAACACAATGATTATTCAGCAGTAGCAGAGTCGTTGGATGTATTTTTTGATGTTCAATCTTTATTGAATTCTTCGAAACATGTAGCCAACGCGTTTCGTCCTCCACGGACTTCTTCAGGGCAAAAAATCATGAGCTTCTCATCAATGTGTAGATAATCCTTATTTTCAATTGGGTGGTAATTTAAGATGGCAGTTCTTTTCTTAGTATGTCAATGTTCTTGGTAGATTCTAGTTATTTGAGGTAAATTTGCCAATATGATAATGGTTTAAAATATCACTCAAGCCGGCTCCATCGCGTGGCTCCTTCGTTTGAGGCGTATAAGCCTACGCCTCAAACGAAGGAGCCACGCGATGGAGCTTGGTTCTCCGCGATATCTCGCTGCCATGCTTGTCTGACCCGGAGCGGGACCTACTGGAAGCTCCGCTCACGGCTGATGAAATTGCGACCGCTATCCGATCGATTCGCTCCGGGAAGGCCTCGGGCCCTAATGGACTCCCCATCGAGCTTTACAAGCTCCGTCCCGACGTACTGGCGCCGTATTTGCGATCGATGTTTTTGGAATCCCTAGAGAAAGGGTCTCTTCCTCCTGATCAAAGGCTGGCCTCCATAGTGGTTATCCATAAGGAGGGTAGGCCGCGTGACCGCTGCAAATCTTTCAGACCTATTTCCCTGATCAATGTTGAACCTAAGATCCTGGCCAAAGTTCTTGCTACTCGTTTGATATCTGTTATAGGAGATCTTGTTCACCCGGACCAATCCGGCTTTATACCACATCGCAATACGGCACTTAATCTTCGGCGCCTTCATGGAGTCCTAGCGCGAGCCGAGACTCTGCGGGAGTCGGCCATCTTGGCGTCCCTAGACGCCACTATGGCGTTTGATACGCTTGAGTGGCCTTATCTTTGGGCGGTCCTTTCTAAATTCGGTTTTGGGCCCGCCTTTATCCGTTGGGTGCAGCTGCTTTATGCTGGCCCTTTTACCCAGGTAGTGGTGAATGGGCGTGTTTCAGCCTCCTTTGCGCTTGGTAGGGGTACGCGCCAGGGCTGTCCTCTGTCCCCACTTCTGTTTGCTCTTGCCTTAGAGCCATTGGCGGCTTGGTTGAGATGGGAACCATCCTTGAAGGGTATTAGATGGTCTCCGGAATTTGAAGACCGTATATCTCTGTACGCGGATGATATACTCTTATACCTTACGTCGCCCCGGAAGTCGTTGATCGTCCTTTTCGACGTTTTGACTTCTTTCAGTAAAAATTCCGGTCTAGTCATCAATTGGTCAAAATCTTGCGTTTATGTTCTTTCCGGCGATGCTCCCCTCTTGCCACGTGGATGTCCTATCTCGGTGGTGCTCGAGGGATTCAAATATCTGGGAATCTTTGTTACCCTAGACCCTACGCTTCGTTACGAGCGCAATTTGTTGCCCCCTCTCTGACGTCTTCGGGCGGATATAGAAACATGGAACAGACTCCCTCTCTCTCCCCTGGGTCGAGCGGCGTTGTTTAAGATGATGTCGCTCCCCCGATTTCTCTATGCGCTTCAAAACACGCTTGACGTAGTACCAGCTGGGTATTTCCGGGAGATTGAATGTCTACAGCGACAGTTGATATGGGGGGCCGTTCTCGTATTGCCCTTTCGAAGCTCACGCTCCCTTGGTATGATGGCGGCATCGCACTCCCGGACATCCGTCGCTATTATTGGGCCTCTCAGTTAGGGGCCATCAACCACGGCACCTATGCTCATTCACTAAACCCGGCCTTTGCGATGGATAAATGGTTGCTGCCCGGCGGCGATTACAACAGGGATTATACGCGACGTCAGCCAGTAGATCTCTTACGGGTCCCACTAAAACAGCGGTGCAGGTGTGGTATCGGGCTACGGCGGCCACGGGATGGGCTGACAGACCGACCCGGGCTACTCCACTCTATGCCTCGGATAAACTTGGCTCCCTTTGGCAATCGAAGGGATTCGATCGGTGGGACATGATAAGGATCAGCAGGGTCGATGATATATGAATCGCGTGCATGCGGTAATGAGTGAGGTTACGGGTGTACGGCTGATGCCTGAAGTGCGGAGGTGCTTGCTGAACGTCTGGGAGCCGAATGATTACAATATGGCGCAGCTTCGATGGGCGACCTTGGGTAACATGATCGCCAAGCGTGACATTGCCCAGCTATGGGGCGCCCAGAGGCCTCCGACAGTCCTAGTGTGGAAACAAAACATGGATTGGTGCATGTTTCGAGAAAAAACGGTTTATGTTTCCCGTGGCACACCTGGCAAATGGGGGAAAATCTGGACTCAGTGGAACACATACCGTGGTGATATATGTGCTCCCCCCCATATCGGAATGTGATATTGACTTGTCTTCCTCCCAACCTGATGTTTCCTCCGCAGGATTATAGATGTTTTGTATACTTCTGGTCTCCTTTCCCCCCCCCCCATCCCCCCGATTTACTGGTAGCAACGATATCTGATTTACGTTTGTACCCCCCCCCCCCCCCGCGAGCCGAATGGTGACACAATTCTATTGTAATGCCTTACCATGTTTTGTTTTTCTGTTTTCTTGTTTTTATTTTCAATAAAAAGTTTCAACAAAAAAAAAGAATGCTTTTAAGTTTAGTATGAGTAACATATTAAGACATGGCAGTCAGATTCCAAGTACATTTCTTGATAAAACTGTTGTCAGGTTTCTCTATTCCTACATCAAGTGATACAATCAGCACTAAAGGTAAAAGGGATAGAAGAATTTATATTAAGATTTACAGAACAGTATAAAACGGTGGGTGGGCATGAAGGATACCGCTATTTAATTTTTTTAAATTGTATTTAGGGTACTTATAGGGCAGAGACCAAACCCTAAAAACCAGTAGCATGATGCATGTAGCAAAGAGGAATACAGAGTAATGTGAGCATATATTATAAAGTTGATACACTGCACATTCAAATTGAGCAGTCACTAAACAGTTGTCAGGATTGATGGAAAGCGCATTAAGAAATTAACCAATCAGAATAATATGATGAATAAAAAAAAAGGTTGGCGAGGGAAGAGTTTGAGGGAACATTTTCAGTTCCATTCAAAATTGGAGGTCGGTGTCCAGTCCCAGATGAGGGTACAAGTCCCTGCTGGAGTTCCTGTCTGCAAAACACACAGGATGATGGACGGAATGTTGAGCATTGGCAAAACATTCACCCCCAGTCACAGATCTGGGTTTAATCCATCGTTATTTTGCTCACCACGCCACCCCAGTTCAGACATGGCTATATGCAAATCAGTCTTGACCTTGTGCCCATTGGGCGCAGGGTCAAGAATGATTTGCATATGGCTGGGTCCAAACTGGAATGGCATGGTGAGCAAAAAGACGATGGATTTAGGCCCAGATCTCTGTACTGGGGTGAATGTATGACATTGTTCTGCATTCTGTCCATCAATAGTTCTTTTTGCATTTGTCACCCTGAGTGGGACGGGTATGCTCAGACGTGAGTCCCGTGCTCTCCATGCCACTGCAATCAAGGTATCCTTGCTGAAGAGCGATGAAACCACGAAACCGGTTATAGGATGCTTGTTTCCAGTCCAGGGAGGACCTGGCCTGGCAGTTCGGGCTGGACTGTTCCCATTGGGCGCAAGGTCAAGACTGATTTGCATATGGCTGGGTCCAAACTGGAATAGCATGGTGAGCAAAAAAACGATGGATTTAGGCTCAGATCTCTGTAGTGGGGTGAATGTATGACATTGTTCTGCATTCTGTCCATCAATAGTTCTTTTTGGAGTTCCTGTCTGAGCATTGGCCGTGGATGGGCGTTAAAGGACAAGAGGACAGCTAACAAGTATGCATTATACATAAAGAAAACTCTTTGCATTGATTTAGCTGATGGGCTGAGAAGGATTTAATTGCATGATGGTTGAATTGAGGCTGTTAAGGGAACCAAACAACAGTTCTTATTAACCTTTCATACCTTCCGGGTGAGTGGCATTGTGGCGTTGGAGAACACGGACTGGACAGCCCAGATTTGATATTCTCATGGGATCCATTTCTGTAATACAAATGAAAAATGAATACAGTTGAAATGCATATTGAGGCACTAAGTTAAATATGACTGGGAATACAAAGTGCTGTTCAGGCACTGCTATGTGTACAGAGATTAACATCACGAGATTAACATCACGTGCAATGCAAAAGGATATAGATTTGTAAGACTAGAAGATTTTGTTAAATTCACTTATTTAAACATGCCAATTTGCTCATTAGCATTTGACACACTTCTAGTAAAGCCTCCTCCATTTAAGACTACCTTAAGATTAATGGAGGAGTGTCGCTATCCGCCGCCAAAAAGTGTACAAGCCCACAATCTAGCACTGGATTAATGCAGTTGCCGAATTTATGAACCTAAGGGCAGGGTGCGATACCAATTTTCTTGTTTGGATTACTAGTTAATAAGGGTCAAGAATATTATATCCGTTGAAACAGTTGGAAGAGGTCTGAGTCCCAGGTGCATCCATCCTGAGTATTGGTGGTATGGGGTATTATGGGACAGGAGAGCAGCTGGCATGTAAACAATGCACATAAAGAGATTCCTCTGGAGTGATTGCACTTACGAAATGACTAAGATTTAATAAGCTTTTTGAACTTAGTTTTTTAGGCCATTTTCATTGAGGTGAGAGGCCAAACCTCCCAAAATGCCATGTTTTCGTGTTTCGCCTTGAATGAAACACTACTTATAGAACTGGTGACCAAAAACTCGTCTAAAGGTGTTTAACTAGTTTGTTCAGTGGGATGATTAACTAATGATACAAATACGAACATAGGAGAAATGGGAGTAGTGAGTTACACACCACAGTGCATTGCTGCTGTGCAAATGCAGCATACTAGTATAAAGACACTTAGTCACAATTTCCTGTACGTTATTTAACGTTTTCATAAATTTGTGGATGAGGGGGAAGTGAGAACAGACACACAAGTGTACCCTGAATCAATTTAATAAAGGCATCTGCAAACCATGATACATCTGCACAGATGCAGAATTCGAGACCCCATTGGATACTGGAGTCACAAAAACCATACCGGCATAAACAGGAAATTGCCTAGCCATCCCAAGACAGCACATTAGACAGTGTGGCTACACGACTGAGACAGCTGTGAATGTGGCTCCTAAGGGGGTATACGTGTCTAGGCATTTCCCCAACATTGCTGGCACATGGCTGAAAGAGCCCATGGAGGTCTGCCTGTTCCAAGCTGCTGGCGGCAGCTTCCCAGGAAGTCAACAGGAAGGGTTCACAAGTGTCAGAATGTGTTCGATTACATTGTCTGTGGTACGCCTAAGGGTCGCAGGAATGGTGCGTCCCACTGGAGACATGCATTGAGCTAATTCCTGAGTATTGATGAAATCTGCTTCTAATTGATGGTTTGCTTATTGGAATTTGATATTTAGGAGACTGCAGGACCTAGAATTTAGGATGCCACAAAACTGTGTTAGAGTTTTTGGGGTCACAAGACTTAGGGTGGAGGTATCATGAGACGGCGGAACTTTTTTTCCATGTAAGGTCTCCTTTATTTGGGGGCAGGGTCTAGGGCTTGTGCATATTACAGGGAGAGTAGTTCTACTTTTGTATGGTGGGCTGCTGGGGTTATGTTTATTTCGATTTTCGCCTTTCACCTAAAACATAGTGAATGTAGTACTAAATTCATTATTTCAATTTAGGGATAGGTCCTCCTCAATAAATTGCTATAGCTGACTGCCCAGCCATTGAGACAAAAAGTAAATATACCCCTGTACGGTTATTTACATGGGAGATTAAGTTTGGTGTGCACGCTGCTGGTTTGATAATTTATATACCGTAGCTATAAAAAAGCACACCCGTTTGTGTTTGTAGAAATCAATTTGTTTTATATCACTGTCATGCTGCAAGTTGAAGTTAAAGCAGACGTTAGATCTTGGGATCCTGCCAACTGGCATTTATATCCCCAAGGTATGATCTGTTGGAGGTCAATATCAGTAAACTAATCCATGAAACTAGGAAACAACTTAAACCTGGCATGCTCTACTGTTTCCTTAACAGGAAGATATAACAAGTAACTTCATAATAGGCGCACCTAGGAAATATGAAGAACTCCAGACTCCCATTCCTAAAAATGTCTTGGACAAAAATGCAGACTGAAGTGAATGCATTTGTCAGGGTCAATAACAAAAGCAAGTTGTCCTGGAAAAACTGGAGTACGGTCACAATTAATGCTGGCATTTGTCCGTCCATTCGAAGGAATTTGATTTTGTCTCACATGAGAACACTGTCAAAATTGGAACTCTACAAACTAAAATTTCCTAAAAAAGAGCACTCAGTAAGGGATGGACAAATGTTAAGAGATTTTCATACATACAATATTACAGTACATATTTAACACTGTGGGACAATCCAAAGCTCGAATCAGTGTTTTATAGTAAGTTTTCCACATTGCGATTTCAAGGGTAGCAGTAGTAGAAGGCTAAGATGACGCCTTCTTAAAATCTTTCAAGGAGTAAAGGAAATTGACAAAAGGAAAACGCTCACTCTTGAAACTCCTTGAAAGTTTTGTAAAGTCAGTCATATGAATTCATTATTGCTGGTTCAAATGGAAGCTGTGTCTCAAGTAATCCTTTAGCCTGGTACAAACTAGTGCTTGAAGAAAGGGAAACTGGAAAACCACGTTTGATGTAAATATGCAGCAATGGACTAGATGCTGGTCACAAATTTGACATTTCTGCATGGTCACAACAGATTTGCAGCCTTTTACTCAGCACTATTTTTACTGGTATTAGGACTTTGTTCACTGTTACATTGCTATTCACTGACACAGGTTGTGTGTTCTGGAACTAAAAGTGGTTCAACTCGATTGGTCTATTTAACTTTCCTTTATAAACCTTAGTAGATGGCACAGATCATGTACCAATATCATGGGAGTTAAATGTAATTTAAACACAAGGAGATGATGGGACGAAGAACTGAAACTTTTCAGACACTCACCCCCAGTCACAGATCTGGGTTGAATCCATCATCGTTCTTTAGCTCACTTCGTCACCCCAGATCAGACCCAGCCATATGCAAATCAGTCTTGACCCTGTGCCTCATGGGAACAGTGCAGACCAAACTGTCAAGCCAGGACTTCCCTGGACCGAAAACAAGCATCCTGGGACTGGCTTCCGGGTAACACCACTCATCAGTCAGGCTAGCTTGAATCCAGTGGCAAGGTGAGCAAGGGTCTGAACTGGGGCGGCGAAGTGAGCTAAAGAATGATGATGGATTCAACCCAGATCTGTGACTGGGGGTGAGTGTCTGAAAAGTTTCTGAGCTACGTCCATCATCTCCTTGTGTTTGCTCAGTTAAATGTAATGTGTCTGCTGCAGTGTGTATTTACACCATCCACGTATCAGACAAAAAGACATGGCTGCCAAGAGCATTACTGCGCTCTGGCTGGGTTGCACCTTGTAAGGCAACAAGGCAAGACACCTAATATATAATTAGGTATAAATGCGCTTTTAATAGCATTTAATTCATTAGTACAAAAACCACCAATCTTAGTGAGTCAACATTTAAAAGTAACAGAAATCACCCCTACCCCCAATATTGCTGCCAGCCATCTGTTGTCTCCTCGCCCCCGCCGCTGAGGTCCATTCTATTCACCCACTGTAAACTAGGCTATACAAACGGTGATAGTGTATTTTCTGCTATTGAGTTATGGAATAAGAGTCATAAAGTTTAGAGCGATCTAGGATTCTCACACTTAAAGTCTCTAAGGACATGATAATTCTTTTTAGAAGAGACCTTTAAACTGTGGTGGCGTGCCCCTCTAGGGGTCCGTGGCTGCATTCTCAGGGAGGCACAAACACCTGAACAACTACTCGTAAATGAAGATAGCCTGTTAGTGCGTCTTGGCGCGTTTCTAAGCTGTCTTCATTTACATGCAGACTTTGAAGTGATGAAAAAAATATAAATGGGAGATTTTGTAAAGTAAAGAATGTTCAACAGGTTATCTTAACTTGCATTTATTTTTCACTTAAGGTTTCTGCATTATCTTGCAGTTAACTGGAAGTGAAAAATATGATATAGAATATTTTGCTCTTTTTAGCCACGTTTTTGACCCTCCCACCATCGCACTCAGGTGGTGGCAGGGTCAAAAACGTGGCCAAAAAGATAACAAATTCTTCAAGTGTTTTGTTTTTCACTTTCAGTTAACTTTATATAAAATAATGCAGAAACCCTAAACAAAAAATAAATGTAAGTTAAGCTAATTGGTTGGAAATATAATATTTTATGTTATGACATTTCATTTGGTTAATGTGATCACTGCAGATGTGGGTAACAGCGACTTGTGTATTTAAAGTGCTACAAGGTCCCTGTCGGGAAGAGAAAGCACTATGAATATGGAAGTCATTATTTTAATTGTGTATTATACACAATATAAGGTAAGCTGCTGCAACATGATTGAGTGTTTTAAGATAAAACAAGTGCTTTTAACTTGCATATTTTATTAATAGGTAAGCTGTACCCAGGGCAAACATTTTATATAAGTGTCCATTAAAAGTACACTTTCTAGAACTCAGCTTATAATACCCCGACATTAAGTATCAGAAAGAATAAATTATTGTCACCCTGAAGCTTTAAGTGACTCCATCAATTAAAGCCTATGCTGGCTCCCAAGAAGTCTTTACACATTTGTTGAGTAACCACTTCCAAACATTCACATTTTTTTCAGTTAGAAGGCACCCTAGTGAGAAGGGTGGTTTCTTCATTAGCTCCCTGTCGCTTCCTGGCCGTCACAGCACCTAAAAACCCCACCCCACTCCAACTTCGCTCTCCCTTCGCTTTCACACAAAGGCACCTCAAGGGCCACATTAACTGTTCAGGGATGGGTTTTTTTTTTAATGAAAAGTATAGACACTGCTTTTGGTAAGGTAAAAAAGCATGGACAGGTGGGTCCCCAAAGATTCCGTCCACTTCGAACTCTGTTTACATGCAGATGTCCTTTAACGTCAAGTCAAGGGGGTGAAAGTGAGGAGGCTAGCAGGGTCACGCTCAATCGCAGAGCTCTGATCTCCTGGAACTCTTGGGACTCAGATTAATGGCCTAGGAGAATGGGGAAAGTAGTGAGATTCTTGGATAGCGTCAACGAGATGGCACAGAAAAGGGGAGCTATATTATGGGTAATATATTTAGTTTATAAATGACAGGCACAGGTTCCTCAGAGAGATGCCTTGAGAAAAGTGGGAGTTATTGGGCTCCTTTTTTTGTCCAAGGGTCATTTGTACAGCAGGTGCTGTGACACTGGGGCCAGGTTTGTGAGGGGCCACCATGCACAATGTTTGCATTCTTAGTAGCAAAAAGGGGGTGGGAGGCATTTTCCTAGCTAGCATTAGGGGCATAGTCAACCCTTGGACACAGGGAACAGGGCCCAAGCAACATGGGGAGAGAGGTGGGACTTTATCCTCTTATTTGTTTTCTATAGATGGGACAGACAGCCTTGTTCTGAGTTAGGGCCTAGGAGTGATCACCCAGTGGGGTGGCAAAGGACATTGCCTGCTTTGCAGGGCTGGAGGGATCCATAGTGCTGCAGGTCAAATCACACCAGGGCCCATGAGGGAGTAGGGTCAACTAAACCCCAGTTATGGCTGTTGTACTACGCTTCCTTGATTGCATTAGGTCCCAATACACATTTGCTGTACCACTGTTGCTTTGGGCCTTGGACAAATGGCCAGACAGAGGTGAAAACTGAAGCAGAGGAGACACCTTAGCTGGGTCTCAGAGAGATGGCAGAAAGGGGCGGGGCAAGATGAGGCCCATGTTTTTTTTTAAATGGTAGTGAAGACTGCCTGTTTCGCAAGGCAGTAACTATCATTAGTGAAGCAGGAGCAGTGGCACTGGGACCAAGGACTGAGGGGCCCATTGCATCACAATTAAGACTGTCTGCCTTTCCAAAACGAGCACTGGGGGGTCGTTTTCCTTGCTAGTGTTAGGGCAACGGGCACTCTTGCTACAAAGGGGGGGCAACATATTGGAGCTAATTTTTTCTCAGAGACAGAGAGTGACTTTCAAGATTGGAGTGATAGCCAGGTATGAGGGGAAGGAGAGTAAGAGGCAGAGGAGACAGCCTGTTCTCAGGGCTGCAATTACCATTAGTACAGCAGGTACCGTTCAATATTTTGATATATTTAAACAGTTTTAAGTTACACATATAGTGTGGTTTATGAGTTGCAGAAAAATATCCCTGAAAGGATCTCATCAGCTCCGTCCCCAGGGCTCAGTTCTGCCCCTCTAACTCCCCCTTTTTTAGCCACTTCAAAACATTTTGCTTATGGGGGCTCAGATCAAAAAAGTTTGAAGATCTCTGCTATATAGTTCTAGCTGAAAACGTCAAGGAGATAGCTCCATTCTCTCGTGAAGTCTTTTCCTCCTCTCTGGTGCTTTTCGGTCCACTTGTGTTCTGTGGCGGCCAGCTGCTGTCCCCAGAAGGAAAGAGTTATTTGTAAAAAGTGGGAGATAAGACCGCCTTTCCTTCCCAGAAGGGTCAGTCTGCTTCTGGGCAGCCCAATAGCACCACCATTGGGCATTTGGTCAGTTGTATACTCAATGTGTTCTATTACTGCCTAGACTGAGTTCCAGAATGGTATTATTTTAGGGCAGGACCAAAGGAGTTCCAACCTCTCCACATCTCCTCCACCAGTGTGATTGCCCCCTTCTTCTAGTCTGGGCTAACCGTGCTGGGGTGCAGTGTCATCTGTAGAAGATTTCGAACATTGTTTACTTGCCCTTTGTGTGAGAAGTGAAGTTGTTCACACGGAATAAAATGATCTACCAGTGATACGCAATGCAGGACATTTGTAACTCCTTTCTTCCAGGCACACCCTCCTGCCAAAGGTTAAGGATACTTTATATTTTAGAAATGGCATGCGTATTCCCAGTGCAAGTCAGAAGGTATTCCTCAAAGGGGATTTGGGCCCTGGTCACTTTCAGGGTCAAGAAGCCAATAGTGCAATTGCAGGTATCGCAAGCGTTCAGTTTCCCGGAGGACCTATTCTGTTTTCAGTTGCTCAAACTATTTGATGTGCCCTCGTCGAACAGGTCTTTGAGAGTCTTGCACCCTCACCTACTCTGTCTAGTCTATGGGTTAAATCTATATTTGCCCAGAGTGGTGTAAAGGGCGAGCCTTTCCTTAATTGCTAACTTGCTCCATATCTCTAGGGTGGCCCTTGTCACTGGAGATTTGTAAGGGGTGTTTGCCATCTGCACTGTGGGCCACTAGGGCACCACCAAGACGTGTCTCGCCATCATAGTGTTGTCTATCATACGCCAACCGTTCTCTGCCTCCCGTCTGATTCAGTGGATCAAGAACCATACCTAAGATATAATTAAGTGGCACACTATATTTTTAAATAGAGTACCCTCAAAGTATATGAAAGCCTAAAACCTATTTCACTCCGTGGGTTCGGCTACATTTTCCATCGAACATGCCTTTATGTGAATAAAATATTGCATTTTATATCTCCGCCTGAGAAAATACTAGCACATTTTTTCAAAGTTATTTCATATGTATTTTTCAAAATTGTAATCAATGGCCAACTCAGACTTTTACGAACTTGTGTACAGAATATATCAGACACCTTAACCACCACCTTCTGAGAAGACTCTTGGATCTGGGAAGACTCCATATGAAAAGATATGGGCCTGCTGAAAGAAAGAGAACTTGTACTGAAACAGAGGACTCACTCAAGGACTCCTGCTGGCAACCAGAGACTGGAAACGCTCTCCAATGGTCACCAGTGGTCAAGTTGTTGGCCTCCTGTTTCCTTGCACACAAAAAAGCAGGAGCACTCCTGTCTACAAGACAAGACATTGCCAGAGAGAGAACTGTTGTACAGATCCCTGCCCAGGCACGCTGAGTGTTGAAGGAGTGATCTAAAGTAACTTTTACCGCAATTGGAGGAAAGTGTGACTTATTATTTTTTCCACCTTCAAAGATCCAGGACCAGCTGCTGAGTCTTGCCCAGTCAAGTCGCACTGAAGGAGGGAAAATAAACCAGATTTATCCCTTTATGAGCTGTTTGCTGCACTTAAAACTGGTTCAGTGGGGCCTCGTAGTAAAGGTATTCGGCCTCACGCAGCCCTGCCTAAAAACAGCTTACAGACTTACAACGATAGAGGATTTTAACTTCCAAAAAAGATGAGTAGGTCTGAAGGCAAAACCTCGGGCTATGGGGAGGCAGTAAATGTAGCCAACCAATGAAGCACCCTTGCCTGCCACAAAATCCTGATTTGTTTCGCTCAAAACATTAGGTGTCGAAACCAACGACTTACACAAACATGATAACGATATAAGGGAACCTCTTTAACCACAACCTGGAATCTGCCCCACTGGAAAAATGTTACTTCCATTTCAGAGACTGACTTTAAAGGTAAAGGTTTTGATTAGGGAAACATACTTGGTGCATCTGACCTCTGCTCCATCACTGTTACTCTCAAATAGCTCCTGCGAACTGTTGTTTTGAATAGTGCTTTATTTTCTCTATGCAGTTTTGTCTTAAAACTTTCAGTAGTCACATCTTTGGCTCCCCTTAACCAATTTTAATGATTTGATTTTGGTGCCTTTTTGCTCATTAAACGGTTTTCTACTTTTCGAAATCGGATTGAGAATGTTACTGTGTCGTGGTCTTTACTTGAAACGGTTGGTCCCGCTTGAACTTCACACTTCTCTGGGGATTGCCTCTTGCTTGTGCCATAGCTGCCAAGAAAAGTTGGTAGTGGTCAATCCGTCCACATTAAGTCCCCAATTTCTGGCAAGGCTTCAGTGCATTATGACTGCTCGTTGGTTTCTAGAAGAACGCTGCACAAAATCGAATGGCATGAAGGCCTAAACAGACACCATTTGTACCCACTTAATAGGATCACCTGGACTTCAGAAGAATGGAGCAGGGGTTCACTAAAAGGGATTCGTTTAGAAAACTTCTAATTTCACATGTGTGTAAGTTTCTGGGTTTTATATCATATTATAATATGCTTGCCAAAATGAGTCAATTCTGTGCTGAAACACTTTTTGGGGTAAGTGCTAAGGCTGTACTCTTCAGCACCGAGGAATACAGCAAATGTGAAATACAAACTGTTTTTAACCTACTATTAACAGCCAAATTCCTATTTCCAAACAGGGTAAAAAAGGCTCTATTTTTCAGTGGTAAAGCATTTCAACTAGGCTCATGGTCATGGAAAAGTCAATAACAGACACCTTTTCACTTACCTCCTTATTCCTTCTGAGGTGTGAACTTGAAGACTAGAACTCAAGGAAGGAGCTTTCAGACCGAGCTCTTCTGAAACTGGTGGCTCTTGCGGGAAGGGCTGTGGAGTTCTTGGTGCACCTGAAACAGGGTAGGATAAACTGTTAAGGATGACCACGAAATGGAATAAAATTTATTTTCTCAGGGAAGCATTCCAGTCCATCATTTGTGGGGCATCAATCTGGATATGTTTAAAAGGAATAGTCCAGTTCAAACTAGCTGTCTAGGCCTTCTCCAGAGGCGCACACAGAGGACCACAGACCAGTTTAAGCCTTGATGGGGGTGCATCAGTGAAGTGCAGCTTGAGTCAATGAGTTAATGATCAATTTAGGGGCATCTCATGTGGAATGTCTCTCTTGAAATAAAAAGGTATGGGTGGACAGCATGAATTAATCTCAACCACTGTTGATTACTCTTCTCAGTGGGATATCCTAAGTGCATCTATCACCCAGGGTAAGGGCACAGACAGTCTACCTTCCTCATGTCAAAGTGATAACTGACTAACCCCATATTAGCAAATATGTATGCAGAAAATGAGTTCACAAATAAGGTAGAAAGAAAGAAGGGGCGAGTGACGTAGGGGACAACCGGACAGTTAGTCATTGCTGGATCCTGGGTAAAAAAAAGATAACTAACAGAGGTGCGGTATTCCAGGGGGTTATAACTAATATAATATTTGCAAGCTATAAGCCCGAATAAAATCCCCAACAGAAGAATCACAAAAAGAGTCAGAGTACATGTGACAGGATGAAAGGCCTCACCTCCAGTGCTCCTTCTGTGACACGCTATGTTTGCTAAATTAACAGTAATAGCTTGGTTTTTCCGGTAACAGGTGCTTAAATACATTCACAATGCTCAAATTTGTTCTACGCATTTACCCTAAATTGTGATTTGTGAAACTGCACTGAAAACACAATAAAAAGGTTTTAAAACATAACAAAATAATGGAAATAGTCTGTGAAAAGTTTCCAGAAAGGTGGCGTCCTGGAATGGTTTTTGCATCAAAGCCTTCCGTTTTGAAAAAAATTTGATCATATTGTTAAACATCCAGATTTGGTCAAATCACATTTAAAAAAGCGTCACGGAGATACTGGCATCATTCTCAACTTGTGCTTGGAATCACTGACTCCAACAAGTGGCTATCTCTCCGTGAGAGCTGTAATACCCACTGCCTGCGCTGGAGTTCTGGTGTGAAAGACAAATGAAGAGGGCCTTAAAACATCATGCAGAATGTGTATTTCTACAGAGCTTGTATTTCAATATCCATACAACACTGCACCTAGACTGTGACACCCACATCACCCCCTAAGTAGAGAAGAGTTTTCTGCCAGGCAATGCATTCTCTTATACAGAAAGTTTGCAAATGTCAGTAAACTTTACTTCACAAGCACTGTGCTGGAGAAGCTTCTAAGGAAGGTGTGTTGTTTTATATACCTCTATTTCTTTCAACTGTTTTCATGGTGGGTGAGCACTTATGCGCAAGACTGAGATTGGTTTCATACTTATGTATTTGTACCAAAAACAGGCATTTTGTTTTAGACGGGCGGTTGCTAAGGTCTGCAAGATTCCAATGAGCATTTTATCTGTGGATCCTTAGATAAAAAATACATCAGGCAAACGTTTAGTTGAGGAGCTCAAAAGCATCCATATAACTCAAATAAGATGGGAAGTCAGTGGAAGAATTCAACCTCTGGATTTCACCTTTATTTTTTAAAGCTTTAAAATTCATTTATACGCTAATCTAATCACAAATCCTTCGAAAAATTCTGCAGCAAAGGGGATCACCTGATGTACTCAAGCCGAGTGAATATTTCTGAGAAAAACCTCCCTCTAAAACACACCAAATGTGAGTATTTTTAGAGACAAGTAGCAAGATTTATTCAGGCAATAAAAGGAACATATCTGGCATGTGATACAGGCAAAAGGAGAAAAGGAAAATAAAGTGATGGTATTTACATTTGCTTCAGTGTGAAGCATTCTACTGCGGCCCTCCAACCCCCACACCATCAGCCATGTACACATACATACAGAGATTTACACAGAAACAATTATAAAGGTAACCTACTGATGCTTCAGGAGCAGCATATGTTCTGTCAAACGTATTGCCTGCTTTTAGCTACATCGCTGCATCCTATTCACCTGTTTATCACTCAATTTTGTTAAAAATGTATAAGCGGGTTGTGGTGTACAAGCCTGATCCTCATACAACTCTCTTTAATTTCATATCATGAGCTGTGGTTGTACGGTTGTGGGCATCAGTAAGACGTCCTCTTTTTTCAGTGACACAGTAAAGGTGCATAATTAGAAATAAGCAGGTACCTTGAAGATGCAGCTGCATTCTGGCAGGGGAGCAGCATTCTTCTGTGCGAGCCTGGCTTCTCTCGTCACTTCTGATCGGAAGAAGCATCTCTGGACGGGGCTCGGTCACTTCTTTTCTACTGTAAACATCCAAAAACCAGATTTAGTTAAAAATGTTGCGGTACGATGTGAATATTTGGCAAATAGATCCTCAGTATTATTGTTTCAAATCTCATGTCTAATCGGTAGAGTCCATTTTTCGAACTAGAATGAGTACATTCTGATCAGTTAACTGATTTACTTTGCATAGGGCTTACACGAACTAAACTGTTGTACTAAATTGGTGCACCGAACACTATTAAAAGCATATTTTACAGATGTCCAGCTTTGACATGACTTTATTAGTTCCATGCTATTGGAGCGCAATACAAAAGCTTCATTTTGCAATAACTTCCTGATTGGGTAACATCATTTTAAGTTCTATTAATTCGTTTGTATGGCGGGACGATAACCCAAAAGGTGCCCTGGCACCAGGTATGACGTGCAGACTCTGCCCGAAGAAGGTTGCAGTGAACTACTGAAAAGCCAGGTCTTTAGGGCTTAGCGCAAGACAACAAAAGGCATCTGCCTCGTTTGGCTCTTTTAAAGAATGGGCTATCAAGGAAAGCATGTTTAGCAAGTAACGCAGATATCTGCTGGACAGTAGGGCTTTACTTTCTCTTTTATATAGAGAGTCCCTTTAACTGCTGACAGGACAGCTCAGCGAGTTAAAAGTTAAACGTTCCCAGCTGAGAAATGCAGTGTATCTGCAGGTATCTGCTCTGGATTGAATCAAGTCTGATTCGAATCAAGTGAATTTGCGGTGAGGGTTGTGTGATTACCTACTTTTGTATTTGAGATACATTTTTGTGGAGCAAGATGATTGGGTCTCCTACATAATTTGGTGAGGTGCACCTAAAACGGTCTCTCCTCATCCGAAAAGTGCCTCCCGGGTATACAAAGAACTTGGACCAAGCAAAGGACCCATGAAGTCTGAGGTCTATCCTGTTTTTTTGTTTAAAATATTTATAGCGCGCTCTGTGGCCAAGCGGCTTCCTGGCGCTAGGGGATTGAGACAGTACCAACAGGGCGAAACGCCTGGGAGTGGTTAAGACGGGAAAGCTAGGGAAAACAGATGTGTTTTAAGGGCCTTTCGGAAGTGCAGGTAAACAGGAATGGATCTAATGGTCAAAGGGAGGCTGTTCCAGAAGCGGGGGGCAAGGATGGAAAATCTAGTGCCGCCTACTCTGGACTTACGGAAGCGAGGGACGGTTAAGAGTGCCTGGCTGGAAGAACGGAGATTACAGGAGGGGAGGTAGTGAGTAATCATGGAATTGATAAAGATAGGGGCCGTACGAGCACGGGCCATGAAGACAATGCAACCCATCTTGAAGAGGGTCCTCTGCAAGATGGGAAGCCAGTGAAGGGATCTCAATAAGGGAGTGGTGTGATGAAATTTGGGGAGCCTGTGAACAAGGCGGGCGGCCTGGTTCTGGACGGACTGGAGACGCCGCAACTCATAGGCGGGAATGCCCACATCGAGGCAGTTCCCGTAGTCCACCCGTGAAAGAATCATGGCCAAAACAATAATTTTCAGGGCATCAAAGGAGAAAAAACGGGAAATCTTTCTAATGATCCTGAGGGATAAAAAACAAGATGAAACGACAGGACCTAAGGACGAGGGGAGAGGTCCTGGCTGATTTTAATCCCCAGGGTTCTGACTGAAGCAGAAGGAACCGGGGGTGGGCCAAAGGTGGCAGGCCAAAAGGCAGAGGTCCAAGGGCTCGAAGAGCCGCCAGTCAGGACCAACTCAGTCTTGTCCGGATTAAGCTTTAAATGATTGTGATTCATCCAGCCAGCAATGAAGTTAAGAGTGGTGTGAAGTTTAAGAATAGAATCAGAACCATGAGAAAGATCGCAAACCAACTGAAGGTCGTCAGCCTAATTGTATACGGAGACCTCCATGTTTAACAAAGAAACAATAAGCGGATAAATGTAAAGGTTGAAAAGAAGAGGGGAAAGGGAAGAACCTTGGGGGACCCCGCAAAGCACCGGGCTAGGGGGGCAAAGAAACTGGAGAGACGAACGGCCTGTGTCCGACCTTGAAGGAATGAGGCGATCCAAGAAAAAGCCGAGCCCCGGATGCCCGCTGCCATGACACGGTCGAGGAGGATGGAATGGTCGACCGTGTCAAAAGCAGCGGACAGGTCGTGAAGTACCAGGGCTTGGGGGGAGTTGGAGTCAGCCTTACTCTTCAGTTCGTCCAAGACAGCAAGGACCACTGACTCAGTCGAATGGACTGGGCGAAAACCAGCTTGATGGGAAGCCAGAAGATGGTTGTCCTCGATGTAGGCCGTGATGTGGCTCTCCATAATCTTGCCTAAGTAAGGGAGCAGAGAGATGGGTCTGAAATTAGTAGGAAGAGTGGGATCAGAGCCAGATTTCTTCAGGATAGGAATCACTGTGGCAAATTTAAAAGAAGCTGGAACTGTGCCCTGGGAAATGGAGGCATTGAGTAGGGAAATGGGGGGGGATCGGGACAGCCGGAGAACAGCTCCCTTAGAATTCAAACCGGTCCATAGTCGGTGGGAGAGCCTGACTTGATTTTCCTGAGCAGGATAAGGAATGCTTCCCTAGAGATGGGTGGAAATTGGTTGAAAGAGGAAGATAGAGGAGGGAGGGAAGGGGGGAGGGGGAGAGAGGAGAAGAAGACGGGGGGATATTCCGTTTGATGTTAGCAATCTTGTCAAGGAAGAAATCATTCAGGGAAAGGCAGAGGGCATGGGATGGGACTGGGTAAGGGTTGGCTCTATCAGATGCGGCCAAGGAGTGAACGATAGAGAAGATCTCCTTAGGTTTATTTGCCGCTGACAGAATCTTGCCGGAGAAGTAGTCAAGTTTAGCTGAGAGGATAGCTCGCTTATAGTTGTTAAGAAGAGACTTGTAACGATCTCTCAGGAGAGGGCAATAGTTGCGCCTCCACTGGCGTTCTGACTGCCTTAGAGTCCGTTTCAGAACTTTGAGGTCATCAGTAAACCACTTGTTAGCTTCGTGGAGGCGGCACGCCTTAACCCTCCTAAGAGGGGCCACTGGATCGCATGAGGTGGACAGCCAACCATTAATGGCGTCAACTTGATGGTCAAGAGAGAGGTCAGATAAGTTAGGAGGGAGGGCCACCAGAGACGAGCAAAGAGCGTTAAAGTCCACCCGATTCCAGTTCCGTGCAGAGATGTTTTTAGGCAGTGAGGGCTTGTCGATGGCTCCAAGGTCAATAATGAAAGAGACGAGTGAGTGATCCGACCAGGTGCAGGGGAGAATGGTGGTGGAAAAGATCACTCGACTAGCCGACCATAGCTGGTCGAGAGTATGACCGTGTGAGTGGGTGGGAAAGTGAATATGAGAGATAAAGTTAAGACCACACATGGTGTCAGTGAAGTCTTTGGAAGCCCTGTCTTCCCTGGGGTCGCCCGGCCAGTAATTGAGGTCGCCCAGTAAAAGGACCGAGGAGTTGTTGACCACGAGAGTGGCCAACAGCTCTTGTAGGGCAGGCACAAAGTGAGGCATGGTCTGGGGGGGGCGGTATATAAGAACTACAGTGAGGGGGACCACAAGATTTGTTGACCGAGCCACTAAATAATCTGCTTTAAGTATAGGAGGGTGGGGAAGCAGTTGGCACTGAAGGTTAGATTGGATAATCATGGCCACACTCCCACCAGTTTTCCCATCGGGGCGGTCGGCCCGGAGGGCATAATAGGAGTCGGGGAGTGCAGCTAAGACGTCAGGCGAGGAATCTGCGGAAAACCAAGTTTCCGTGAGGAACAATAAAACAGGGGCCTCTGTGTCCAGCAGATTATAAAGTTCTAGCTGGTGCCTGCCCGCCGAGCGGGTGTTAAGAAGAAAGGCCGAAGCCCTAGCAGGCGGGCAGGGAGGGTGAGGGGGGAGAGAGGCGGGAGATGCGGCCGACCGGGGTATGGACAAGGGGACCACAGGAAGAACGAGGCAGGAATTCCAAGGGCAGTAATAGGTTTGAGCACAGAGGGACCAATTACCTTGACAGGCGAGAAGCTGTAAGGAAGTGTAAGTCAAAAAAGGGGCAGGGTATGTGGCCCCGGGTCCCGACCGGTCATGGACGGGCGCAGACGGGCTTGCCTTTGGCGCGCCGCCGGCGCGCCCGCTGCGCACGTCCGCTTTGCGGCCGGGATGATGTCGTCATTATATGCTGGCCAAGAGGGGGGAGTGGCCGAGAAACTGCACCGGCAACCCCAAAGTACCCGCAAGATGGCGTCCAACCTGGCCCGTCCCCACCACAGCAACCTAGAAGCTGGAAGGGGAGACGATCGGCGAGGCAGGGCAGTAACAGTGAGGGTGCAGGCAAGTGAAAAAATTATACAGGTAAGTTTAACCAAGTGCCCAAAAATTAAGAGAACGCTTTTAAAAAGCGCAAGTATCGGTGCTCCCGGCTTAAAATGCCTCAGGAGATCTGCAGGCGATAGTAATCATGCGAGCAGACAAGCGATGCAGTCTAGAAAGAGTCACGTTACACACAATACACAGTTAAAAACAGATTCGCTATTTAAAAAATGCAAGTGAAGGAGCTCCCGGCTATAATTGCCTCAGGAGGTCTGTAAATAGTGTTCAATCCTGCGAGCGGCGCAGACAGCACGCCTGAAGTACTCGCCAGAGGGGGGAGTGGCCGAGAAACTGCACCAGCAACCCCAAAGTACCCGCAAGATGGCGTCCAACCTGGCCCGTCCCCACCACAGCAACCTAGTGGGCTGGAAGGGGAGACGATCGGCGAGGCAGGGCAGTAACAGTGAGGGTGCAGGCAAGTGAAAAAATTATACAGGTAAGTTTAACCAAGTGCCCAAAAATTAAGAGAACGCTTTTAAAAAGCGCAAGTATCAGTGCTCCCGGCTTATAATGCCTCAGGAGATCTGCAGGCGATAGTAATCATGTGAGCAGACAAGCGATGCAGTCTAGAAAGAGTCACGTTACACACAATACACAGTTAAAAACAGATTTGCTATTTAAAAAATGCAAGTGAAGGAGCTACCGGCTTTAATCGCCTCAGGAGGTCTGTAGATAGTGTTCAATCACAGCAATGGAACACTGTACATACCTCGAGGCTAGAACAGATCAGCAGGTGGTACGACCATAAACCAATCTAGAAGTTGGTAAAAGTCAGGAACATTTATGCTTTAGGACCTAGGAACTTGATGCAAACATGGAAACACAGAAAGGGTGTAGGATACACAGGGCTTGTTATACCGAGTGGGATGGGCCATCTTTCATTCCTCTCTAAAGAGAGGAAGAACAGCATCTTAAATTCAGCATTATATTGTTCCAGAGTTTGAAGCAGAGACTAAAGATGCTTGTATCCTGGATAGTTTTTGGTTTGCTTTCAGGATCTTCAATCTTGTTGCAATGTGGTTGCGATTGATGTAGAAGCGGTCAGTGGTGGACCTATGTCAGCTAGATAGCATGGTTTCTTGAATCACCTGCTTTTTATCAGGTTTTGACCATAGTGTGAGCTAGGAGCAGCTCCCTACATGTTACATGTGGGAAATATGTGCTCAATTATCTTTTGAATCATTTCAGGCAGGCAGTGGAATGGTAGACTGCAATATGTGAGGGAAGCTGGTGCTCCTGCCAATGTGTGACCTTACTAGCAAATTTATGATCAAGCGAGAGTTGGACGAGGGGCGCGACAGCTCGATTGTGTGAAGGAAGCGCAGCAGAAACCAGGCCATTTGTATTATTTGCCCACGTGGTGTTTAAAGTCTTTTCACTGCAGAATCCAAGAGGTTTTGCTCAGTAGGAGAGGGTGGGTAAGTCATCCATAAGCTTCCCTTTCTGCCTGGGCTGGATTTGGGATTCAGCAGCTCTGTTATAAAGGAGAGAACGCTTTCTTTTGGGCGGGTTCTGTTTTAGGTATACAGTGTGCGTCACCAGGGTATTGATGGATGGCAATGTCTTAGTTGGCAAGATGGGCACACACGTACTGCAGGTAGAGATTAAAGTATCTACGCAGGAGTTGAAGCAATGAGGCCACCCACAGGTTACAGGTTGGGAGAACAGGTAGTCTGCCTCAGCACGAACTACTATCTCTTGAAAGGAATGCGGACCACTGAAGGACCACATCATTCATGGCCCTGCAAAAAGAAAGGGTGGACAAGAGGGAGTGTTCACTGAGAGAGGCCCAGGCAGCCTGGCAAGCGTTGCTCACCACCGACCTCAATACAGAGGACTTTGTTAACTACCACAGTGCATGCAGTTTTCCCCCGCAGCAAGACTGAAACCCTAGCTGAGTATTTTTCTCTTGTCATTCAGGTACACCATCGAGCATATTCTTATTTAATATTAAACATCTTGAGAGCTAGCATTATTATGAGAGAACTGTTGTTCATCTTTGTTAGAATCCCACTGTATGCCAGTTGCTCAAGGCGCCTATCTCATTTGTTTCACAATTAACTCTTCCAAATAAAGTGAATTTACCTAGGCCAACACAATCGTTTGAGAGGGGAAACAGCCTTTACAATGCGGGAAGGGCCAAGTGTGCAGTATCCCCGCAAGCTCAACCACGCATATGCAGTGCGCGGACTAGATGCTGAGATGGGTAGAACCAAGGAACAGGAAGGATCAGAGGACGCGGTGAGGTAAGTGGGGCTGAGGTCAGGTTTTGGAGGGGTGGGGGTAGTTTTTAATGGTTAGGGCTCGGGGTTAGGGTCGTTTTTAGGATTTGGTTGGGGAGGGACAGGGAGGGGTCAGGGTAGTGCACAGGGCTCGGGGGAGTGTGTAGGGCTTGTAATAGTGTTTAGGGCTCGAGGTAGTGTTTAGGGTAGTTTTTAGGGCTCAGAGGGAGTTGGAGTAGCTTTTAAGGCTTGGGGGGGTCAGATAGTGTTTACGGCTCAGCGTGCAAGGGATAGGGGTGTTTTTAGGGCTGGGGTCAGTGTAGTGTTTAGGGCTCAGTCAGGGGTCATGATCGTGTTTAGGGCTCGGGGGTCCGGGTAGTGATCAGGGTTGGGGGGAGGTGGGGTAGGTTTTAGGGGTCAGGTAGTTTTTAGGGCTCAGGCCAGGGGGGGGTTGGGGTGTGATCTTTACACACATGCCTTTACCATGAAATTGCGTGGTAAAGCCATGCGTCATAAAGGAATGCGTTGTTTAGATGAGTTCACTGTTGGGGCCTCGTAGTAGAGGTCCGCGTGGTTAAGCCATGCGTGCCTCTGTCATACAACCGTTTGAGAGGTACAACCAAAAACAAAAGGTCAAACGTAAGGTTCGAAAGAGGATACCATGGCACAAGCTGTGTATAGGGCACTGTTTGGCTAAACCTACAGTTGTGCTTTGTCCTACCTTTTCTCCTCCTGACAATGGTCCTCTTTGCCATTGGTTAGAAGTGAATCTCCATTCTGGCCCCACAGCAGACTTTGCTTTTCATTCTTTGCTTTGGGTTGCTTTTCTCCCACACGATCAATTCCTATCGATGCTGCACACTGGAAAGAAACCAGATCACAACAAAGTCATTTTTCTTGCCAGACTAACTTTATACAACTTAAGTTGTAGTTCAATTAAGTCCTTTACGAGATAATTATAAATATATTGAAATAATGACAAAGTATCACTCTAGGGCCAACATTCATATTGGATACAGTACATGACGAAAATCTTTGGAAGTGACCATATTCGGAACTCTACATGGATATGAGTTCAAATGAAAGATCTGCCCCTCCATGTTAAAAATACCTCAAACTTGGTTGACTGCCATTGTTTTTTTATCTTGTTCGCAAGCATTGCCACTCACAAACGTTTGCAATTTCTAAGCCAAAAATCTCTCTTTGACAGTAGCCTCTCTTGAATCTGGAACACAGCATAACCCAATCGTATGCCCCCATAGGAAGGCAGTGGGCATGCTTGCCTACTCACACAAAAATGGCCCGACACGCTTCATTAACAGATGACTGAGGAAGGGTAACATTTTACACCTTCGACGGGTAAATACAAGCATCGATTCAAATAAGTAAACAATGTTAATAATATAACAGCATTGACACAGCCAGTAGGTCGTGCCTTTTTTTTTGGCTTCAACAAAAAACCAGAAATATAAATGTTATGTTGCGACACGTGGATAAGCATTCACGCACACCATGACGCTGCTGACCGCCTCAATCAATCAGTAGGCACGCATGCAGCACCACGCAAGCACACGCCTACTAAATAATGGGGGCATCATTTTATTTTGGTATTTACCTACCCAGGGTGGTGGATACCACCGGGAACGGTAAATAAAAAAATATATATATGATTTTTTAAAAGCAGTCAGCTGTGAGAAAATGGCAGCTACTAGGCACTTCAAAAAAAATGCTAAACACTTTTTTTCACCTTGTCGTTGGTAATTGTGGTTTTGTGTCCATACATACTAATGCCCTAGAGCCCAACAGTTATCCACTGTAGTGGTGAGTGGCTGCTTATCTGTGCTCTAGAGGCAAGGCTTCAGGTCCTGTCACCGGTCTACACTGTGGCAAGGGCAGACAGGATATCAGAAAAGAAGTCGCCACAAGAAGCATCTTATTAGATCGGACTGTAAGACTGAGTTTCATCGAGCAGGTAAGAGAATGTGTGGCTATTCCCCTTTAAAAAAAAAAAAAAATCTGCAAAGGCCCAGCCAGATACGTACTTGATGTATGCCTCGAGAATGTGTCTATTTATTCATATTTCTGTGAGGGCCCAGCAAGACACATGCTTTGTGTATGCAGGGTTTATTTCATTTAAATCGTTTGTATCATTTTCATGACTGGCTCTGCCACAAATGCAAGACAACAGTAAAAATGTCCAGATAACTCTGGTGATTAATGATCCTGCTAGAGAGCAATCTTTTGTCTGTTTGTAGTTTTGAAATGCAGATAAACTGTAGTTTATGTGAATAGCTCAGTGGGTTACTGCCTTTGTTACAGAGATCCTTTTGTTACTTGCAGTTCAGATGTTACAGTCCTAACATAGGACAGTGACCTATGAACTGTCATCAAAGAGCTGCATACAAACCTGAATGGTATATTTAGAACTTTTTTATGTGCTGCGATATAGTTAGAATTTCCCCTGGCTTTCACTATTCTAATGTTGCTATAAAGAGTTTGTTTGGGCAGATATACAATTCAATCAGTAAAGCCAACCCCCCAACCACTGGGATATGCTTTATCCTGTGTTTGTTCTCCAGACCTAACCCTCTTAAAACATACTGCCCACCAGTATGGATGACAAGTGATTCCTACACCTGGTAATCCTCATTGGCTTATGTGACATTCCCTATAGGCTGATTTACATACTTGTATGATTGTCTCTGCATTATGTGTGCGTGATATAAAGTACTGTGAAACCCTATACTACAAGTAGCGCTATACAACAAATGAAATGCATATGAGTGAAGGGCTATGGCGAGATGAGGGGTGCTGTTGGAGGGTGGTAGTGGGGAAATCCGAGGAGGAGGTCATGGTGGGGGGGCTACAGAGAGCTGAGGGGCACTGGTGGAGGGGGGCAGTGAGGGAATCTGAGGAAGGGGTTATGGGGGAGGGGCTATGGAGCAATGAGGGGCACTGGGGAGGGTGCCAATGACGTAATCTGAGGAGGTGGTCATGGGGTTTAGGGGTGCGACGGAGAGATGAGGGGCACTAGTGGAGGGTTGTTAGTGAGGGAGTCTGAGGAGGAGGACATGAGGGGGAGAAGCTAAGGAGAGATTAAGGGCACTGTTGGAGGGTGGTAATAAAGGGATCTACGGAGAAAGAGTTCATTGGTGGGGCGCCAAAAAAGACTTTCGCACTAGCGCTAAAGCGGACTCTGTCATGGCCTTTCTGTTGTTGTTTATTTAATTAGCAGTCGGGTCATTAGGGCCACTGTGGAACATATTTTAAAGCGTGTGCTAATTATATTTTCTGTTATCTTTAATGTTTTAAGTTTGAGGATGACTTTACTAATGTTTTTACCAGGAATAATGAAAAAGGAGCCGGATGGTGGCTGATATGGGTCTGGGGCCCAAGGTCAGCTGTGAGATAAGGTGCATGGATAATCAAGCCTGGAAGGGAGTGTGCTGCAGAGTCCGGGGTCAGGTGGCGGTAGTAATGAAGAGAGATTCTCTCTGAAGGCGGGCAACAAAGGAGGCTTAGTAATGTTACTTGCCTGATACTCTCACCTCAGAAACCTCCTCTTTCCATCAAAGGGAACTTACATAAGATGCATTTAAAAAATAAAAAGAAAACGTTTGTTTAATTTTTTTTTTTTTTTTTTTTTTTAGAGTAGGCAGTGTTCCATGCGTCCACTGCCTGCTCTTAAATAATATTTTCGCATCCATTCAAAAAGGGGAAGGGGTCCCTTGGTGACCCCATCCTCTTTCCGATTGGCTTACCATAACTGCAAGTATTTTGCGACTGCAATTGCGCTCGCAAAACAAGGATACATACAAATGCATCTCGTTACTAGGAAGGGACGCCCTTGGAACGCCACTTCCTAATACCCTCTTGCACAATAGCGTTTGTACATGCGAGCAGGGCAGGGGAGGAGTGGTGTGCCCACTCCTGAGTGTGCAAAGACTGTTTGGCCATATAAGCCTCTGGCTGGGCGGCGTCATGACCAATCACAGCGCTGGTTGCAGCGTTGTGACTGGCTTAGGGGAGGAAGACTGGCTGCCTGCTTCCTGTTTCTTTTTGATGAATATTATTAAATGAAACCCCCCGCTCGACCTCCCCGTGTGACCTCCACCCAAACCACTACTGCCCCCTCCCCCGCGAGTAAGGTTGGCCACGATTGCCACAGTGCTCACCCGAATAAAAATTCCTGGAGCCGGGCCTGTATACAAGGAAGCTATATTAAACACATATAGAAAAGTGGGTCCGATCACCTATAAAGACAACAGAATCTTCATGTTCCCAGGAAGAACACAAGCTGTCCGAGCAACCCTAAGTCAACCTAACAGCAGAAGACAGACAATATACCCTGAAAAAACATCAGGTCAAGCCTGTAGGAAGAGTGATGTATGGATACGCAATCCATGAAATGTTGGCGGCTAAAAACACATTTCTAAAAAGCTTGAGCACACACATTTACTCTCCTTTCTAAACAAAGTATACTTTTAAACTGTGGTGCTTTAGGTCATTTTTCGGACTTTAAAAGCATCTCTTTTTAGGTGCCATGTTGCTCTTAAACACCATAGTTTGTGCAAACCTGACGCTAGATGACAAAGAAATCTAATTGCAACGAGGTACCAGCTCTATTATCTGCTTCGCTAGCCAGTTCTGACCACCAGATGGCAGCATGTCTCAATGAAAGGAAGTAAAACAGTCTCACAAGACACTGCGACACTTTCAGTGTAACTAACTCAACGTTTCCCGCCTGCTCTTGAGAATAAAACAAAGTCCGGTTTTACACAGTGTCTCTGCCAAGTTCTAAAGTCACCCTTTTGTTAGTGAACAAAGCTGCCTCTCTACAATGACCCATACCATCCGAAGTACAGCAAAGGAACAAAATAGTGCATAGCTGCCAAGGTTTCAGATTGCTATGTGTGACATTTTTATAATTTCAGTGTAATTATGAGTGACATTTCAACGACTATGAGTGACAATTTCTCACGAGCAAAAATCAAGCAACGAAACATATAGAGAAATATATAAATATCAGAAATTACACCCATTTGAGCAACAAGAAACTATAAGAAGTAATTGAACTAAAGTGCACTAACAGGGGCCTGTGAACAGCGCCGGTGAGCTGCTCGGCCAATCAGTGCGCCGTGCTGAGTGGTGGCCTGAGTAAAAGCAACCATGAAACTTAAAAGTAAACCAAACATAGGCAAACAGTCGACTTACAATGTGTGTAGAGATAGAGATAAGCTCCAATGTGGAAACCAGCAGATTAGCACCATGTGCCAATGTTGGCAGCTTAGCCCCCCATTACACCATCCCTAAAACAAACAAAGTTACCCACCAAGCAAACTGATAGCAAATTCGTGGTAACACAGGTGGAAACAATCCTTTTAAACATGTGGCGCAGTTCATCTACAAACACGTGACCACAAATTGTGCCAAGAAATACGTGACCCTCTGCAGTGAATCATATTGTGCTCACTCCCCATGCCTACTACGTGAAAACGATACCAAGCACTTCTCAGTCAATTATGCAAATTAATAGTGATAATCACAATTGTAAAAAGCACATAATGCTGTGAATGCTGCCTAAATTAACAATAAACTATGACCTTAAACCCGATGATGCAGTCCAGACAAAAGTTTCCATGCATCCGGTCATTGAAAACAAAATGAAAAAGAAAAATTATCCAAAGCTCCATGATTCGCCATTTGCTGTTTAAAGGGGACTCCTGCGTGCACAGTAAGAACTCGATATTTCCAGGAGGCCTCCGATGTGATGTAATATGTAACTGCTATTTCAAAGTCTCAGGGTGCAACATAACCAGGCCGGACAAAATAATATCTAAATGAATGCATGATGGTTGCACTCCATTATTTTCAAAAACTTTTCTTTAGATGATCGAGTGCATGAATTTCAGAAGCGGGACCCCAGCGTGACTGGATAATGTGTGCCTCTTTTAACCAACGTGCGAACGTCTTGGCAGGTGAATGCTGCGAGTGTGGGTGGCCCTGGGCCATACACGACTTCAAATTAAAACTAAAACCCACGGCTGCCTCCTACCTCAGTGTCTTGTCCAGCAAAGTCTGAGTGCGACTCCAGCTCGCAAGTGAAGAAAAAGTACTGCTCTGCCAGAGACGGGCGCGCTCTGAAAAACAAAGCTGCCGCCAGGCTCCTGACTGGCTGCCTTGCAGCCTGGGGTGCTAATCACCCTGCACGTGATCACAGGGAAGCGCGCCTTAATAGAAAACGACGACGATGAGCCGCGAAAGACATCTTGGTGTGTTTATTAGTGATTCACCAGGCTGTCCTGCCAGCTCTCGAGTGCACCATTCATCAATCTATTCTATTTAATTTTCAGGCAGTCACATGAACGCTTTCCATAGCGCAATTACCGCGTTGCTGCAGCTCATTGTTATAGCACGCCTGGGGTGGTCGGAGGTCCCTAATTATGCGTGACTAATGCATTTCGTGCGGTGATGCGGACACCTGCACTGGAATGCGTTAGTGTCACGCCTAATGCGTGATACTTGGCAGGGCTGATAGTGATAAATGGTCTGCCATTGCATCAAACACACAAAAGGTGAAGGGAGGAATGCTTGCAACAAGTCTAACTACTGGCAAGTGCTCGGTGCAGCATTTTGAAACCATTGTTCTCAGCCATGAGCAAATCAGTCTTCGTCCAGCTCCAATAGGAACAGTCCAGCCTGAACTGCCAAGCCAGATCCTCAAAAACCCGCACAGAAGCAACTCAGACGTGGGTCCCATGTTCACTGCGCCACTGGAACCAAGTTGCACCCGACTGACTAGCACTAACAAGGGCTAACCCGCTTTTGGGTTGCTTGTGTTCCGGTTGAGGGAGGACTTGGCTTGGCAGTTCGAGCTGAATTGTTACTATTGCAGCAGGATCATGGCTGATTTGCATATGACTGGGTCCAGACTGAGGTGGCATGGTCTGCAAAATAACAATGGACTGGGAATCGGCCCAGAGAAATGGCCAGTGTTAGAGATTGATTCAAGCATTCCATTCTTTGTACACTTCAGGAAGCTGTAAACATATTATCCAATGCGTGTGCATGTAGGAGTTGAGAGAGCAATGCAATATCTTTCTTGGCATTTGCACCTTATTTAAAGGAAGCACCACCAAGAGAGATAAAGTCTTCCAGTGGCTATTTCATATACCCAGGTATACATATGGCAGCCAGGACGACCTGGGCATTAACTATAGCCAGAACAACTATATACACAATCAAAGAAGTCTATCAGACAAACACCACATGAACAGCGACAAATTATCATAAAGGTACTATTTTTCAATATAATCAGAACTTGAATTGCAAAAGCAATTTGTTTGAAGACTAACCACTCTTTCTGAGGCTCACAGTTGTAAGAGAACGTTCTCAGAGTGTTTCTTACGACTGAATTCTCCTGCAGACTTCATGCGGGCCAGCCTGCTTACTCCAGAAAGTTTACTTACACTCCTAACCAAAAGTCCACCCTAAAGTTTGTAGCCAAAGAGGCTTTGTAGGTACATTTTAGGGTTTGCAAAAAAACCTCTGCACTGCACAGCCACGTCTGGTTGGGTAACACCTTCTTTAGTGGCTGGGTATACGCATAAATGGACTTAACACCAAAATAGTCTAATCCGGAGTTCAAAAAGTAAACTACATTTGGTAATAGCACTGCATGATAATATTAAAGTCGTACTTCATCACTAAGCAAAGTAAAATTAGCGACATTTACATCACACAGTTTATGACAGAAACCAATCCATACATGTACTAATCCTGATTCTGCTCAAAATCTCAGGAGCACAAAATTCAAGAACTTCCACAATCCTAGAGGTCCATTTGTAGCTTTTGAATGCACAGGGCTTTAGCAGTCTGTTGAGAGCCCTGATGTGATCAATACTCGGCCATGCCGTTACTAGTCACCAAACCCATAATGTAGTTCCTTAAAGCACACTCAACCAGTGCAGATCTGGCAGAAGCTGAAACAGTCTTTCCGGGGAGCCGGGAGTGGGATTGCTCCACACCCCCACTAGCTGCACTCATCCACCCATTCCCGCTTAACTCAGCTCTGGCTGAGAAAGTCTCTGTGCACTGCAGGTGTGTTGGTGTTGCCAGTGTGTGTTTTAACTCTTCTCACAGACTTCCCACACAGGAAGAAGTATAATCTTGGAAAGTGTGATGGTTGGTGGGTAGATACGACAACACAATATCAGGAAAGGCGAATCCCAAGCCTCCCCCTGAAGGTTTGAACACAACCGGTCACTGTGTATATTTTTCCTTCAGACAGAGTAAATTAACTCCAGACTGGTTCACTTAGTTTCTCCATAATGGTAGTATCAAGAACTGTCCACCGCTCTCTTCTTACGGCCTGCAAATTTCAAGGACCTTTACAGACGTGTGCTCTCATATCAGGCGTGGGGCAGTAGAGACCCTAGAGTTTAGCAGCAGTGCTGAATTTGAGCCGGTGCTTTCCGGGGCTCGGCACCTCTACTACATAAATTTCAATAAATACTTGAGACTCCAACAGGTAAGGAAGAAGCAACTGCCCAAGAAATGCCAACTGTTTACGGTGAGAAAACTGGCTAATGACATCACTTAACTTCCTCGCTTGTTATGTTTAGGCTCAGGGCCGGCTCTAGGGCGGTGCGATCGGTGCGACCGCACCAGGCGCTGACTTCGGGTGGGGCGTCGTATTTGGAAGTATTGTGTTGTTTTAAAAGCACCTGCTGCCGCGCTCCTGGCATCCAGAAATTTACATGCAATTTAAATGTCAAGATAACTCTGGTGATTAATGTTCCTCTTAGAGAGAGATCGATGGTTTGTCTAATGGAAGTTTAGACTTGTGGTAAGGTAGCGCAGGGGGTTAATATGATTGCTGCAAACAACCTGTACTATTCAGATCACAAAGCACATATAATACAAACAGGTCAGTGGGTTATTGTTTTTTCCGGAGAGATCCTTTTGTGACTTGCAGTTTATAAATTGTAATCCCAACATAGAACCGTGATCTAAACTGTCACCAAAGAGCTGCATAAAAACTGCAAAGCATAGATTAGAGCGTTATGATTTTATGCAGTCTTTCATTATCATAATGTTGGAAAAAAGGTTCATTTGGATAGAAATCAATTCTGATAAAAAGAACCCCCAAACACGGTGTTAAGATTTTTAAATTCAGTTTGTGCTTCTCCAGACCAAGCACTATTAAACTATACTGTCTACCAGAATGGATGACGTGACGCCTGTACCTTGTAGTCCTCTGTCTTATGCAACATTTCCTATACACTAATCTCTACACACCCATGATTGATTGTCTTTGTGTAGTGTGTGTGATGTAAAGTGCTCTGACACCGTACACTAGTGTGAGTGGCAGCAGCGCTATAAAACGAATTAAACACATATGAGAGAGAGTGGTTATGGAGACTTGAAGGGCACCGTTAAAGGGTGGTAGTGAGGTAATCCGTAACAGAGATTGTTATTGGGGGCGCCAACAAACATTGTTGCACAGGGCGCCACCAACGCTAAGGCCAGGGCTCAAGTCCAAAAAAAAAAACTGGGGGACGCCGACATCATGACAGGAAGTGGCATCATTGCTTGAACCATCAGACCCATTGCCTCCCCTCGCTCACCCCTTATATGCGATTGCATCAGAGAAGCCAGCGCATGAGCAGCGTTCTGAATGAGCTCCAATCTCGCCCCAGAGCGGCCAAAGAGTGAACGTGTGCCTTCATTTGCTCCAGTGATCGAGCTCCTGGTAAAATAAGTGGGGGGACGCCGTCCACCCGCGTTGTACCCCGACGAGCCCTGGCTAAGGCCCTGTTTAAGCTGAGGAGATCGCTATGCTGCATTCATTCAACTTCTGTGGCTATAGGAAAAGCAGACTGGATGGTCTCAGTGGACATTTGCACCAGGAAGGTGACGACTTACCTTGGTGAAAGCTTAAATAGTAAGTGCATTCTAACAGATGGAAAATTGCGCGCGCACACACACACGCGCACGCAATGCGTTTATCAGTCATTTTACTTAAAATTAGCCAATGGAACAGGCAATGGAAAATGAAAACGGAGTTAATTTAGCCAATACCATTAGGCGTTACTTCGAAACAGGCGATGCACGCGTGCACCAGCAGGGGGCGGCGCGGGGCTTACCGTTTGCTGCTCCGTAGCCTCGAGATGGTTCTTCTGCTCCGTCACAGGCCTCGCGAGAATCCCGGGGCACGCGCTGTCCTCAGTCACGGAAGAGGAGCGGGAAGAGAAGGGCTCAGCAGAGCTCGAAGAAACGGTAAACGGAACCACGGTATCTTCAATGATTTTGCGTTCCTGAAAAGATGAAACCACAAGGAAGCAACAACACCTTAGAACAGCGCAGACCAGATTCATATGAGGTAACTTCGGTGCCTCGGAGGTAAATAAATACTAGTTTAAAGAAAGGATTTTTAGAAAAGGTGGTCGATGGCGTAGTTCATAAGGCCTTTGTCATTGGTAGTATGGATTTTAACCACAAGTACGAGCATTCCATCAGCTCACAGGGCAACTGCTTTCAACATGAGCTAAACACTGGTTAGAGAGTTATTAGACAAAAAAATTATAGCATTCGTACCGTAACCGCTTAACATTAAATGAAACGGGGATGCTAAAGCAAATCCAAGACAGACAAGATTATCACAGCTTAAGTTCAGACTGTAAACAACATGTAAATGTAATTAATTGACTATTCAGGGGTATGTAATGAAGAACTTCTCTGCACACATACAGCATTTATAGTTCGAGGTGTTAGTATGAAGCATAAAACACACAATAAATCAAATAGATATCTAGACGCCGAATCTAGAACACACAAAATCACAGAAATGTCTAGGTGCCCGTCTAAGTCTGGGTTCCCTCAACATTTTCCGCACTCAGACCTGCATATTCATCACTTGCAACCCCCTCATTACCATCACTGTCTTGCAACTCGCTTTCAGTTTCCGAACTGACACCACCTTCTACTGATAAGCTAGAACCCATATTTTGACCACTCAATGACAAGTCATCTGCAACAATTCAACAGCTCTTTCTTCCCCAGCACCAGACAGACCTGAAGTACTCCAAAAATGACCACTCACACCCACAACATTACCCTCTGAACTTACACAACTTTTGCCACCACTACTCTGCTCCCTCATCTGAATGAACAGCTTTCTTCACCAACACCATATTCCTCTCACTCCACCTTCACTGACCATTTTGATACTCACTCTCGTGGACAGACAAAATTTAGACAGACCTTTCTAAATTTTACCAGGACGTCTGAATTTCACAATATCACCAGATTCTAATTAGTTGTTTGACACACTGTTTGGCATCATAATACTCCTGTTTCATTAACACCCTCTGCTTAACTAGGTCTACAATTTCACATGACATCTTGTCACATATCCATCCTGGCCTAATGCTAGACTCTGATTCTTTCCCTCACAACTTGAAAGGTAATAGTCCAGTTGTAGAATGAGGTTTTATATGGTAGTTCCACATCGAATGGCATCTTCAATATCCAACTTGGATTGCACAGCAAGCTGCAAAAACTCCTTGAACATTATGTTTGCCTTCTCAACCAAACCATTTGACTGGGGACTATATAAAGAAACAGTGATATGTGAAATGCCTAAAGGCTTTAAAAAACATGCTGCACTCGGATGAAAGAAAATGCACACCATTATCATATACTATTTATTTAGGAAACCCTTGAATACTGAATACAGATTTTTTTAAAACAATAGCTGATTTGGAATCAGTGTGGTCAACAAATTTGTAAAAATATCTACTTGTAATGATAATAAGAACAATTAAGAACTTCACATGATCAGGCAAACCTGAAATCGGACCCATAAAATCTATAGCAACTTTTTCCCATGGATAGACTAGAAGTTCCACTGGCGTCAAAGGTATGTTTCTCACCACAAAGTGTCTGTCAGTATCTTGACATTGAGAACACAACCCTAAAATAATGTCCACAAAAACGTCCATGCTAGTCCACCGATAAAACAACCTAAATTTCTTCTTCATAGAGGTCAACCCTATGTGATCAGAATGTGCTAGCCATACTAACTGTTCTCTTACACCTGTCAGAGGCACAACTTCTCCCCCTTCAACACCAACTCCTCTCCAATGCTTAAATTATCCTTGACTTTAATCCAAGTTCAAAGTTACACTGGTAACTTGATCTCCTCTGGCCAACCACTGCAAATCAAATATTTCACTTGCTCCCACACCTTGTCCTCCACTTCAACTTTCTGCCACTCCCCCTTCACTGTGTTTCAATGCATCCACCAACCAATAAAGTACTAATTAAACCACTCGTCATCCTCATCTCTCGAATCAACAGGAAAATGTGCTAAAAAAATTCTCTGGCATTTTTTACACCGGAAATATGGCAAAATGTCAAAATTAAACTCTTGCAGATGCGACAACAGTTGTATCAACCTGGGACTAGCATTCCCCATTCCTCTTTCACCCAAAAGAAAGGTTAACAGCTTATGGTCAGTAACAATCTTAAATCTCCTTCCCCAAAGGAACGTTTTAAAATAAACGACAGCCCACACACTAGCCTAGGCTTCTTTCTCTACTGTGCTATACTGATGCTCTGCTTCCTTCAGACAATGTGAAGTAAACCCCACCGTATACTTTTTATCTTCCATAATTTGTCAGTATTGCACCAATGCTGAAGTTGCTTGCATCAACTGTTACTATGCACTCCATCTAAATATTAAAAGGTTTAAGAGCTGGTGCGCACACAATCATTTCTTTCTTTTTCACAAACGCTCTGTTTTCAGCATCACCCTAAACAAATGATACATTTCTTTTTGCAACTTTCTGAAAGGTTCAGACATTACTGCAAACCCAGGAGCAAAGCGAGCATAGTATTCACATAAACCCAAAAAGGATTTAACTTGATCTTTCGTACTTGGCTCAAGGGCATTCTTTATAGCACATAACACATCTTTTTTAGGCTTGATACCTTCAGGTGAAAATAAATATCCCAAATAATCTAGGGCCTTTTGAAAAAACGGAATTTATTCTTCCTGATTGTGATTCATATATTGACTGAGGGTACTCAAAAACCCTGTTTAGCAGAGCGCTCTTCAGGGTTCTTAGAAAACATCAAAATGTAATCCTGGTATGCTAAAACTTGTTTTTTATGGCCAAATAACCTATACATGAGTTTTTGAAAGACTGCCACTGCGGACTCATGCCCAAAAGGCTTGCGTCAAAAACAAAAAGCCCCAAAGGGACTGATGAAAGAGAATACTGAAGCCCCATTTAGAGATGACAAAAGATCTTGCATTTTGCAAAGTGGGTGGGTGCCAATCAAAATATTTGTATTCAATGACCGCAAGTCCACACAGAAATTAATAGCAACAGATTTGCGTTTGGCCACTACTATGGGCGAAACTTACTCTGCAAAGTCAGCATTCTCTATCAACCCTTCCTTCACCAACTCATCCAGGTGTGCTTTGAGCTCAACCCGTATGCCCCAAGGGACATTTCTTACTTAATTCTCAAGAGGTCAAGCCTTTTCTTTTAACAATGTTGTGCTCATTCTCTTGTACACATGGAACACCCTGGGACATAAAAAAAAGAAAACTCTCTTCATTTGCAATTATGACTTCTGACACACTGACGGGATTATCAGTTCCAGGACATCCCCAACATTCCTTGATCATGCCAGCCTAGGATGTTGGAATCTTGTTTTGCTACATTAACCTCTGCACACATGTCTCTATTTAAACTCAATTGTTGATCCGAAATACCCTACCTGTTTGATTCTTTCACCATCATACACCATAGCAAAAAAGTCAGAGGGTGCAAATAATTTTTTTAAACAACGACCCACTCCAACAATTTGACACCAAAGTGATAGGTGAACCATTGTCCACTGTTTCTTTCATGCCACCCTCCTGCTTTCAAAGACAAAACAGCTGTGCATTTCTCCAAACTATCAGACATGTGTTCTTCATGCACTACATTCATCTGCACTTGCTTCCCTTTACATACTCTGGCAAAGTGACCAACTTTCTTGCATTTCACACACTGTTTACCTAATTCTGGGCATGATTTTGAACTGGTAACATGTCCTTTTCCCACCACACTTGTAACAGGTGATATCATTTTAAGGCCCACTCCTATGTTGCGGGCTTGCAAGTACTACAGCGCCCAAATGTTCACCATCAGTACCACTGTTCAATTCCTTGTATGTTACAATATATCTTTCAATCCCCTTACCCAAAGTTTGAGTCCATTCTAGTGTGGGATTCTTCCTGCACAAAAAACTCTCCTGTTACTTTTTTATGATAGTAAAAACGAATCACTTGATCACGTATATATTGCTCTAGTAACGAGCCAAATTCACGTGCAGCAGCCAATACTCTTACAGCAGCTACATATTCATCCAACGACTCATGTGGCAGTTGCTTGCGTGTAAAGACTCTGCCTGTTCAGGACCACATTGGGTCCTTCCGAAATCTGTTTACCCAAACAATGCACAGCTTCAATGTGCTCATTCCATCTCCCAAAATCATGCTCCTCAGGCATGATCTCCAGAGGATGGTCAAACAAATGTTGTCCCTCTTTGCGCAAATAGTTTTAAAGCAAAACAAACATCCTTCTGGCAGAGTAATGTCATCATCAATGGCCACAAGGAAGTTCGCAAACGAACGTAGCCAGCAGCCGCGGTCCGGGCAGGTAACAGCGGTTGGGCCGTGTGAGGGGAGATTTCGAGGGACGATGCAGAGGGAAAATTAAATAGGGAAAATGCTTCTTACCTAGTATGGATCTTTTTTTGGCATATAGAGCTGTAGAGTCATATGCTGTGCATAGACCACCATCTAGTGTTGGGTTCAGATGTTTGCATTTTGTTTTTCTTCAAAGAAGTCTTTGCAGTCACGAGGTTGGTGACTCCTACTTTCGGTGATAGTGCGCATGGGCATCAACTCCATTGTTAGATTGTTTTCCCCGCAGAGTGTGATAATGGAGTTAGTAAGAGTAGTAAAAGGAGATGTCTATGAATGCATGTATCTAAGTAAGATTTTACTGCAACGGGTATAGGTACCCAACTCTACAGCTCTATATACTAAGAACCGATTCATACTGGGTAAGTAGCAATTTCCTTTTGAGGCATAAGAGCTGTAGATCATATGCTGTGCATAGACTATATAGTAGTTATCTCCAAAAGCGGTGGCTAACCTGTATCTGTTGCAGTGGTCTGAAACAGTGTACGTAAAACTGCCTGGCCCACTCTAGCTTGTTGTCTTGCTAACACATCTACACAATGGTGTTTCGTGAATGTGTGAGGTGTAGACCATGTTGCAGCTTTGCATATGTCATCTATGGGTATATTTCCTAAGAATGCCATAGAAGCCCCCAAGTTTGCATGTAGAGTGTGCTCTAGGGGGAACTGTTAACGTTCGTTTATTTTTTTGTTGCATAATTTTATATAGCGCAAGCTTGACCCGAATTGGGTATCAGAGCGCTTTACATAGCACCAGTTACGTTACATGAGGACACACATTCATTTTTGTTAGGCATGGGGAGATTAAGTGATTTGCCCAGAATCACAGGATGTTTAGCGTTGTTACCGAGACTCGAACCCAGATCCCCAGCTCCGAGGTCGAGCGCCTTTTGCATAGCATTTTTGAATGCACTTGACTATCCACCTTGCATTACCTTATTTTGATATGGGATTGCCTTTGTATGGTGGAGCAAAAGCAACAAAAAGTTTATTTGTGTTACAGAAAGGTTTTGTCCTTTTTATGTAATAAAGCAATGCTCTCTTCCATCTAATGTGTGTAGGGCACGTTTTGCCACTGAATCTGGTTGAGGGAAGAACACAGGCAACTCAACAGATTGATCTGATGAGCAGAAATGACTTTAGGATGCATTTAGGATTAGTCCGAAGAACAACTTTATTTTGGTGCATTTGTAAAAAGTGTTCTTCTATAGTTAATGCCTTAAACTTACTCACTCTTCTGAGTGATGTGATAGCAACGAGGAAAGCATCTTTCCATGTGAGAAATTGCAGTTCACATTTGTGCAATGGCTCAAAGGGTGGGCCCATTAGTCTGGTGAGAACAATATTGAGATTCCACACTGGAGCAGGTGGACGTCTCGGGGAATGACTCTTTTGAGTCCCTCCATGAAGGCTTTGATAATAGGTACTTTAAAAAGAGAAAGATGATGTCTATTCTGTAGGTAAACAGTTATGGCAGCCAGATGGAAGGCGTATGGATGTGTACGCTAAACTTTGTAGATGTAACAAATAACATAATATTTTGTACGGAAGCATCAACGATGTGGTTGTTAATAAATTATATCCCAAACTGCTTCCACCTTGCTGCACAGCAGGCTCTTGTGATAGGACGTCTAGCCTCTTTGATAATATGCATGTAGTCTGGTGGTAGATTAAGATAGCCAAACTCGAAGACTTCAGGAGCCAGATCGCCAGATTGAGTGGACTGGGGTCTGGATGTCTTATGTCTCCATGGCTCTGTTTGAGGAGATTGGGTGTAAGACGTAGTTTTTGGTGAGGAACTACTGAGAGTTCCAATAGGGTTGTGAACCAAGGTTGACGTGCCCATGTGGGAGCAACTAGGATCAATGTCAGGGATGCTTGTTTGAGTTTCTGAACCACTAATGGAATGAGTGGGAGAGGCGGAAAAGCGTAAACAAATATCCCTGACCAATTCATCCATAGTGCATTGCCTTTGGACAATGGGTGTGGAAACCTGGATGCGAAGTTTTGGCATTTTGCATTTAGATGTGTGACGAACAGGTCTATGTGTGGGAATCCCCACATTTGGAAGAATGGGAGAAGAACTTGCTGTGTCTGACTGAGCAAATCTGCCATCCGATTGTCTACTCCTGGAAGGTGTTCTGCTAGGAGATATATTTTGTGATGTATGGCCCATTTCCAGATGGTCTGTGTTAGCTGGAGGGAGTGTGTCCCTCCCCGTTTTTGTATGTAGTACATGGCTGTCATGTTGTCTGTACGAATTAGGACATTCTTGCATAGAAGCTGAACTTGAAATGCTTTCAGCGCCAGAAAAATCGCCAGCAGCTCTACATGGTTTATATGAAGCTGTTTCTGCTGCAAGCTCCAAATGCCCTGAATTGTGTAGGTTTCGAGATGCGGTCCCCAACCTGTCAGTGATGCGTCTGCGGTCAGTACCATTTCTGAAACCGGGTCGCTGAAGGGCCACCCTTTTAAAAGGTTTAGTGTGTTTCACCACTGCAGAGAGCGATAGATGCAGCCGTCTATCAACACTAGATCTGATAATTGACCATGAACTTGGTTCCACTGACGTGCTAAGCATTCCTGTAGGGGACGTATTTGAAGTCTTGCATAGGGGACTATTAAAATGCAAGTCGCCATCATTCCCAGTACCTGCATGAACACTCGAGCTGGTAAGGAGTGTTGAGGCTGAAACTGAGACATCAGGGTTTGTATATTCTGGACTCTGGCTGGAGTTGGGTATGCTAGAGCTTTGTGTGTGTTTATAGTAGCTCCTAGATATGCTTGAGACGTGGCTGGTTGGAGATGGGATTTGGACAGATTTACTGTGAATCCTAGCTCGTGGAGCAATTGCACAGTTTTTTTGTGTGTGGCATAGACAGCTGTTGTGCGAGCTGTCCTTTATGAGCCAGTCGTCTTGGTATGGGAAGACATGAATATGTTGCCTTCTTAAATGGGCTGCGACTACTGCCAAGCATATTGTGAAAACCCTGGGTGCGGTTGTTACTCCGAATGGGAGGACTATAAATTGATAGTGCTGACCTGCTACCACAAACCTGAGGTATTTGCGGTGCGCAGGGTGAATTGGAATATGAAAGTAAGTGTCCTTCAAATCCAGAGTGGTGAGAAAGTCGCCTTGCTGAAGAAGGGGAAGCACTTGTTGGAGTGTTACCATATGTTAATGGCCAGACTGAATGTATAGATTTCGTTTTCTGAGGTCTAATATAGGAATGAGAGAGCCGTCCTTTTTGGGAATTAGAAAGTAGAGGGAGTACACCCCTGCTCCCTGGTATGGCAAAGGGACTGGTTCTATTGCACCTTTCTGCAACAAAGAGAGAACCTCTTTCTTTAGACGGGTGAGTTGTTCTTGTGACATGCGGTGTGAACTTGGAGGATTGTTCGGTGGAGACCTTGTTAGCTCCAGGCAATAACCAGATTGGATAATTTGTAGTACCCATTTCTCTGATGTATTCGTATTCCGAATGGGTAGAAATTGGGAAAGACGTCCCCCGACAGGAGTGTAATGGTCAGGGAGTATGAAAGGAAGTCACTGTTTGGCGTTTGCAGGGGAAGTGCGTGTTGAGTTACCCCTGCCTCTTCCCTTGGTGTTGTGTCCTCTATATCCACCTTTAAAATAACATTTTGAAGAAGGCAACTGATTGTTGCCCTTGTAAGGAGGATGGATTGTCTGTAGACACAGTTTTGGAGCCGTCCCTGAAAAATGAGCGACGAAAGGATCCTCTGTTGGAAGGTGATTGTAAGGCCCCCATGTACTTAGCAACATCAGTATCCTTTTTTATCTTTTCTAGTGATGTATCAACAGCTGGACCAAAGAGCGGTTCTTTGTCAAAGGATTGATTAAGAATAGAGGCTTGTACCTCAGGCTTGAATCCTGAAATTCTTAACCAAGCATGTCTACGGAGCAGTACACTAGTTTTTACTGCCCGAGCTGCTGTGTCTGCCTGATCAAGAGCACACCTGATAGAGGTATTAGTTATTAATTTACCCTCTTGAATACGGGCACTAGCTCTAGAATATTGCCCATCAGGAAGAAATTCAATGAGCTTTTCGAGCTCATCATAATGAATTCTATTATACCTTGCCAATAGTGCTTGAGCATTGGCAATGCACCAATGATTAGTTGCTTGTGACACTACCCTTTTGCCTGAAGCGTCAATTAATTTGGACTCTTTATCAGGAGAAGGGGCTTCCCCGGTTGTTCGCGAATTAGCTCTTTTACAAGTGTTGGAAACTACCAGAGTGTCCAAGGGTAACTGGCCTTTGATACCAGTCATTAGGGTCATTAGGTGCAGATTTGTACTTTTTCTCTACCCTGGGAGTGATGATTCTAGCTCTTACAGCATCTTTAAAGATGTCATCAGTATGTTTAAGCATACCCTTTAACATTGGTAATGTTTGCGTAGCCCTTTGAGATGAACTTAGTGTGTCAAACAAAAAATCCTCCTCTAAAGTCTCTTAATGAAACTCTACTCCATGATATTGTGCAGTTCTGTTAACGAGCTCAATATATCCAAGGTTATCATCTGGAGGAGAAGGTCTGAATGGATATAAGTCGGGGTCATTTTCTGGTTGAGGGTCAGCATCATAATTATCCCATGGGTCAGTATCCTGTGGTGTGTAGTCCTCTATATCCCCATCCCCTGTATCCAGTGGATCAGGTGATGGTAGTGGAGGAGAATGTGTAGGTGTAATGAGTAGATTTGAATCAATGGTTGAAGAAGGTGGAGAAGGGTTAGTATCCAACTGTTTTTCTTTTTAGAGGAACATGGTTGTCTTCTTGTAAGCCCATTAAACTCTTCTTAGGAAGTTTGGCATGAATCTGTCCAGTTTCTGGATTAATAACTATCTCCTTCTGTTTCAGATCCAAAGGGGGGAAAAATCGGTCGAAGCCTCTTCAGTTGAAGTACTTTCTTTAGACGCCGGTTTTGGTGTCGAAAGTTTTGGCTCCGAAGTTTTTGGCTCCGAAGATTTAGCTTTATGGACCAGTGGCACGGAAGCCAGAAGGTGTTTGGATTTCGACGCCGAAGGTTTCGCGCTGGCACCGGCATGGGGGACAAGTAGCCTCCGAACCAGAAGGCTGTTGTTTATGTTTTGGTGCCGAGCTTGAAGGCAGGGCACTCAAAACCTTTTCTCTGTGCCGACCTTGGCCCGAAGGTAGAACAAGAACCGGAGCCTTCTTATGGAGGAGATCGTAGGGGAACGAAGTCTGTTTACTCAAGATCCGTTGTCCATTTGTGAGGTCTTTGGCATCAGAGTCTGCTTCAGACACGGAGATGTGTTCCTCCTCCATTTCAGCTTCCTGCGCTTGTGATTCTTCGTGTTCGGACTCGTCTCCGAGGAGATTTGGCGCGGAGCCACTTTGCTGGTACATTTTCTTCTTTGATCGAAACAACTGGCACGCGTTGCAGTCCTTCTTGTCGTGTTCCGGTGATAGGCAAAGGTTGCACACTTCGTGCAAGTCGCTGCGCGCAAACTTAGTGTGACACCCTGGACACAACTTGAATGGAGTCCGTTCTATCGGCTGCTACCGACCCTGGCGCCGGTAGGCCCAACGGCCTTCCACGAGTCTTCCGATCAAAGGTTTTCGAGTGTAGACGATACGCGGAGAGTGGGAAACGCGATCGATAAACAATACCGTCAAGGGTAGTGGATTGCGCATCAAAGGGGGCCCAAAGAAACGGTGCCGAACCAGAAGCCAACAATTCACATCCCAACCCGATGGCGGAAAAAAACAACCTAACAATGGAGTCAATGCCCATGCACTATCACCGAAAGGAGGAGTCACCTACCTCGTGACTGGAAAGACTTCTTCGAAGAAAAACAAAGTACAAACACCTGGACCCAACACTAGATGGCGATCTATGCACAGCATATGATCTACAGCTTATATGCCACGAACATAATTTTCCCTCGGCATCCATCGTCCCTCGAAATCCCCCCTTACACAGACCCATCACCCTGCTGTTACTTGCATGGACCGCAACTGGTAGCCAGTGCTCCCAGTACATGTTGGGTTTCCCAGGAGTGTGAAGAAAGTCACAAGGTAAGCTTGCGTTTTGCATCCTGCACCTCTTAACAGCAGGTGATGTCAATTCAATTTACTTTTAAACAACAGAACATGAAATAAAATAATAATGGACTGTAGACAACATCCACTACGACATGCAAATAAAAGTTCCTATAGCTTCACTTTAATTTCCTACAACTCTTGATGACCGGCTTGCAAAACACTTGGTGTGCCTGTCACCGTGCCGATAACAGGCTTTCCTGTAAATCACCGTAATAGAGGTTGAGTAGCTGCAAATCCCATCATATTCTTATTATTCTCTGCAGATCTTTAATCAGTGGCTCTTTGTTGCCCTCTAGTGGTTTTCACTGCTGTGCAGCCTCCAGCACGTATCTTCCATTTGCATCTGAGAGCTAGGGGTCGCTGGCTCCATCTCGGCACCAGAAACACCACTGTGACATCACGGGCCCTATAAAGCGGCACCAGTGGTGTCAGTTTCCCATCCATTTTTTCTGTGTCTTTGAGATGAATAGGATGGACTGAAATCTTATCAGCATTGCGCAATACAAAATCTAAACTTGGAACCATGTTATATTGACTCTAGTAGTAAACCAGTCTTCAAGAAGGGGAGGGTCGCATGGTTGGTGACAAAGCTGAAGGTATATAGAGTATCGACCAGAAAGATTGTTACCGAAGGTAATTCACTTTTTCTTCGGCAGGAAACTTCTACAGGCAGATTCCTCACATTTTGAATAGATTTCCCAGTCAGAAGACTGGGCTTGAAAAACTGGTTAAACAAGAAGTCATGGAGGACAGAGCATGTGAAGTGTCCTTCCTGCCTCACCTCATATCAAACAGTGACGTTTTGCAAACATATGAAGGGAAGCCCAGGTCGTCGCTTAGCAGACCTAGGCCATGGAGACTATACTTGCTAGAGCTGAAGTTGAAGACTTCGCCCTAGTGGAATGAGCTTTGATGTCCTCCAGAGGTTCTTTGCATGCCAGAGCATAACATATCTTGATGCACAAGATGATCCACCTAGGCAATATCCTCTTGGACAGCGTTGCCCTTCATCTTGCTGGTGTAGCCAATGAAAAGTTGGTAATGAAGCTGAAAATCTTTGGTAGGGACATCCAAAAAACTGTTCACTTTCTTAGGCACAGGGTCAGACTGATTTGCATATGGCCATGTCTGAACTGGGGTGGCAGAGTGGGCTAAAGAACGGTGATGGATCAAACCCAGATCTGTTGACTGGGTGCGAGTGTTTGATTGGTTCAGATGCTCCGTCCATCAACACCCCTTTTTGTACCGCTTTGTTCGCCATAAATTGGCAGTGTATGCTCAGACGTGAGTCCCTTGCTCACTTTGCCACTGGATTCAAGCAAGCCTGGCTGAAGACGGCTGAAATGCCAGAAACCGGTCCTAGGAAGCTTGTTTCCGGTCCAGGGAAGGCATGGCTTGGCAGTTCAGGCTGGACTGTTCCCATGAGGCACAGGGTCAGACAGATTTGCATATGGCCATGTGTGAACTGGGGTGGCAGAGTGGGCTAAAGAACGGTGATGGATCAAACCATCCCTAGGAAACCTGATGCCTTCTGGAATTATCCAAATAATATAGGTGGGTGACTCAAACCCTTGCGAGCTTGGGCTGAAATCTAGTAAATGCGCTATTGAAGTTGTCCAATAGGAGACGCAGGTAACTCTCAAGTAATTCCTGTATTTTTCGTTGTATCATATTATTAAGTTTGAAAACGTACTCTTTAAGCAGAAGTCTATAGAAAAAGTCATAGGATCTCCTAAATGTGAGTAGCAACGGTACATTACCTTTGAAATTATACAGAGTATGGAACACCATCTTCATTTATTAACACATGGAAGCATGATTACTTGTTTTACAGGTATTCAAGGAATCTGTAAATCAAATTGCAATTTGAAATTTCTGAGAAAGGTTTTTAAAAAAAATAAAAAATTTCCGGCACAGTTAAAAATTAATGAGTCACTGTATAGTATAACATTGTTTGATTTCACCTTTCTATTTTTTAGCACACGGGTAGATAATTGTTAGTACAATATGTCAAGTCAAATAGGTAACAATATGACTATTGTATCTTTTACAGGGGTCTTAATAGTCTTAAGATTGAAAGTCCTGAGGATGGCCTTGAAGATTAGTCAACCATAAGGCCGAAACGTCGACACATCAGTCCACATTCTTTTCGTGTGATTATTCCTGCACAATGTTATTTAAGTTATTTGGGCTCAGTTACGTTGTGTTATAATTTAAAAAGAGTGGACCACAACGCAAGTGGTGTTCAAAGAATAATTGATCTATATCTTGTCTATATCTTGTCCACTTGTACATCATTGAATATTCTTGATTTTTTTTTAAAAACACTGTACCCCATAAAATACATATTTGATTTATAAAAAGAATTTTTACTAAAACTACTTCCCGTGTAGCTTTTCATTACAGTGAGTCATTGCCACTTTGTTTACCAAGTGAATGTTGTATCAGATATCCAACAGGTGTTTTAATTAATTTAAACTGAGCCCAAAATCACTAGTAGTAAAATTTGATCAGCTTCCTGTTTTCAAATTAGTTTGAACATATACATAAAATAAAACCCTTGCAAGCACCTTTGCATTTACTAGATTTCTGGAATTATCAGCAATATCTCCTGCCTGAGTGCTTGGAACTAATAAATATGTCCCTTTCCTTGGCGGTGGTCCCTAAAGCCTTGGAAGCACGCCATGGTGGTCCCCCTTCTAAAAACAAACGTCACTAGATAGCGCCATGCCAGAACACTTCCGTCCTATCTCGCTGCTTCCATTTCTGTCTAAAATCTTGGAATCGTACGTCAATTTTCTACTAACGTCCTTCCTAGAAGCTAATTCTATACTTGACATCTCTCAAAATGGATTCCGGCCTCGGCACATCACCTAGTCCGCTTTGCTGGCAGTCACAGAACAACTCCGGACCTCCTTGGATGCCGGCAGAACCACAGCATTAATCTTGCTGGATCTGAGTGCAGCCTTTGACACGGTCTTCAGTGTATATATGAGGCCACTGGCTCTGCTGGCCAAAACCTGGGGCCTTCTCCAACGCCCCAGCCAGGATAGGGTGGAATTTGGACAGGATCTGACAGCAATCTCAGAGTGGATGGCTGCTAACTATCTGCAGCTCAACTTGTCCAAATCAGAATTCCTTCTGGTAGACAGAGACCGGCATCACTGGGGGGCAATGAATGATGACCTCCTGCCCTCAGAGCTCCCCTCACACCCAAACCTGTGTTGAAAAATCTCGGTATCATGAATGACAGTGATCGCACTTTTGAGACCCATGTCAAATCAGTGGCAGGGAAATGTTTTAGACTACTGCGGACCTTAAACCGATACTGGGTCTCTTCGACTCCAAGACCCTTCAACTGATCATTCAATCTTCTGTCCTTGTTAGATTAGATTACTGCAATATGCTTCTCTTGGGAGCGAACAAATCAAATGTTAAAAGGCTGCTGCGTGTTCAGAATGCGGCTGCTCGCGCAATCATTGCCCTCCATAAACACTGTCATATCTCCAGCCTCCTCTGTCGACTTCACTGGCTCCCCCTCGAACAGAGAGTGCGCTTCAAAACACTTTGCATCACCCATAGAATTTTGGGGGTTATCGGCCCCAGTATCTTGAGTGATCTATGCTCCCACTCGTCCACTGCGCTCGGCAGATGTGCTCTTGGCCAGAGTTTCCCGGATACATAGGGCCAGTGCAGGCAGGCGTTCTTTTTGGTGGTTAGCTCCCGCCCTCTGGAATTCCCTCCCTATCAATATCCGCAGCACCCCTGACCATCTCACCTTCAGAAGGCTCGTTAAGACATGGCTTTTCACCCAATGCTAATCTCTCCACTGTTCTGTCGTCTCACTTGGTGCTCATCTTAGCGCTGGGAAGCCCCGTTACTGGGGCAGCCATGCGCTCTACAACTACCTTAACATTAACATCAAACATAGCGATGAGGAATAGGTCAAGGCCTGTACCCGGAGCAAGAAAGTCTAGGTAGGGCCTGGGTGTTGGAGCAACATGCATTGATGGCCCTGAGGCTGGCATTAGTTCCTCTCGAATTACAGGGACCAGTTCTGGCTCCAAACAGGAGTACTCACTAATTAAGGAAGCGCTTTTGCGACTTACCTTTGGAAGCCCAACACCGCTTGCAGTCATGGCATCACTTCTTATGTTTGTATCTGGAGGACTTTGACAATGGTAACTCCAGCGACTTTGTCCCTTGCGTGAGACTTCTTCCTGACCCATCTATCGTCCCCAAGCCACAAAAAGTTTTACATCTTTCCTTGAAGGCTGTGTGGTGCATGCTCCTGCATGAATCTCACAAACGCATGTCATGCTTGGACACCAAGACCTATGTAGTGCGGATCCGTGACTGACATTTGTCCATCGTAGTTCCTGCAGCATTTGAAGTGTGACCTCTTGGGAGGGGGTGGGCGCACATCTCTGTACTGGACCAAAATATTTTCTTTCTTGAACACCTGACAAAGATCACTGAAAGTTGCTGAATGAAAAAAATCTGAGGTGAGCAAGTTCTGGGTCTGCAACAACAGAACGGAAAAAAGGGAGCCGACATGAAGGTGTCGGGGGTGCTTTACGGCATAGTGACATTGCTTCTGGTGCTGAGATGGAGCCAGCACCCCCTAGCAGCGCAGCAAATATTAAAGAATTTTCAGATTCAGTCAGAAGCCTGGGATATTTAAAGGGTGTGAAACCTACAGGCAGAAACATCCATATGAAAATACTGTTACATGACATTAGTTTTTAACAAGATACTTTTACCAAATGATGGCATGAAGCTCCAGCATGGTACCCACTTATTTAGAATTTTAGGCTTGAGTATTTAACCAGACAGTAGGTATGTTTTCCCTATGTGGAGAAGATGTCTAGAGATATGGACCGATCTCTCCATTTTAAACTCATGGATGATGTCCAATATCCATCCATGTGACCGCTTGCTGGTCAGCGCGAAGAAAGTGACCTATCAAGGCAGACACGACTGCTCCGCAAAGGAAAGGATTTTCTTTTGTATGGCCCGATCTCAGCATGATGCAGCCGAACTACATATGATGGAACACCAGACTATGTAGTTGACAAATGTACGCTCAACACTGCTGTAACTTGTTTAAGACAGTGATTAGCAAGCAAACATTGTAACCTAATTAAATTGCTACTGCTAATAACTTGAGGACTATTACATATTCTATGCATAAATACACATTTGCTATAGTAAGGAAACTACAGGTAACGTGCAATACCTTACTAGGAGCTGCTTCTATCCATTTCACTCGAGTATCAATAGTGTGGTCTTTTTACAGTTACTGTAGTGTGATAACCTGGAAGCAGGCTCTGTTTCAGTCTCCTGTTTTCCTCTCTCTGTGGTGATAGGCAGTCATCCACTCCTCATCTATGGACCCTGAATATATATATACATATATATGTGTGTATATATACACATATGTGTGTGTGTGTGTGTGTGTGTGTGTGTGTGTATACACACACACAATCAAGGCACAAATCTATGCTCATCTATCTACACTTACCTATATTTACTTAATTTCACAATATTGAGGTTGTTGAGGTACTGACTGCTACCAGTTATATAGGAAGATATTTTAAACCCAATATTCTAGAGGAAAACCTTTTAGGAGCCCTTCAAATAGGTAACAATAATACACTTTGTTGTGGCTTGAACACCCACAGGATGCCTGCTCAGAAATGTGTCCTGCTAAATTCCACCTCTTCAAATTTTTCACCATTCGAAAGCCATGTGATGTGAGTTTTACAAATACATAAACTGCTCACCTGCAGTTCCTTTAAGTGCATCTGCCTCAGCCAACATTCCCATAATTCCGGAGCATGAGTTTCCAGAGAGATAACTCAAAGTCTTGTTAAGGGGGAAGGGCATTCCTTCTTTCCACAAATATAAGACAAACTGAATAAAAACGAGACAAACATGCAGGTGCCTGGAAGCTAGTTTATTAGCAGAACAGAAAAGACATATTGCATGTAGCCAATGCGTGCATAGCGAGTACCTCCTCATAGTATTTACGTTCCTCCTCTTCTACTTCTTTCTGGGCTTTTTCCCATTCATCCTTCAGCTTTTCCTGCTCCTTCTGGTACCTCTCCTGTCACAGAATTGTAGTACAAAAGGCTCAAAACGACATAATGCAACACAAGTCATGAAATGCTGATGTACCTTTGATTCAATTTATGCAGGTAGTAGTGGGCGTGCTGGACTATGTGGTGCAAAGAAGTCCTAATGGAATCAGCATGACTGAAATGAGATGATCAGCATGGAAAATAGGCTACGTGACAGCCATAGAAGCTCATTGCATTATCTGGCATCTCAGTTTTATTATGCGCTACTAGAAATGAATGGTATCCGAGCATCGCCTAAAAGTGCTTTATAGCCTGTTGAAATCTGTGATATCTTGTATATGGGGTCAGCCATCTAGTCTTTTGTAAAGGAATTTGTTTGGCATTCTGCCACAGAATATAGTTCTATGAACTTTAGAAAATTCTTTGAATGGTAAGCTGGAGAATCTCTTGGTGGTTGGAGCTTTTTTAGAATAAACCTTTTCTTTCTCAACAAGCTTATCAGTAAGTTATTCAAATCATTGCTACATTTTGGTTACAAGGATGAGCTAGCGAAAAGGTTGGTGAGGATTGTATGAAGTGGGACAAGTCTTCTCACATGAAAAGGAAGATTCAGTTTAACAAAGTGTGTGCTGTGACTGATGTGCGGGTTAAAACTAGTGATAAAGTCGTGATTAGAGTTCCCAGTAGCCTGGGCAGGAAATTCCAAATATTCTACACCTCGAAAGGTGGTCAAGTTAAACAAAGGACAGTCAAGTTGGAGGATGGTCAAGAAATAATTGTTTTCTAAGTGTTTTGTTTGTTCCCCTTTGTTTCTCTACACTTTCCCTGATCTCTTATCTTCTCTCCTTCTCATGTTTGCTCTTTCTTCGTTTTCTTTCCCTTGTTGGTTTTGCATTTTATGAAAATTAGTGATGTGGTATATTGTATTTGGGGATCGGCTGCCTAGTCTTTTATAATGAAATGTGTTTGTCATTCTGATGTACCATGTATAGGGATGCACTGTGAAGAGTTCTCTGAATGGTTAATATTCTCCTGTATCCCTTTCACCAGAGTGGGGTAGCAGGAGTAAGGTAAGTTTAGATTAAGACCATCATTACAAGATGAAGGGAAATATTCATTTGGATGCAAACAGGAGTTTGCGCTTGGAGCTAACTGGTTATGTTATGTTATGTTAGGGGTCTTTTATACAGCTCGGCAGCTGCCCCAGCAAAACGGCATCCCGGCGCTGAAAGAAGACTGACAGATTGCAGAGTGACACCAGCTAGTTAGTGGGGAAGAGCAGAGTCTTGATGGCCTTCCTAAATTCCAGGTAGTTCTCTAAGCCACGAATCTGCACAGGTAGTGTGTTCCAGAGTGCGGCAGCTCTATAACAAAAAGAGCGACCACCAGCCCGCACTCTACGGATCCGGGGGACCACTACCAAGTGCTGAGCCTCTGACCGGAGGGGATGTGAAGGAACATACAGTGAGAGAAGATTAGCCAAAATAGGCGGGGTGGCCGGTTTCAAGGCCTTGAACGAGATACTCAGAGCCTTTAATTCAATGCGCCTGGCCACCGGAAGCCAATGGAGGCGGCGAATGGCACTGGACACAGAGCAAAACTTGCACAGACCTAGAAGTGTTCTGACTGCAGCATTTTGTGTCCTTTGCAGCCTCTGAACCTCTGCTTTATTTGACCCCAAATAGAGGGAGCAAGAGTAATCCAGTCTGGACAGGACCATAGCTTGGATAATAACCTGACGTATAGAGGCGTCAAAGAGGCCCATCAGCGGCCTAAGCCCCCGTAAAAGTCCAAAGCAAGTACCTGGTATTTTTTTTGGTATGGACTCGATAGTTTGAGGATGAGTTCAACCAAACCCCCAGGTTCTTAACCACTTGCTTCGGGGGAGGGGGCGTGCCCAGGCTAGCTGGCCACCAGAGGTCACTCCACAGACCATGGTCTCTGCAGACCACCAAAACCTCCGACTTGTTGGAATTAAGTCGGAGGCAGTTAGCAGTCATCCACTCGGCCACTGCCGCAAGATCGCCCTGAAACTTAAGGGCGTCTTGCTCGGTGTTATTAGAGAGTGCACCACTAACTGAGTGTCGTCAGAATATGAGACCATGGTCAGGCCCCTACTCAAGGCTACAACAGCCAAAGGTTGAACATAAATATTAAATTGTAGGGGACTAAGGGAGGAACCCTCTGGCACCCCTTGCTTGATGCCGTATTCACTGGACATAAACGGGGGGCTAATACTGAAAAAGACCTCTCATGAAGGAATGAGGCAAGCCACACCAGGGCCTGCCCGTAATTCCTACCTCCGCCAGGCGACGCAGCAGAATGTCGTGTGATACCGTATCAAACGCTGCACTTAAGTCCAGCAGGATCAGTGCCGAAGTTTGCCTCCCCCCCCCCCTCCATGGCTGACCAGAGATCTTCCGTCACAGCCAGAAGCGCAGACTCCGTGCTGTGGCAGGGTCTAAAGCCATTTTGAGAGGAGTCCAGTATGTTGTTACGAGTGAGATAGTCTGACAAGAGGGAGTTCACATACGCCTCAGTAATCTTGGCTGCCCAAGGTAGCAGAGAGATGGGCCGATAGTTTTCTGCCTTAGAGGGATCAAGAGCCGGATTTTTAAGCAAAGGAATGACTTTGGCCTGTTTCCATACTCTGGGCATGATAGCAGTACTAAGGGAATTATTAATAACCTGAATCAGAGAGGGTAGGATGGTAGACAATACCTTCTTGAATTGGTCAGGTTTAAGAGAGTCGGCGGGAGAGCCTGACTTAATCCTACCGCACAGCGATCGTAGCTGATCCACCGAAATCGGGGGAAAAGAGTGGAAAATATTAAGCTGCTGACTGCACAATGCCACCGGCGCATTGCTGTGCATGGTCGGGAAGGAGCTGTAGATATCCTCTACCTTTTTAACAAAAAAGGTGGCCAGCTCCTCACACTGCTTATTAGAGTTGATAGTGGGCCCAGCGGCATTTTGCTGAGATTGCAGACTGGTAAGTATGGCGAACAAGCTCTTTGCGGGATTAGTGCTTTCGCGGATCTGGTTAGAGAGAAAAGCTGCTCGGGCCTGATAGATGGCTTTATGGTATTTTTTCATTGCTGCCCTATAGATATCCTTAGCTGCTGTGCAGAAATCCCTTCTCCAGATCCGCTCCAGCTTCTTGCATCCCTTGCGCATGTGAGCAAGGTCCACATTGTACCAAGGCCTTGACTTGGTCTCACGACTGCCTGACCATTTCATAGGAATAAGGCTGTCTAGTGGACGCCTGATCCATTCAGAGAATAGCCCGTATGCCTCATTAATATCTTCCGGCAGATCAGGCCGAGTGGCCCGCCTCAAATTGATCCCAGTCCAATTTATACCAGGGACGCTTCAACAGAGTCAACGGACCCGTGGACTGGGCAGGAGTAACTCCATGCAGCGACAGAGACCAAGAAATGGTCCGTCAAACCCATCCTGGCAGGGGCACATATAGTGATATGGGCTATATTAGTGAAAACAGGGTCCAATAAGTGGCCCGCAATATGCATAGCCCCAATGACCAGCTGCAGCAGTTGACATGCTGCAAGGTCGGCTACACGCTATTTCAGTGTCCTCAGCATTGTCTAAATGGAGGTTCAGGTCTCCAAACTCTGTGAAATTAGCGGTATTAACTGCTAGTGTATTGACCATATCTACAAGGGCCTCTCTAAAACCAAGGGAGGGTCCCGGAGGTCGATACACAAGGAGACCAGACATAGTGTAGTTTTTTACTCAAGGTAACCTTAAAATAGGCACTCTCACAGACGGAAATCAACTGTCTAGTGAAGGAGCAAGGATAGCATGATCTATAGATTATCGCTCCCCCCCCCCCCTCTGGATGCTCTGTTCACTGTTAGAATCCTATAACCCGTAGGGAGCGCCAGCCCGGGTTCAGCTAAAGTGGCATCAGACAGCCATGTCTCTGTAAGAAAGAGAACATCCGGCAACGCCTCCTCAAGCAAGTCAAAAATATCGACATCATGCCTGATGCTTGGAGGAGCAGGGGAACTGTAATCGGCAAACCGAAGGAATTCTTCCCCAATGCCAGATTCATCTGTCTCTGACTGGGTGGCATTGGAGCCAAGATACCACTGCTAGTATTGCCCCTGCAGCCCAGAAAACAATAAGGTTCAGAAGACCGCAGGTGTTTTCAGAGTTTGCCAGGACTTGCGGTAGGTGTTGCCCAATCACCCGCCCACACGCAGCCCGCACAATTGGTGACACTGATCAGTCACTAGTAGGAAATCGAGCAAAACACTGCAAAAACATACATAGGAAAATCCAGATACGACTGGCTGCACATAACAAAGTTTTATACTTTCTACAAAGTCGTGGCGCCATGAACTAGATAATGCAAAAACCACAAAGCTGTCAAAGTAGTACTCAAGTATTTCCATCCATGTGCCATCAAATCTAACAACAGCTCCTTGAATTCTCCTATGTCCCCAGTCCAAGTCCTCATCAATACAAATTGCATACTTCAAAAACTTTCCTAAGAGAAACACAATGCCTCCATCATGGAAGAAACCATCGAAATTATGGTGCATGAGAAAAAAGTTTAACTTGCGGGTTTTTTCCCATGCTGACGATCCAAGTACCTATCAGATACCTGACAAAACATTCTTAGAATTTAGCATTCAGGATTTCTGGGGAACCATAGATGGAAAGGTCTCTATGTCTAATGGAAGTTATATGAAAAATGACTCCATAAATTGGCATTGAATTGAATTGACTCCAGAAGTTGCCATGAACTTTCAGCCACATTCAACGTATTTATAACAGCCCTTTCAAGACACAATTTGATCCTAGAAAATCATTTAACCACAGCTCAAAAAAAGGAATGGGCTATAGGATCGATCAAAACCAACCTGCATAAACTGAACTCACTCATAACACATGGGCCAAAAACAGTCACGTTATCAGCCCCATGCTCTTGCTCACAAACATATAAACTTGCCAATGTCACTTCTATCCTTCAATCCGTAGTGCAGGACTTTAGAACTAACACCCTACTTACTCGAGACTGCCCATCTGTCTCCTTCAACAAACTGATGAGTAAATCAACACAGACAAAGAAAATTGTGTTTGTGGTGGAGAGCTGCTCGAAGCTAGATGAAAATTCCATCCTCAAACAATGGGAAGGCAATTATCACCGACTAAAAACCCACCAATAAGACAGCATACTGTGAAATCGAACAGTCGGCTGGAGGAGCTGATAAAACATGTACTCAAAGTTGTTTCGACCACTTAGTCTCTGAATCCCCTAATACGTCAATCCTAAAAGCCACAATCTAAACATCAGTGACACTGGCTTTGAACAAAGTCCCAAGCAAAGACTTAACCATATGCAGACCAACATCTAGGGACATCACCAAACGAACTTCTCTAGATGACGAAACAACGTAAGTTGAAACTTTAAACCTCTGCCTTTCTCAGGGAACACAGATTCAAAAGACCAGTTTGTCACCTTTATTTCCAATAAAATTCGAAAGGACTAAGGAAACTAAATAAATACAAATATAAAGCACCAGGTCCCACCACTGAGTAGTATTAGGGGCCAAACGAACCTCCTGAGTCCAAACTATATACATTGTTCACCTCACAAACCACTTAAATTCCTCAAATGTCATCCCTGAAACCAGATAGTGCCGATAGACAAGGAGGACTAAGCACCAGATTACATACCCAACTACACATGACTAATAAGTCCAACAAATACAGCCCCAAATGAGATCAGGACATTCATTCCAGCTGAAACCCCAAACACATTTCCAACGCCCCCAACAGGACACAATATATCAAAAGGTGCTTCCATTGCTAAGCTGCATGGAGAAAATTTGGCGAACCAAGGAATAAACGCTTGTAACAACAGTCTCTAACCACACTATGTAGGTGACATCTTCCATCTCAGAGGCAGGTAATAAATCCCAAAAGTGGCTTAAAATTGTGAACTCTTTTCTCTCCCCCAAAGCAATATGAAACACTCTTTCCCCTTCTATAGAGTTATTGGAGGTCCTCTTTTTTTTTTTTTTTTAGGAAAATCCAAACTATCTATGAACAATTTCCAGTGTTTATCCCCACTGATCTAGTTTTGATGGCTAACTCCCAACCGGGTCTGCTACTTACTAGATTTGACTCTAAAACCTTAGAGGAGTTAGCAGCGGAGCTTGCAAGATGCAAATCAGGTTCCCATCGGACCCTTTCTTTCGTGCCATTTTAAAATGTGCTGCTCCTGTGGTGAATCCCATCATAAACAGACTGATGAATGACTCGCTGGACCTGGCGCTGGGTCCTAACGCCAATCTACGACCTACAGATTCCACAATGGAGCCTCAGCATTTCTTATCAAAACTTTTAATTGATTCTCAACAAACTGCTGAAAGCAAAATCTAGAATCTTTAGTCTGCAAATCCTGCAATCAAAGCAGCATAATCTGTTTGGTGTAACTGGGTAACAGTTGCCATCTACACGAAACTAGCACCCCAAAAGGTAATGAACATTGTCGATATTCCTGGAAAACTAAACTCAGTTTTTTAAGACTATGTCTTGGTCTTTTTGATATAGGTGAAATTGTCCAAAAATGCAAATATGTTTGAGTAAATGCAGCCTGTCGCTTTTGGCCATACTTCAAGGAATCATTTGTGCATGTTCTTTATATGCGCCCAGACATTTCTTGGACAACCCTTTTGAGAACTCAGCAGAACAGCCTGATCAGAGTCTGAATTGAACTGTTTTAAGGGACTGAGTGCAGGCTAACATCCAGATTTGTAAAACTTTATAGACAAAGTTCTTGACGGGATAGCCAGACAGCATGCTACCAGACTTGGGCCCAGGATAACGTTATATTGGGAGCTGTGTTACATAATATTGGGAGCTAACTGAGCAGGCAAAACCTTGTTTCTCCAGAGACATTTACTACATCATCGATGATAGAGTCGTTTTTTAAAGTTTCCTTATAGCACTATTTGCACAGATTATAGCTATGTTCTATATTTACATTTTTTCCAATGCAATGCTCATACATGTATTTTAATATTTATTTATTATGGTGACAAGGACACACAGATGTTGATACTTAAGTTCAGGTCAATCAGATGTTTTACAGTTAAAGGTAGAATTGAAACAGCTGGCAGCGTATTGCACAATTATGTCACTGAACCATAACTGTGCCATCCAATTACAATCATCCTTCTTTGGGCAGTTTCCCTTCAGAAATTCCTTTAATGAAATACCTGAAATGGGAAGAAGACCTGCTGTGCTCATATTACTAATAGTAGGCATAATTCTGAAGCATTTATTGAATACCTCTGTGGTAATCGTAGATCCTTTGGAATAGGACACCTATAAGCACTGTACTAGAAAGGCCCTTCATTGGAAACTAAAGACTCTTATCCCCCTGGGTGGATCTATGGTGTCCGCAGGCAAACATGAAAGTTCAGTAGACCAAGAAGCTCTCTGTAACTAGATGGTCAGAGGTTTGTATCTTGAATGTTCCCACACTAATGAAAGAGACCAGTAAAATGAAGAAGAACATATATTAAGCCATGTAACTGATACACAGAGTGGTTGATTAGTGCACTATGCGGATATAGCTAGATACAGTAGCGAGTTCAATTTAAGCCTACCACAATGATGCTGTGTAATAGTCCCACCTAAAGAGTTCACACCGATATCAAAGCATTGGGCTTGCAGAAGTCCAGAGCCTAGGTGTAAGGGGAGTCTAAAGAACAAGCTGGCCTTAGACGTCTGATTGGTAGAACTAAGAAAAAGCTGCGATATGCTGCTTCTAGACAGTGGTCCTTTTCCAGTCTCAGGTGCTTGGGTAGCAAGTTCCATAGGGAGGTGGCATGGGAGAGAAGAGGGCCGCCACCCTAGATTTTATATTGGAAGTGTTATGGCAATAACAGACCTTTATTAGCTGATCGGAGACTTGATAAAGAACAGAGAGGCTAGAAATGTAATTCAACATTCCATTATGTAATGTCTTGTGGACAAGGACAAGTGTTTGAAATGAAACTCTTCTCTTCACAGGAAACCAGTGGAGAGATTGGACTGCAGGGGTAATATGAACATAGTGTTTTTCGCGATATACGAACAGCATAATTCTGGGAGTAATAACAGCATGCGTAAAAGACTGAATGATTTCCCCCACTTGCTAAGGAGCTGTTTACAAGGTTGGTGATAATGAGTGATAATGCAGGAAGGCCAAAACTGATGACTCTTGTGTTAGTAATGTCACAGGACGGAGGAGCCTTCTAGAAAGAGGTCAAGATGTTTCTGACTTTGGATTCTGGGGCTGGTGTAAACTCTTGTAGAATGTAACTGCTAGAGGGGGAAGGGAGATGGAGGACTATGCACCCAGGTGGAATCAACAATTTGGAACTTCCGAAGTGTAGGAGGTTATCACTGAAGTCAGATCAGTGACCAAACAGGTCATAACGGAAACCAGCACATATCAGCTCCTTGAAGATGCAGAAAAGTTTGTTTGCATAGTTGGAACATTCAGAGATGCACGACTGGTAGTATTATTTTTTGACTTTGTGCAGACAGATTTGCATCCTCTGGCATGGAGACATAGCAGAAGACAGAGTGAAGTCTGGTTTTGACCTACCTCCCTTATAATGCTCTGCCTTGTTCATTTAGCATTTTTCATTTGGTTCAGGCTGCCAGTATCCCAATTATTAGATTCAGCGGGACAGCAACTGATGACTACGGAGGAACACAGGAGTCTAGGGCATTGATTAACTTTAAGATCAGATTATCAAGAACAGCATCAGGATTGTTGAAAGGTGGATCCAGGATATCTCAGAGACTGAATGAAGGCTTCCCGCTGTAATTTGTGCAGGCGATATCAGATGGGAGGGAGAACCAATGCTAGTTACAACAGGCTTTGGGTCCACTTACTGGCACATTGTTTATAGAGATTTATATTAGGATGTGGTAAGACCATGTAACTGATGGAGTTCAAGAAAGCTGGAGTTCTGGTATTTCTGTAAGCAGGCGATCAAGACTAGGGCCTTCATCATATGTTTATGACCAGTTGTAGGAATCCAAATGGTTCTAAAACAAATTAGGGGTGAAAATTAGGGATGACCAGAATTTAATTTCCACTGGTGCAACTGAGTGAAGTTCTCAGCTTCATTAAGTTGCCTAGTTTGTGGACTAGTCACAACTTTCCCTCCATGTGAGGACTACAAAAATAAAATGGGAATTTTTCCACCTTAACCTTTTTTGGGGTAATATTCTTCTATGTAACGTAAGTTTTGCAGAGCATTTTAGTTACCAAACCTACTTTCTGCACGTGTTTTCCCAGACACTTTTTTTGGTTTGAGTCTGTTCTTGATAGAAAACTTTCATGGGCTGAATGGTGAAAGAGCATCAATATAATTGTTATAATCTCCTAAAACACGGATTCATAATGGCCCACAACTGAACACCCATTTGTTTATAAACTCGCTACCAGGTGTATCCTAAAACACCTTAAATCATTTGGCCCAGAACAGACTAGTATCTGCGACCTGCCCCATAGCAGCAAGGGAACATACCTCAAGACCTGGTATAAAATAAGCAGAGGGGGTGCAAACACCCTTAAGGAACTCCTCTGGAAAGAACTACAAAGTAAAAATGACAGCCCAGCAAGAATCTTTCTGGAGGACGCCATCAACCAACTGGGGGCAAGGCAGCTATGGGAACTGCAAGGGAACCTGGCAGGCTTAAAAAAAACTGTAAATAAAAATCGTTAAGAAAGAATCCCTTCTTCAAGACAAAGCTTCATTAGCTAAATGAGCACATTGCTGGCTGACTCTACAAACTTATAACAAACTTACTCCACAGGCGTATTTGTCGACAAGTTTTCTAAAACAACAAAAGAAACATTTCTAAAACTACGACTGGGAGTACTACCGTCAGCGGACCACATGGCCCCGTGGCTGCGCCCCCCAAATCCAGCAAAATGCCGCCTGTGCGGAATGCACGAGGAAACCATCACACACCTCATTCCCATCTGTAAAGAGCTGCTGCAAGTCCGGTTGAACTTACTGAGACCCCTATTTATAAAAAAAGAAAACAGGACCTGTAGAGAATCAACATTGGCCTGCTTCAGAGGCGATGACGTGCAAATGGCCTGTCGATTGGTAAAATATCTTGGAGTGGTAGAATCCAGGTTCAAAACATCGGAAGACCAAACGATCACCGACACCACCCCCTCCACACCGTCAGCCTCTAAACATCAGGACGGCCTAAAGACTTAAACTGTCTCGGAACACTGAAGCATCACCTCAATGATGTACGATTATTTAGGGAGAGGACCAGCCCGTCCCCCACAGGATAACATAGGGGAAAGGAATTGATAGATCGTACTGTTTTTAACTGTCTTTTTTTATAATCTATTCTTTTATTATTGCCGATGGCTATTTGTAATGGTTTTTAGTAACTGTACAATAAAGCACTGAACTGAACTGAACATAGCAGCAATCGCCAGTCCATCTTGTATATGGCCTCATTAATATCTTCCCAGGACACTCCACTCTACAATTACTGGAAACACTACAGACGCCACCAGTCACTTCGCCATTAGGCTGTTCTTTGCACCAGTAATGCCCTTTTCCTGCCTAAGTTAGCCCAGCTCAAATCAGGAAAAACTGGAGATGGTTATAATCCAACAGTACACCCTTCATTCTTATCACCGCCCTTTAAAGATGTTCTATCTACTTTGATAATTTAAAGATAATCAGTGTGGTGCCACCCACCAAACATATCGCCAGGATATTTAGAGGTCCATTATGCCACTGCCACTTGCTGTGATGACCCCTCATCAGGTTGCAGTAATTCCCATAGCACTTTAATAATTTCTCCAAATGAGGACCCTGGAGTCTGTGCATTGACACGCAGCAGTTTGAAGGGGGCAACTCTTCATAAGTTTATGAGTTGTTCTTATTTTGCATCCTTTATGAGGATGCCCTTCCTTTTGTTACCTTTGATGGACAATAGGTCCTGTACTGCTGAAGAGGCCTTGACTTCAACTCCAAGGACTACATTTTCTACCATCGTTCCAAACACTGCCCTCTGTTTGGCAGGCCTTGCAACATCTATTCCACAGCTTTCACAGTATTTTTGACAGAGATTGCTTTATCTAAGATGTATGAATACAGAACACTAATGGTGCGCATCAGGGCTCTCTCTCCCCAGCTGTGAGCCCATCTTCTGTTAAATCTTAACTTCATGCCTTCGGTCTTGCCACCTGTGCTTCCAAAAAGTATGTAAAACTCCTCCTGTTTCTCCTATCAGAATGACCACAGCCAAGATCCCCCATTCAGGGATGGGTTTCAAGACAAAACTAGTCCTGGGGGCGTCTGATCGTGCACAGGGAGAAACCAAGGAAACCACTATCTCCCCAGCTTTGATTAAATAACACAGGTAGCTATCTGTACCTTCTCAATTCATCACGGCTCCACCAGCAGTCATAGCCTTCCGAAGATTTGCAACTGCCGGCTTCTAACTTTTCTGAGCCCGGACACATACCACAGCTTTTTAGCTAAGCAGGATGACCGAGCGGGATCAAAGTCTGTGCCTCCGTCACAGCAGCAGGACCCTAAACAGAGTACCACAAGGAGCACAAAGTCTTCCACAGGTGGTGGATTTGAAAGAAGTCGTGGGAGTGACAATAGGCACAAGACTGTGGCTTTCACTTATGAGCACCAGCATTCCTTGACCAACTTGTGTCCACAACGACCACACACTGCCGCACGCACTTTTTTCATTAGACTTTTTGGCAATTTCATTAAGTTACTAAAATAAGGAAAGATTAAAAAACACAATTGGGTTGGTATAAAGTTGGATGCTTTTATACACCTCTAAGGCAACAACTCTACCAATGCAACTCTTCTGCAAAAACTGCACAACTCAAACTACAATGGTGAACTTTAGATTCGACTAGCATCTTTTTGCTGTATCGTCATCACTACCTTTAGCGACTCTTAATCCACATACTTAACCAGAGGGGACTGATGCCATTTTGTTAGGGTGGTGTATGTCCTTTGCTACTTTTTAGTAAACAATTGTGTAGCATAACAAAAACCTATATCTTCATTTACAAAAATCACAAAACGATATCAATAATTAAATTTATGCAGCAAGCTAGACTAATTCATTTAGCATTCCGAGAGACATGCAATGCTCAAGCACTACGTGTAGTGTAAGGGCACAACAGAGTTCCACTCACGGCTTCTGTTTCATGCAAGAATGAACCAACTCCAAAGCTCCAAAATAAATCGTCCACTGCCTGTCCTAAACACCAAGGAATGGTACTCAATAATTAAAAAACAATACCAACGCCGAGTAGGGAGACTGCTACAAAAAATGTAACTATTCACAAATAGTCTTAAGTTAAAACATCTTTATGGGTACGAACGAGTTATGTCACTGAAAAAACATATTTTACTTATCAGTAAAATGAATGGTAATGATCCAAAAACAACAGAAGTTAATTTGATAACTGCAATTGTAGTAGATAAATTCAAGAGTATAGACAGGCAACAACAAGCAGTCGGACATGGCCACTTGAGGCTAGCTGTCACCTAAAGATCTTCTGATGGACCAAAACCATACACTAAGCTGTACAGGCTATTCACGTTACATTCATTTTCAATATTTGGCATAGGCAGCAGCAGCACAAGAAACAGATCAAAGAAGATCATTGTTCTTTCAACCTGACAAACGCTGGCAACCTGGTGGAGTAGCCTTTATTGCAAGGGGAGATGAGGAAAGGCATGTTAGGGGTGTTCAAGACTATACATCTGTTCCTTGACTGCTGCAACTAGAGAAGAGAACAAAGTTGTAAAGATAAGGGCAGGGATGTGGTATAGCTGGGGCAGAGAGGGGATCAGGGAATGCGATCAAAGCAGGAACGGAGATATGGCTACAGGATAAAGAGTGGGGAGAGCTGCAGAAACAGCACATCACCACATGTTCGTGGTAAGGTAATCTGGAGATCCAGTTACTACAGGTATGTGGTTGGGAAGAAAGACACCTTACAGCACGATTCCGCAGACTAGGAACAATTTGCTGAGTAGATCAGGAGAAAGGAAATAATACAAGTATGGTCGCTCAGAAGAAAGGAGGCACTGCAAGGAGGAAATCTAAAAAGTTTGGACATTTTGGAAGAAGACCATGAGACAGACCCCTCCAGTAAGGAGAAAGGCAAAAAAAACAAAAACATTAGGGAATTGGATCTTGACTGCATAATAGTAACTCTATATCATCGTTTGCAGCCTTTAACTGCTACTTGCCATAGTAGTTTCTGCTAAAAAGTACACACTTTTTTTTATACTGAATAACCTTCTGTAGCCATGATCATACCCATTGGTTGACTAAACATCTTTCCAGAATGTAGGAAATCACTGCAGCAACGCATGCAACTCATGGTAGGAAAACATCATGAAACAGGTGAGGAAAAATAAAAAGGGACTGACCTGAAGCAATCGTTCCTGTTCTTGCTGCCACTTTTCCTGGCGCTTCCGTTCTTCTTCTGGATCCCAAGTCCAGAAATTCACACGTTTCGTTAAGTTTAACGTAGGTACTAAAACCTATTTGTGCATATATCAAAATAAAGAGATTTCAAATAGTGCACTGCATATTTATGTTTGGTGATAAAAACACCAGTCAAATGAAACAAATTGAAAAATTACTTTTTCGTAAAGAAAAAAATGACAAAGCTAGCCTCTGATTTGTGAAAAGGCCTCCTTGCAACAGCGTCTGTATTGCTTCTGTAGCATTCAGAACCACACAGAAGCAATACAGAATATCCACATAGCCTGGTCCAGTTTACAGCCCTCCATATACAACAGAATCCTGGCGCCAGTGACTGTGCGCTAAAGGGACAGCGGCAAGCCAACTCCCCAGAACCCAGAAATTATGTGCCCACTTATCTTCAGGGACAAAGGGGACACAGATAAAAAAACAGTGCGCACTGGGTATTAGGCTAAAGGTCACCACTGCCCAGGGGGCAACGATATTCAGGTGTACACTTAGGATAGTGACCAATACAAAAACTGGATGATAATTATATGAAATTAGCATATATGATTATAAGTTTAGCATATACTTTACAGGATATGTCAGAATGGCAGGAATGATGCAGCAGCAGATTGAAGACTGGAGAGGATACATAGTCAACAGGAATGGTGAAGACATCGGATAATGTACAGAAGGCTGTACATGACAGACCAGACATTACACCACTGTGCAGGTACCCATGAACTGGAGATAATCAATGCTGGCAGCTGGAGGGAAACTTAGACCCTGCCAGTAGCCCTCTTTGCAGACAAGAAATTAAACATCTGCAAAAGGCTGCATAATTGTGCAAAGAGGTAGCCTGCATTGACACTTTTAGGCGCTATTCATCAGAGGCACGCTTGCAACTAGTATCACTACGCCAAAATGTGACCCTAACTACCAGGCCATTAAAAGTGCTACTAGCCACTGTTCTGCCACATCCACGCACCACAATCTCCAACTCAGACCCTAGGGGTGCTTATGAGTCAAGATCACTTCCCAGCTACCAGCATACCCTGTCTTCAAAGTAGCAGCAGGTAAGTGGTGCGTCAGTGGTCTAGAAGTAATTAGGGGCCCTTTCGCACATGGATTTTAAGCTATCTTTTCCGTAGGAATCTCGGTCATGATATATTAGGACATGGTCAAGTGGGTCTAAGTAGTTATCATCTACCAAAATTAAATGAGCATTTCTATGGAAACAAAAGAAACACCTGCTTGGTTTTACAGAACAAAATAGTACTAGCACTAGTAATAGTACTAGTAACTAGAACAAAATAGTAGTAGTTTTATAGAACACAATAGTACAATCTTTCATATAGCAGAAACACAACAATTTAACAGCTGGTAGACAAGGACAGGCATCCATTTACCACCTGTAATCTTCTAATTAATTGCAGTATAGAAAAACAAACTTAAGACGCATTACCATCTCAGCACTCTTAACACCCGTCAAATTCTCACAAAATCTTCTGTAAGTGTTCAGCGATAAAGTGTTGAGAAATAAACATTTGAGCATGCACAGCATACACCAAAACGGGTCACTCCACTAGTTTCACCTTAAAGTCCCATCACCCGTGCAGGAAAGAAGTGAACACTTCACCACAAAGTTTAGTCCTTGCGACAAATAAGTCTGTCTTTTGAACATGTTTTGAATGTTGAAAAAGTCACAAAGCTTGCTTACCTGGCATTAACAAGATAACTGGAAAATACATTTTAACTGCAGGTTCCTCATCTTTGAAATATACCGAGGCAGAAACTGCATTATCTGTCAAAGCCCTCATAGCGCCAGATGGGGCTACAGATAACCGGTTATGCATTCTAAAGTCAACATTATCACTGGAAGGTACAGCTCTTCAATCTGTCAGGGCCGGTGTCTGAACCATGGTGTCGATTGATCCAGCCTGCAACCCAGGCTCTCTGAAATCACCTCATCGAGAGGTTCGCCCTCAAAACGTTCACAATACTGCTCCTCGTCTGAATACTGCCCAGTTGAGGATATGAAGTGGATGACCATGCTCTTCCGTTGCATCAAAAGAGCTGGCACTGTAAAGAGACAGCTTATGGTGCGTGCCAACTTCACAGCTAATATCAAACTGACAAACTCCAACAAAAGCATCAAACACCAGCAGCAACTGCTTCTGCGGAGGCTGTTGGTCGATGTGCAGTTGAACTAGCACACTGTGTACAAACCACAGGAAATATAGCAAGCGCCAGACTGCTTGGAGTTGGTGTTAGGAAACCCAAGGTGTCAGAGTACACACGCTGAAGATACAATCATGGAAGTGAGAAGAGGAGCAGGCACCAAGAAGCACTAGAAGCTGGTATTTGAAGTGTTTCAAGTTCCACTTGCAGGGTTGAGAACTCAGGCAAAAGCAGATATGGTGGCAATCAAAAGATCTATGTTAATTGATAAAATGCATGGCTTCGCCGAAGTGATAACCAACCTTAAGAAAATTGTGGCTTTTTGGAGTTTTTTTTTTTTAGAGACTGTTTAGACTTCCCGTCTCTCCTGCACACTCCACAGGTAGAGTTTGAAGATGGAAACTCAATGCGCCAGAGTCTCGAACTCTGTTGGCGATAAAAAGAGGCCAGAGTCTGAAACATATGTATGCTTCCTGGTGACACTGTTGCTGTAGGTATTTACAGAGTACCAGCCTGTTGGAATTTCCAAGATGAAGAATCTGCACAAACTAGAGGCAACTGAGCTCCATACATACCATAACCTTTCACATTCTATTTTAAGTGATAGCTGGCAGGTTTCTGCAGTGCCCAGAATAGTAAGCGTGCCTGTGCCAGAAATATGCATTACACTCACAGTGTGTATATTCAAGCAAAGAAGAAGTAGTTATCACTCACAAGCTGACAGGTCACAACTTTCCGTACTTGACTGACGAACGACACATGCTCCTGTGAAGTTAGCCAAATTAATGAAATATAGATGTATACCGTAACGCATCATTTAGACCAAGGTAACTGTAGTGGTGTGGCACATATTTTTCATTAATGCCAGATAACTGAGGGTGGAACAGGCGTGCTCTCTACACAAATATTTCCTCTCAAAGACACGGTTTGACTTTGGCTCCAATCTGTCTTAACCAACAACAAACCCAACTAAGAGGCCTCAGTTCATTGTGTGAATGTCAGGTTTGCAGTCTTATACAATGTGCAATCAATGCAAGAGGTGTAACAGAGATCAGCAGTAAAGCTGACAGAAAAAAAGGTGAACCCTGGAAAAACCCTGCACCAGTTACTGTTATGTATGGCAGAAAAGGTTCTAAGCTAGCCTTTCAATACAGGTCTAGAAAGCTTTTATCGAAAGTGAACCTCTCCCATGTTTATCCCAAGGTCATGTCTTTAGTGCTTTATGCTAGAGGAAAGATAGAATGTACACTAGGGCTGGGATGCGAGTCCTGCCAAATTCAGGATTTCTATGCAACTTAATATACAGAGCATCATCATGGAAATAAATATCAACACTGCATGTGGGTGTTCACAGGTAATCAGCACAATGAAACCAATGGTGATGTGTATCTGCATAGAGGAAGCAGAATAGTCTACAAGATCTTGGTTAGAAATGGGGGCCTCTAGTTGGCAATGGTTTGCACCCTTGTCCAAATAGAGACCCTTGCTTCTAGTCAGGGAAAGGGGGATACACTCCTAAAATAACCCCTGCTCACCCCTTGGTAGCTTGGTATGGGCAGACAGGCTTATCTCAGAGGCAGTGTGTAAAGTATTTGTGAACACATACAGTAATACAGTGAAAACACTACAAATGGACACCACACCAGTTTAGAAAAATAAGTAATCTTTACTAGATAACACAAGACCAAACGACAAAAATCCACAATACAATATCAAGAAGATGAATTTAAAATTGTAGAAATAGCTTAGTTCAATGTAGGTGATAAATGTGACACATTACTCTCAAAGTACCTTGGATGTGTCACCCAAAACAAACAAAAGGGTCGCAGGGAAGGTGATGCGTCAGTTCCTTGCTTCGGGGGAGGTGTTAAAATGTAAAATCTGAATCTCTCGTTCTTTAATTAAGCTATGCCTCATCCATTTTTCACCTCTGCCCTGCTTCCAGCCCGGCTCTATCCTTGACACCGCATCTGTATAAACATGAGTAAAGAATCTAGATTGGGGCATTGTAGGCTGTGTAAACATGCAGAGTCAGCGCAAAAGAATAGCTGGCGTCTGCTCGAGGGTTTTCAGACAATGGTAAAGCCGTAAGTAAAGTTAACCCAGATAGCAAATCTTGTTGTGCAGCTTCAGGATGCGACAATTGCACAAGGCACCAAGGCTGTTGATTCTTAGCTTTACCTACTTTGTATGTTTTTCCTATTTGCCTCTGGGTGTCCCTTGTTTGTGATCCTTTGCTATAAAAACCCATGTAACCATCGTTTGGTGTGCTTTCTCCATGAGTATCTCTATGGTGTTTGTTGGATGAGCCCCCATTCATGAATGCTAATAACTGACCTATGGTTTGTACTTCGCTTCAGTGTCGATTCCTCCTTACTTTTTAAGAACCCGTGGACGAAGGGTGACCCTGCACCAGTGAGTTATCAATAACTCGCTTCCACAGAGGTGATGCGTCGGTTCCTTCCTGAAGAGGAGGTGATGCGTCGGTTTCTTACTGCGTTCCGGTTACGATAAGATGGCGCCTCGATACGATGATCCGGTGCGATGCGACAAAATGGGGTCTTTGATACGATGCGACAACTTGGATGCGCTGCGTGCACGCCTGACAGCCGTGTGGCAAACTTAGTAAACTCTTGAGCCGCTTCTCCGGTGATGCGACAGCAACCTCTGCAGCGGCAAAATGCTTCTCCTGTGATGCAATGCGCTTCTTCGGCAAACAGCTGCGGCGGCGCGCTTTTTCGGCGATGCAACGGCAACAGCTGCAGCAGCGTCATGCTTCTTCCTTGTTTCGTTGCGCTTCCAGCTACACGCAGTTTCCAGAGGGCCCTAAACAACAGCAGGCACCTCTCTGCAGGTAGAATTCCCGGAAAGGGAATTCAGGAGGAGCTGGTGGTGAAGCCTTTGTGGCCCCTGAGACTTCAGAACAAGAGGCAAGCTCAACTTCAAGCCCTTGGAGATCTTCCTCAAGATAGTTAAAGTACACACAAAGTTCCTTTTCTCCTTTCCTTAGCAATAAATAACCACTGCAGGCCACCCCCACACAGCAAAGGGGCAGTCTCCTCCTTCAGCTTCCTTGGTTTCTTTCTTTGGCAAAGGTTCATCTTAATTCCCAGAAGTGATCTAAAGTTCTGGGTTCTGGGCCCCAATATTTATACTATTAAATCATTTGTTCTCTGAAGGCAGAGAGTGTCTGTACCTGGTCAGAACCAGTTCTGTCCTCCTTGGTGCAGCTTCTTGGCAGGAGGTGGAGACCGCATTATTGAATGAAAGCAGACCTGGCCCAGGTAGCTGAAAGGAAAACTCCTCCCTCTACTCTCTATCAAATGCAGGGCCTATTCAGCCCAGCCCTGACCCATCAGACTGCTGTAGCCAAGGCCCTCTCAAGGCCAGTCACTCACAAACCAGACATGGCATACACAAGCCTGACAGAGACATACTGGATGGTTAGGCATGAAAATACCTACTTTCTAAAAGTGGTATTTTTAAACACAGAATATAAAAATCACCCTCACTAAAAGATGTATTTTAACATTCTGAGTTCAGGCATACTAAACTCGAATTTCTACCTTGTTAATAATAATAATAAATCTTTATTCGGTTTTTAGCAGTGCAAAACCATAAAAGTTATCGCAACATACAAAATACATGAGTATTTATATAAAAACAGTTATTACGCACATTTAAAAATATGACCAGGTTCCGTGCAAAATTAAGTAGAAAATAAGACGATAGTAACCTTCTGAGTTTCTTCTTCTCTTTTTCAAAGGTTATTCCTATGTCTCAAAATGCACTTTAAAAAATTAAGTACGTGATAACAAGTACGTTCAGACTCCAACAACTGTAGTGCTAACATGGCTGGGCGACACTGTCTATAGCCCCAATTTTTTAATAAAGGGATTAGCCAGATTTTTCTATGGGTGTAAAAAGATTTGCAAAACAAAATTGTATGAATGGTCGACTGTGGAGACAAATCATCACATGGACAGGGGGCCAAGTTTAAGTCCCAATTATTTTTTTCTGGAAAAGTCACTAGTCTATAAAAAAGATTCAGTCTGAACCTTGTTAGGAGCATCTTATCGTATGTTGTAAATTCTAGAGTCAGATAGAGCTGGATTTTCGGGCTGCGCTGTATCATATTCGCATGGGTCACAGATTTTTTGGTTGACAGCAGAGTCAGTCTCAAGGACTCTAGGTGGCTCAGCGCAATTTGTTTCAGGTCTTTCTTGGATATTTCATTTAATTTTTCTGGGGTGAAATAATACTTTTGTAGTCCCAGGTCCGAAAAGAAGTGTCTAATATAGGAGAGCCATGCTATTTTATGTACATAATCCAATTCCATGGAGTCCTTTAAGATGTTTTTGGTCAGCAGGTTTTTGTCTGACAACCAGACGCGCCTCCAAAGTAAAAGTGGCTGGATTTTTATTAAGTCTTCAATATATGGGATTCCCAACTCCATATGAGAGGCATAGATGGAAGAGCCTTTTGGCGTAGACAAGAGGAATCTCATGAAGATATTTTCCTCTTTTTGCAATGAACCAGTGGCTGTGTGTCCCCAAATCCCTGCCCCGTAGAGAGCGATGGCCTGGCATTTTGCAGCATAAATCTTTAACAGTTCTACTGATGGTCTATTTCCAAGTCTTTTTGAAAAGTTCATCAGTGCTAGAATTGCTCTTTTAAACAAATGTCTCCTGGCCTCAACAGCAGCCTTCCAATTTAGGCTTTCATCAATCATGATGCCCAAGTAAGGGTACTGTGAGGTCTTTTTAATTTTTTGGTCTTTTAAATAAATAGTCTTTGTGGCTTTTCGTTGACCGCCCGCTACCATGACAAATGTTTTTTTTACATTAATGTGTAAATCCAAGGCACCCATGAAATCAGCGTACTTAGATAAAGATTTCTGGAGCTCGATAGGAGTGCGTGCTAAAATGACTGCATCATCCGCATAGAGCAGTGCGGGGATCAGGCGGTGTTTCAATCTGGGCAGGTCCTGCCCCCCCCCTCAGCATAATCTCCTCCAGTCTGTTGGTGTACAGGGAGAAGAGGAAGGGGGCTAGGACACATCCCTGCCTTACTCCTCTCTCTACCCTAAATGGTGCAGTTAGCTCTCCTTTTGTTCCATATCTCACTCTTGCGGAGGCTTCGCCGTATAGCTCCCTTAAGAAATCCAGAAGGGGAGGATCAACCCCTAATGAACCTAGCAGAGTCCAGAGCTTCGCATGCGACACGCAATCAAACGCGGAGGACAAGTCCACGTAGACCATGTAAATTGTCCCTGGCTTCGCGTGAATGTATTTCGAGACTAGCATGCTTAAGTTAAGGGCCTGTTCCACTGTTCCAAAACCTTCCCTAAACCCAAACTGGAGGTCCGAAAGGATGTTTTTATCTTTTGCCCATTGCTGAAGTTTTTCCAAGACGACTCTGCTGACTACTTTGCCCAGGGAGTCTAGCAGCAAGATAGGTCGATAACACTTCGTATCTTGTCGATCCCCCTTTTTAAAGATGGGGACCATGATAGAGCTTGACCATGACTCCAACAGTCCAAGCTTCGCTGCTGCTATACAGACTCTTGTGAGTATTGGTGTCCAAAGATCAGGGAGATGTTTAAATAAGTCCACTGGGACCCCGTCAGGGCCAGGTGCTTTACCGCTCTTACTCATCAGTAGGGCCATTTCGACGTCTTGTAGTTCAAAGTCTATCGATATTGGGAATACTACCGGGGGAAGATTGAAATGGCGTTCTTCTGTTAACGATGTTAGTTCAAAGGTTTTTGAGAAATAGTTCACCCAGGTTTCCTCATCGATGGCGACGTCGACCTGAGGAATGTTAGAGTCCGATAGCAGGGGAGACTTAACTATTCGCCAAAAAGACTGACTATCTTTCATGAGTGCGCTTTTATGCAGAGCATTCCACAAAAACAGTTTCAGCTCTTTTCTGGCGTTGTTGTACTCTCGACGGAGGTGTTGGATCTCTAGATGGTCTCTGTTTGATTTTCCAAGTGCCTTTCTTAAGTTGGTCTGCGCCTTAGTACAATCGTGGTTAAACCAACCTGTAGTGCTTGGATTGTTTAGCTTGGGTATTCTGGTCAACAGTGTTTTTATTTGGTCTAGAATCATCTTAAAATTTTCCAGGATTAACTTGGCATCTGCTTGGGAATCCAGGCATATCATTATATTGTTATAAGCAGACTTTATTAATGTATTAGTGAGCTTATTAGGATCCACTTTTTCCCACTTTATAGTGTATCCGTTTTTTTTGCCCAGTTCGAACCTATTCTGTGATAGAGTATTTGCTATTGTTGCCATAAAAGATCTTGGTTGGTTCAGCTGTAAATTTAACCTTAGGGCAGAGTGGTCGCTTAAGATGTTTTCCAGAATTTCAAAGTTCCTGCTTAGATCTTTTAGACCTTCTGTAGTGATTATATAGTCAACTGTGGTCTCGTGCCCCCTTCCTCGATAAGTAGGTTCTAGTTGATTCTTTGCTGGTCGAATTGGGTTTATTATTTGCAGTTCCAAATCTGAGAGGATCTTGTTCATAGCCAACCCCATTCGTGAATGGAGGAAGTGCACTAGAGGGTTGTCGTATTCATCCACCATTCCGCAGGTCTGGTTGTTCGTCAAAGGGCAGGGGTGTAAGTTGAAATCCCCTCCCCATAATATATGGACGTTGCCCTTACTCTCGTACAGGTGTCTATGATGGGTGATTTTTTCTTGAATTATAAAGAGGATGTTTGAGAAATTTTCATCCTCTAAATTATTATATAAGTTTATTAGTATAATAATTTGTTTTTTACCTATTATAAGTGTGAACAATTGGAAGTTTAAAGAAGAATCTGCCTCTACTACTTTCAAGTCAGTTATTGTGTTGGCTATATAAGTTACCAGTCCCCCGCTGGGTCTGCCTGCACTGCTTGGAAGGGCGGGGGAAAAATATGTCTTATATCCTACAAGATGTAGGGGCATCGTAGCCCATGTCTCCTGTAGACATATAATTTTACCTTCCTCCAAAAATCGGGCCGCAGAGCCATCCTCTATTTTTGGTCGGAGGCCTGCAATGTTCCAGAAAATCACCAGAAGCTGTAAAGTTTCCTTATCTGGGTCTGCCGTTTTGGTTTCTGGTGAATCTGTGGGGTCTTCGGATAGGACCGAACTGACCTGTAGGGGCTTCGGAGTTTCAGCTCGTGATCAGTCGACCATTTCCAGGCTGCTAAACCGATTCATAGTCGGTATGCCTGGCCAATTTTGCCAATGCGGGGTGTCTCTATAGATAGGTCTATATGATCGATATAGCGGTCTGTCCCACTGTTCCCAATTTCTGCCTCTGTTCTGTGGTCCCACAGTCTGCCACGGGCCCTCTTGATGTTGATAACTCTGGGTTGCTGACCACCAAGAATTATCAGGATCGCTATATCGCTGAGATGTTTTAGGCCCAGCGAAGTCTAGTTCCCATGGTTGTGGGACTGCTTTTCGCCAGATATTATCAGATTCATTCGAGTAATTATTATAATATCTTTTTGGGTAAAAGAAAGAAAGGGGTCTTGTACCAATCCCTCCAATAGTATTATTATAGTCCCAGGAACAAATATACTCGACTATGTTAGGGTCCTTGAAGGTGATCACTATGCAATCTCCCTGTATACTTTTTTTCCTGTGTCCCACCCAAGGAGTCCTACAAACTGTTGTTATACTGGTTGTCCAGGTTGGCGGAACAGTTTGATTAGTGTTCAACCAATACTGTACTTTATTTTTCAACGACCAATTGGGTTCCGTCCCCTCTCCCGTTAGTTCAGGAACCCCAGTCATCACTACCACATATGGGGATGCCTCAGGTGGCATGTTTAGAGGGAGCCTGTTATCAGTGGTCCCTCTGATACCTCCTTTATTTTTTGGAGGATTTGTTTTTTTAGTGGCAGGAGTTTTAGAGGCCGGTGTGTTTATGGTTGATGCATTTGCTTTAGGTGTATTTAGTGCGATATTGCTCTGCGGGGGAATTGTAAGAACCTTGGGCGTGGGTTTCTGTACAGCGGGAGCCTTTGGTGCTGTAGGGGCTTTTACTGTGGGTTGCTGATTAGTCAACGGGGGGGCTAGAGTTGTAGCTTTCTTTTGTGGAGGCAATGTAGCCGAGGTGTTCATACCAGTTTTTGGCGGTCCTTGTATGGGTATTGGCTTAGGACAACTAGCGAGTTTAGTCAATTGAGACTCAATCTTAAGCAGTCTAGTTTCAATTGGGCGAAAAAAGGAATCTAGAAGGGAAGCTATCTCCTTTATTAGCCTTGATGCTTCCCTTTCCTTGCCCGTTGTTAGTGGGGGGGGGGATTCTAAGGTGATGGTATCTTGGATGTTCTGTGGAGGATGGTGGATCGTTATCAAATTATTGGCTGGGTCAGCGAATTGTTGTAGTACTTCTGCCGAATTTGCGGTATCGATCAAGTCTATATGATCGGCCACGTTGTTGTCAACAGTATTAGCTACCTTATCCCTACCCTTCCTTTTCTTTATAGCTCCCTCCCTCCTCCCTCTAGCTAACCTTAGCTCCTCCGGGGTGTGGTCAGGGAAGATTTCAGGTGTTTTCTCTAGCTCGTCTTCTGAGAATGTTACGGAGAGTTGTGAGGCAGAAAGATCTACATTATTTGGGAGACTTAGTCTGTTTGTACCCACTGAAATTTGGGTTGGAGCAGACTGTAAGTCTGGAGTTCTTGCGGTTGCTAGTGGTCCCATTGAGGATCGCCTTGCGAATGCAAGTTCAGTTGATACTCTCCCCTCAATCAGGCTGATGCTTTGATCTATAAATGTATTTGCCTTACAGATAAAGTCATCCATTGGTCCTAATAGTTGTTCTCCTACCCCGGTTTTTTTTAGTTTTTTTTGTTTGCTTCCCCTCGTATTCATTTTCAGTAAATAGAGTATATAAATTTTTTTTTTTTTTTTTTTAATAATGACAAATCGTCGCTAGCTTCAGGAAGATGGTGAGTACCTGTAATAGTAGTCCAAAGATGTAATGCTTAGAGCAGGGGTCCGGACCGGACTCTCACGTTCTCGAACGGCCTCAAACGGCCCGCTCTTTGCCCGGTCTTCGCCCCGGGCTGCGACCCGCGCGCGTCCCACGGTGCACGTCACTGGGCTTGCTGATATTGTCTTGGGTGGAGAGGGGGCGGGCACTGGGAGGGGGCGCGGCTCACCCGGGAAGAGGACACAGCTGTGGATGTTGTATGCTGGTCCTCGCAGTCCCGGGGCCGCGCCTCTCGCCTCCTCTGCGGCCTCGCTGATGACACCTCCTCACGTCAGTCAGGTAGAGAGCAGGAACAGTTGGAGGCTACTCCTGTAGCACAATCAGAGTTCTGGCAAAGGACTCCTCGTAACGAGCGAAACCCGCGAAGCGGGGGCCGCGAGGAGTGAAGAGCGCTTTGGTGGGGGTGGGCACTGGGAGGGGGCGCGGCTCACCCGGGAAGAGGACACAGCTGTGGATGTTGTATGCTGGTCCTCGCAGTCCCGGGGCCGCGCCTCTCGCCTCCTCTGCGGCCTTGCTGATGACACCTCCTCACGTCAGTCAGGTAGAGAGCAGGAACAGTTGGAGGCTACTCCTGTAGCACAATCAGAGTTCTGGCAAAGGACTCCTCGTAACGAGCGGCTCCCGCGAAGCGGGGGCCGCGAGGAGTGAAGAGCGCTTTGGTGGGGGCGGGCACTGGGAGGGGGCGCGGCTCACCCGGGAAGAGGACACAGCTGTGGATGTTGTATGCTGGTCCTCGCAGTCCCGGGGCCGCGCCTCTCGCCTCCTCTGCGGCCTCGCTGATGACACCTCCTCACGTCAGTCAGGTAGAGAGCAGGAACAGTTGGAGGCTACTCCTGTAGCACAATCAGAGTTCTGGCAAAGGACTCCTCGTAACGAGCGGTACCCTGTTCCCTGGGTCAGTTAGTATTATAGGATGTTATAATCAAACTGCCCATTCTGTCCTACGGGAACAGGTAGCCTTGCAATAGTGAACAACAAAATTGGCTGTAATTCAGTATCAGGACATGCCAAACACACAAGGGCATGCCCTACCTTTCACATACAATGCACCCTGTCCATAGGGGGTGACTAACGTAGAAAGGGGAAGGTTTAGGGACTGGCAAGTTTTTCTCTCACTCTGCATCAACCTCCTACTCAATCCATTGCAGTGTAGTGGTAGCACTTACAAACTTCAGGTAACCCATACAGACAATTTGTCTGCGCCTTCTACCACTGGGTAGCCTGTAGGAGACTTTCAGGTTCTCAGCTATTGCAAAGGCATACAAATCAACACACCAAAACATCAAAGACCCCCAAACATCGTTTTTAGGAGGAATATGCGCTTCTGCCAGGCAGGGAAACCCACAAAGCATTAATGGAGATTGGTTGAACACCATTCACATGTTTCAATGTGTTTCATTTTTTGCCTTAATTCCTATTCATGTACAAAGTCAGTAAAAAAGAAATTACATCTATTGCCAATTTGTATATGTCTTCGCACTGTGTTCGAACAAGTTACCCCAGTGGGACCAATGCTTTCTGTGGTCTATGTAGCCATCACTTTAGGGCAAAAAGCTATACATTAGGATCCTCTCTAACTTCAAAGAGCCAAGAGGATTACATTACTCTGAGATCCTCTCTAACTTCAAAGAGCCAAGAGGATTACATTACTCTCATGTGGGTGGAGTTTTGCTTTTAGTCTTTCATCCCGGCTCCATTGTTGGGGAGAAGCAGTAACTTAGTTAAAACATGTACTTAATGAAGTGCAAGGCGCTTCTTCGACTGTGCAGACTGGAATATACCTTCACCTTTATCTATTTCCCCCGTTTGTATGTAGATTCCCAACAAAACTAATTCTCCAGAGGAACAAAAATCTTTTTACGCAGGTTTCGCGTTCAGGAATCCGAGTCATTGCGCTTTATATCAATACTGATATCTGGACTACAACTTTAATAATAAGTGATTTGTAAAGCACTTGCTTACACCAGACGGTGTGTCCCGCACTGAGACCATGACCTACTTCAGCTACAAGAGAAACAGAGACAAAGATAGAGAAGTAAAATCCCTATCAGATAATAATGGGAGGTACACAGCGAGGTTTTAAGAGTGTTCCTAAAAGTTTTTTCAGAGGGTTCTGCTCTCAGGTGTGACAGTAAAGAATTCCAGGCTTTGGATGCCAAGAAGGAAATAAAGTGTGCCCCTAGTCTGGCCCTACAGACCCAGGGAACCCACACTAACTTGTATTTAGAAGATTATAGGTTTTGTTGATGGTAAGTATGGATGTATCATGGTGAATAATCTTCATGAATTAGGTACACAAAACCACCTAGAAAATCTACTACATAATATTTTTGCATATCCTATGTTCACATGTCTGTCAAAAGGTCAGTGTCCCTAAAAGACAAAACTCTAAGTAACCTGGTCCTATAAGTGGGTGTTCTGCTCAGTACAAGGTCTTTTGGCATAGACCTGGATGGCAACGTATCATATCCTCCAATAGATGTAGTGAAGTAGGAAAGCGCCTAACCTCCTTATTAAGGAATAGGTCACAGGTGGAAATTGTGAACCAATTCAGTTCTGAGTCCATCATGCTGCCATGTGGGGTTCTTCTGAGCTCCTCCTTGAGCCTTACACTTTTCAACCTATATGTTTTCCCACTGGCTATGTTGATATCGTCCTTTGGACTACAAGCCCTCTCTTATGCCGATGATACGCCGATGATACGCAAATAATTCTGTCAATTACCAAAGACATGGATTCCATCTCTGCCAACTTAAAAAATTGTATGCAAGCAGTAGCCACCTGGATGGGCAAAAACAACTTTAAACTTAATGGAGACAAGACAGAGGTCTTGATCTTTGGTAGCCACCCATCTATATGGAACAACTCCTGGTGGCCGGAAATTCTGGGTACACTACTCACTCTGACAGATTTCGCAAACAAACTAGGGGCATTGGTAGATAAAAATCTGTCATTTGACCTTCAGGTCAACTGTACAGTATTAACCTGTCTTTGGATCATCAGGACTCTTAGGAAGGTCTTTTTTTTATTCCTCTTCAGGTGTGCAAACAAGTGGCTCAAGCCTCGATTTCATCCAGGCTGGACGATTGCAATGCACTCTACCTTGATATAAACAAATCTGCAGTAGCAAAGCTACAATTGGTACGGAATGCGGCGGCGAGACTGATACCTGATATCCCAAAACATCAGTCAGTCTCATCTGAGATAGCCGAACTTAATTGGTTACCAGTGTACAAGCTTATCACTTTTAAAGTCCTTTGCATTGTACACAAGGCTGCACATAACACTGGGGCTCAAGGACTTGGAACCATGTTCCAGTAGTACAACCCCTCCAGACAGCTCAGAACCTTGTGGCTGTTCATAAATTTCAGAAGGCAAGTTGAGGTGGAAGCCGGGAGTTAGACTGTTTGCTTGTTTTTAAATTCACTCTGTGATTTTTGATAAAACTGTCTTATTCCCCGGTTACTCTTCCTTAGCAGGCGTCTATTATTATTTTCGCCGCTTATTTTGGACATCATTGCCCCTTCTCATCCGATTAGGCTGCTGAGTGCTTTCGGGGCTCGGAGGCGGCCGGCAATTCACAGTGGCCATCTTGGGGTGGAGGCAGGTTGGCACTCTAGGCTTGGGGAAGAAGTTAGTCACACGCGCTGAAGCGCATAAATTGAGCCGCCCAGAGGGCTCGGGTCAGACCTAGGACGTTCATTCCACTCCTGAGGCGGAAGCCGGGAGTTAGACTGTTTGCTCGTTTTTAAATTCACTCTGTGATTTTTAATAAAACTGTATTATTCCCCTGTTACTCTTCCTTAGCAGGCGTCTATTATTATTTGCGCCGCTTATTTTGGACATCATTGCCCCTTCTCAGCCGATTAGGCTGCTGAGTGCTTTCGGGGCTCGGAGGCGGCCGGCAATTCACAGCGGCAATCTTGGGGTGGAGGCAGGTTGGCGCTCTAGGCTTGGGGAAGAAGTTAGTCACACGCGCTGAAGCGCATAAATTGAGAGGGTCACTTCTCCGCGCAGCGGACGCGGTAAGCGGGCGCGCCATTCTCGTGACAAAGGAGCGCCTAAGGAAAGCCCGTCTGTGCCCGTCTGTGACAGGACGAGACCAGGGGCTGGGAAGATGGGAGCCAGTGCTGTCAGTGTAGCAGGTAAACTAAAATATAGTGGGGAACAGCTCCTGCGGTTGAGGGGTGATCCTGCTGTTCTCTGTCCCCACTTTATTTTGCCTGAGGAGGTAATGACTCCCTGTCCTCATTGTAAGTTTTTGTTGGGTCCTCGTGAAACAGGTTCTCTGAGAACTATAAAACCTAACACTTATTCATTAGTGCTTTTGAACTGTCGCTCCCTCCCGAAACATGCGCATGAAATCCGCATGCTGCTGGAGGAGCGAGATCCCGACGTCCTGTTCCTTACGGAAACTTGGCCTCGGACCCAGAATTAGTTTGCGACCTTCCCCCCTGTTATGCGATTAGCAGATATGACCGCCAAATTGGACGGGGAGGAGGGGTTGCAATCATTTATAGAAATTCATTTGGGTGTCGTACCTCTGAGAGCCCGCTCTCGGAGTGTGAGAGCCTGGCGTATGCCATCTCTTTCTCCCCTACATGTACCCTTTCAGGGATTTTGGTGTATAGGCCCCCTGGAGCACACAATAGTTTCTGCAACAATCTCTACGATAAGATCACCCATATTATTAGTAGCACCCCCAATTTCTCTATCCTGGGAGATTTTAACATTCATCTTGATGAGCCAGAGGCTCCTCCTTCGCAAGATCTGCTGGAAGGATTGGGGATGCTACAACTTAAACAAATTGTAGCTGGACCCACCCATTTAGCGGGGCACTTGATTGACCACTTTTTTACTAACCTGGAGGACATTAGCTGGGATGAGTCACTTTTTGTTCCATGGTCAGATCATGGTTGCTCGCATTTACTTGGACACCGGCCGACTTTAATCATCCGGCCATAATCTCTAAGAAGATGAGTCGGATTTGGTCGAGACTCTCCTTGGATAACTGGGTAGCTACCTTAAACAAGTCCCCCCCCCCCCCCCCCTTTCTGTGATGATCCTATCAGAGCTAATGCGGCTTTTAATAAGTGGCTAGAGACCTCCTTAGATCTTATCCTTCCTATAACAGAAGTTCGTCATCGTACCGGTTTAAATAAACTGCTCTGGTACTCCACGGACTTGAAAAATCTTAAGCGAAGTTGCAAGAGGGCCGAAAGGAAATGGAGAAAGAACTTCTGCTTTGAGAATAAAAATGAATATAGACTGGTACTTAGGGAATATAAGAACCAACTAAAAATCGCACCATCCGCTTATTATCAAGTGAAAATCACTGATGCCGCTAATTCCCCCAGGGAAATTTTTAAGTCCTTGGTCACCCCCCCTTGTCACTCTAATGAAGTATCTGACCCCCAGAATCGCTGCGAAGAATTGGCCTACTTCTTTGCCACGAAGGTTGCTAACATATATTCAGCCTTTCGACCTTCTGATACTATCGAGACCACCGTCCCTCTGACTGTGCCTGTAACTTCCTTAGTACTTGTGTCCTTCCCGGTGCTAGATCTGCCCACGGTGGAAAGACTCCTTGGGAATCTGAAATCTGGCTCCCCTTCAGACACCGTTCCTCCATCTGTACTTAAACAGGCCTCGGCGACTGTTGCTCCCATTATTAGGGATGTCATCAATTCCTCCTTGGTGGCAGGTGTGGTGCCACCTCTATGGAAGCAGGCCAGAGTTAAGGCCTTATTAAAAAAAACAGCCTGGACCCGGAAGACTGGTCCAACTACCGACCCATTTCACTGCTGCCGGGGCTTAGTAAAATCGCAGAGAAACATGTCAACCTTGCATTATCATCGTTCATTGAGAACGAGGGAGCCCTTCACCCTACCCAAACGGGCTTTAGAACTAAGCAGGGAACAGAGACTGCCTTGGTTGCGGTGGTGGAGGAGACCGGGAAAATTGTGGACGCAGGAGGCTGCGCAGCGGTGGTCCTGTTGGACCTCAGCGCAGCCTTCGACACGGTAAACCACCCACTTCTGATTCACCGTTTGCGGGAGGTTGGCATCGCAGGGGTGGCCCTTAAATGGCTCCAGTCCTTTCTGTCGGAGAGAACCTTTTCAGTCTTTGAAGATGAATCAGCATCCAAACAACTTCCACTGCATTACGGCGTTCCCCAGGGATTTTCATTGAGCCCGACCATGTTTAATATCTACATGAGGCCTTTGGCTGATGTAGTTCTTCCCTGGGGAATCCAGTTGGTCACCCACGCCGATGACACGCAGTTGGTTGTCTCCCTCGCTAGGGCGGATGCTGTGGATTCTGGGACAAACAATCTGTCCCCTTGCCTTACCAAGGTTCTCGACTGGATGGATGCCTCCTTCCTAAAGCTCAATGGATCAAAAACTGAGATCGTGTTGGGATATAAGGCCCCCATTAATCTTGACCTTTGGTGGCCTAGGTGTCTGGGTCCTTCCCCCAAAGAACCAAATCGAGAGTCTGGGGGTTTGGCTTGATCCCACTCTGTCTCTCAGTCCCTAGGGTCAAGCGCTCACGTATGGGTGGTCGTCGTTCGCATTTCATGCAGCTAAAAGCTGGAATCAACCCCCCGATAACATACGGCTTGAACCCAACCATCTAGCGTTTAGAAAACGGTTGAAGACCTTCCTGTTCTGCTGAGTGGTGATGTTCCGTTATGGGTCTAAAAGCGCTGGGATGCCTACGGGTAGCCAGCGCTATACAAATATGTACTCATTCATTCAAGTTGGGAAGGCATAGCTTTTTTGGTGACCACAGCACAAAGCTCTAGAACTCACTCCCACACTCCATCACTAGCCTCAGGGTCATACCGCATTTTGAAAAGCCTTGAAAACCTGGCTTTTCACTCTCTAACTGAAGACAGGTTGTTTCTCTGTGATCTTAGAACCGGGAAACATCCTTAACCACGATGAATTAACAACGACTTACCGGAACAACGAAGAGTGAACAACGAAGAGGGCTGAAACACGAAGGTAACATCCACGAACGACAGAACAACGAAGGATGGAACCACGACTTTTAGAACACCAGAGTTGCACATAGGATAATTTAGGAAAACATATAAATGGGTATATGGGGGGTGTGGGGGGACTCCCCCCACAAATACAATTAAAAAAAGATTTATAGTTAGAAATATAACCTGAAGAATAAAGTCGTAATAGTAACGAAAGAAATACAGCTAAGGTTGTTGAAGAAAGTGATTTACATTTTATTTACCGGTTTATGTCAGGAGATGGCAGTGTTGCTTTGACTTTAACAATTGAAAATGCATTCGAATCACATTTTTCGTGGTGTAGGGAGTAGTGGTTTAAAATGTAGTGGTTAAGTAATGGTCGTGGTTTAGCCTTCGTTGTTCCAGAAGTCGTGGTTGAAGCAGTAGTTGTTAAATCATACAATCCTTAGAACCTTTATTTCTGCGGACTATCTCTCTTCTGGACTTTTCCATGCTTATTGCGCTCCTGTAAATCCAGGTAATTTAATGTAATTGTTTTAGGAGTAGATTTATAAACAAGGTAACTTTTACAGACCAGCCAATTCCTACAGGTCACATATCTGCACCCCTAACGTCCAATTCGGAAAAAGTGAACCTTGAAGATAATTCTGCACAGCATGAGTTGAAAAATACCCCTAGGCTGAAATATTCTAGGGGACAGACCTTAAATTTAAAAATGAACGAGATTTTCTTTATTGATGAGAGAGAGTGATGCATATTTCAGTTAGATACAGCTAAATCGACAACTAGTCGTGCCTTATCTCCTTCTGAAATGTGATTAAGTTAGATATAAAAATTATTATATATACCGGAATCACTGTGTTTCCTTGCTACCAGGAGAAGAAAGGCCATGTGTTTGTCCATATGATCCAGCATTTCCATACAACGCTACTTAGAATCGTACAGTGATACATTCAGCGTCGGGTTTCTCCCAGAGAAAGTCTACTGTTAATATACAGAAAGGAACAAATACACTTTACACGGAACTGCTAACGAGACTTCCAATTTAAGAAAACCCATTGTAATATTCATCATGAGCCCTTAACAATGACTAAAAAACCTTGCTACAAAATGACCTGCCAGCAGAAAACCGACCTAATGGTTTTATTGCTCGTATATGTTGTTTTTTTTAAAGTTCCGGTCGGAATATTCAGGGGATGAGGCACTAATGGCCTTAAAGGTTATCCGTTTGTTCCTTGGAGTTTGTGTAATTGAAGTAGTTTGAACATACATGAGGGCCATGTAGACCTGCTACCGTGTAGCATCATGTAGTGTGAATTCCCTTTCGAGTGCTTAACCACAATGTCAAACAGTGATATTTTAAAGTCTGTGTTTCCATCCTGTTCTGTCATTCATCTTTCTACCTACAGATAGATACCAGACATATCCAAGTAACCTGCGTTGATTTTGGGTTCCCTTACGCTGCATATCGTAAATCATCTCTGACACAAACATCCTGGGGGAAAATGGATTGTACAAAATATTCCTGACTAAGCCGTACAGAGTACATTATCACCCAGCACTACACAACAGAATAAACATCACAGTAATCTCTTACATAGTGAACTACAGGATTCAGAATACAGGAAATCCTCTACCCCATCATAACTTCCAACGGGCAGACTCTGGTTAACTCATGATTAAGGATTCCAGTTTTCCGTTTTTACTGATTTTTACAGAAAAATTCAGACCGAAAACGTTGTGCTTCCTGTCTGTAATTATTTTTCAAAGCTGAAAAATACAGAAAATGGTGCTTATGGGTTACTCTCCATGCTGTTTTTTGTGATTTCCAAGACAACTGCTGAGCATGGGAGCATGAGACAGCATGGGAAGATGAAAAAGAAAAAAAAATGTGATTTCCCTAAATACCTGCATATGTTAACATATGTTTGTATTATAATGGAGCTATTTACCAATGGGTGTAATCTTTAGCTATATTTAGCTTAATTTGCTTAAACGCGAAAAACAGTAAACGTATGGTTGCATGTTTTTCAGTTAAATAAACGTGGAAATATTTCGTTTTATTACTCCATTTAGTCTCAAATTACTAAATAAATATGGATAAATACCAATTAGATGGCCCTACAATAAATATGGATAAATACAGACGAAAATGTAAAAAATATAAATACCATAAAACAGGGACCTCTACTCATGATTTATCATTCTGAGTCCCAGGATTGGCCTGAGCCGAGAGCCAGTCAGTGATGTGGTTTATGAGCGCCAACAATCCATGGTTTGGATTGCTGGAGCCCATCCTTTGGTTCGCATGTCTGCCCAATTCAAACAGTGACGACCACAAATTGTAATGCAGCTAGGACATGAACCATGTGGTTTGTATGCTCCCTTTGTTCAGAGCTAAAAGCACTAGGGCCATTGTATAAACACAGGCTAGTGTCTCTGTTACTCAACCAGGGCAGAACCACACAAAACATACATTATGAAAGCAAAAATACTTACAGGAGCCTTTTCACAGCTACTGGAATCCACTAGACAAAAAATGAAAAGACAATTACTAAGATTACCAAGCTGAATTGCAAACTATCCATCCTAACTATGGCATTTCAATTAATAGTCAACATCAATTTGCAAAAGGTATGCATGATTCTCCACCCACAGCAGTATGTTTGGGCTCAGTCACATAAATAGCGCCTTCTATCTACCTCTAGCTATACAGAGCTACGGTACCACCTCAAGCGTCACTCCAAATACTGCAGCACGGCATGTACTGTGGCAAAGCCTTCAAAGCACGCTGCTAATGTGTGATCAAGAGGCATAGATTAAGGGGAAGCTTGCGCAAGAGATCCACATGGGTGGATGCTAATTATCTGCCACAGTTACCAAAGGAACATACACCGCTTGAACGAAAGGTAATTAAAATCTAGATTTTTTTAACCAAAACACTTTATGTGGTGTTAAGTGCCATAACGTCTAAAACTACATGTTTGAGAAGTTTCAGAGGCTCAAAGTTGCTTGAAGAAACATTAACATAATTTGGCGTGAAACTTTTTTTTTTCTTGTTTAAAAATTAAGCATTCCTTTTTGGAGAATGCTCATAGACTCTTCTCAAGGGTGGCTGCTCTTTGTCAACTGTGAGTATGTTAGAGGCACACACTAACGAAGCACAGGTCTAGAGTGAGTGAAAGGTCATTCATTCGCTGCATAATATTTCCATAGGCAGTCTGAGGGCGGGGCTGGAGGGGTGGAACTACTGGGCGCACAAGTTAGTTACCTGACTGCGAGAAAAACTGCGAGCGCCGCCAGGAGTTCCGAAACGTAAGCGGAACACTGGCCCTGTTAGGTGACTCTAGGTTAGAGAGCAGAATAAAAATGGAACAAAAACAATCAACAGGACATCTTGTTTTTCTAAGGTGAAAGTGTTTTTTTTTTAAAAGCCTAGATTTCTTTTTTACATTTTATTCCTTAAGGTAGCATTTCTTTTTTTTTTTTTTTTTTGCATTAAGTTCTCCTGCCTCCCATTAAATCATTCTGTATATTCCTGTATGTACTAAAGATAGACCCCCAGATTCATCAAAGTCCCGTTTTGCAAATCCTTAATAGCAATTTTTAAGGAATCGCTATTAAAGACTCGCAAAACGGGATGGATGTAGAAATCGCAATATTTTTTGCAATTTCTACTGCTTCCTTATTTGCGATTCGGTAATTGCTAATCGCAAATAAGGAAGCGATTTCAAGGGTGCCAGGGTGTCCAAAGGACACCCTGTAGCACCCCTGAAATGGTAAGGTACACTGGTGTTGCGCACACACATGTCCAAAGGACATGTGTGTGTGTAACATACAACTTAGAAAAATGCACTTCAGTGCATTTATCTACGTTTTCGCTATTTACCACGTAGTTAGACTTTGCGGTAAAAAGCGGCCTCAGATTGCGAATTCGCAATTTTAAAATGGTTCATGAATTGCATTTAAGTCATCTCAAATTGAGATTCCTTAAATGCAATTATTCGCAATTTAGCGATTTCTAAAATTGTGATTTTTGCATTTGGGATGATGAATCCCAAAGGCAAAAATAGCGCTCGCAAAGGGCCAGATTCTCAGAATCTGGCCCTTTGCGAGCCGATTTCGGCTTGATGAATCTGGCTGAAAGTTTCCAGCAAAGCACTATCAGCTTTGCAGATAGGCTCTTACTTCACAAGAGTAGGTCACTTGTCAGACAATCTGGAAGACAAATATGGGAGAGTGAGAGGATATTTAAAGAGCCTGACCCTGTGCCATCTATGCATCTATACAAACATTAGCACTGGTAGGCTTTATCGAGTACAGGATACCTTAGTTTATGTGTGGATTAGGCCGTTAAATAACCAAATTGTAAAACTGTTATCTTTCGAAAAAGGATGCACATCCTCACTCACTTCAAAGGGCATGCTTCATCATCGGTGCTGCTCCTTCGTCATTACAATGAAAGTGCTTGACGGATTAATCCTGAGCTCTCGAGTCTTTCCAAAAGTTTAATTTGTTGAGGATGCTTATGACAGATTAAGGGGTCTCAAAGAGTAACTGTTAAAATCGTTTTATAGGTGTGTTGTTGAAATCTAACTTGGGCACGAGTAAAAAACTTCGAGAAGGAGGAACTATGCATTATTATGCTACCTTCCTGACTATCATATGGTCGGCATGTTTCAGCCCATCAATGAGGGACTACAGCATCAACGGGTTTCAGCACAACTGTTGACCCTTTCTGTTTATAAATTCCTAGGTTGCCTTCGCCTTGTGAAGCCTTAAGAAAGCTCCTTATCTGTAACACGCTGGAGTAGGACCCAGAATCCTAAATATGAGCAGATCGATATTTTGGTACCACCCTACATGTGCACTCTAACCATGTCTAGACCATAGTCACCTGGTGTAATTCTTTTTTTAACTTTCAAAAGTAAATTTATTGACAGAAATTGAGTAACATCAATACGTTGCACAATGAAACATCAAAGATTAAAAAAGAAGTAACACTAATATTACATATGCTGTTTGGGAGAGAGAAGCAAAATACTTTAAGAAATACAAAGAGCTGGTTCTTGGAAGTCTTAATATAAGAAGAAAGGCTTAATATACCAAAAAGAGGCAATCGTAAGAATAATATGGAAAAAACATACTAAACAATGTCATTCTCAATATAAGGGAAGTCAGGGATGCTGGACAACTTATGTACCAAGATTATTTTGCGCTATTATCTAAAAACTTTGTGACAGGAAACCATAGTTGTAAACGTTTCTTAGCAAGAGATATAGGATATACAAAGGTTGTATCCAAACTGATTATGACAGACAGCATACCACCAAGTAAAATATGATAGTTTAGATGTATACTTTCAATTCTCTGTTATCTGTTGAAAAGCAACTGCAAGAAACTAGTCTATGATTTGTATTTGTGACTGCCTCATATTCCAATCGATAGATAGGCTCCCCAGAAAAATGTTGTTGGGAGAAAAGGGGACGGTGTTATTAAAGATAGTGTTAATCTGAGTTGAGACTTGTTTCCAAAATTTGAGTACATATGGACATGTAAATAGTAAATGTTTTAAATCAGCGTGCGCAAGGGAGCATGACCAGCAAATGTCAGGAATTTCAGCATGCATTTTGTGTGAGGTTGTGGGTGTTAAGAGGAGTCCGTTATAAATGAAGAAAAGAGTTTGTGTAGCGTTTGCTGCTCTAGATGATTTCCTGATTTTTACCCAGATCTTATTCCACATGGCGATGGACCATTCTGTGTCAAAATCAATTTCCCAAGTAAGTTCTGTTTTTGTTTTATTCCTGTCAATGGAAGATTGTGTCAAGCAAGAATAAATATTAGAGGCTTTGGGGTTTATGTGGAGAAGGTTATACCACATAGAATCGGACAGGGAGGAGGAAGGGCTTAGAGATTGAAAGTAAGTGTGTGCCTCGAGTATTGCAGTTCGTAAAACTGAAAATGTGTGTTGAAAGGAAAGAGGTAATTGGAAAAGAGTGCGCACCCTTGAAAATGTAAGAAGTGTGCCTTGTTCAAATAGCTGACGTACCCAGAGTAATCGAGTATATATTTGTTGTGCCAAATGGTGGAGGCAAAAAAGGTATCAAGGGCATGTGGGGCAGAAGGAAGGACAGTGTTTAATCCCTTATAGAAGTGTTTAATAACCGGTGTGGAAATGTTTTGCAGTTTACAAGGGAAGGATAGGTATTTGTGAAATGAAAACCCATAGCGTGGAGTCTAATGATGAATCAGACACCCACTTGGATAGCAGTCTTAATAGGAGTGCCTTATGATATTTAGGAAAGTCAGGGAAGTTTACACCGCCTTTCGATTTTGGGCATCTCAATTTTTGCAGCGACATTCTAGATTTTTTTGTTATTCCATAAAGAAGGTAAGAGGATGGAATTAATTTTATGAAAAGAATTAGTTGGTATGGATATTGGATATGATGTACAGTATGATAGGGGTCAACATCATTTTGATGGCATCTAGGCGAACCCACCAAGACAGATAGAGAGGGTACTATTTCGTAGTGAGTGTAGTTAATTTATCTAGGCCTTTATCAAACTTTAGGGAGATTGATGTCTTAATAGATGGGGTGAACCACAAGCCTAGGTGTTTGATGTGTTGAGGGCTCCATGTAAAGTTAAAGATCGAGAAAGTGTGGGGAGAGGGGTTGGCCTAACGGCTAAGGCGCTCAACCTCGGACCTGGGGATCTGGGTTCGAGTCTCGGTAACAACGCCAAAAACCCCCTGTGATTCTGGGCAAATCACTTAATCTCCCCGGCCTAAAATGAAAGTGTGTCCTCATGTAACGTAACTGGTGCTATGTAAAGCGCTCTGATAACTGATTCGGTTCGGTTTTAGTTCGTGCTATATAAAACTCTGCCAAAAAAAAAAAAGTGCATTTCTTAAGAACACTATATAACAAAAGTCTAGTGTTCAATTGAAACAAAGCCAGAATCCATGTAAACAGCCCTTTTTTGTCTAAACTGGGTTTGTAGTAAGAACTGGTCCATGAGTAAAGAAAGAATTAAACCAGATACTGAGAGCAAGTGAAGTTCACTGGTGTACTCCAGATGAAACACAGGCTCATTCACAATCATTTTTACTGGGTTTGTTGTCTGTTCTCAAGAGAAGAAGACATGCTTTAAGGAAGCACACTAAAGTTGTAGATGTTTTCACACCATGTGCTTTGATCAAACATTGATTATTCAATGATCCAGGTCAGGTGCAAAATGCACCAAGTTTGTTCACAGGCACTCTCGTAAGTAAATTGCCCTACAGGGAACTTAAGGACAATCATGCGCAAAATATGCTGGGGGGGAAAGAAGTCAGCACCACTACACAGTCCTAGCCTCAGTGCAGAAGTATGGAGAGAGAGAGTGAGTTCAAGTTTACCAAATACCTCTCTAGTACCCAGTGCTTAATTTGTAAACTGTTAGGTGCCAGGGTCCTTGTCAGGAGTCCACTGCAGCTTACACCACCAATTGCCCCTGTCAGCACTGTCCATGACAGTACCTACAAAACTACTTACATAACACTCCTACAAGTGTCACAATTCCGAATATTCCAGGCCAACCAACACTATAACAGTAGCTTGGGCACAGGTTTCTGTCATTTTAATATATTTCGAAGTATTAAACAAGTGTCATTGTGCTCATCTCTGAATTTGACAAACAGCGCCACTATGTGGCAGACTTTCGTAATTGCCGGTGTTGACAATTAGGTGCTGAGCACCGGTAACCACCAGCTCAAATCAAGCACTGCTAGTACCATGTATGAGGTGCCGGACTTTGAAAGCTGAGTATCTGTAAGTGCACAATCCAATTCAAGTCTGCATTTGAGCTCTTTTCTGTGGCAAGAATGGGCAACTGCTGGTAAATTAATTCCTATCCAAACCCATATGCTCTCCAGTGTCTGATGTTATGACTGGCTGAATATCCATTTCACCCCAAAGCTAATGAAATGCAGGTTGGTGCGAACTCTTTTCCCTAGCATTGTTGGAATGATGTTTCTACCCTTGCCTTTACTATACTAGATTCTTCCTGGTTCTGTATTAATACTGAAAACCTCTAGATTGAAGCCGTTCACAGACATCTCTCCTACTGCAGTAGTTGGGACAGCATTTGTCCTCTCAAAATCTTCCTCTTGAGGTAGCGTAATTCCTAATCTCAGAATGAAGTCTTCAAACTTCTTTTTGCAGTACTTCAGATGTCTAGGCTTTCCCACTTTACAGATGATCTAACGCTCAGCCTTCCCAGCTCTCTTCTGACCTGTGTGAATTTTGTACACTCATGAAATCGTTCCTACAGGACAACCTCTCTACTGCCTTTTGTTTACCCTTACGGATTTATGGCCTGATTTAAGGTTTGGTGCACAGAGTACACTGTGTCAGCATGGCAGAGAACATTCCCTCTGCTACCCTGACAAACTATCATCTGACAAATTTAGAGATGACTGCAGGCCCTGTAGCCATTGCTGAACATTGAAAAGAACCGCTGTCACTGTGGTTCCTTTCAATGTACAAAACATTTGGTAGACGGATGCAGTTTGTTTGGATGGCCCGCCCCCCAGACTTTTTGCATTTTTTCCCCATAAACTAACCCCCACAGCTGGTGATTATTTCTAAAAAACAAATACTCCATTCAAATTTTTTTCCTGCTAGAGACAGACAAGAAAAATTACATTACACTGTTTACCCTAAATAGGTAACGGGTGGTGTAAGATTCTTCCTCTGATGGTCTCTATGTCGGGCTGTCAGAGGAAGTATTCCGCCGAGTGAGCCAACAGGAACTTGTTTGACAGAACACTTAAGGTCCCACATCTCTAGATGAGCTAGGCAGACCAAGGCAACAGAGGGCATGATACTCTGTTGTGATTGTGACAGAGTACCCTATCTGCCAAACTCTAAATCGGACCCTTATTTCTGCTTGACAGTCTACAGAATGGAATAGAATTTTCTTTGCTGATCAGGGATGGGGCTATTGTCCATTCAAACCCAAAGGTTTGATTCACCTGGGAACAGTATGTCAATTTTTACAAGATGTGGATTTAGGAACCTCCGTTTCTTTACCAAACAGGGAATCTGAGAGTCTGACCAACACATTCTAAACTAAATTAATATCTTTCTTCTGACCCTCAAGCATCTCAAATAGACTGATAAGGTTCGGCAGAAAAGTTACCTAGGACATCTAGAGAAATGTTCACATGCATTAAAATTATTCTCCAGACACAGCACGGAACCTTCTCCAATATGAATAAGCTGCAGATAAAATTATGTTATTATTCTGTACACTTGTTACAATACTACTGCTCGAGATTGATCCATTAAAAGGACAGTTGACTATTTGATAACACATCTTCAGTTATGGCTCAGATTCCAGTGTCATATCCTCCATCTTAACAGGGTTACAGTTCAGCTAATTCAGTTCCATACACCCTCTAACATGTTAGAAATTGCAGACTGTCTCTCAGTGGAAATCAGCATACAAATCTGTGCTACATTAATTACACTCTGATTGCATCACTCATATGATGGCACAGAAAAAACAAAAACGGATGTCAGTATTTTTTACTCTGTCCAAACTTCGATGTCCACTGCTGGTGCTGTGATACTGCCCATGGAGTTAGATGGTGCCTCAATTGTCCAACATAAATGAGGCATACATGGTGCACAGCGGAGAGAAGGATTCCCAGTCTTTCTGACCTAGCCTAATATAAGAGTATTGTTGAAATAAGCCCAAAATGTATGCAGTGCTCACCCCAGTTAGATATTTTTATGAAAGATACAATGTGCAATTTACATTCTGGTATGAAGGAGTGCATGCAATGCATTTTTAACTTCATTTAGCAATATTAGAATGACACCAATAATGGCTTTATTGAAGATTTCCAGCTGGTCAAATTGACTACATTAGACTTGAATACATTGATGTGCTTGGAGAGCAACATGACAAAAAGTGGCCAAACTGTATAATCTCAGGGCACATGCACCAAGCATTTTACCAGTCGCAAACGGGCCGATTCGCAGAATTGGCTCATTTGCGACCGGTAAAATGCTATTTGCGATGCATCAAACCCTAAGGCAGTCGCAATTAAGGAAATCGCAATTTTGTGCGATTTCCTTAATTGCAAATGCAGTTAAGGAATCTCAAATTGCGATTCCCTAAATGTGATGCATCATGCATTCGTAGATTGCGTTTTCACAATTTAGAATTGCAAATTACCATCAACTACAAGTTAATGGTAATTTGCAATTCCTTAGAAAAATGCATAAAATTGCCTTTTCTAAGTGCCATGTGGCGCACACATATTCCCTAATCCAAATGTGCACACATGCCAATTTTGGGGGTGCAGCAGAGTGGTCTTTTGGCCCCCAGCTTCAAATTGCATTTGCGAGTACCGCTTTGGTTCTCGCAAATTGCGAATAACTTCCCATTCATTCCTTTGGGCCTCTAGGCCCATAGGAATGAATGGAAAGCATTCCTTAATAGCGAGTTCCAATTTGCTAGTCGCTATTAAGGAATTTGTAGGAATCGCAATTTCTTTTTGTGATTTCTACCTGCATAAGGAATTGCGATTCCTAAATAGCGATTCCCTGAAAATTGCTATTTAGGAATCTCTATTCCATACTTTGATGTGTGTGGTCCCTAGTCTTTCTGGCCAACAGAAAACAGTGGCCTCCTCCGACTGCAGACAGTGGGCGAGAAGCATTTCAAGAGTATTCCATTGTTGTGACTTCAGGAACACAAAGTAGGTCTATGTGGCTACATTGGTAGAAAGGCACTTTAGCTCCCTGCGGCCTATCTCTGTACTATGAACTCAGAGATATGGTGCCTAGTACTCCTAGTGTGGTGTCTGGTACTCCTGGCCCAGCGGGTGATGCAATAGGAATGGTGATAAATGGTACTATTGATGCAGCATCTACAAAGGCTTCCCAGCCTAATATTGAGAGTAATGAAGGTGCAAGGCAGCAGCAACAGAGACCGTAGGGACGAAAAGCAAAACCGACAGTAGTTTCTATAGATCTTACGCTACAAGCAGGTGTCCCAATATGAAATAACTCTGTACAATTATAGATATGAATACGTCAGAATTCACAATGGCTTTTCCATATTGAACTTAAAGAGGTGATAACAATCTGGTTGCAGCTGCAAGTCACCACCCTGACACTCAGACCAAGGTGGGTTTTTGTGAAAGTCAGCAGCACATCTACGGGAAATAATAATTTAGCTAGAGGCTTGACTGAGAACTGTGTATTGCCAAATGTCTAACCATTCAGGTCATCCACTTAGGTTCACGTTTCATAATGCCTATTCCAGACATGGCTGATACACAACATAACCACATTTGAAGTACACATGGCTGTCACTCTCCCTTTTCATTGATATAGTTGAATGTTTTGCTCTACCTTGTTCACTTGTATTTTGACATGGGGCATTGGTGACTTTGGAAGGTTTCTTGAAAAACTCAAACACAGCATATTCTTCCAGCTCATTGGTCTCGGACTTCACTGCCTGCACAAGCATGGAAAATAATAAATTATTATTACACACAATGATAAATGGCATTCTTATACTGTTGTCTACATTTTCTAAAAATGCGACAATGCTCACAGTCCTATGCTAACAAATATGGAAAATAGAAATGTAGATAAATCAGGAAATAGCTAAATAATCACTAGGGCCATAATCAGCATGCACATAGTACCAAAAAGGAAATGGCATACAAATATAATTAGTGGTCCGTGCGATCACAACCTTCCCAATTACCCCTGTAAAGTTCCTTAACAAACAACAATCAGTAGCAGCCTGGCTACTGCTTATTTTCATGCCCAGAGGTCAAGCTCATAATCTCTTCTGTTGTACCCCTCCTTCCATCACTCTGTTCGGCGTTATACCAGACTTGAAAAAATCTAAAACAAAAAGTCAACGTCTGCTAGAAGGTGGGGGCCTGGAGGGGCAGGGCTTATTAATGTTCATCGCCTGAGTAACTTCTACCCACCTCTCAACCCCTCCACTAAAAAAAGTTTCACACCCCATAACGAATATCACCTGTGTAGGTTCTTGAAATACGAGTTAGAAACCCACTGTGTGGAAGGGTTTCCAGCTCATCCTGTCTGCCACTTTGTGATATTGGCTCTTCTCTAGCAGACCATGTGGAGGGGCCCTATTGTATCTTTCACAGTGGCATTGTGTATGTTCGCAGGTCTGTGATGTAGGAAGGTGTCTCTTTATATGATATACCAAAATTAGGTTTATCGTGCTAAAGTCCATGGGTTCCATTATGAGTGGACAGGGGCTTGCTCTTGCAATCCCAAGGTGCTCTTCAAGGGGGTAGTGTGGTCGAGCAGACTTAGGCTTATCAGAGAGAAGTGTTAGACATCTGCAAATGCACACAGTAGTCAATAAATGATGCACACATATCTTTATATATGTTTAGGCGCCAGAATCAATACGATCAGGTAAGTACATTTTGCAAGAAAATACTTTTACGTTTAAAAAATAGTTAGAAGCGGCAATGTTATCCTATGTGTGGAAAAGCAAGTACGTCATTCAGGTACAGTACAGCGACTTATGAGGCCAGTCTCCTGGACTTAAGGTGAGTATGGGGCAAGGTCCAGGGCAGCACCATTAGGTCACCTCCACTGCCACTAGGGTAGCCGGGTGCAGTGGTGAAATAGCGTTGGGTGCCTAGTGTTAGTCAATGGGATCGGTTTGCAGGAAAAAAGGTTGCAGGTTTTGACTGGGAGGCCAGTCGGGCTGAACCAACAGGAGGGTTCAAGTCTTGCAATGCAAGGTGATTTGGGGACACCAGTGAATCTCTTCTCCTCTGGCAAGGACAGCCGGGATCGGACCCCGGTCAACGCTGGTTGACCTAATAACACCTCCACGGCGCCTTCCTCCCTAGCACCACCACCGGAACCCGCTCCTCGGGACGATGTCGTCCCCAGGTTCAGCTCTGACCCAGGCACAGTGCCAGAACGGCGCCGCACGCCGCCGATGGTGCCCTTTTTGCCCTATGTCCCTCCTCCTTATTTTCAGCCTGTTCCACAGACTTCGGAGGAAGGGGAGGACTGGGAGGGGTCTGAAGACCCTCTAGCACAGGAGTGTGCTTATGATCCGGAATGGGTAGAGGATTTGGGGGAAGCCAGTGGTCTTGACACCTCACCTGACCATGGCATGCTTTCTCCTTCTACCGTGGCTACGGAGGAGGGAGCCAGTTACGCAGTGGTGTTGCACTGTCTGACGTTCTTTTGGGCACCTGGTCCAGGCCCAACACAGGGGTTCCTGTGGATAGGAACGTGGCCCGACGCCATCGCCCGGCTCCGGGCGACCCCCTCTTTCTCTCCCAACACCCCACCCATGAGAGCTTGGTTGTCCAGAGCCCGTTCCCTTCCGCCCCTCCGGATAGGGAATCTAAGAAGCTGGAGCAGCTTAGCAAGAAGCTGTTTTCATCTGCCAGCTTAGGGCTGCGGTCAGTGAACACCGCATGCCTCTTGGGCCGTTATTCCCACTCACTGTGGGACAGAGTTGCGTAGGTGCTGCCTAACTGCCCGGAGGAGGCCCCTGCAGTCCTCACCCAGGCCATTGCTGCTGGGAGAGATGCAGCTAAGTTCACCATACTTTGTGGGCTGGACACCACCGACTTCCTGGGCAGATCGATTTCCACGAATATGGGGCTTAGGCGCCATGCCTGGCTGAGGACAACTGGCTTCTCAGGGGATGTCCAGAACACTACGATGGACATGCCCTTTGATGGTATTCGCCTCTTTGGCAATAAAGCGGACAGTGCGTTGGAGTGCTTTAAGGACTCCTGGGCTACAGCCAAGTCCTTGGGCCTGTCGGCCACTCTACCTCCTCCACCTTCTGCTTTTCGCTCCTTTCGTGGCCACGGAAGGGGTGCCCCGCCACGGAAGGGGTGTCCCACCACGTTTGAAGGGCCACAGGCCACCGCAGCAACATCTTCAGCGTGGCCGCGGACGTGGGAACCATTGAGGCGGTTCAGGAGGCCAGCGGGCAGGTCAGTCCACCTCCACCCCTGCAGTATCCACTGCAAAGCCTTCCTAGTCCAGTATTTCAGGCCCACCAGACACCAGTGGGAGGCAGAGTTCGCCATCATCTCCTCCACTAGCGCAACATCACATCGGACAAGTGGGTGCTGCAAATTGTCCGAAGGGGCTACTCCCTCCCCTTCGAGGCAACCCCTCCATTCATGCCACCTCCGTATCACCGCATGTCGGGGGTCACTTGACACTTCTCCAGCAAGAAGTTGCGGCCCTCTTGGCCAAGGGGGCCATCGAGTGCGTTCCGACGGCAGAAGTAGGTTGTGGTTGTTATTCCCACTACTTTCTGGTTCCCAAGAAGAACAACGGCCTGTGTCCTATCTTAGACCTTCGGAACGTCAATCGCTTCCTCTGGAAGAAGTTCAAGATGCTCACACTTGCTCAGATCTGGTCTGCCCTAGACCTGCAAGACTGGATGGTAGGGTTGGACTTGCAGGAAGCCTATTTCCACATCCCCGTCCTGCCGCCCCACCGGCGTTACTTGCGGTTCACGGTAGGCCACGAGCACTTTCAGTTCACAGTGTTCCCCTTTGGCCTTACCAGCTCCTCTAAGGTGTTCGCGAAGGTGATGGCGGTGGTCGCAGCTCATCTGCGCAGATCGGGGGTTTCAGTCTTCCACTATCTCGATGAATGGTTGTTGAAGGCGGGCTCGCCCCAGACAATCGTCTCCCACCTCCAGACTATGGCCGACCTCCTGCATTTCCTGCGGTTTTCCATCAACGTGCCAAAGTCGCACCTGATTCCCTCACAGAAGCTTCTCTTCATCGGAGCGGTTCTGGACTTGGCGCAGTTTCGGGTTTATCCTCCCTAACAGCGAGTCCGGGATATTCAGGCTATGATTCCGATCTTTTAGCCATTATCCCAGGTTTCAGTCAGGATGACCCTCCGGCTACTGGGCCTGATGGCCTCCTGCACCCTTTTAGTGGATCATGACAGATGGCATATGCGGGCTCTGCAGTGGGACCTGAAGTTCCAGTGGGCACTGCATCGGGGCAACCTGTCCGATCACGTCCAGATCTCGGAGGGCACTGCACGACAATTGCAGTGGTGGCTCACGAATCGAGATTGGGTCAATGGCAGATCCCTCTCCCTTCCTAAACCTGTGATGTATTCCTATAGGTACTGTATCGATTCCCCTATTCCTGACCCTGGTCTGGTTAATAATTAACTAGCAGCCATCCAACGGTGCAAAAACCGTTATCTGATTAAGCCACACCACGGCACAGAAGCGCGTTATCTGATTAGGTCATAACGCATGCCATCTAATTAGACAAGCGATATTCCTCCAGCCCCTGATAAGGCATACGGAGTTCTCAAAACAAATCAAACCTACAGCGACCTGGGAAATTCCCATAGCCATTGTTTTGATTTCACAGAGAACTTCAGCAAAAGAATGTGCGAACGAGCCCGTTCATATGACATCCTTATTGACGTAAATATGTCCATCCTTACGTCAATCTCGGCACCTTTCAGGTATAAACATTACCGACATTGCCTTAAGCAAACACATGCGGTGGTGACAGATCGGAGCAGCGAGACGTGCCGAGGAGCCCAGCAGAGAGCAAAGCCCACAGGCGCTGCCCCGCCTTCCCGGCGCGCTGAGAACGAGACGCTGCCTTTCTCCTGCTGAGAAATCCAGCTCCGGCGCTTCCAAGCAGCCCTCGCAGGCAGCTGGAATATCAAGACCTGGGATAAGAGATACCAGCCCTCCATCATTCTAGTTCTCAGGTACAGAACTGAATAACCCCTTGCAGAGAATTCTCGAATCAGTCCCTTGGCAAACAAACTTAACTTAAACTGCTACTTATCTACTCCCGCCCACGTATTAGGCTTAGGTCAGGTACACTGGGGTAGGCGTGGTTAGAAGCACCAGTCGAGTATGATTAGTCAAATGTATATATGTATGTATCTATTTTATCCATTTTAAGGTATCATATGGCTTAGAAACCATATCAATGCTTTTACAGTATTATTTTATAATTCTGTCTTTACTGTATGCACTTTACTTAACTATAAGTATTACAATAATAGCGATTCATTTCTCTTGTATGAGAAAGGAGACTGATCAATAAATAACATCTTTTATTGAACACGCCCGTCTTTTCCTTTTCTCTACAATCTGGTGAAACTAAGAATGCACTGAACTGACTGAGTGAAATAAGTTGTCTTTTGTTTTCACACAACTCTAGAGATACACTCTTGATTAGGGGAGAGCAAAGTTGTCATGTTCTATGGTTGTCAGAAACTAAATCCCTTCTTGTCTATCCAGGGAGGTTAAAATCCTCCTTGCCTATTCGAGAAAGTTTCTAGTGAACTCTGAGCTAGCTGGCAAACACAAAACTTTAAGTCTAATATCGTCGGTAGAAGACCTAGTTAACCTCTGCCCTAGGTCTATACTATTGAAGATATTATTCCAATGCGCAGAGCCTATTGGGATGATAGGAACTACACTACATGGCGCCCAACGTTTGGATAGGCGATAAAACTAACGCAAGACATTAGAGTAACTCAGTCGTGCTTTTTCACACAGAACCCCTTTTTTCCCATAATACTCCAAAGACGTCTGGAGTGGGTGAAAGGTCATATCCGCCAAACCTCGCAGGAGGAGACTCCTATGTATGGTTCTTGGTTTATTCAACGTTGAAGGATACACTGTTCCAAAATATTGTGCATCTAATCTTTGTTTCCATAAAAACCTGATCTGCAAACATACAGAATAACCTTCCTGTCAGTAAAATGACAGAAAGTGAAGAAGAAAGGGAGACAGTGAGACTAGCAGCTGAACTCCTAGTAGCAGACAATACTCTGCTGGAAAATGACCCAGATGCAATACTCATCCCGGTCAACATAAGGAAATCTATAACCCTAAAGCTTATAGAAAATGGACTGACACCAAGAGGTGGTACAGTCATATTCGTAATTGAGGCACACGAATATCGGCAGACAGAGGTATTCTATTCATGGATAAACTTTCCAGCAGCAAACGCTGTAACAAAGGACTTCCACTATTACAAAATAGAGGAACCTCCTAATGAGTACACTCCTTTTGAGGAAGTGGAAATACCACTCAAATTCCAAGAGCACCTGCTCTTGTTTCATGGCGCCCTAAAACATAATAATCACATCACCAGGCTCGGTCCACTAGGTAGACCAGGAGCAACGTGGCCGGTCTTAGCCGGATATACACCACATCCAGACATTGAAGAAATGCCTGCACCAGAGCTTTTAGCACAGCTAAAACAATTAATAAAAATACATAGACAATTAGTCCAATATGTAATGCGGACTTCAACAATCCAACCAGCAATTAAAATTCCACAGCTGACCACTCATCAGGGGAACACAAATAAAATTACACCTCAAAACATACAGTCCTGTCTAGGTAAAGTACCCGCAAAACGGGAACAAATTCCTTTCTGGCTAGCACAAAAAAATCACTCAAATAGAGGCGGTGTTTCCAGATACCACCCCTGTTGAGAAACATAGGATTCTGACTATCTGTCTTCCAATGGGAATCGCACCACATGTGGAGGACTGTGACACTTGGGGAACAGTCTTTGCTTCCATTTACACAAAAACACATGGTGTACCATCCATGTCAGTAATACCAGATGTGCTAAAACAGATTCAAGATGAATACGGTCCAGAACCCGCTTTAACTCTCGGTATGAAACTACTGAAAGATTTCAAGCAGGTCTCGGCAATATTATTAGCCAACATAAAGGGAGAAGCAGCAAATGTGGCGATTCGCCAGAGGTTAAAAGAGACAAATATAGCAGACCAACCATCTGAAATTGCCAGAATCATAGAAAAATCCTATGAAGAACTAGGAAGAGATAGTTTGGGTGGAATACCAGTGAAACCTCAACTAGTTGAAAGTCCTGAAAAGGTATTTATAAAAAATAATTTAAACACTCAAAAAAAGAGCTGGGATGGAAATAAGCAATCCAATCCTAAAGGAAAAAGATTCCAGTCCAGAGGAAGGTCTCCTCGGCGGAGAGAAAGATCTCCTGATCAAGGATGCAAGTCTCCCCAAAGGGAGCCCTCTGTGAAAAAATACAACCTTAGAAATAGGGATAATATAAAAAAACCTGATAGATATCAAGATATTGATACACGTCCCTCTCAATCTTTTCAGACTTCCTCGCAGAAATCGGAAAGAAGAGGACGATCAGAACACAGGGAAGAGCACGTCAAGTCCAAAGACAAAGAACCTGCTCATCAGAATAAAAAATTACAATTTCCAAAAAAGAAGGTATCCAGTATTAAAGTAATTAACAATGCCGAGAATACTGAGGACACAGCTGAAAAACGGAGAATGGGCTCAGACAATGCTAGACAGCGCAGCAGAAGTGAGCATAGCTCGCAAAGTCCTTATGAATCATCTGGAGACAGTGGACACGAATGAATACATTCAGGTGGAAACTGCAGATACCAGAGTTAGCAAACCTCATAAAATATATGACATAACATTGCGTATAGAGGGGGATAAGACTAGAAAAATAAGGGGTCTATTTTGGGATAATCTCTCCAAGGGCTATGACATCCTTCTAGCTGAACGAGACTGGCCTCCAGAGTTTGTCAGGGAGTGCCCACATGGCGAAGAAATAATTATGCCTGCCTTCTCAAACCATATTCCAATTCATAAAAAATATACACTTGCAAGAAAGTGGGCAGTAGCTCAAGCCCCTGCCTTATATAAAAATCATGTGGGATGGGATGAGGACTCTCCTCCTCACAAAATCCAGTTAAAATCACAACCTACTGCACAGAGGCAGTACCCGATTAAGCAAGAAGCTAAAAAACAGGTAAAAGAGATCCTAGATCAACTTGAATACCAGGGGGTGATTGAAACTTGCACCTCACAAATGAACAACCCTTTGTTTCCTGTCTCCAAGCCAGACAATTCATATCGTCTTGTTTTGGACTACAGACACCTTAACTCATGTTGCAAAACATTTGCGGTACAAAACTCGCATAGTGCTGCACTAATGAATAACATAGTGCGCAGAAAATACAAAACCACATTAGACATTTCTAATGGATTCTTTTGTCAAAATATAGCACCAGAGAGCAGATATTTGACGGCGTTCTCAATAAATGTCACGCAAAAAAAAATTCTGTCGTTTGCCCCAGGGGTTCAAGAACAGCCCAGGATTATTCTCAGCGAGAGTAACTGAATTACTACAAACTTATGATGACGAGGCATTATCTTATGTCGACGACATCTATCTAACAGATGATGACTTGGATACTCACTTGAAGAGAGTGAACACCATAATACTTGGGTTCGCAGCAGAGGGTTACAAATTCAACTTTAAAAAGTCAAGAATTGCCCATCTAACTGTCCTGTTTTTAGGATATGAACTATCAAGTGAAGGCAAAAGCCTGGCTGACAATTTCCTAGAGAAATGTGCTGTAATCCAAGCACCTAGAACACTAAAAAACGTACAATCAATTCTAGGCTTCCTAAATTTCGGAAGAACTTACATTATAAATTATGCAGAGAGAATTAAACCTCTCTATGATCTAATAAAACCAGATTTTAAAAGAATCAATTGGACTCAAAAACACAGAAATTTTGAGATCTTTACAAACAGATATGTTAATTAAAACAAAATTACAAACACGTGACAATACACGCAACCTTGTGATTAGAGTCATCCCAGGAAGATGCGGATTCACATACCGGACCTCTAATGAAGGAGAGAAGGTACCAATAGCATACAAATCACATTTGTACACAGAAGCTGAAAAAAGGTTCAGCATTAAGGAAAGCATTGTTCATGCGGTTCAAACAGCTGTAGCAAAAGAAAAATACCAAGCCGACGGTAGACAGGTTACAGTCAGAACAGCCGAATCAGCTTTTGAGGCATTAACAACACCATGTAATTTACCGACAACGGCACTGAATCCAGAATGGTTACAATGGGTAAATTCTGTTGCTACAGACAAAGTAAAATACGATTTTGACCCGGAAATGAAAGAATTAAAATTTCTAAAATATGAGAGAGAATACCCTCTGCCAATCGACATTCTGCCTTTACGACAGTACGCCTGTGTAATATATACAGACGGACATGCTCAACCCTCAGTTTGGGGAGAGCTGGCTTACAACGCCACGTGCGAAATTGTAAAGGAAGTGTGGCTACTTACAAAAACACACTCAGTGGAAAATAATTCAGAACAACAAACTGAAATAATAGCATTGAAAATGGCGCTAGATAATGCCGATCGCGAATTCCCGACACTTATAGTGTGCGATTCGTATTACTGCGTCAAATCATACAATAACGACTTACAGAAATGGATTAAAAACGGTTACAAAGGTGCCACAATAAAGCAGAAAGCGCTTTGGGAACAATTAGTTCTTTTAAAAAAAGAACTACCAAAAACTCACGTGATACATTCACTGAGTCATCAGCGTGATGGCGTTCACGTTGCAGGGAATTCATTGGCTGAGACAGCCACAGCGGAAGCAACAAAATCGGCTTCCGTAGCTACAAAAAAGCGTGCAGTAAAACACATTGACGGTGAAACTGTGCTGGCGGTGAAAACGTCATCAAAAGGCGACTGCTCAGCGCTACCGATCAATTATCCACTCAATTATACATACATAATCGATGCAAACTCAGTCCCTTTTGCTCGAATCCCTGGAGTGGGGGATAGAGTAATTCCAAACACGGACAGGAGAGGCTTGTTAATAGCAGACGCACATATGGGTGAGGGTCTCAGACACCTTAAGCAAAAAGATTCTCTGGAAGAATTACAATCAGTGTACTGGTGGCCAGGCATGAGCCTGCATCATCACATTTTTGTAAAAAACTGCCCAGACTGCAATAGAGATCGCAGTGGCGAGCGAGGAGGACTATTGCCATGGCACTTAGCTCCAGAAAAACAACAATAAGAAAGTACCCATCACGAAAACACGTTATATTAACATAAAAAGACTAATTTTCACTTATAATGTAGACCCCAGCGCTCGGCTGACGTCTGGACTGTTATAAAAGGATTTGCGAGTCTATAATGGCATACACGCTAGAAGCATGCTACGTTATGAATAATGTATTCCCTTTAGCCCTCAAGCTTATGGGGAAGCATGGCCAAATGAGCATAGCGGGACTCTTCTCACTTCCTTCCTGAGGGATACGGGATGGTGTAAAGAAAAAACCAAGACATAGAGCAATCTATAACGGAAAAGGTATTAGGTTCGGGAGCTGGGTGGGTCAAACATTTAATAAGTGTCCAACGTAGTCTAAATAACCTGCCAAGGAATTCTCTGAAAGGGTTCAGTCCGTACAAACTATTGTTCGGGACTAGAATGATGATCCAAGATTTTGATAGTCAGACTTCAGTGGTTAAAGACAAAAGCTTTGATATCAAAGATCGTTTGGCTATTTTACAGGACTTAAATGAAACAAGAAAAGACCTGAGCAACATAAAGTTGAAACAACAGCCAACAACCACTGAAGAGAAACCACCTGTCCCAGCAAGGCCTGTCTGGATTCCAAAAGTCGGGGATCTAGTCAGAGAGAAGATCGCGGTAAAGAAGGAATTTGGGCCTTCTTACAGAAAAGCAGTTCCTGTCTTGTCTGTCAACGGGACAAGATCAGTAGTACTACCGCCCCTTGCTGGTAAAAAGGAGAACCGAGTTGCATCCATCGACCTGGTTAAACCACAATCATGTGGCCGATAACAAACAGTAGGCCAAGTGGACTCCCAAGAAGTAGCAGAACACCAATGTTTGCTACGAATACAGAGGCTCAAACTGGAAGACTGATCACATTTGGAAAATCTACAGTGAATCAACAAGGACTATGCAACAAAGCAATGGAACTTGAACCTCTTAAAACCCAAATTAAAACTTTTCATCAAGAAACAACAACCTATGATGATGTAACTGCAGACTTTGCTAATGAAACAAAGCAAAATCCAAAAACAATTGGAACAATTGACAGAACAGCATCCGGCTACTTCATCAACTTCGATGATTCATCTGAAGACCTGAGTGAAGCAAAGAAACAGCCATCAACAATAACTTTTAAAGACAAAGCTAAGGAACTTTTTCAACAGCTGAAAGAAACCTATCTGATTTCTCCATGGATTGAATTTTGGGTGGCCTTCGGTGCATTTATCCTCATTCTTTGGCTCATCATGGTACTATGCTTGGGACATTTCATTGAAGGAAAATATGCTAAAATGGACACAGCAAGCCAGAAAATCAACTTGGTCCTTAAACCACACACATCTTCACACATCGAGAAAAGAGAACTTTCTTCAGTGAACTTCACAGCCAATCCTATACTAGGCGGTGTAGCATGGGACAAAACTGATTATGAAATCTATGGTCCGGTTGAAATCCTGAAGTATCCACACCAATTCAAGATCTCATTGAGTGACTTTGTAAAACCGAGCTCATTTGCTGATGATTGGGACTTTGAAAGTATTAATGATATGATGTCTGATCTTGTGATGTCTGCTAAATTTACAGAACATGATTATTTGCAGGGTTCGTCTAATTATGATCAGATGTTCTGCTACAACCACTATGGTAACCATTATCTACATAAATCTGCTCAACCTAGAAATGTTTTAAATTATAACCAATGGGAACATTGTGCTACTCCTCCAAAAGACAGCTCGAAAACATTTTATGATAAATATTCATACTTTTCAGGGTTTAACACAAGTAATGCAGAAACATTTTATTTCAAATTGTCAAATAAGACAGGTATGAAGACCATGCTTACAAACACAAAATTGATATATTCCGATTCATTCTTTGAACAAATGAATACATTTGGGTTTGATTTCTGGAACAATAATATTGAAGCAAAAACTGTTTGGGGTACAAGAGATTGGCAAGTACAAGGTATAGAATCATTGTTTAGAGCCTGCATGATCCCAGAACAAATTATATTTTTGAATGACACTATTCAACAAACTACCTGTCTTGGCTTAGCCAAAATCAAAGATTTGAACAAACCGTCTATTCCAAAGCCAACAGTGAACAGTAATAGCTCTATAAATGTTGAGATAGACGTAAACCATATATTAAACCAAAACAGAACACATCCTGAATGGAAAAAGTGGTTGATCTGGCCCACAGATACAAATAACTGTCAAGACAGATTCCTGAACAAAGTACAGGGGTTCACATTGACTAGGCCAGACCCTAGATATTCCCAAAGACAACATCCAGGGATAGTAACCACCTACAGCGTGGGCAAGCTCTGCCTTCAATGGCTACAAACGTCCACACTGGCTGAAATTAAGCAACACCTAACTTTACTTACAGAAGGTGCTGACTTGCGTGATTTCATTATGGGACCACGCAAACAGCGTCAAAAACGTTTCATAGCGGCCTCTATATATGCAGCTTATAACGAAGCCTGGAAAGTAACTCAAATTGAGACAGCAGAAAAAATACGGGAAATTGACCGTATTAATTTGGAAAAATCACTTTCTGTGGTGGACAATGGGTTAATGACTCTGTCCTCCAGAATATATTCTCTGGACAGCATTGTGTCTTCAGCAATCGATATAATATCGCAAGACTTACTGATGTTACAACACGGTCAGTCCCAATTGCGTTCTATTGTACAGCTTGGCTGGACGTTACAAAATCTGCGTTCTGGCTATGTGCCATGGCGTTTAATCAACACAACGTCATTATTTAATATCTTTAACCTTACTGATAAACAAATCAGTTTGGCACAGAAGGGTGCTGACTATACAATTCTGAGCATTGAAAAACTTGAGAGATTACCATTAACAATGTCAGAACGACCTGTCATTGAATGGATAATACATGGAATAATAAATATTCCGATAACTACTTTCCAGTTTCAATTCTGCCAAAAATATATACAGGCAGGCCAGTATGAAAGGTTGGGTAAAGGGTACATTAAGTCAATATGGAACTTGCCCTATACACACGAATGTGTCAGTAATAAAGGCCAGAAAGTGTTTCTCAGTGGCGATAATTGTGCAAGATCACTAAGCGGTACACTTCTGTGTCAGGGTATTAGTTTGCATGGAGCCTGTGAAGGGACTTCAAATAACCTTTCATGTTACCAGCTAGGCACACCTGCAACACGAATAGAACCATTCTTTAGGAGACTCTCGAACGGGAGTTACATTCTAATAGTAGATCGCAGATGTTGTAGTTTGCTGCCCGGAAAACCTTATCTCATAACCGTGACTAGGAAGGTCATGTGCTGTGAACGAGTATTGTTCCCGAACGATTCTCCAGACAGGGAGGCAAGGTTATGGCCCGATTTGAAAATTGCTTCTATTCGAATAGATACTTTAAGCAGAATGAAGACTGTGCTCCTACAGACGCCGACCAGGCTCACGTCATCAAAAGAAACGTATGATCTCCAAGTTGCAAGGACAACAGAAGAGATTCATTCATTATTATCAACTAATTCCCCCATACATTTCGCAGAAATACTGAACGAAATCTTAAATATTTCTGATACCACTGGTGTCTCCAGTGTATTTAAAGCAGTGTTTTCGGGTGCTTTAACTCCATTCAAAGCCATCCTGGGTATTTTTCCAGACTTTGTCCATTCCATTTTTGGCAGACTTCCACTCCTTTTGGGACTAGTAGCGGGTATTCTATTTTTGATCCTGTTATTTCGCTATGGCAAACCATGTTGGTCGGATGTGCCAATGGACGCAGATACCTTGTTGGGTCCGGTAACGGCTCATGCATTGTGCTGTCCCCAGCGGCTACCAATCCTGATGACGGCATTCGTGGAGACTTCACCACTACGATTGAGGGGTAGTGAAGCACAAGATGAAAGCAGCATCGATCAGGTACGACCTTCAGTCAGCTATGCTGATCAAAACATCAATGGAGGCAATCATGCTCAGGCTCATGAATGCATGGTAACAACATTTCCGAATTAGTGGAACTTACGCAAGAAGCTGTTGACAGTTTTTTCAACAGTCTAAATGATATGATGTTTTCACCAGAGCAGCAGGAATAACTTTGAGCAAATTAGCACTCGGAGTTCCCTACATGCTGAAATTGGCCTTCAACTTTTCGAAAAACGATATGAAAATATTTTCTCTCATCATTTTTTCAGACTACAAGAGGTTTTTTTTTCTCCCCAATTCAAAAATATTTACGAATTTTTGGGACACTTATCTTCTGCTTAAAGTAGACATTATTCTTAGAGAACTAAATTTCTATTTTAGGTAGTCACGAGACATTCGCTATCCTCTAGCACTATTATACATAACTTTATGATTGTGATGAAATGGTCTCGCACCTTTTTTCTGTATTAAGAGGCATTTCATGTGTATTTTTCGCATTTTTTCATGACAAATTTAAAATATGCGTTATATGTTTAGCATTATTAGACTGCTTGTGCATATGGTAGACGTGATAGTACATGTGATTATGTTTCGTATGTTTCGTAGTTCAAAATTTTCAGGATACATATGAATGTATTTTGGGGTGGTACGATATACACAAACGCTACTGGTTTCACTATGCCTAGATTTGTAAATATGGACATAGTCTACGTGGAGTGGGTGTGATGTATTCCTATAGGTACTGTATCGATTCCCCTATTCCTGACCCTGGTCTGGTTAATAATTAACTAGCAGTCATCCAACTGTCATGTATTCCTATAGGTTCTGAATTGATCCCCCTATTCCTGACCCTATTCTGGTTAAACTAACTATCAAGTTAACTAACAGTCAGCCCATGAGGCAAGAACAGCCCCCATGATGCAGATACCGTTATCTGACGCAGTCACACTACGGCACAGGAACGTGTTATCTGATTAGGTCATAACGCTTGAGATCTAATTAGACAAGCGACATTCCTCCAGCCCCTGATAAGGCATACGACGTTCTCATAACAAATCAAACCTATGACAACCTGGAAAATCCGTGCGGCCATTGTTTTGATTTCACAGAGAACTTTAGTAAAGAATGTGCTAACGAGCAAGTCGTATGACATCTTTATTGACGTATCTATGTCCATCCTTACGTCAATCTCGGCACCTTTAAGGTATAAATATTGCCGATCTTGCCCTATGCAAACACACGCGTGGTGACAAGACGGAGCAGCCATACTTGCCGAAGCCGAGAGCAGAAGCAGACCCCGCTGGCAGCAGCCCCGCCTTCCTGGCGCGCTGAGAGACGCGCTGCTATCTCAAGCCGAGAGACCCAGCACCGGCGTTTCTGGGCAGCCCTCGCAGGCAGCCTGGAATATCGAGAGCAGAGAAAGAGATGCCATTCCTCATTCATCCTAACTTCCAGGTACAGAACTGAATAACCCCTCACAGAGAATTCTTTAGTTATTCACTTGGCAAAAACAAACTTAACTTAAACTGTAACTTTCTATTCCCGCCCACGCATTAGACTTAGGTCAGGTACACGGGGTAGGCGTATTTAGAAACACCAGTTGAGTACGTTTAGTCAAATGTATATGTGTATGTAAATATATTTTAATCATTTTAAACATCATATGGCTCAGAAACCATATCAATGTTTTTACAGTATTATTTTATACTATTGCTTTTAATGTATGCACTTTACTTAACTATAAGTATTGCAATATCGATCCATTTATCTTGTACGAGAAAAGAGACTGATCAATAAATAACACCTTTTTATTGAACACGCCCGTCTCTTCCTTTTCTCTACAATCTGATGAGACTAAGAATGCACGTACTGACTGAGTAAAATAATTGCCTTGTGCTCACACGACTCTCGAGATTGACTCTTGATTAGGGGAGAGCAAAGTTGTCATGTTCTATGGTTGTCAGAAACTAAATCCCTTCTTGTCTAATCAGGGAAGTAATTCCTCCTTGAACATTCGAGAAAGTTTCTAGCGAACTCTGAGCTACGCTGGCAAACCCAAAAATTAAGTCTAGTATCGACAGTAGTAGACCTAGTTAACGTCTGGTCTAGGCCTTTACTGCTGTAGGTATTATTCCAATGCGCAGAGCCTATTGGGAAAATAGGAGCTACACTACATGGCGCCCAACGTGTTTGGAAAGGGTGATAAAACTAACGTAAGACATTTAGAGTAACTCAGTCGTGCTTTCTCACTCAGACCCCTTTTTCCATTATACTCCAAAGACGTGTGGAGTGGGTGAAAGGTAATATCCTCCAAAACCTCGCAGGAGGGAACTCCTATGTATGGTTCTTGGTATAGTCAACGTTGAAGGATAAAAACATTCCCAAAATATTGTGCATCTAATCTCTGTTTCCATAAAGAAACCTGATCTGCAAACAAACATAATACCATCCGGTCTGTAAAATGGCAGAGAGTGATGATGAAAGAGAGGCAGTTAGATTAGAAACTGAACTCGCAGATGCTGATGCTACCATGCAAGCAGCAGACCCGAATATAACACTCATTCCGGTCATTAAAAGGAGATCTATAACCTTAAAACTTATAGAAAATGGACTGACACCTAGAGGTGGCACAGTCATATTCGTAATCGAGGCACACGAATATCGGCAGACAGAGGTATACTATTCATGGATACATTTTCCAGCAGCAAATGCTGTAACAAAGTACTTCCACTATTACAAAGTAGAGGAACCTCCTGAAACGTACACTCCTTTCGAGGAGGTGGAAGTACCACTCAAATTCCAAGAGCATTTGCTCTTATTTGATGGCGCCCTAATACATAACAATCACATTACAAGGCTCGGTCCTTTAGGAAGACCAGGAGCAACGTGGCCGGTCTTAGCCGGATACACACCACATCCAGACATCGAAAGAATGCCTGCAGCAGAGCTGTTAATACAGCTAAAACAACTACTAAAAATTCATAGACAATTAGTTCAGTATGTAATGCGGACTTCAACAATTCAGCCAGCGATTAAACTTCCACAGCTGACCCCTCACCAGGGGAACACAAATAAAATTACACCACAGAACATCCAATCCTGCCTAGGTAAAGTTCCAGCTAAACGGGAACAGATACCATTCTGGTTGGCACAGAAAATTACCCAAATAGAGGCGGTGTTTCCTGACACCACCCCATTAGAAAAACACAGGATTCTGACTATATGTCTCCCAATGGGAATCGCACCACACATTGAGGACTGTGACACTTGGGGTACAGTCTTTGCTTCCATCTACACAAAAACGCACGGTGTTCCATCCATTTCGGTAATACCAGATGTGCTAAAACAAATTCAAGATGAATACGGTCCAGAACCTGCTTTAACCCTTGGTATGAAATTACTAAAAGACTTCAAGCAGGTCTCGGCTATATTATTAGCCAACATAAAAGGTGAGGCAGCAAACGTGGCGATCCGCCAGAGGTTAAAAGAGACAGATATAGCAGACCAACCAGCTGAAATTGCCAGAATCATAGAAAAATCCTATGAAGAACTAGGCAGAGATAGTCTAGGTGGAATACCAGTAAAACCGCAACTGACTACAATTCCAGAAAAAATATTTTTTAATAATAATTCACCAAAAAAGAACTGGGATGGAAACAAACAATCCAATCCTAAAGAAAAGAAATTCCAGTCCCGAGGGAGGTCTCCCAGGCGAAGAGAGAAATCTCCAAACCAAAGACAGAGGTCACCGCAGAGTGACCCCTCTGGGAATAGATATAACCTTAGAAATAGGGATAATATTAAAAAACCTGATAGATATCAAGACATTGATACACGTCCCTCTCAATCTTTTCAGACTTCCTCGCAGAAATCGGAAAGAAGAGGACGATCAGAAGAGCACGCCAAGTCCAAAGACAAGGAACCTGCTCAGCTAAAAAAGAAATTACAATTTCCAAAAAAGAAGGTAGCCAGTATCAAGGTAGTTAAAAATGCCGAGAATACTGAGGACACAACTGAAAAACGGAGAATGGGCTCAGACAATGCTAGACAGCGCAGCAGAGGTGAGCATAGCTCGCAAAGTCCTTATGAATCATCTGGAGACAGTGGACACGAATGAATACCTTCAAGTGGAAACTGCAGACACCAGAGTTAGCAAGCCCCACAAGATATACGAGATAACATTACGTATAGAGGGAGATAAGACTAGGAAAATAAGGGGACTATTTTGGGATAACCTCTCAAAGGGTTATGACATCCTTCTAGCTGAAAAAGACTGGCCACCAGAGTTTGTCAGGGAGTGCCCTCATGGCGAAGAAGTAATTATGCCTGCCTTCTCGAATCAAATCCCGATTCATAAAAAATACACACTTGCTAGAAAGTGGGCAGTGGCCTTAGCACCTGCCTTATATAAAAATCATGTAGGATGGGATGAGGACTCCCCTCCTCACAAAATCCAGTTAAAATCACAACCTACTGCACAAAGGCAGTACCCAATTAAGCAAGAAGCTAAAAAACAGGTAAATGAAATACTAGATCAGCTAGAATACCAGGGGGTGATTGAAACTTGCACCTCACAAATGAACAATCCTTTGTTTCCGGTCTCCAAACCAGACAATTCATATCGTCTAGTTTTGGATTACCGACACCTTAACACATGTTGCAAAACCTTTGCAGTGCAAAACTCACACAGTGCTGCACCAATGAATAACATAGTGCGCAAAAAATACAAAACAACCTTGGACATCTCCAATGGATTCTTTTGTCAAAACATAGCACCAGAGAGCAGATATTTAACTGCATTCTCAGTAAATGGCACTCAAAAACAATTCTGTCGGTTAGCCCAGGGGTACAAGAACAGCCCGGGGGTATTCTCAGCGAGAGTAACAGAATTACTACAACTATATGATGATGAAGCATTATCTTATGTCGATGACATTTACTTAACAGATGATGACTTGGAGACTCACTTGAAAAGGGTGAACACCATAATACTTGGGTTCGCTGCAGAGGGTTACAAATTCAACTTTAAAAAGTCCAGAATTGCCCATCTGACGGTCCTATTCTTAGGATATGAGTTATCAAGTGAAGGCAAAAGCTTGGCTGACAATTTCCTAGAGAAATGTGCCGTAATCCAAGCTCCTAAAACACTAAAAAACCTACAGTCAATTCTAGGTTTCCTAAATTTCGGAAGAACATACATTGCAAATTAAGCAGAAAGGGTCAAACCCCTTTATGATCTAATTAAACCAGACTTTAAAAGATCCAATTGGACTCAAACACACACAGAAATTTTGAGATCCTTACAAACAGACATGCTAATTAAAACAAAATTAGAAACACGTGATAACACACGCAATCTTGTGATTCGAGTCATCCCAGGGAGATGCGGATTCACATACCTGACTTCTAATGAAGGAGAAAAGGTACCAATTGCATTCAAATCACACTTGTACACAGAAGCTGAACAGAAATTCAGTAATACAGAAAAAATCATTCGTGCAGTTCAAACCGCAATAGCTAGAGAAAAAGACATAGCTGACGGTAGACATATCACAGTCAGAACAGCAGAATCAGCCTTTGAGGCACTAACAACACCTTGTAATTTACCAACAACAACATTGAATCCGGAATGGATACAATGGGTGAATTCAATCACAACGGACAAAGTATACTACTACTTTGATCCAGAACTAGAAGAATTAAAAAATCTAAAATATGAAAAGACGTATCCTCTGCCAATCGACATTCTTCCTCTACGACATTACGCCTGTGTAATCTATACAGACGGACATGCTCAACCCTCCGTTTGGGGAGAACATGCATACAACCCAACATGTGAGATTACAAAAGAAGTGTGGCGCGGAGGTAAACTAAGACCTCTATTAACAAAATCACACTCAGTAGAAACTAATTCAGAACTACAAACTGAAATAATAGCTTTGAAAATGGCGCTAGATAATGCGGATCGCGAATTCCCGACACTTATAGTGTCAGATTCATATTACTGCGTCAAAACATATAACAAGGATTTGCAGACATGGATTCAGAACGGTTACAAAGATGACACAGATGCACCAATAAAGCAGAAATTGCTCTGGGAACAAGTAGCTCTTTTACAAAAAGAACTACCAAAGACTCACGTGACACACTCACTGAGTCATCAGCGTGATGGCGTTCACGTTGTGGGGAATTCATTGGCTGAAGCAGCCGCAGCGGCAGCCACTAAACCGGCTCCCGTAGATCGAAAAAAGCGTACATTAAAATACATTGACGGTGAAACGATGCTGGCGGTGAAAACGTCATCAAAAGGCGACTGCTCAGCGTTACCGATCAACTATCCACTCAATTATACATACATAATCGATGAGAACTCCGTCCCTTTTGCTCGAATCCCTGGAGTGGGGGATAGAGTAATGCCAAACATGGACAGGAGAAACTTGTTAATCGCAGACGCACACATGGGCGAGGGTCTCAGACACCTTAAGTTAAAAGATTCTCTGGAAGAATTACAATCACGGTACTGGTGGCCAGGCATGAGCCTGCATTACACCATGTTTGTAAAAAACTGCCCAAACTGCAACAGAGATCGCAGTGGGGAGAGAAACAGTTTAATACCTCGTCGTATCAAGGCAGATAATATTACCAGCAAAAAGAATGGCTTGCGATTAACATATACAGGCTAGTTTCCACTTATAATGTAGATCACCAGCACTCGGCTGACGTCCGGACTATTATACAAGATTTGCGAGTCTAAATGGCATATACGCTAAGAGCATGTTACGTTCGACCATTGTTTTCACTCTGGCACACCAGCCTGGGGGGAAACATGGCCAAATGAGCACAGCCCAGCGGGAATCTTCTCACTTCCTTCCTGAGGGTACTGGATGGTGTAAAGAAAAAACCAAGGCAGAAAGCAATCTATAATGGAAAGGATAATAGGTTCGGGAGCTGGGTGGGTCAAACATCTAATAAGTGTCCAACGTAGTCTAAATAACTTGCCAAGAAATTCTCTGAAGGGATTCAGTCCGTACGAATTATTATTTGGAACTAGGATGTTGATCTCTGACCTTGATAGTCAGACTTCAGTGGTTAAAGAAAAAAGCTTTGATGTCAAAGACCGTTTGGCTATTTTGCAGGACTTAAACAAAACAAGGAAAGACCTGAGCAACATACAGTTGAAACAACAGCCAACGACCACTGAAGAATCACCACCTGTCCCAGCAAGACCTGTCTGGATTCCAAAAGTCGGGGATCTAGTCAGGGAAAAGATCGCGGTAAAGAAGGAATTTGGGCCTTCCTACAGAAAAGCAGTTCCTGTCTTGTCTGTCAACGGGACAAGATCAGTTGTACTACCGCCACTTGCTGGTAAAAAGGAGAACCGAGTTGTATCCATCGACCTGGTAAAACCACAACATGTGGCCGATAACAAACAGTAGGCCAAGTGGACTCCCAATAAGTAGCAGAACACCAAGGTTTGCTACCAGCACAGAGGTCCTAACAAAAAGGCTCATCACATTTGAAACGCCTAAAGAAGAACAAGAAGGACTATGCAACAATGCAATAGAACTCAGACCTCTGAAAACCCAAATAAAGACATTTAGCAGAGACACACCAATCTATACTGAAGTACCAAGTGAAAATGCAAAAAACAGAAATCCTGAACCAATTGGAACAATTGACAGAACTGCATCCGGTTACTTCATCAACTTCGATGATTCCTCCGACGGCTTCAGTGAATCAAAGACACAGCCATCATCAAAATCCTTTAAAGACAAAGCTAAGGAACTTTTGAAACATCTGAAAGAAACATATCTGGTTTCTCCATGGATTGAATTTTGGGTGGGTTTTGGTGCATTTATCCTCATACTTTGGCTCATCATGGTATTTACTTTGGGACGCTTCATTGAGGGAAAATATGCTAAAATGGACACAGCAAGTCAGAACATCAACTTGGTCCTCAAACCACACACATCTTCACACGTCGAGAAAAGAGAACTTTCTTCAGCCAACTTCACAGCCAATCCTATACCTGGTGGGGTAGCCTGGGACAACACTGACTATGAAATTTATGGTCCGGTCGAGATCCTGAAATATCCACACCAAATCAAGATCTCCTTGAGTGACTTTGCAAAACCAAACTCATTTGCTGATGATTGGGACTTCGAAAGTATTAACAACATGATGTCTGACTTAGTAATGTCTGCTAAATTTACAAAACATGATTATTTGCAAGGTTCTACAAATTATGATAGTATGTATTGCTATAACCATTATGGTAACCATTTTTTACATAAATCTGCACAACCTAGAAATGTTTTAAGTTATAATCAATGGGAACATTGTGCTACACCTCCAAAAGGAAGCTCTAGAACCGTATATGACAAATATTCATATTTTTCAGGTTTTAACATAAGTAATGCTGAAACATTTTATTTTAAATTGTCAAACAAGACAGGGATGAAAACCATGATAACCAACACAAAATTGATATATTCAGATTCATTCTTTGAAAAAATGAATACATTTGGATTTGATTATTGGGACAAAAATGTTGATTTGAAAAGTGTTTGGGGTACAAAAGAATGGCAAGTACAGGGTATAGAAGCTTTGTTTAGAGCCTGCATGATCCCAGAACAAATGATATTTTTAAATGACACTGTTCAACAAACCACCTGTCTTGGCTTAGCCAAAATCAAAGATTTAATTAAACCGTCTATTCCAAAACCAACAATGTTTAGCAATAGCTCTGATACAGATGAAGAGATAGACGTAAACCATATACTAAACCAAAACAGAACACATCCTGATTGGAAACAATGGTTGATCTGGCCCACAGATACAAATAACTGTCAAGATAGATTCCTGAATAAAACACAGGGTTTCAAAATGACCAGGCCAGACCCTAGATATCCCCAAAGACATCACCCAGGGATAATAACAACCTACAGTGTGGGCAAATTATGCCTTCAATGGCTTCAAACTTCCACACTGCCTGAAATTAAGCAACACCTAACTTTACTTACTGATGGTGCTGACTTGCGTGATTTCATAATGGGACCACGCAAACAGCGTCAAAAGCGTTTCATAGCAGCCTCTGTATATGCAGCATACAATGAGGCCTGGAAGGTTACTCAAATTGAGACAGCAGAAAGAATACGGGAAATTGACCGTATTAATTTGGAAAAATCACTATCTGTAGTGGACAATGGGTTAATGACTCTGTCCTCCAGAATTTTTTCATTGGACAGCATTGTGTCTTCAGCAATCGATATATTATCGCAAGACTTACTGTTATTATAACATGGTCAGTCACAATTGCGTTCTATTGTACAGCTTGGCTGGACGTTACAAAATCTGCGTTCAGGCTATGTGCCTTGGCGTTTAATCAACACAACGTCACTATTCCAAATCTTTAACCTTACTGATAGACAAATCGGTATGGCGCAAAAGGGTGCTGATTATACAATCTTGAGCATTGAAAAACTAGAAAGATTACCAATGACAATGTCAGAACGACCTGTCAGTGAATGGATAATACACGGAATCATAAATATTCCAATCTCAACCTTCAGGTTTCAATACTGCCAAAAATATATACAGGCTGGCATGTACGAGAAATTGGGAAAGGGGTACCTTAAAACAACTTGGAACCTGCCCTATTCACATGCATGTGTCAGTAATAAAGGACAGAAAGTGTTTCTTAGTGGCAACAATTGTGCTATGTCACTAAGCGGCACGCTTCTGTGTAACGGTATTAGTTTGCACGGAGCCTGTGAAGGGAATTCATACAACCTTTCATGTCACCAGCAAGGCGCACCTGCAACTGAAATAGAACCATTCTTTCAAAGACTCTATAATGGGAGTTACATTGTTATTGTAGACCGCAGATGTTGTAGTCTTATGCCCGGGACTCCTTATCTAGTCACTACGACGGCGAAGGTCAAGTGCTGTGGACGTTCTTTATTCCCCAGCTCCTTTCCAGACAGGGAGGCAAGGGCATGGCCCAGTTTGAAAATTACTTCTATTCGAATAGATACTTTAAGCAGAATGAAAACAGTGCTTCTTCAGACGCCTACAAGGCTCACGTCATCAAAAGAAACGTATGATCTACAAGTCGCAAGGACGACTGCAGAGATACATACATTATTATCAACTAATTCCCCCGTACATTTCGCGGAAATCCTGAGCGAAATCTTAAATATTTCTGATACCAATGGGATCTCAGGGGTATTTAAGACAGTATTTTCGATGACATTAACACCATTCAAAGCCATACTGGGTATTTTTCCAGATTTCGTCCATTCGATTTTTGGCGGACTTCCCCTGATCCTGGGACTAATTGCAGGAATCCTATTCTTAGTCCTTATTTTTCGTTATGGCAACCCATGTCACAGATCAAACTCTCGCGACAATGGAAGATACAATCCTAGCCATTGGATACCGGGACCGGATATCAAAAATCCTGGGACTCTCCCGGCTTAGAGACCTAAACATGACTTGGTTTCTATCATTTCGACCAATGTGGCAAAGGTGTGTTTTACCTGTACTAAGGTGTCTGCTATGCGGAGAAGAATGCGTGTTAGACACCTGTCTGACGCTACAATCGGATGCGCCAGTGGATGCAGATACACTGTTGGTTCCTACCAAGGTTCACGCTTTGTGCTGCCCTCAAAGGCTGCCAATCCTGATGACGGCATTCGTGGAATCTTCACCACTGCGATTGAAGAGTAGTGAAGTTCAAGATGAAAGCAGCATCGAACAGGTACGACCTTCTGTCAGCAATGCGAATCAGAATGTCAATGCAGACAATCATGCGCACGAATGCATGGTTACCCCTATTTCCGACTTAGTGGAACTTTCCCATGAAGCTGTTGACAGTTTTTTCGAAAGCCTGAATGATATGATGTTCTCCCCAGAACAGAAATTGAGACTTTTGAGCAAGCTCGCACACGGCGTTCCCTGAATTCGGCCTTCAACTTTAAAAATAAAGTCACATGAACAATTCTTCCCACCAGTTCACGGACAACAATTTTTTAGCAGCCCCAAATTATTTTTCACAAATTTTTCGGGACACTTATCTTCTGCTTAAAGTAAGAAACTATTCCTAGAGAACTAAGATTTCTATTTTTAGCTACTTTATAAACTTTAGTTGCCCGCTGGGATGTTCACAAATATTTTATTATGTGATGAGATGGTCTCGAACTTCCTTTCTGTATAGCTATATTAAGAGCCATTTCATGTGTATTTTTCAAATACCAAATTAGCAATAATGCATACAAATGCGTGTTTACTTTTGCATTTAATTCATAGCTTAAGTGCATACAATATATATATGACTGCAATTTTTCAGTATATTTGAAAATTTCAAAATGCATTTATGTATTTTGGGGTGGTAAGGTATACACTATACTCTATAGTATGTTGTACTATGTTATACTATGCATAGATTAGTAAATATGCCCATAGTTAGCGTGGAGTGGGTGTCATGTATTCCTATAGGTTCTGAATCGATCCCCCTATTCCGGACCCTATTCTGGTTAAACTAACTATCAAGTTAACTAACAGTCAGCCCATGAGGCAAGAACAGCCCCCATGATGCAGATACCGTTATCTGACGCAGTCACACTACGGCACAGGAACGTGTTATCTGATTAGGTCATAACGCTTGAGATCTAATTAGACAAGCGACATTCCTCCAGCCCCTGATAAGGCATACGACGTTCTCATAACAAATCAAACCTATGACAACCTGGAAAATCCGTGCGGCCATTGTTTTGATTTCACAGAGAACTTTAGTAAAGAATGTGCTAACGAGCAAGTCGTATGACATCTTTATTGACGTATCTATGTCCATCCTTACGTCAATCTCGGCACCTTTAAGGTATAAATATTGCCGATCTTGCCCTATGCAAACACACGCGTGGTGACAAGACGGAGCAGCCATACTTGCCGAAGCCGAGAGCAGAAGCAGACCCCGCTGGCAGCAGCCCCGCCTTCCTGACGCGCTGAGAGACGCGCTGCTATCTCAAGCCGAGAGACCCAGCACCGGCGTTTCTGGGCAGCCCTCGCAGGCAGCCTGGAATATCGAGAGCAGAGAAAGAGATACCATTCCTCATTCATCCTAACTTCCAGGTACAGAACTGAATAACCCCTCACAGAGAATTCTTTAGTTATTCACTTGGCAAAAACAAACTTAACTTAAACTGTAACTTTCTATTCCCGCCCACGCATTAGACTTAGGTCAGGTACACGGGGTAGGCGTATTTAGAAACACGAGTTGAGTACGTTTAGTCAAATGTATATGTGTATGTAAATATATTTTAATCATTTTAAACATCATATGGCTCAGAAACCATATCAATGTTTTTACAGTATTATTTTATACTATTGCTTTTAATGTATGCACTTTACTTAACTATAAGTATTGCAATAATATCGATCCATTTCTCTTGTACGAGAAAAGAGACTGATCAATAAATAACACCTTTTTATTGAACACGCCCGTCTCTTCCTTTTCTCTACAATCTGATGAGACTAAGAATGCACGTACTGACTGAGTAAAATAATTGCCTTGTGCTCACACGACTCTCGAGATTGACTCTTGATTAGGGGAGAGCAAAGTTGTCATGTTCTATGGTTGTCAAACTAAATCCCTTCTTGTCTAATCAGGGAAGTAATTCCTCCTTGAACATTCGAGAAAGTTTCTAGCGAACTCTGAGCTACGCTGGCAAACCCAAAAATTAAGTCTAGTATCGACAGTAGTAGACCTAGTTAACGTCTGGTCTAGGCCTTTACTGCTGTAGGTATTATTCCAATGCGCAGAGCCTATTGGGAAAATAGGAGCTACACTACACAACGGTGCAAAAAACGTTATCTGATTAAGCCACACCACGGCACAGAAGCGCGTTATCTGATTAGGTCATAACGCATGCCATCTAATTAGACAAGCGATATTCCTCCAGCCCCTGATAAGGCATACGGAGTTCTCAAAACAAATCAAACCTACAGCGACCTGGGAAATTCCCATAGCCATTGTTTTGATTTCACAGAGAACTTCAGCAAAAGAATGTGCGAACGAGCCCGTTCATATGACATCCTTATTGACGTATATATGTCCATCCTTACGTCAATCTCGGCACCTTTCAGGTATAAATATTACCGACATTGCCTTAAGCAAACACATGCGGTGGTGACGAGATCGGAGCAGCGAGACGTGCCGAGGAGCCCAGCAGAGAGCGAAGTCCACAGGCGCTGCCCCGCCTTCCTGACGCGCTGAGAACGAGACGCTGCCTTTCTCCTGCTGAGAAATCCAGCTCCGGCGCTTCCAAGCAGCCCTCGCAGGCAGCTGGAATATCAAGACCTGGGATAAGAGATACCAGCCCTCCATCATTCTAGATCTCAGGTACAGAACTGAATAACCCCTTGCAGAGAATTCTCGAATCAGTCCCTTGGCAAAACAAACTTAACTTAAACTGCTACTTATCTACTCCCGCCCACGTATTAGGCTTAGGTCAGGTACACTGGGGTAGGCGTGGTTAGAAGCACCAGTCGAGTATGATTAGTCAAATGTATATATGTATGAATCTATTTTATCCATTTTAAGGTATCATATGGCTTAGAAACCATATCAATGCTTTTACAGTATTATTTTATAATTCTGTCTTTACTGTATGCACTTTACTTAACTATAAGTATTACAATAATAGCGATTCATTTCTCTTGTATGAGAAAGGAGACTGATCAATAAATAACATCTTTTATTGAACACGCCCGTCTTTTCCTTTTCTCTACAATCTGGTGAAACTAAGAATGCACTGAACTGACTGAGTGAAATAAGTTGTCTTTTGTTTTCACACGACTCTAGAGATACACTCTTGATTAGGGGAGAGCAAAGTTGTCATGTTCTTTGGTTGTCAGAAACTAAATCCCTTCTTGTCTATCCAGGGAGGTTAAAATCCTCCTTGCCTATTCGAGAAAGTTTCTAGTGAACTCTGAGCTAGCTGGCAAACACAAAACTTTAAGTCTAATATCGTCGGTAGAAGACCTAGTTAACCTCTGCCCATGGTCTATACTATTGAAGATATTATTCCAATGCGCAGAGCCTATTGGGATGATAGGAACTACACTACAAACCGGTGGTGACGGACGCGTCCTTTGTGGGATGGGGCGGCTACATGGGAGGGGTGGAGATCAGAGGCCTCTAGTCTCTGGCGGAGGCCTGGCTCCATGTCAATCTTCTGGAGGTTCGGGCGATCCGACTTGCACTGAAAACATTCCGTCCCTCTGTCGTGGGGAGGGTAGTGCAGGTTTTCACAGACAACACCACTGCCATGTGATATTGCAACAAACAGGGCAGTGTGGGGTTGTGGCCCCTATGTCAGGAGGCTCTGCGCCTCTGGACATGGCTGGAACCTCAGGGCATGTCCCTGGTGGTTCAACACCTGGCAGGTTCTCTGAACGCCAGGGCGGACGACCTCTGCCGTCGGTGCATGATGGATCACGAATGGCGTCTGCACTAGGACGTGGCGCACGGTCTCTTTCAGCAGTGGAGAGACCATTGGTTAGATCTATTCACCACCGAAGAGAATGTGCAATGTCCTCAGTTCTGCGCATTGGAATTTCCAAGGCAGCACTCGCTAGGCGGCGCTTTTCATCGCGAGTGGAGTTGCGGTCTACTATACGCCTATACCACTTCTACCCAGAGTGCAGAAGAAGATCAAGCGCAACCGGGCCCAAGTTATTCTTGTGGCTCCGGACTGGGCTCAAAGGGTATGGTATCCTGAGCTACTGCATGGCGATCGATCCCCCGCTCCGCCTGCCTCTTCGGGAGGATCTTCTGTCGCAGCAGCAGGGAAGGGTTTTCCACCGAACTTCTCCAGCCTCCACCTCTTTGCGTGGAGATTAAGCGGCAACAGTTGAAGTCTTTCGACCTGCCTCCCGAAGTGTGTGATGTTATCTTGGCAGCCAGGCGTCCCTCCACTAAAACGGTATACGCCTGCAGGTGGAATACATTTGTGGCATTGTGCACAGCAAAGGCTGTGGATCCCCTTTCTGCCCCTCTTTCAGAGGTCCTTCTATTTCTTCTATCTTTGGCCCAGCAGGGCTCTGCTCTGGGCACTATCAAGGGCTATATCTCGGCCATTTCAGCCGTTTTACTGCTTCCAGATCAGCCTTCCCTTTTAAAGTCCCCTGTTGTAAATAGATTCTTGAAAGGCATTACGCACATGTTCCCTCCTGTCCCTTTTGTGATGGCTCAGTGGGACTTGAACCTCATTCTGACTCATCTGATGTGTGCTCCTTTTGAGCCACTTCACAACTGTCCTTTTCATCTTCTCGCTCTAAAGACTGCATTCCTGGTTGCCATCACGTCTGCCAGAAGAGTGAGAGCTCCAGGCTCTTTCTTCTAAACCATCTTTTCTCTCTGTCCACCCGGACAAAGTTGTTCTAAGGACTCGTCCATCTTTTCTGCCAAAGGTTGTCACTGCCTTTCACATCGGGCAGACCATCACTTTGCACACCTTCTTTCCGTCTCCGCATCCCTCAAAAGAGGAAGAGAGGCTCCACTGTCTAGACCCAAAACGTGCACTCTCTTTCTATATGAACTGCACACAACCGTTCCGGGTGGATGACCAACTCTTTGTTGGCTACGTGGGTGCCAAGAAAGTTCGGGCCGTGCACAAGCGGAACATCTCTTGGTGAGTCGTTTCTGTGCATTAAGGCTTGTTATTCTTTGGCTACAAAAGGAGCCTCCAGTGGGGCTACATGCCAATTCTACCAGGGCGACTGCAGACACTACTGCTTTGGGACGGGGAGTTCACTTGCATGACATCTGACAGGCAGCTAAGTGGGCCTCGTTGCACACGTTTACCAAGCATTACTGCTTGGCCAGCCAAGTTCGGAGAGACTGCTTCTTTGGCCGTTCTGTTCTCCAGGACTTTCTGGTGTGATCTTGGTTCTCAGACCCACCACCAAGGTTAGTATTGCTGGGGTATCTATTCTAAGGTAAGGAATCTATCACTACGTGTTTCTTTCAGATGCACAAAATACTTACTTTCAGTAACAATGTACCTGTAAGAAACATTAGGAGTGATAGATTCCTTACCGCCCCACCCATCCTCCCCGTTCTGCGAACTGATTTCTAGGGTTAAGGTCATCCCTTTCAGGGCCCTGGTTTCATGGCACCAGTGGTCAGTTTCTTGCATGGCTCAGCGTTCCTGGCACAGAAAGTCTTGGACAGAACTGACGTCAGCGCAAGTGGGCGCGTCTAAGTAGTTCTAGCGACGTCATCCCGCCGCCAACGACGCACGCGGACCCGCACGACGACGCCTACCGACGCGCAGGGGTACTGCTGACGAAAACTTTCCGGATCCAGTCTGACACCTGGGGGTAATTCTAAGGTAAGGAATCTATCACTACTAATGTTTCATACAGATATATCGTTACCGAAGGTAAGTAACTTGTGCTTTAGGGGCGTTAGGGGAGTGTAGGGTAGTAGCAAATGGGCTACCCCTGGGGTCACTGTGCTCCCTACATGACCAGTTCCTGTGGGAAGAGAGCATAACCCTGTCCCAGAGTTCCTAAGTTTACCATCACCAAGATGGCTAACTCTGAAAAGTGGCCTCCACTTCAGGTAGCCCACCTTAGGATTGGTACTAGCCTGAGGGTGGGCGTGCCTATTTGACTAGCTAAGGCGCCAGATGGCTCTGGACAAAAAGGGTTGGCTTCCTCTTCTGTGAGAGAAACCAGATTTGCATACCAAAGGTGGTGGGCTCTTCGAAGCTCCCCTACCTTGGTATGCTAATCTGCAGGTCATCCTGTGGGAGGGGTTGAAAATACCCCCTGCCTCAGCAAGCTTGTTTTCTGGACATCTGCGAGCAAAGGCCCTCACCCTTGGAGGTCAGCAATTTATCTCTGGAGGCAGGCTGGCGAAAACCAGTCAGTGAGCACAAGTAGCTGGTAGGTTTTCAGGGGGCACCTAATGTGCCCTCTGTGTGAATGTACAATAAATCCAACACATTAGTGTGGGTTTATTGATACGAGATACTTGATACCAGACCTCCCTATTTGCAGTGAAGCCATCATGTAACAGGGGAACTCGTTTTACCCAGTATCCAGCGCATGAACTTAACATGGCTTCCCAGTTTACTTGTACTGGTAGCAATAGAACTGACCAGCACAAGGGTATATGTCCTCACATGTAGTATAGTGTACTCTGCCTTATGGCTGTATGGCCTGCTGTGGTGGTGACTTATTTATACTGCATGCAATGCTTGTGGACATGGCACACACAGGGATATGTGCCATGTCATGTTTCACTTTTGTCTGCACTAAGACATGCAGTCTGTATGTGTTTGGTGAGGGGATCCTAACAAGCCCTTAAGGATTCTCTTGAGCATCTTTGCCCTAGGTACCAGAGGTACCTCTTACTAGGGATTTACAGAGAGTGCTATTTGCCAATTGGGGTACAATTGCACAGGTTTTGGGAAAGAGCTCTGGCACTGGGGACCTGGTTAGCCGGAACTCAGTGCACTTCCAGTCGAAATAACATCAAATACAAAAAGGGCCACTTTAGTACAAAACCCCCTTTCAAATGAAAGAGAATGAGACTGTAGGAGAGTAGTGTCTGCTTTCCTATGGTCACCCCACTTTTTGCTTTTGCTTTACTGGTTTTCGACTTTAATGTGGCTGTAGGCCTGCTAACCAGACCCACAGCCCAGCAGTTCTCTCTCTAAATTCATACCATGTACTTTAGGTACATTACAATTGGGGGTGGGGTCGCACACTACTCACACACCAGCGGTATCGCCCCTAAGGACTAAGGTAAATGTAGTTACGTGTTCCGCGAAGCATCTTCTTTGGATTCTCTGCTATCTTCGCTGTCTTCGCCATCCCTGGACACGTGTTTCGGGGTATCACCCCTCGTCAGCAGGGATAGGCCGTGTTCTGGGGTTGCCGGTGGCTGCCAAATATCTGCCAGGTTTAGTACCACTCAGGCGCGTAGGTGCGGTGTCCCAGGCTCGTCAGCCAACTGCTCGAGGGAGCTTTAACATTACAATTGGGGGTGGGGTCGAAGGCTTCTAAAAACCTTGAGGCTAGCCAAGAACTTCAAAAAGCTTGGCATGACCAAAAGGCGGTGCTGACTGTGTACCAGCCAGGACAGAAAGTGTGGGTGTTGGAGCCAGTGGTCCCAGCAGCACTCCAAGACAAATGGTCTGGACCCCACACAATTGTTGAGCAAAAGGGAGAGGTCACCTACCTGGTGGACCTTGGAACTCCCAGGAGCCCCCACAGGGTGCTCCATGTCAACAGACTCAAGGCATATGTTGACAGGGCAGACATGGACTTGCTCATGGCTACACATGAGGGGCAGGAGGAAGAGAGTGACCCTCTCCCAGACCTGCTGACTCAGAACCCTGATGATGGTTCAGTTGATGGTGTGGCCTTAGCTGGCAGCCTCACTGGCCAGCAGCAACAGGACTGCAGACAAGTTCCCCAGTCCTTCAGACATATGTTTTCCTTGAAACCTAGTCAGACAAACTGGTGCACCCATGAGGTGGACACTGGTGACAGTCTGCCTGTCAAGAGTAAAATCTACAGGCAACCTGACCACGTCAGGGACTGCATTAAGACAGAAGTACAGAAGATGATGGAGCTGGGAGTTATTGAGCCCTCAGAGAACCCCTGGGCCAGTCCAGTAGTCCTTGTGCCAAAACCTCACACCCAAGATGGTAAGAGAGAGATGAGGTTTTGTGTGGACTACAGAGGTCTCAATGCTGTCACTAGGACAGATGCCCACCCTATTCCAAGGGCAGATGAGCTCATAGACAGATTGGCTTCTGCCAAGTTTTTGAGCACATTTGACCTGACAGCAGGCTACTGGCAGATCAGACTAGCTGAAGATGCAAAAGCCAAAACTGCTTTCTCACCCCCAGGAGGTCATTACCAATTTGTGGTGATGCCCTTTGGCTTGAAGAATGCACCTGCCACTTTCTAAAGGTTGGTGAACCAAGTTCTCACTGGGTTGGATGACTTTTGTGCAGCTTATCTAGATGATATTGCTGTCTTCAGCTCCACCTGGGAGGATCACCTGATCCACCTGAAGAAGGTTTTGGAGGCCCTGCAGAAGGCAGGCCTAACTATCAAGGCCACTAAGTGCCAGATAGGGCAGAGTAAGGTTGTGTACCTGGGCCACCTTGTAGGTGGGGTTCAGGTTCAACCACTGTAGAGCAAGATCCAGACCATAAAGGACTGGGCTCCTCCAACCACCCAGACACAGGTCAGAGCTTTCTTGGGCCTGTCTGGTTATTACAGAAAGTTTGTTAAGAATGATGGGTCCAATGTGACACCACTTAATGACTTGACCTCAAAGAAGATGCCAAAGAAAGTTCAGTGGACAGTAAGCTGTCAGAAGGCATTTGATGACCTGAAGCGGGCCAAATGCTCTGCACCTTTTCTGAAAAGTCCAGATTACTCCAAAGAGTTCATTGTCCAAATAGATGCTTCTGAGTTGGGTGTGGGAGCTGTACTTTCACAACTGAATATAGATGGTCAAGACCAGCCCATTGCTTTTATTAGCAGAAGGCTGACCCCTAGAGAGAAACGTTGGTCAGCTATTGAGAGGGAGGCCTTTGCTGCGGTTTGGGCCCTGAAGAAGCTGAGGCCATACTTGTTTGGCACTCACTTCAAAATTCAGAGGCTAAATCAGATGAAGGGTGAAAATCCCAAACTACTCAGGTGGTCCATTTCCCTACAGGGGATGGACTTTACAGTGGAACATAGACCTGGGACTGACCATGGCAATGCAGATAGCCTCTCCAGATATTTCCACTTAGAACATGAAGACTCAACTCCTAGTGGCACCAGGTTCGTGGTCTCTTGCCTCAGTGTAAGGGAGTCCCTCCTCACAATAGGTTCTGTGGGAGCCACTGACTTCTCCCTTTTCCTGATCAGCAGCTTGCTGTCTCGGGCATTAAACAGTGGGGCAGGTCCTCTATCCCTGGCACAGCTCTTCCCTAGAGGGTACCCCAAAACTTAGGAGCTCTGCTGTGTAAGGCCCAAGTTCCTGGGATTCAGTTCCCTTTGGGGCAGACAGGCTTTTTTCCTGATGAGATGGGACCTGAGCTTGTGGCTGGTTTGAAGCAGTTTTCCCAGTCTTCCTGCCTTTTTCCTTGGAAGGTTGGGTCATTATTCCAGGTTCCAATTCTTATTTTTCACTATGGGTTTGCATTGTGCTCTAATTTTTACCCACACCCTTTCAGGTAGACCTAGAAGAGTTGCATGGATCTTTCTTTTGACCTCAGCCCATGCTGATGACTCCAGATCATTTCCTAGCAGATAGGCTACCGTAATTGCAGAGGATACCACCACCTTTTTGGCCAGTAACCACCCCCATTCTAAGGATACCTTTGCCATGGGATGGACCCGAGTTTGGTTGTCAGCATTGATGACCGTGAACGTCAAATGCTGAATTTAGGGGCATTAGGGTTACTATGGCCCCTACAAGACCACTTGGCGTGGAACGTTGGCATAACCCGGTCCCAGAGTTCCTAAGTTTGACATCACCAAGATGGCTAAATCTGAAAAGTCCCCTCCACCTCAGGTAGCGCCCACTTTAGGGGTGGTACTGGCCTGAGAATGGACACGCCTATCTGACTAGCTAAGTTTACCGCCTGTCCAGGTACCAAAGGTCCCAGGACAAAGCGGGGTCAGCTTCCTTTCCTGTGAGAGAAGCCAGAGTTGCATACCAAAGGAGGTGAGCTCTTCGAAGCTCCCATGTCTTGGAATGCTAATCTGCAGGTCATCCTGTGAGAGGGGATGTAAACACAGTCTGCCTGAGCAGGCTTGGTTTCTGGCCTGAGAGCAAATGCCCTCTTCCTTGGGAGTCAGAAACTTATGTCTGGTGTCAGGCTGGGGAACACCAGCCAGTCAGTATGCTGGTAGATTTTTAGGGGGCACCTCTAAGGAGCCCTCTGTGTGCCATAATAAATCCAACACTGGCATCAGTGTGGGGTTATTAATATGAGATGTTTGCTATCAAACATCCCTATTTTCAGTGAAGCCATCATGTAGCAGGGGAACTCGTTTTCCCCAGTGACCAGCACATGTACTCACAATGGCTTCCCTGTTCACTTGTACTGGCAGCAATAGAGCTGACCAGCACAGGGGCAGATCTGCTCATGCAGATAGATCCTCATGTGTAGTATAGTGCAGCGTGCCTTAGGGCTGTAAGGCCTGCAGTAGGGGTAACTTACTTATACTACATGCAATGTTTGTGGACATAGCACACAGGGATATGTGTCACGTCGGGTTTTCACTTTGGTTTGCACTAAGACATGAAGTCTGTATGTGTTTGGTGTGGGGTCGTATGGAGTGACAATTCGTGCTGCAGCCCTTAAAGACCCTCTTTAGCCTCCTCGTCCTAGGTCCCAGAGGTACCACTTACTAGGGACATACAGGGAGTGCCAACGGTATTGCCAATTGGGGTACAATTGCACAGTTATTGGGAAAGAGCTCTGCCACTCGGTCTTGGTTAGCAGGAACCTAGTGCACTTCCAGTCGAAATCACATCAAATACCTGGCAGAAAGTGGGGGTGACCATCTAAACAAGCATTGGAAATGCAATAGGTCTCGCATTAGAAAAGTTGGAGCTATTGGTCTTGTAAATGATTTTTTTTTATTTATGTGTTGTTTTTGAAAATAGCTAAATTAATAGCTTTGTCATTTACAATGCCAATAGTTATAACTTTTGCTAATGTGACACCTATAGCATTTGTAATGCAACATGTTTTGTATTTACGTGACTTAGATGTATTGATATTACAAATAACAATGGCTTTTAATTTTTGTAAATAATTAATACTTAAATAATTTATTTAATTTATAATGGCAATAGCTTAAACGTTTGTAAATAACTTTTGTGAAGATTATGTTCAGTGTATTTTATTGTGACAAAAATCCAAGAACATTGCATTTGCACCTACACACACACAGAGCCACACACATATAGATGTGGTGGTGGTGGATCTGGGGGATATGGTGGTGGTGGATGTGGTGATGGTGGATGTGGTGATGGTGGATGTGGTGGTGGTGGATGTGGTGGTGGATGTGGTGGTGGATGTGGTGGTTGTGGATGTGGTGAAAGTGGTGGTGGATGTGGTGGTGGAAGTGCTGGTGGTGGGTGTGGTGGATGTGGTGGTGGTGGATGCGGTGGTGGATGAGGTGGCGGATGGGAGAGAGTATAAAAGTATAACTGGTTGCTGCCTGTAGTGGATGATGCTACACCCACCTGCCTGGCTTTCCACACAGGGCAGTTGATTAAAATGTAGTTGCAGTTTACAAGTCACTCTTCGTGACAAGGGGCCCACGTTCTTGTTCGCGATTTGACTAAGAATTGAAGGAGGTAGGAGGGAGTATACAAAAGCATAACATTCGAACTCTTCTTCATGAAACTAATATGTCTAGTTGCAGCATCATTTTTGTCTCTGGACCTTAGGACACACATCTTCTGACCTAGACCCTCAGACTCTTGGAAAAGGCCAGCATTCTGAGCCCACAGCAGTGCCAGCTGCCCCTATATTTATGAGGAGAAATCAGACCTATTAGATTACATTTTAATACAATGGAGGTTCAAACCCATATGATTTACGCACATGAAGGTGTGGCAGAAAGGGATGTGGTATGTCTACTATGTGGTTAAGTGATCTAGTATGGAAAGTACGGATCTACGAATATAACTAATGTAAGAATGTACACACGATTAGAATCATCAGTGCAACCACTCAGAACAAATGCACGGCCAGTTAATTGTCTTTTCTATTCCGCTCTATTACCAACTAGGATTACAGCAGGTTGTATATGTGCCGTTCAGTTAAGGCAGCAAAGCACAATAGATCAGTAACGTTAGCACGACTATATTCAGATACTCAATTTCCCAATAGTAGAATGGCACTCTGATTACACTGGAATGTTCTCATCATAAATATGGTACGCTGTTGAAACCGCATGAAAAAGAAGGCAGCATACAGTAAAACTACCAAAGTTAAGTTTATCTGAATAATGGCAATATCTTACACCTCAAATAGACATTGCTATTGGCAGGTACTGAGTAGGTGAGCAAATTGCGAAGGCTTTTGAATTAAAAATACATTAATATCCTAAACCGACAACGTTTTATATTTTGCATTTGGAACAGGAATCCTATGTCTATATGGGAATTTATTTATAGGGCCATGCCATTTTACGCACCGAACAGTGTGCTCATGCTTGACGAGTGTATACCAGAAAAGTTGCAGTGCTCTTTAAAGTTTGTAAGACTACATTCAAATTCATGCATGCATTGCAAACTGGCAATCTACATCTAGCTAGAGAATATACTTTCACCATAAGCGCAGTATGTACGGGTACAGATGTTAAAGTATCCTTTTAGCGGAAAACGACAAACCCATTTGTGTACACACATGATGCATCTTTTGCAGAAGGTGAGATTCAATAACAGTTTTTTACCCAGTACAACGAAATATGCTGGAGGGGGAGGTGTGCTGGGAGAGAGAGTGGGGAGGGGGCGGAGCGGGAGGAGCGTCGTGAGGGGAGAGAGAGTGGGGAGAGGGCGGAGCAGGAAGAGCTGCTCTCGGCAGGCTGGGGAACAGATGCTGCTGGGGAACTGATGAGGGGAGGTGCCCTGGAGAAATGCGACACGGCAGGCAGGGGAGGGGGCGGAGCGGGGGTGTGGGAGGAGTGCGGCTGAGGGAAAAGACATGCAAGGCAGGCGGCTGGGGGCATGTGCACGCGCTTTTAATGTCAATGCGCATGCGCATTGAGCTTGAATTTCACGGGCACTGCAAGGAATCGCCATCGATTCCTTGCAAGTTGGTTAAAGTCTGTTTAAGCCCCCATAGTCTCGCAAGCTCAAGGCGCATGCGCATTGACAGGCGAGACCTAAAAAGGGCCACTTTCCTACATGTGGTATGGTTAGCAACACTCTACCTCTTTTTTCTAATGAAATTTCACTACATCTGTGATCACTTCTACAGAAAACCCTTCGTTGCAGCTGTTGCAACGTCTGCACTAAAACATAAATAAATTAAATAAATAAATACAAATTTGAAGAAATGGCAATGGTAAAAGTGTAGCACGGACCACACATGAAAGCCTGTAGTCCTGGAACGACAATCAAGGATTAGGTTTCTTAAACATTTAATTCATTGGATCTAGGGCAAGGAGATGATGATTTTGATTGTTAAGAACATTAAGAAGCACAAACAACAAAAGTGAAACAGCAAGCCTGTGTAACAACCTCACCTCCCTCAGCGTTCCCCCACTGTTAGTCCAAAGTAGAACATTTTAAACTGTTAAACGGGCACATCCACTACTCCTGCTGTTTCCAGACTCCTTATGTATTAAGCATTCTTCCTACTTGTGTGTACACTGAGACCACCAACGACTTCATATCTGGCTGCTGGCAGCCAGGAACCAAAAGCAGATAAGTCTAATGCTCGTTCAATCATGTGTGAAGATCAGTAAAGGTTTTGTGAGATACAAAGGACAAAGGAAGAGGAGGAACAATTGAGCACGAGGACTGGAAGCACACAACAGTCAAATAGTAAGAATGATGGAAGGCAGTGGGGTTAATGAGGGAGCAACATCATTCTAAGTTACTAAGACACTGTTGCAATATCACTAAATAAAGTGACATTGAACCCGACCCTGGACTTATGAGTAGGCCTGGGCGGTAAATTTCGTTTGCGGAATTTGGGTAATTTTGCGTTCCGCTGAGAACGCGGAATTGCCGAAAATTCCGCAATCCGCGGCTTCGCAGAATTTTTTGCTTGTTCACCCTTTCAAAATACATGTACACGAACAGGAAAAAAGTATCTCAAATGGGCGGAACAAGAAAATTCCGCGTGTTTGCAGAACTTTCGTGTGCTCGCGGAGATTTTTTACAGTTTCGCGGAGCTTTGCGTAGCGCGACTACGCAGATTCCGCCCACCCCTACTTATGAGGGATTGGGCACATGAATGGAGGGGCCATCAATCTGAATAATCACAGTGTTGGCACTGACGTTAATAAATACAGAGAAATACAACTAACAAATACGTCCTGATGAAGTCCATAGGAGTTGGACCAAACGCATTGGCTGTTTTTACAATATTCATGTGAAGATTAAAGAATATTTTGGATACTAATATTTTGGAAGCTATTTAATGGTGGTGCACTTCACCGTCGTGAATGAAACATTAAGAAACACTTTGAAAATAAAGGAGCGAGTTTTCTCAGCGCTGCCTTGTTCTTTTTGGGAAAGTGTGCATTTCTGTAGCATCAAAACTACTTATAATTCCGTTGAACGACGAATCAACAAAGTAGCGTGAGCTGTCTAAAGTCACCGAATTCCACTGGCTTAAATGTTTTTTTTTAAAATATAGCAAATACATTCATACTGCTGGGATGCAACAGATGAATAGGTGGAAGTTACTAACTGTGGCGGTGTCAGGAGGTTAAAGTTCCTCTCTAGAGCCTGAAAAAACGCCCAGGCACTTTCGAAAAATTTCAGATAGGCATGCATGCATTTAACAAAAGGCTTAAAGAACAAGGCCTTTGGGCTTAGTATCTTAACACACAGATGTGCCGGTCTAAACATCCTGCTAAGAGGAAGGGTCATCCCTTCCGAAAAAGGGTTTTGCAAAAAGAGAGTCTATCCTTACACAGTTGTGTAGCATGCATCTATTAAAGAGTAAAATGAATGAAAATAATCCCAAGTTGTGAGTAAGGGGCCATCCGAACATTTCTGTTTTGAAGATTCTTCTGACACCAAACACAGTGCAGCAACCATCTTGACTGATCCAATGCTTCGAATGCACATGGGATCTTAGGTGATGAGGTAGAAAATGGGATGGTCAATGGTGGCTTACAATCTCCACGCTGAAGAACCAATAAGACGGGAGTAAATGTATCCATTACGAGACTAGAAACATTTTGAAAGGTATGTGCAGTAGAAGCCATTAACACGCAGAGGGATATAGGCAGAGAAATTATGCACGTGTCACATTACTGGCTAGATCTGTGAAAAGAACGCCAGCTGGCGATCTCTTATGGAAATCCTGTCCAACAAGCTATGCTTGTGGAAGTTGTGGCTGATCTCGTATCACTGAAGTAAGTGTGGTGCTGTCCACAAGTCACAAGCCTATGTAATGCCACTGATTACTGCAGCTCTGTGCAGACTAATATGGCGTGAACTACAATAAGTAGACCAATGTAATGAAGAAAACCATGGCCCAACATCCCATCTGAAGGCAGTGGCAGGACCGGTCTAGAGTTAGACTGAAAAAGCACTGTAGTCCATGGAGAGACACAAACCAGGGTTAGCAAGGCTCCAGATATGGAAATGTGGACGCAAGCTGAAGACACATTTCATCTCCTGGGGTTGAAGGGCAGACTAGTTCTATGAACCACAGACTAAAGACCGTAAAAAGTGTCAAAAAACAAATAAAACATTTTATAAAACTTTATTTGTAATGGAAGAAACACCTACCCCTGAAGAATGACACACTCCCCTGAACCTTAGAAGAAACAAACAGGACATAAGTACAGCTCTGGCCGCATCAGCTAGGCAGCAATCAGAACAAGCATTTGGAATGCAATAGGTCTTGCATTACTGAAAGTTTGACCTATTGGCGTTGCAAATAATAACAAAACGCCAATAGCTCAAATTTTCAGTACTGTGAGACCTATTACATTGCAAATGCTTGTTGAATTCGGGGACGGCAAGGTTTCTGCAGGCAGCAGACCAGAGCGCTCGAGAGGTATAGGGTTTAACGTAGTGAGTTAACCCAGTAGGACCCTGGCCATGCCGGGACTTGAAAGCTATACACAAGGTTTTTAACTGAATTTGTTTTACAATTCACACTTTTGAATCATCTGCCCAGTACAGGATGAGACGTCTGTGGTCCCCATTGGTTGTTGAAAGAGATGGAGGGGGAAGAAAGGGAGCAAGAGGAGGTAGGGTAAGAGAGAGAGAGAGAGCTTGTGTGTGAGGGGAGGGAAACAGAGCAAGAAAGAGAGACAGAAGGAGAGGAAGCATCTTTGTGGGAGATATGGAGAGGAGGAAACAGAGCTGCAGAGACAAAGTGTGTGTGTGTGAGAGAGAGAAGAATTGGGAGACAGAGGGGAGCAGTGAGTATGCATGAGAAAACTTCACTGACGGACATCTTGCATGCAGGCGCGTGCATTTTTACGTCATGAGCTGGAGCCGCGCGTTCATGAGGGGGTGCAGAATCAAATGATGTTACAGAGCTGGCTGAATTCAGTGGCTTTGAAAAAGTAATGATGCAACATGGTCTGTTGTGGAACATTCTGTGGCATTACTTTGTAGATATTCACACGCTTATATATTGATGTCTAACATATCTCAGACCTTTAAAATGCAGAACGTTTTTCTTTTCAGAAAGATCTCTACACTCATCAGAAAGCACACGAAACGCTTTTCAGCATAATGTAGAAAAACGGTTTTCCAAACAAAATGCAGCTCTTATGATGAATATGTCAACTATGTTTCAATCCCTGCCCCCTCGTTTTTGTGTGTGGAACTGGCAGAAGGAGTTTGAAAAATTCTGGATAGTCCATCCCTCTTGTAAATAAACAGAGGAGTCTGAAGTCATTGATGGGCACTATTGGTCAAGCACCAGCGCCTAGACACCTTTGGGTAGTAGAACGCTTTACTAATCAACTGTGCAGCTCAGTAGTAAATGAAAATACTCGGAGCACAAGACAGTGGCAGCTCATCAACTCTGACAATAAGGAGTTCCGATGTTTTAAAGAAAGGTCATCTTTCCAGCAACACACAATGGATAACTTTTATTAACACACGGGTGCTTCTCACAACTATCTACAAAGCTTCTTAGCTACAGGGGTACATCTGTTTTCCATGCAGAAATACAAGTGTTTATTTTGGAAGACAGCAGACTGCTGACTTTAAATTTGAGCAGTATTCTGAAGTAAATGTTTCGAGGTTATAAGGAGCAACTTAGATTTTGGAAAAATAGTAAATGGATGAGCAAAGTGTAATGGTATGATTTATATTATCCATGTACCTCTGTTGTTCTTTATGGAACTTGGAATGTATGTCTATGTGAATTCTGTTGTGGCATGCTCACTTTAGAATGTTCACGTGAAGTTCTGGTCAGTTCACCAGTAGCAGTTTGTGGCTGAGGTTTATTAAACTCAACTGCTTGTATCTACTTGAAGATTTCTCTTTATTTACTGTGGTAAACACCACATTTATTTGGCAACGAGGATGGGATAGAAATAACCTCAACACAAAGACTAGCTTGTTAGACTTACCACTCCTCCAGCGGCTGACGTATTTAAAGTGAAGCGTTGTCTTCCCAGCGGCTGTTCGGACGTTGCGTTCGAGGTACAACAAAGGAAATATGGAGAGGAGTATGGTGGAAGGTCTATGGAGAGCATTGCGGGAGTTTGGAAATTAAGATCGGAGTTTATCTTCGTCAACGGTAGTGCGTGCCAGTGACGTTTGAGAAACTCGCGTATCCGTTCCAGTTTGCTTGCTGTACGTCTGGATGAAGAGGATTTTCACGCACGTTTAGTATGCGTTTCAGTGACGCGTAACGCGTTTTACGTAAAAGACGTTCTCTTCATAACAATGGTGCATTCTTAGCTTTAAAGGAATACGAAGGAGCGCGCTGTGATTCCCAGGGACACTCCTTCGTCATCGCCTTTGTGACAACAAAAGCACAGTCTACGTTTTTAAAGGGATGCAGTGTGACGCATAGCAATTTGCTAGCAAAATAATTGACAAGGAAAATTAAATTAAGAACTCACAAGCCATTAGAGAAGTAAAGACTATTGTAAAAAAAAAAAAAAGGGTCTTATGATTTTATTATAACAAGAGGATACATTTATAAGTAGAAAAACAGGAAAAGCATCGTAATTTAATCTGTTATTAAAAAAAAGTATAAATAATTAAAAAGAATACAAAAAGGTAACAAGCAAAATGTATTTATTTGTGGTAAATAACAGAATTAAACCTAGTGGCTTTGGATAAAATTAGAGGAAAATGCAAAACGTGACTCAGCCTGCATTTTTTCTAACGAGCCCAGGTGAGCCTAATGTTAAATGGCAGAAATGGAAGAAAATATTTGCTAACTATGCAAGGGTGTGTGGCACGAACTTAAATGCAGATAGAAAACATTCTTTATTACTGCATTGTCTGGGAGGAGAAGGTCAGGATGTTTTGGAACACTTACCGGAATTAAGTGAGTCAGAACAAAGAAACTTAAATGAATACGAAATAGCAATTGAACAATTAGATCGGCATTATCTACCCAGATTAAGTACAATAATGGAAAGATATCATTTTGGTTTGCGAGGTCACAAGAAAGATGAATCGGTGGAAGACTATGTCTCGGCATTAAGGAAGTTGGCCTCCTCATGCAAATTTGGTCAAACTTTGGAAGAAAGGATAAGAGACCAGTTTGTTTTCAAAATGCGCACATGACAGCATAAGAAAAGAACTTTGGTTAAAAGATGAGCCTCCATTGGAAGAAGTATTAGTTATTGCAAAACAAGTTGAGCACATGACTAAATGTGTAGATGAACTGAAAGGGGGAAAAGAAAAGACCAGACGCTGAAACAAAGTGTATCTAAAGTTGAAGAAGTTATATGTCAAGTGAAAAAAGAAGACAAAGATACTATAGATAAAAGTGATACTGTGTTGAATAGCTCTAATACAAATGTTACTTATGTAAACAATAAGTTTTCATGTTTTAGATGTGGGAATTTTGGTCATTTGGCAAATTCTCCTAATTGCCCTGCATTAAAATCTACGTGCAATACTTGTGGAAGGAGGGGGCATTTCTCGAAATGTTGTAGAACCAAAATTAGCAAAAGGGAGGGTTCTGGTAGAAGTTGGTCACAACCTCAGGTAAAAACAGTGACTTTTCAAGTCAATGGAAACCTATTGGAACATCCTTCACATTTAGTAAAAGTTGATAATGCATTAATTGACTTCAAATTTGATTCTTGCTCACAAATTACTATGATTGATGAAATGTTGTATCTTCAAAATTTTAATAACAGAGTTGAGCTTTTAAGAAGTGACATTTCTCCTTTGGGTTATGGAAACCTATCAAAATGTTGGGGTACTTTGTGGCTACCATTGAGTTAGGAAGTTGCATTATTCCAGGTAAAGTTTATGTGGCAAAGCAAGGTGATGCTCTACTAGGTTGGCAACATCAACGTGATCTAGGGGTTAAACTTAATCCTAATGCTTCACCTCAAGTACAAATACAGAAAGTGGATATGTCTTCCTTGTTTGCCAATAAATTTCCTAATGTTTTTAATGAAAATTTAGGATGTTTACAAGGTTACAAGCACCGTATTAAATTAAAAGAGAATGCAGTCCCAGTTGTAGCAAAAGTAAGGAGAATTCCTTTGGGCGAACAAGAAAAGGTACAGAAGGAAATTGATAAGCTTATTGAGAATCAGATTATTGAGCCTGTAGAGGCCACAGAATGGTTGGCACCTGTTGTGATAGCTAAAAAACCTTCTGGTGAGATTCGTTTATGCATAGATTTACGCGCTTTGAATAAGGAGGTTGTTGTGGACAGGTTTCCCTTGCCGAATATTGATGAAATTGTGGGAACATTGGAAGGAGCGAAGTATTTTACCACCCTAGATTTAGCTTCTGCTTACCACCAAGTAAAATTAGATGTGGCTTCTCATGAGTTAACAGCATTTATTACACCAATGGGCACTTTTAAATTTAAAAGGATGCCTTTTGGGCTTATCTCAGCAGCTTCAGTATTTCAACGCATCATGACTAGAATTCTGAAAGGTCTTCTGTGTGTTAAATGTTATCAAGATGATTTGTTGATTTATGGTAGTGATATACTTGAGCACAATGGACGTGTGTGTGCGGTGTTAGAACGGTTGAGCAAAGCAGGTTTGTCACTCAAGAAAGAAAAATGTAAATTTGGAATGGAAGAAGTGAATTATCTTGGGCATTGTATTAAGAGTGAAGGTGTTTTTCCTAAAAGTGAGTTAGTTGATTCAATTGACAAAATGGCAGAGCCAGTCAATAAGGAGGAACTTCTTTCATTCCTTGGTATGGTTGAATTTTATGGAAAATTTATAATGCATTTTGCTGACCAGACTAAAAATTTGAGAAGACTTACTGCGAAGTGTGTGGTTTTTGAGTGGTCGAGTGAATGTAAGAGGGAGTTTGTAGACATAAAGGAGGAGTTGAAGAAAGCTCTGTGCCTTCATGCATTTGTTCCAGGTTTCCCAACGTACATCTTTACTGATGCGAGTGACAAATGTCTTGGAGCGGTTTTAGTTCAAAGCAAACATGGTAAGGAATCTCTGATTGCTTGTGCGTCAAGATGTCTTAGAGGCCCGGAGTTAAATTACTCTGTAATAGAGAAAGAATCGTTGGCGATTTTTTGGGCACTAAAAAAGTTTAAAAATTTGATTTGGGGAACTAAAGTTACTGTCATATCTGATCACAAGCCATTAAAGGAAGTTTTTGGGAAGAAAGGTTTAGATGCCATTTCATCTAGGATTAGGAGATGGATCATTTCATTGCAGGAATTTGACTTTGATGTACAATACATTCCTGGGGTTACCAATAAATCCGCTGATTGTTTGTCTAGATTGATAAATAGGGAAGTTGTAAGTGATGAAGGTGTGTTTGAGGTTGACGATGTTATCAATGTGTGTGAAGTTACAGAATGTGCTGTTGAGGAGAATGAGTGGAAAAAAGAACTGGAGAAGGATGAGGAATTAGTCAAGGTGATGAGGTTGTTGAGAGAAAACAAACGTTTGGAAAAACCATGGTCTCTTGTTTGTGAGAAATTATCAATTACTGATGGTATGTTAACACGTGGTGTGAAACTTGTGCCTCCTTCAGGGATTAGAAAAAGATTGTTGACGCATGCACACTGTGGTCACTTAGGAATTTTCAAAACTAAAGAGATGATGCGTACACAATTCTGGTGGCCTGGGATGGATTTGGAAATAGAAAGAATGGTTAGAGAGTGTGTTGAATGTTGTGCCAGTGACAACATTCTTAAGACTAAACAGATGCCCATGATTTGTAGGAGTTTACCTAATCATCCTTGGGATAGATATTTTAGGTCCACTTAGTGGTGTGTCTGATACCCCATATTTGATAGTTGTCATTGATTTATACTCAAGATGGATAGAGGTGTGTGCAGTCAGGGATATAACTTCAGATTATGTAATCAGGTTCTTGGAGGAGGTTTTCAAGAGAGAAAGCTTTCCCAATAGTATCTTATCAGACAATGGACCACAATTTTGTTCTAGTGTTTTCGATAGTTTCTTAAATAAATGTGGGGTGATTCATAAGAGATCTTCTTTGTATCATCCTGAAACTAATGGTGCTGTTGAGAGAGTTAATAATACACTAAAAGAATGTATTCAGCTTGCAAGGACTAATGGGTTAGATTGGAAGGTGGCTCTTAAGGAGAGGATAGTTGCTTATCGGTGTTCCCCCCCCCCCCCCCCCCCCCCACTCCACTACTGGGAAATCTCCATTTTAGTTATTTCAAGGCAGAATTCCAAATACCTTGTGGTGTCCTGGGTGGATGAAATTGAATAAAGGGCTTGTAGATAACCACATTGGGGAATGGAGAGAAAGGGAGTTGAGAAAGCAAGTTTGTAGGAAAAGGTATTTTGATGACAGGAAATGTGTTCAGTTCCAAGAGGTCAAGATAGGTGACTTAGTTAAAATAAAAGCACCTGTTGGGCGCAAATCTTGGTCAAAGTACACTGATGTTAGACCTGTAGTAAAAGTTTTTAAGAATGCTGTAAAAACTCAAGATGGGAGGATTTGGAATTAAAGTCAGGTAGTAATTGTGAAATCTAAAATTTGTAGACAAAATGATTTTGATGTTTTTGATGTTGACAACCATCTATTTAATTCAGTTAATGTTTCTACAGATTGTTCTAGGCCTTCTCTTGATGTTCGTGTAAGGAGTCAAAGGATACGCAAGGCTCCTGCTTACATGAAGGATTGTGTATGATTTATTTTTATTAAAGTTTTTTTTGTTTTGCTTTTCTATAGGCATTATTGTGTATTTTTCTCGTTGTGATCTTGCTCTCTATGTTTTTCTTTTTGTTAAGAAGAGAGATATGTAATGGTGTGATTTATATTATCCATGTACCTCTGTTGTTCTTTATGGAACTTGGAATGTATGTCTATGTGAATTATGTTGTGGCATGCTCACTTTAGAATGTTCACGTGAAGTTCTGGTCAGTTGACCAGTAGCAGTTTGTGGCTGATGTTTATTAAACTCAACTGCTTGTATCTACTTGAAGATTTCTCTTTATTTACTGTGGTAAACACCACACAAAGGTTTCACTACATTTCTAGAGGATGGTGCAAACAGACAACAGAAGAATACAGTGGAGTTTGTGATATAAATCCCTAGGTACTACACTTGGGACTCAAGGATTTTCGAACATACAGCAGCGAGCCTCATTTCCCAGACACCCATGAAAGAATAATATTGTTAATGTAATATCAGTAAGTGCTAACATATGCATTCTGCTCACTATTGGGAAAACCACACCTCATTGTAAGTATTAGATATCCATCCAGCATTTGCTGAACACCAACATTCTTTTCTTTTATGTACCCCCAATTTTGCAAAGAACCAGTTGTGTCAAGCACTTATAAGAAAAGGGAAGGTTCCAAAAACACAAACCCTACTAAATTATATTTTTAAGGAGGAAATGTTGCAGTGCTGCTCTCCAACAGTATGGATACTATACAGAGCACAGCCAAAGTCCCTGACCGTTTCAACATTATTTTCATTATAGCAGAAAAGAAACAGCAACAAATTTGATTAACAGTTTGATTCCTAATAACACTCAACATTCTATATCGAGTTGATCAAAAGTATATGATAAAAACAAGGTGTTATGTTTAAAAGCATATACCTTTTTTAGATAACCCAAGAAAAAGCATCAAGACAAGAGTGGTTGGATTGAATAATCAAGTCGAGGCAACAAAATGAAACATTCTCATAATAAGTTTCACTCTAAAAAAAATACAAATAAATCATTGTCCCTGGCCTGCTTTTAACGATTCCTTTGGTGATGCCGTTGTTCGCTACATTAAAACACAAGGTTTATTATGTAGGATACGTGTGTGACTATAGCTGATGTTTACTTTCAGCTGTTTGTGTGTATAAGGAAACCTCTAAATGGATGATGGTCTTAAAGAGGAAGAGACGTTGCTGTCACAGACCAGTGCACAGCACAGACAGATAGATATACAGAACAACAATTATAGGATACTCAATCTTACTACTAACCGCCATCCAGCAAAGATGCCACTCAATTAAAATATACTGATACAACAAATATATGCTGATGCTCGTGTTATACAATAGTTGTGGGTCTGGAAGATACTGAACAGTACAGTGGGATTATGTGACACTGGTTTCAATATGGCTGAACATAAAATACAACAGGACAACATACAATTGGCGCCTAGGTTTTAAACAATTTTCCTCACTTGTCATTGCATTTGCAATCACTGAAATACAGAAAATCAATGTCACAGTTAATACCAAGCGTGTATTCTGCAATGAAAAAACGTATGTGTGGGCCATTCAAACTGGCAAAACTCATGCCATACAAACGAGTTACAGATCTGTCCCAGCTGGCTTGATTTTCTTACCTTTTTCTTGATGAGCACCTCCTTCGGAGTGTCTTTCTCCACACGGTTCACATCCTTTTCTGCCTCTGCAATCTCTTTGCAAATATCAGTGGATGTATTCTCTATTCTGGCTGTACCCATGTTGCTAGAATGTATTGTGGTCTGCTGCATTTGAACAGGATCTGTAACTGATGAACAAATCTCAAATCATGCACGTGTGTTACTCACAATAACTATGACACCAAAGTACATATTTTAGACACTGCACAATTAAGAACACTCAATATTGTATGGAGTATTACAAACTCACACCCATGTTTGAAAAACAGAAAACAGTACATTGAAAAAATTACATAATCACATGTTGTCAATGTCCATTATTAATTTTTGGGGGGGGGCAGATTTATATAGTTCGAACTCGACCCAAAGGTTACTGGGAACACTTTATAAACCATGCACATGTATTTTTTGTAGGCGGGAAGATAGTGATTTGCCCAGAATAAAGGGATGTTGAGCCGACGCCGAGACTAGATGCAGGTTTCCCAGCTCCAAAATCGGCAGGTCTGGCGGTTACGCCACATCCTCTCCCCAGCATGCCCCCCGAGTATGTCAGAAAATCATTAATTTCTATGTGAGCATCATTTGGTGATGAGCGAGCCTCTTAACATCAAGAACCCAATCAGCGGCAATCTTGGTTTTGATTCCTGGACACCTGACCTTTTCCCAAGTTCTACAAACGTATTCTAAGCTGTATTTACGCACAAAGGGGACGCTCTTCTCACAGCTCTGCTGCACCACTGGGGGCCAGGACTACGGGACCCAGCCTAACTTGAGACTTGGCTGCCGCCAACGAGTTACAGCTGCACCAGGAGACACTTTAAAAGCCTTTCAGTCCTCCTGCAGCACGGACGCTCTTCTCGCTGCTCTGCTGCACCACTGGGGGCCAGGATAAGGGACCTAGCCTCCCTTGCAGCTTGGCTGCCGCCAAGGAGTTACAGCTGCGCCAGGAGGCGCTTTAAAAGCCTTTCATCCTCCCGCAGCGCGGGACTCTCTTCTCGCCGCTCTGCTGCACCACTGGGGGCCAGGACTACCTGACGCATCCTCCCTTGCGTTTTTGCTGCCGCAAATGAGTTACAGCCGCGCCAGGAGGCATTTTAAAAGCCTTTCAGTCCTCTAGCAGCACGGTACGCACGCGTGGTCATGCCAGGGCCAAGGGCGGGCCCGTCTGCGCCCGTCAGAGCCTGGAAGAGGCTGGGCTGGGCCACCCCTCTGTCATTTGACACCTGGCACCCTCGTTCTTTTTCTCACTAGATGCCCGCAACAAGATAAGGGTACTGTCTTCTGCACCACAACTGACTTCGTATATAGTGGCTATCTTGCTCTGCACCTTTGGACTCCTTGCATGTAATTGCTTTTAGCTAATTTTCTGCGCTAAGTGTTTGTTTTATAATGGGACAGCGTAAAGGCACGGAGGAAGGCTCAAAAGCTGACACTAAAAAAAGGGGGGAAAATGCAAAAAGGCCACGAGCTCTGACGAAGGGGAGGGGAGGAAAGGGTGTTAAACCGTATTGATAGCTTACTATCCGAATGCGAAGGCCTTCTTGATTCTAAAAACACACTGATCCCAGTATACAGCCCCCAGGGAAGCACAGCTTACAACACCCATCAAGGCCGTCTTCCATTGTTATTTAAAATGAGTAAAAGGAAAGAAACCACCCCCATCGGCCTTAAATTCTAGCTCCACGGAGATTAGCAACGAAGTGATAGAGGAGCACCTGCCAGAAGACGAGCTCTTAGTCTTCCCCAGCACTAACAGCTTTGCCCCTCTCCCGGACAATACCGATGTATTAGATAAGCACACCAATCTGAGAAGTGAGGCACAAAAAGAGGGTGCTAAGACAATTAAACATCCACATAGGGTGGCATCCTCACCTCCAGGTTTGGCCCCCACACTAGTAAGGAAGCTGCCCACGCTAGTGAAAGCATAGCCACCCATACTAACTTCATTTACAATCTACAAACTGGTAACAATCTTTGCTCCTGCAAAGATTGTTACCAGTGCAAATAACTAATCCAGTAGAAGAAATTAGAGCGCTCAAGGCAGCCATAGGTAGCCTCTCCGAATCCTTTAGTCGGGTACTTAATGATGTTCAATCTCTCAAAACAACTTTATGTGCTAAGCCCACTAGTCAAGAAAACCACAAGGTCGGGTGAGCCGATTCCAGTCTCACGTAAGGTGGGCCATAACAGGTGCCAGTGGTGGTAGAGTAAGCCTGATGCTTCCCTTGTGTGGAAGCAGATAATATATTTGACTTACGTATCTAATCTCCCGCCTACGACACGCAACTAAGCTGAGGCTACTTTGGTCAATAAGGCCATTCATTGGATTTGGCGAGTGAGGGGATGTCGATCCATAATAAGGGATGACATAGTTGGGGCCAAAAGGCACTCCGCCTCTGGATCTGTCACAGACACTATTGTCCTTACACTATCACACTGTGCCCTAGTAGAAAACCTGGTAACTTTTGACCTTCGGCTCAACACCTTTTTGATACAACTATCCGCCTCAAATATAACCTCCGAGACAAGATTAGCAACTTAACTCCTAAACATCCCAATTACCCTCAATCCTCCTGTGGAAATCACAGAAATTGCTGTTAACATAAGCTGAAGCCATTTTAGTTGTGGCACCCATTTTGTTAGCCATGTGATTCTGCCGTCTTCACTGTTGCCTGCCTTTCTATTCTGCTTGAGTCATCAACTGTAGTTAACTCCTTCAGTACTGAGCCAGAGCACTGTGTAAGCTCAGAAAGGCCTGTAGCTGCTAGAATGCACATGTCTTAGAATGTAACTGTCAGGCTGTTCCAACTGATGTAAGCAGTTCTGTCTCCCCTCCCACTCTGCTGACAAAGTGGTTTCTATCTGTCCATGTAATTCGATAGCTATTCCTGTGTATGCTGTACCTTCTATTTGAGTCTCCATGCTTACTGTACAACAAACTGGGTATAAAAGACCCTTGGTTTCTTTATTCCTTGTACTACCTTATACAGTGCCCGGGGGAGTTGTATTGAAGTAGTTCCACTCATGAGTGATTAATAAACTTATTTGATGTTCCTGCTTCCATGCCAATCTCTATTTTGTTGGTTTAAGGACCAGTGGACAGATAAGAGTGAACCCCTGCACCGGTGGGCCCCTAAAAAGGCTAATTCCCACAAATTGGCGCCCGACTCGTGGGGCTCTATCGGACACGTGGCCATCTGAAGGAGCGGTCTTGACGGAAAGACAGGAATCTACTGAGTAGGTACCCTGCATAAGGAGACTCTAGTCTTTGCAGACCGAATTGACTTTTCCGGTTTTCTGATCTGACCCTCCAGGTGGTGGCCGGTCCCGACTGAGATCTCCTTCGGCGTAAGTATTGCAGTGACCATTAGGTCGACCCAGAGCTTGGCAGGTGGAGGCTGGAGACTTTTGTCATTTAGTAAAATTCGTAAGGAGAGATACGGAGCGCTCTTGAATGTTCCACCATGCCACTTGGTAATTCGGTCTTTTCTTGCAAAGGCTTGGGGGTTTTCCCTATCTTATTTTAGGTGGGTCTGCAGACCCCTGTAATAGGCATGCCTTATGACTTGGTAAAGACACAGAGTGTTTGCAAACACTCTGCCAGACCAACTGGTAATTCAGCGTATTTTGGAAAAGGTCTGGGGCTAGAGCCTGTCTTCTTTGGTAAGGTCGCTGAAGCGGCACTCTTGATTTTGTTTTTGCTTGGCCAAGATTCTGGTTTTGTTTGTTGCAATAAACAAAGGCAGGTAATGAGGAGATTTTTGTCTCTACTTTTTATACTTGGGATAAATACTATTTGATTATAATATTATATTTTATTATATAATTTTTGGCATACCTGCTCCTAGCACACTTCGTAGAATGTGTTGCTGTCTTGGAAGTACCAATATGGATCTAGAAAGTAGTCAGCCGGCTCCCCTAGAGGGCACACTTAATAGGTTTATGTATATTAAATATGGTATTTCTTCCATAATGTATAGTACACTATGGAACAAATATACAAAAAAGGATCCTGATCTACGATGGCCAGTAAATGGGTAATTTGATTTTAAGAAGATTCAGTATGTTGAGCAGTGTCACTTTCAGAGAAAGAGTCGACAAGATATGTTTGTGTATTTACAATTGGTTTGGTTTGAGTACAGTCTGTGGGCTGCCTCTTGTTTTTGTCCTAGTGTTGATTTGTGGGTTGATTGTGTTCGAGTGTCTATGAGGTTTGTGGACTGACACCGGTGGTAATGCTTGTGAAGTACTTGTTTGAGTGAGTAGCGACTGTGCTCTTTGTGTAAGGATGGCTTGCCTCAGCAAGCTATGTTGTGTGTGTAATGAGTGTGTGGCCCCTTCTTGAAAATGTCTGGAATGAGCTCAATTTGGTTTGTTGTCGTCATTGTGTTCTGCAGATGCCATTGGAAGAATTCCACTTTAAATTTCAAAGAATTATATAAAATTTGTTAAGTAGCTGCACGCTACTATGGAAAGTAAAAGCAGTAAAAGTATAGAATATAATATTATTTATTATATATATCATTATATTGCCTCAATGGTAAAAAAATTGAATTAAAACTCAAAGCAGAATTGCCTAGCCTTCCATATAAAAAGAGATACCACTTGTAAATGTTATCTCACAACAAATAAAACGCTCTGAGACCTTTGGGTATAGCTAGAGCTATATAATGTTAAAACTAACTTTACCTAGAAAAAGGCACTCAATAGGAAAAAGTAGGCCTCCCAGAGAAAAACGAATGTGTGTTTTATACAACTAGGACTTAAAAAAATTAAAAATAGATGCCCAACATTTTGTTGGTACTGCCTATCAGCTGTGCAAAATGTTACAGCACTATCCTTATATACATCATATTAAATATTAAAAGGCATTCATGTTATATGAGTAATTGGTTGCTGCTAAAATAAGTGTCCTCCTTTTACCACACTGCAAACGATAGATTTTGACTGGCTTGGAATGCCTGGTTTTTAATAGAATGAACTGAGCCTCATTCCCAGCACCAGAAAGAGCTTTTAATAGCTGCTCAAGCTGTCTGTCCGAAATAAGCTGTGTGTCAGAGCAGAGGGAGGTAATGAGTGGTTCATTACATTTTTGGGGTTTCTGTGAGGACATTAGAATACAGCACATTGCTGTCATATTGGAAACAGATCGCATTATAAGGGGCCATGTGCCATTAAATGTAAGACAGGATTTATCAGACCTAGAGCACAAGGCATTCTCTCCTGAAAAAGTGGAGAAGCTAACACCTGCCGTTCCTAAAACACAGCTAAATAAATAAGATAGGCTTTACCCAGGCACAAGCTACAAATAAACACTGTGGCAACTAGGTTTTAAGTTAGTACAAAATGGCATAAAAACTTGTTCATTAAAGACTACTAATTTTGAAAGTTAGAAATACAGCTTCATTATTGGGGATAAAAGAGAAAGGATACAAGTAAGGACTTTCTTTCTTGTTGCTACCCTAAGAAGCACATCTGTGGATCTGATGGTAAATAATGACTACTTTCTAAAAAGTGAAACAAACTTTCTATGTTTCAGTAAAGCTTCTGTGCTTAGTTTCAAAAGAAGTTTTGTAAGTGTCATACATAAATGCATTTAAGGACAAAAGGAAAGGAATGAGGCTTGCTTTCAGATGTAGAAACAGCAAAAGGGTTAGTAATCATTCAAAAAATGACTACATGTAAAAATTTTAAAAGTCATTGCACTATTATCGTTTTTTGCATTATTATGATCTTTATAATGTCTAATACCACTATTGGGAAAATTCAATAATATGTTGTAGTGCAGAAAATTACCCTGTGCAAAGTGTGCGTTAAGATTTCAATGTCTAAATGGTTAAATATATTATGCATCAAAATTAAAAAGTTGGGTATTAGTTTCTCTAACAATGAAAATATTACTGTATCCTAGTGACAAACTTAAAATATGATTTCTAGTTTGGCCTAATGGCTGCAGTCTCAAATACAATTAAAAGTTATATAAAAAGAGTAGCTCTGGAGACATGTGCATTACATTGCACGCCTTAATGCACAATAGTTCTGGGCACATTATGGCGTTCTGAAAACTACAATTTTGAGCCAGTTCTTTAGGTGCTAGAACGCACAGTGCACAAGAATAAAAAATAAAGAGTAAAAGTTACACCCTACCTTTAAAATATCAGCACACAGGTACGGAGCAGGGATGACTTTTAGTGATGCTTTGCATACAGAATATTTTTTTTTTAAGTGGTACAGTCCAATAGCATTGGACATGGCCTCCTTGGTATGGATTCACCTAGCTATTTACCCCCTACAAGTCTGTCCGTGCCCAACTGCCAAAAAGGGATAAATATTGTCGACAGGAGGTCACCTGCTTAGGATTTCCTACTGTCGAAGGGGCGTAGCTCCTGGGCAAATTAAGGGTAAGCAAAATTAAGTAACACACTGTGTTATTCTGCGTGGAAAGTAAGTATGGCAGCTTGTTGTTGTTTCTCTCTCTCTATCTCTCTCTCGAGCCTGTCTAAGCGGTCTAGGAACGGCCATGAGACAATTGGTTGGGCTCGCTTTAGTCATTCATTTCACAGGATGCTGTGAATATGTTCTTGAATAAATAGAGACAAAGCCCCTCACCAGTGCACGTCTAAGTGGCTATTAAGTAATATTGTTTGAAAGGAATATGCTACTTACCAGTATGCATCTGTTCTTGGCATGTAGAGCTGCAGAGTTGTACATTTAGCAATAGATCCCCACCTGGTGTTGGGCTCGGATGATTGCAGGTTGTTGTTGTCTTCTTGGAAGAAGTCTTTGTAGTCACGAGATAGGTGACTCCTCCCTTGGACAATACTGCGCACGGTCATCGACTCCATCCTCAGATTGTTTTTCGCCATGATGGGAAATGATGGAGTTAGTAGAAGTAAAGAGAAATGGATGTCCATGCGTGTGCATCTAAGTAAGATGAGTACTGGAACGGATACAAGTCCCGGGGAGGCGGGAGGGCATGTACAACTCTGCAGCTCTACATGCCAAGAACAGATGCATACTGGTAAGTAGCATATTCCGTTCGAGGCATATGAGCTGCAGGTTATACATTTAGCAACGATTGTGCAGCAGTGTCTCCCCTAGCGGTGGTCACTTGTATCCGTTGCAGCATACTGAAATAGTGTTTTAAGGACAGCTTGGCCTACTGCAGCTTGCTGCTTGGCTTGCACGTCAATACAATAGTGTTTAGTGAAGGTGTGTATGGTAGACCATGTTGCTGCCTTCCATATGTCCTCTAGTGGTATGTTTCCTAAGAAAGCCATAGAGGCTCCTAGTTTGCGAGTGGAGTGCGCTCTAGGAGGAACTGTTAGTGTACGTTTTGCCTTTAGATAGCATATTTGAATACACTTTACAATCCATCTGGCAATTCTTCCTTTAGATATGGGATTGCCTTTGTGTGGTGAACAGAAAGATACAAATAGTTGTTTTGACTTTCTGAAGGATTTAGTTCTGTCTGTGTAGTATAAAAGAGCTCTTCTAACATCTATGGTGCGTAGGGCTCTTTCTGCAACAGAGTCTGGTTTTTGGAAAAACACAGGTAACTACTGATTGGTTAAGGTGAAAAGGAGTAATCACCTTTGGCAGGAATTTTGGGTTAGGTCTAAGAACCACTTTGTTAGGGTGTATCTGAAAAAATGGTTCTTCTATTGTGAATGCTTGTATCTCACTAACTCTTCTGAGAGAGGTGATGGCAACAAGGAATGCAGTTTTCCATGTTAGGAATTGCAATCCACACTTGTGTAAAGGCACAAACTGGAGTCCCATGAGTCTTGTAAGTACAATGTTCAGGTTCCATACTGGTGCAGGTGGTAACCTAGGTGGGATTATTCGTTTTAATCCTTCCATAAATGCTTTTATCGCAGGTACTCTAAAGAGAGATAGGTGCTGTCTATTCTGTAAATAGGCTGCAATTGCTGCTAGATGCAGTCGTATGGAAGAGTAAGCCAAGTTGGACCTTTGTAGGTGTAGAAGGTAATAAATAATATTCTGGATGGAAACATCCAATGGATCAATATCATTGTTGTTACAATATATTGCAAATCTTTTCCACTTAGCAGCATAACATGCTCTAGTGGTGGGTCTTCTAGCTTCTTTAGTAGCCAAACTCTAAGACCTCAGGAGCCAGATTGCCAAATTAAGCTGGCTTGGTTCTGGGTGCCTTATTTCTCCATGGTTCTGTGTTAACAGGGATGGCGTGAGCCGTAATTTCTGATGTGGAACCAGTGAGAGATCTAGTAGTGTGGTGAACCATGGCTGGCGTGCCCATGTGGGGGCCACTAGAATTAGTTTGAGGGACTGTTGTCTGAGCTTGCGTACTACTAGTGGAATGAGTGGGAGAGGCGGAAAAGCGTACCAAATCTGCCTGACCAATTCATCCATAATGCATTCCCCTCCGACCGCGGGTGTGGGAACCTGGCGGCGAAGGTTGGGCATTTTGTGTTTTCGTGGGTGGCAAACAGATCTATGTGTGGGTGCCCCCACATTTGGAAGAATGGTTGTAGGATTTGTGGGTGCAACTCCCATTTGTGAATCTGTTGTGATTGACGACTCAACAGATCTGCTATCTGATTGTGAATTCCTGGAAGGTGTTCTACAGTCAGGTGTATGTTTTGAGGGATGGCCCATCTCCAGATGTTCTGTGCAAGCTGGGACAGTTGCAGAGAGTGTGTCCCTCCCTGTTTTTGTATGTAATACATAGCTGTCATATTGTCCGTCCGGATTAGAACAGCTTTGTTCTGTACTTGGAGTTGAAACGTTTTGAGTGCTAGGTAAATTGCTAGCAGTTCCAAATGATTGATATGGAGCAGTTTTTGTTGGCTGTTCCATTGGCCTTGAGTGGTATAGTGCAGGAGATGGGCTCCCCATCCTGTGAGGGATGCGTCTGTTGTGAGCACTATTTGTGGAACAGGGTCTACGAACAGCCGTCCCTTTGTCAAGTTTTTGGTGTTCCACCATTGCAGAGAGCGATATGTACGGCTGTCTACCAACACCAGGTCTGTGAGCTGACCTTGAGCCTGATTCCACTGTTGTGCTAGACATTCTTGTAGTGGGCGCATTTGCAGTCTTGCATGAGGAACTATGAAGATGCAAGATGCCATCATGCCTATTAATTTCATGAACACTCTGGCCTGAAGAGAGTGTTGGCATTGAAAAAGGGAGACCAAGCTCTGAATGCTCTGAATCCTGGCTTGACTGGGATAGGCTAGAGCTACTGATGTGTCTATGGTAGCTCCTAGATATTGGTGAACGTGCGAAGGCTCTAGGTGCGACTTGGTGTAGTTTATCGTAAACCCTAAGTCGTGTAATGTCTGAATTGTTTGTTTGGTGTGTTGTACACACTGGTTGAACGATCTTGCTTTTATGAGCCAGTCGTCGAGGTAAGGGAAGACATGTATCTGTTGTCTCCTGAGATGTGCTGCTACTACTGCTAAGCACTTTGTAAACACTCGTGGTGCTGTTGTGAGCCCAAATGGAAGGACTTTGAACTGATAGCGTTGTCCTTGTATGACAAATCTTAGATACTTCCTGTGCGCAGGAAGTATAGGAATATGAAAATAGGCGTCCTTTAGGTCTAGTGTTGTCAGAAAGTCTCCCTGTTGTAGTAATGAGAGTACTTGTTGTAAAGTGATCATGTGAAAATGATCTGATTGAATGTAGTGGTTTAGGGGCCTGAGGTCGAGGATCGGTCTTAATGTCCCGTCCTTTTTGGGTATTAGGAAATACAGGGAGTAGACTCCTGTTCCTTGTTCCTGTAAGGGGACCTCTTGAATAGCATCTTTTTGTAGAAGTGCTAGAACTTCCTGTTGAAGCAGTGTTATGTGTTCTGTGGACATTGGACGCTGCCTGGGTGGTATGTTTGGGGGGGTTGCTGTGAGTTCTAGGCAGTAGCCATGTTGGATAATTTGTTTTACCCACCTGTCTGTTGTGATGGAATCCCAGACAGGTAGGAACTGTGATACTCTGCCCCCTACTGGTGTGGAATGTTGTAGGGGAGGCAGAGGGAAGTCACTGTTTGGGAGTGGAAGAGGAGCGGTTGTTGTTGTTCCATCTACCTCTTCCCTTATTGTTGTTGCCTCTGTACCCTCCTCTATAGTAACCTTTATTAGAGGGGGTTTGTGTTTTAAAAGATGATGTGTTATCTGCACCGGTCTGCTTGGAGCCTCCTCTATAAGAGGAGCGGCGAAAAGAACCTCTAGTCTGGGTAGATTGTAATGCACCCATAGACTTAGCAGTGTCTGTGTCCTTTTTCATCTTTTCTAGCGTAGTATCTACCTCTGGCCCGAACAATTGGTTCTGATTGAAGGGCTGGTTGAGGATGGTAGTTTGCACCTCTGGTTTGAAACCGGAAATGCGTAGCCATGCATGACGCCTGAGGATAACACAGGTGTTAACTGCCCTAGATGCTGTGTCAGCTACGTCTATTGCGCATTTAATGGAGGCATTTGATATTAGTTTGCCTTTCTGTAAGAGCTCTGCTGCGTGATCTTTGTATTGATCTGGCAGATGTTCTATTAACTTTTCTAGTTGGTCGTAGTGAGCCCTATCGTAGCGTGAGAGTAAGGCTTGTGTATTTGCTATGCGCCAAATGTTTGTTGCTTGTGCAGCAATCCGTTTCCCTGACGCATCAATGATTTTTGATTCTTTGTCGGGGGGGGGGGGGGGAGGGTCCCCAGAAGTCTGGGAATTGGCTGTTTTACGTGCATTTGACACAACTAAAGAGTCCAATGGTAGGTGTCCCTTAATGTAGATAGGATCTGATGGTGCTGGCCTATACTTTTTCTCTATTCTTGGGTTTAGTACCCTACACCTTACTGGGTCTTTAAAAATATCTGGGGCATGTTTAATGACCCCCTTGATCATAGGTAGTATTTGAGTAGATCTCTGTGATTGCTCAAAAGTGTCTAATAGGAAATCCTCCTCAATGGCACCAGAGTGCATTGGAACTCCGTGGTAAAGTGCAGCTCTGTTTAGTAGATGATTGAACCCAATACTGTCCTCTGGAGGGGAAGGTTTTGTTGGGTAATACTGAGGATCAGGTATGGCTGGTGCTTTATTTGGTTGGAAATTATATGCATCATCCTCCTTGGTATAATCTGGGTTGACATCTTCATCCTCATCTAAGGGATATGTATGTGTATCTGGTACATCATCCCCCCCACCTAAATCATACTCTTCGTCAGTGTGGTGTGATGATGCAGGAGAAGTTATAGGCTCAATATATAGAGTGATAGGAGAGGAAGAAGGTGAAGGAGAGGAAGGGTGCATTGGAGATGTTGCACAATCCTTTTTGGCAGGTACCACAGTTGGAAGTGGTGTGTCTGTTGGTCTTTTCTTGTGTGGAATTGCTTCCACATGTCCAGTTTTTGGATTGATATAAACCTTTTTCTGCTTTGGATCTGGTCTAAATAGTTCTTCCTCTTGTATAGTCCTCTTCGGCGCCGATTTCTTCGGTGTCGATAGTGGTTCTTTAGCGTTTTTTGCCTTAGGAAGAGTTATTGAGTCCTGTGGCAATTTCTTCGGTGCCGAAGGTTCTTTAGGCTTGTGTGTATCAGGCCTTGTGGTCTTTGGTACCGTTATCGAAGATTTCGGCGTGGAGACAGGTTTTGTTGGTCCTGTTGCGCCGGAATCTATCTTCCCGTCTTTGTTTTTGGAGCCGGATGGTTTCGGAGTTGAAGCTTTCGGTTCCGTTACTGTTTTTGGTTTCGGCACCGATGCCTGTTTAGGTTTGGGTGCCGAAGAGTCTTTGGGCGCCAAAGGGTGTGTTAGCTTCGGTGCCGAAGAGTCCTTCGGTGTGGAAGGATGTTTTGGTGCCAATGGAGGAGGTGGGATTGGCATATGTGGTTTTTTCGGTGCCGAGGCATCGGAAGGTGTAGTCTTTTTCCTCGGAGCCGAGCCGGAAGGCGGGGCGTTAGAGAGTAGATTTCGGTCTCGACTGGGCCCCATGGGCGGAGTGCTGACCGTTGCCTTTGGTTTGGGCAGTGTCTGTGGTGCAGGGGCAGAGGTACTCACGGGTGGCCGAGATGGAATCGAATCGTCCGAGTCCTCTGCTCCCGATATGATCTGGAGATCAGGCGAGTCTTCCTCAGCGACGAGTGGAGCCTCGTCCTCTGAGACGTCCTGTTCGACGATCTCCTTCTCAAAGATGGCCTCCGGTGATGGTGCTGATCTCCTCTCATGTCGACGGGCCCTCCGATCCCGAATGGTCTTTTTCGATCGGAAGGAGGCACAGGCTGTGCAGGTCGACTCGTCGTGTTCTGGCGAGAGACAGAGGTTGCAAACCTCGTGATGGTCGCTATGAGGAAATTTTGCTCGACATACCGGGCATCTCTTGAATGGAGTTCTATCCATGAGGCGTAGGCCGTTGGGCCCATAGGCCGTACGGCGCCGATGGGCCCAACGGCCCGCGTCGATGTACCGGGATGTAGCTGGTGATGTCGAAAAGTGTCTTCGATGTCGAAAGTTGTTTGTCTAAAGTTTTACGCTTCGAAAATGCCGAAAAAGTCTTTTCTAGCCGGAGCGGAAAACTTTAATCCGAACCCAGTGGCGGAAAAAAACAATCTGAGGATGGAGTCGATTACCATGCGCAGTATTGTCCAAGGGAGGAGTCACTTATCTCGTGACTACAAAGACTTCTTCCAAGAAGACAACAACAACCTGCAATCATCCGAGCCCAACACCAGGTGGCGATCTATTGCTAAATGTACAACCTGCAGCTCATATGCCTCGAACAAATTATTAGAATTAACAAAATAAATTAATAAATAATAATGTAACTGCCCATCCTGTCTGTAAACTAATGAAATTGGAATTGGATATGGATGAAAGGATGTGTAGAATAGAATGATGTTCCCTTATTTGACCTGTAAGGGGAACTATATGTTGGTGGTTTTTGTTCAAAATTCCCAGGTAACAACACCATTATTGTTGATGGTATTACAGCACTACATAAGTCGCAGAGGCATCATGAGTCGCTCATTAGTTAGTCTATGTAATTGAGCTGACAACCCTCGCTAGAGCTGGTGAATAGGTTTCTCCCCTGAATATGATATTACAAGGCCCAGATCGTGAAAAGTAGGATGCTTATGGTTCCTAATGCTAGGAAAGATGCCCATATGCCCCTAGCACACATTTTTAAGACCAAAATGTGCTTTTGCTTGTTTGCTTGTCTGCCACAAACAAGTTCTGCTGCAAAATTCATGTACCTACTAGGTTATGTTTAATTTATCAAATATTCATGTAATATGGACCTTTGTTACATTCACAGTTTCAGAGTTTCCCGCTACACCTATAATATGACAGCATGGTCATAAGCGCAAAACATGGTTGTTCTTATGCAAGGAAAATAATTTTAGAGGTGTCTGCAGTTTTGCACAATAGTGCAGGTTTACAAAGTAGAAGCTGTATTGTGATTTCTATGACTTATTAAGTACAAGTTTGCTCAAAAGAATAGTTGTTTTGAAATTCCTTTTTTTGTAGGTTTTTCAGAAGAATAATATAGGGGCGTTTCTGAAATAGAATATCCTCTTTTGATTGATTATTTGTATGTTTTGTCTAAAGATTTGTGTTCTATTCACTAATAGATATCTGCTGCCCTACAACCATTGCCAGAGGGGCCTAGACATCTGATCCAGCCTGGGGATTCAGCGCAAGTCCAGCTTGGAGCCGGGGTGAAGGGAACCAGCCCAGGTGTTGCTGGCAACTAGGACCGCAGTGAAGGTAGAAGGCCGGAAGCATTGGATCCATGAAAGTGATGTGAAACATGTACCCCTACCACTGTCAGATAATTCCTGAGTGAAAGACGGGGTCACAAATCAGGACGGAGAGCTGATTCTTTGCTTTGTTCCTGTTTTTTGATGCCTAGCTAAAAGAGGCACAGACCGATAACAAGAAGCAAGGAGGTTTTACCTGAGGGGACCCTCTCTGAAACAAGAGTTCCTTCAGATACTCCAGTTCCTGTGCATCAGGCCTCTGAGACCCTGACCCCAAGTGAAAGCAAGTCTGCACCTTTGTTTGTTGATAATGAGTTGCCTGGGCACACTAGGTACAATCTGCGGGACCGACAAAAGAGCAGTGCGCCAGCAGGGCAAAACAGAGTTATTATTATTATTATTATTATTAGGGTTTTGTAGAGCGCATAGTAACCCGTAAGTATCCCAGCGCTGAGACCAAGACAGTCGAGAGGGTGGGTAATCAGGGAGAAAGGAGAGGGGGGATCAGGGGAAGAGGTGTGTTTTCAGTAATTTCCTGAATCGGAGGTGGTCTGATTCCATCCTTAGTTTACGGGGGAGGGTGTTCCATAGGCTGGCCGTGTTCACAGAGAATCGCCGTCCGCCTGTGCGGGCCTTTTTCACTCTGTGAACTGTAATGAGGTGTTCGTGGTCCGAGCGGAGGGATCTTGTGGCCTTGTAGGGCGAAATAACGTTTTTGAGGATGGGGGGGCCTTTATCCTGTAAGAGTTTATGGGCCAGACAGAGAGCCTTGAATTTAACTCTTTCTCTTACTGGCAGCCAGTGAAGGTGCTTCAAAGCTGGTTTGGCCGATGATGTGGCCGGGGTGTTGGTGAGAAGCCGGGCCGCGGCATTCTGAATTCTTTGTAATTTGTTGAAGGTGGCTTCGGGGGCTACCAGATAGATGGCATTGCTGTAATCCAGCCTAGATAGAATAAGGCCTTGGATAAGCAATTTCCGGGAGATGGGAGGGAGCAAGGGGAGGATTTTCCTGACTGATCTAAGCAGCCCAAAACAAATCCCAGCACTTTTTTTGGCTTGGGTTTTGAAGGACAGGTCTTTCTCTAACCAGATTCCCAAGCTCTTGATCTCGGTTTTGGGGACCGGGGGTTCACCCAGACAGGAGGGCCAGATGTTAGGGGGAAGGGAGAGCCCTTTTTGACCAAGAAGCAAAATTTCTGTCTTGGACCCGTTGAGTTTCAACGCTGAGTTATTCATCCACCCCTGGATTTCGGAGAGGCAGCTGTGGAGATTAGATGGTTCTTGGTTGGGGTGGGATAGGGACACCACCAGCTGGGTGTCGTCAGCGTAGCTGATGATTTTCACTCCGAATGGGGTGACCACCTCCTCCAGTGGGGACATGTAGACATTGAATAATGTCGGGCTTAGCGAAGCGCCCTGCGGCACTCTGCACTGGAGGGGGACTGCAGGGGAGTGGGTGTCGTTCTCCCAGACCTGGAAGGAACGGTGGTTTAAGAATGACGAGAACCAAGCCAGGGCAGCACCCTCCACCCCGATGTCTCTGAGACGCTGGATTAGAACCCGGTGGTTGACAGTGTCGAAGGCCGCACTGAGGTCCAGGAGGATCACTGCCACTGATCCTCCTGCGTCCAAATGTATCTGGTCTGGTTAGGGAAGGACTTGAGTTCAAGGTACAGATGCTGTATCTCTGGTGCCTGTTAGATTAGAGTGAAGAATACTGGTACACTGTCTGAGACACTGGACAGGATCGTTGAGGGATTTGCCCTGGAGTGTGATTGCCCTATCCTGAAAGAAAGACATTTCCCTTAGTCTGGGCCGTGATTGTTTTTCTGGGTTGCAAGTTGTGCAGCTCCACTGTGGGAGAAGTGATCACTTGATGAACGATAAGAGCCTGCCTCTGAGGCTCAGACTGACAAAGGGAGAAGACTCCCCTCTGGCTGGTTGTACAGTGGCTTCAATTCCCCAAGTACTTTTTTTGTTAGCAATGTAACCCTTTGGTCATCCCATTTTTGAGGAGGAGCAGCCCTTTGCGGCTCCTCGTCCTAATTCCAAAGGCCCAGTTTGGTCCTCCTGGTCCCCCAAAACAAAGATTGTTTTTGTGACAATTATTGTATTCGTATTTGGAATATTGTTTTTCTGAAAGACAAATACTTTACTAAGTACTACTCCGCCCCCGCGAACATATAATTGGTTTTCTAGCCCTCATAAAGAAGAACACTGGAAGGTCTATCAAGATAATGTTTTTATTTAGACATTGCATCAGACGTGCTGTTGGCTATTTCTAAACTGCATAAAATAGCCACTGAAATCCATCAGGACTCAGGGACATGGACTTGGACGGCTATGGATACTGATTTCTGTCTGGGGGTGGAAGTTATTATCAGCCCTACGTATATTTGTTGCGATCCTTTTTTCCTGCTGCCTCTGTATACAATGTGGCCCAATGCTCTGTTCCCTATTTATTTCTACTTGTACCTCATGTATACTGACTAAACAAAATGCCAAGAATGTAAATGCCCGACTAGTAACTGACCAAATAAAATAGGAAAACTGATGTTAGTTGATATAGGTGATTACTTTCATGTTTCTTCTATTGCATAGCGAGGTTTTCAGCTAATGCTAAAAGGGCCGTCTGTGGAAATCACAGAAATTGCGGTTAGCTTAAGCTGAAGCCATTTTAGTTGTGGCACCCATTTTGTTGGCCATGTGATTCTGCCGTCTTCACTGTTGCCTGCCTTTCTATTCTACTTGAGTCATCAACTGTAGTTAATTTCTACAATACTGAGCCAGACCACTGTGTAAGCTCAGAAAGGCCTGTAGCTGCTAGAATGCACCTTTCTTAGAATGTAACTGTCAGCCTGTTCCAACTGATGTAAGCAGTTCTGTCTCCCCTCCCACTCTGGTGACAAAGTGGTTTCTATCTGTCCATGTCAGTCGATAGCTATTCCTGTGTATGCCTGTACCTTCTATTTGAGTCTCTATGCTTACTGTGCAACACTGTGCAACAAACTGGGTATAAAAGACCCTTGGTTTCTGTATTCGTTGTACTACCTTATACAGTGCCCGAGGATGTTGTATTGATGTAGTCCCACTCATGAGTGATTAATAAACTTGTTATTTGATATTCCAGCTACTGTGCCAATCTCTAATTTGTTGGTTTAAGGACCAGTGGACAGATAAGGGTGAACCCCTGCACCGGTGGGCCCGTAAAAAGGCTTATTTACACACTCCGGGTCCCCACTCAGAGAGATATATTGAACGTGTCCTCCGCCTCCTGCTGCTAGTTTACAGGCCATCAAAACAACATACACTAGTGAGCTCATTACCTCTCGCACTGATGGTACATTTCCAGCATCGACTAACTCCTAGTATTTCTAGGTGTGTGTCACACCAGACGCCAGGATATTTAATCCCCAGGGCTGGGCAAATACCAGGTATAAACTTAATGTCATGTACTATCATAGTATTGTCCTGGAATATTGCCGGCTTGAGGCTCAGGGGTGACGCTCCCGATTGGAATAATTTTATAAAAGAGTTTGATATTTGTGCTTTCCAGGAAACCTGGTCCACAGAGTCCATATACCACCCTGGATACCTTAAATTCTACATCCTGGCAATCCAGGGTGCTAGAGGTCAGCCATCGGGGGGGCCTCACACTCTGGGTTAGACAGAATAACGACCACAAAATACGGGCCCTCCCTATAGACACCAATGACATTCTTGCAATTAGGCTGGTGTCTGATCAAAATGGCCCCATTTACTTTTATAATGTTTATGCGAGAGGCCTCAGCGGGGGCAGAGCAGAAATTGGACACCATTCATGCCTTGGGTGAGCTCTAAGAAACCCCCTCAGGGGCTGCCTCTGTAGGTATAGTTGGCGATCTCAATACGACCTTGGAACCCTTTGATAATGAGGATAATTATGTGGCGAGGGAGGAGGACGAGCAGTGGGTTGTTCCATTACCGGAACTTGCACCAATTAAACGATGGACTGAGTCCGCCATCCAATTGAAAGCCCTTTGTTTAGAATACGGTCTACGGGCAGCCAATGGTAGAACCACTTCCAACAGACATGGGACAAATACATTCAATAGTGGATACCATTCAAGTCGCATTGATTAACTTTTAGTTAGCTTGAACCTATGGCACATTCTTGAGGACATGGTAGTGAAGGCATGTGTGGAGAGCGACCATGACCAATGTGCTCTAGGTTTGTATTTAGGGACTTGAGGCCTCAAGCACAAACTGATGCTACAAGTACTACTAGCAACCTCCAGCTATCAAATAACATGCGGCGAGTTAAATGGCCCATGATTTTAGAGTGCCCAGAAATCTTGGCCTCCAGAACTAATGAGATGGAAAATACAGTAAAAGCTATGGAGATATCCCTTCTTAAATATCAGTTGTTAAATGATTATATACAATTGCATATTTCATTTTTTTTATTTTTTATCCAGACCTACTTCCAAAGACCAAGCATAGCCAGGACGAGAGACATTAAACCAAAACATCACTGGTACACTACTGACTGAAGACACGCACGTGGTGCCCTTAGCGATGATCCGCTAGGAACACATATAAGGAGGTCATCCTTTCTGCCAAAAAAGTCTGGGATGAGGATAGGTGGTTTGAACTAAAACGTGCCTGTGGTACCAAAAATTCAAAATGGTTTTAGTCCTTGGTAAAATGGGGCAGTGGAGGAGTGGCACCACCCCCGGAAAATCATGTTGATCCGGATGTGTGGGTTAGCCACCATTCCTCTCAATATGCTAGTGATGAAGTAGAGGACTATGGATCTGTATCAATACACTTCTACCCTACTGATAAGGAATTTGATGAGGCAGACGTTAGTGCTGCCCTTAATACACTTCCAGGAGATCAAGCACCAGGGCTAGACTGTGTCCCCACTGATATTTTCTTGCAGGACAGACCCAAATGGACCCAATATATACTTTCATTAGCAAACGCCATTACCCATGGCGCTCCTATTCTGGATACCTGGCGGAGGCAGAGATAATTCCACTATACAAAAAAAATATAAATCTATGCCTGGCAACTACAGGCCCATAAGCCTCAGATTCCATACAAAAGGTGGTGACCCGGATTGTCCTGGCCAATATTCATGTATGGATGGACGAACATTCCATCATTAGCCACCTTCAGGCAGGCTTCCGGGCCCACAAACACAATCGACCAGTACATTACATTGGCGGACAGTAGCTCACAGCAAGGGCAGCATGTATGCTGCCTTTGTTGATTTGAAATCAGCCTTTGACCTGGTCTCACGGCATAAACTATGGGAGGTACTGAACGCAATGGGGATGCCACTGGATTTACTCTCCCTTATTGTCCGGCTCCACGCGGGAAACTGCACAGATCCGATGGAGGGTGCCGGGAGACAAGACGGATCCCTTTCAATACGTAAATGCGTCCGTCAAGGATGTGTGTTAGCTCGTACACTATTTGCCCTCTTCATTAATGGAGTGGCAAATTTTCTTGCTGCCACCCATACTGATGCTTGTTTTAGATGGCAGAATAACCCCGATTTTAATGTTTGCAGATGATACCCTGTTCATCCCTAAAACCCAAAGTGGTTTACAACATGCACTGCGACAATATGAAGAATGTTGTCATCTACGAAGCCTAAAAATTCATGCTGACAAGACCAAGTTCATGGCTTTTAATCAACATAGATCTTTTAAGGGGAGAATAACAATGGATGGGCTTTCCCTCGAGCGGGTTGATGCATTTGTCTACCTGGTGTGAGAAGTCGGCCTGGTATATGATGATCACTATTCTAGTGATCACCTTGCACCAGTCCAAACAACCCTTATGGTGTTGGTTGTAAGTCAACCTTATAGACCAGCTATCCTAGTGGTAGCGTGGACAGAACAGTCTTAGGCTAAAAGACTCTTGAGGGCGTGTAAAGCCAGCTGTTTTACCATATGTAACCCCTTGAATATCAAATGAAAGGACACCACACAGGATATATATAAAATATATATGTATGTATTTACTAACACACTCCTCTGAACTCTTTATGAGATCAGAGGGCAAAGCACATAACAGGATACTTAGTCAGAATACGTTAAGTTGCACAATTTACGGTTAGGCCCTAGGGGCAAAGCAAACCATATACTAAGAAAGTGGTATAAGTACCACGTCACGAGAAAAGGAAAGGCCTAGGGCATCGCTGGGGCTACACTATCTGAACAATAGTTTAGAAGTGGGAGGCCCACAGGCGGCGTGTGCAGTGTCTTACACACGCGTGAGTCAATGCAAAGTCAATGGGAAGTTAGAAGTTAGATTTAGAAGGATTTAGGACACTTCCGGTTTAGCTAGAAGGACACAACTAAAGACTTAGACACTTGGATAGTCAATACCCTTCGGAGCACCTAAGTACTCGCGTTACCTCACCCACGGACGGCGGGTGCATATGTGTGAAGATGTGTCGGATTTCGTCGTTGAGTCCTATGGAGCCTCGAATAAAGATGCAGCAGGCGACCAGGAGGAAGATGTCCGGGTGGATCCAAGGGTGGATCGAAGATGTAGAGGACCTGAAAGCCGAGGGGACAGAGTCTGGGTCACTAGCCAGTGACCGGGTGGAACCAGACGACGTCGAGGAGCAATCAGGTGCGGTCTTGAAGCTGGTCTTTGCAGCCAAGTCTGACCACTCTAGTAGCTCAATGCTTAAGTATTCAAAGAACTTGGGGTTGTCTATATTAGGGCCATAAACCAAACATAAGACAAACTTCTGGTGTTCCATCTGAACTTGTGCTATCGCCCACCTCCCCCGTGTATCTGATGATGTTTTTAAGATTTCTAACGCTAATCCTTTCTGTTTTAATATGGCCACCCCCCTAATGGAAGCACCCAAGGTTGAACACACCACGAGCTCATACCCCATTTGTGAAAGCAATTTCCTGTCTTGGTAACTGATATGAGTTTCCGAGAGAAGAGCAAATTGTGGTTTATACATAGCCAACTCTTCCTGAACCAATCTCCTCTTTTGCTTACTATTGAGGCCAGCAACATTCCAAATTAACAGTTTTGTCTTAGACATAGCTTACGTCTAAATTCTTTGTCTTTCCTCTGCATTAAATCTCTATTATAGTATTTCATTACTCTGTCCACACCATATTTCTTCCTTACAATGTATTTTTCCCCCTTTTTTCCCCCCTCCCTCCCTCAGCCCCAGTCCTTCCCTTCCCTTCCAAGTCCCTTTGGGGGGAGCACACCTCTATCCCTTGCTGCCGCTGGTGTGGCAGCCTAGTGAAATGGCTAACACGGAGATAGATTCAACCTTCTTTTGAAAAAATTATTCAATAAATCCACAAGAAACACAACAAATATAGCAGTGTGTGAGTTATATATATGCAACACAGAGCTAGTACATGCAAGGTCTGAGGGGCTTCACCTTTGCAAGGAAGCAAGGGTCAGTCTGGAGCACCCGGACCAGCGATGTGATTCAAAAGGATTGTCGTCACAGAGGCTACTAGCCAACGGGCCAGCAACCGGACAACGCGTTGAACAGAACACAAGCAGAAGGGCCCCACACAGAACTCGTGGAGTGTGGAGGGCTGATCTTCGGTGCAGGTGGAGCTCGGGTTCGGGGTTTCTCAATCCCCAGTGTACAGCTTCGAGGATACCTCAGGAGCTGCACAGTTAGCAAGTTGCAGGCTTTCCAAGATGTACGGTCCCACGTGTCTTGTCGCCTCCACGGATCTCAGCTATGCTGCAGTCGTGAAGAGAGGGTCAGAGAGGTCTGGAAGTCTGGGTCTTGTCAGGCTCTGTGCCCGGGTTCCGGTGGGAACGTCGACAAAGCAAGCCATTGATTTGCTGGATGGTGCCTGGTTGCCAAGGGTGGTCACTCCTTCGCCACAAGGGAGATTCTTCTGTCTTCAGCTTCAGCAGAATGTCAAAGGTCCAGAGTTTCGTGTCAAGTTTCGATTCAGGATTAATCTAAAGTCTCAGAACTCAGCTCCTCCCTTTATAAAACTAAAAGGGGCTGGATTACTTTCTAGGTCCCTCCTCTGGGTGGGACCAGGAAGGGGGGTGCTTACACCCCCTCTCCTTTGTCCAGTTTCGCGTCAGCAACCGGTTTAAACTGGGGTATGCATGGAGCACCTAGGGTGCCCCAGGCAGTGTCTCATTCTATTCAGCCCTCCCTGTCCCAATACACAAAGTCCTGTCTGGGGTGGTGCTCGCACCTCTCCAGGCAGGAAACCTATTGTCCAAACCTCCGTGACTGGAAGGACTCCCAGCAGCAGGAGGTCAGACTTGTGTCGGTGGCAGCAGCGTCCATTTTGTGACGCTGGGGCTCTGGTTAACTTTAACCGGGATAGTCAGCAACAACATGTCTTCTCCCTCTAGAAGGGTGGAATGCTACCCCCGTCGCCAGAATTGGCAAGGGGGTAGTATTCCAAAGCGTATGACACCTTACACAACATGTTTGGATAAAGCCAAACCAAAGTTAGCATTTAACGGCGAGGTTCATATTGCACTTAAGAGTATATGGTATGGCAATATCATACAACAGCTATAAGGACATGGTTCCGAAAGCTGCAGACAGGCTCAGCTCATGCTAGAGCACCATCTCACACATAACCAAGCACTCTGCCTCCAGGATTGTTAAGGCCTGCCATAGGAGTGACTTATAGGTTACTGTGGGTCTATATATAAGGTTAGATATAGGAATACTATACCTAAGGAAGGGGTGATTACACAACCTTGCCCCAGCTGAGTGATCAGCCAGTTGGTACAGTTTGGATGGCCAGCCAGGGGTGGCATAATACATGCTGCAGCCCCTGGTAGGCCTTGGTTACACCTATGCCCTGAGTACCTAGGATACACTTCTACAGGGGCTGACAAGGTGAAGCAATTCTCAATTGTGTATGTAACTAGAGTACATGGCGTGAATTTAGAGAGTGCTTCTGGGCTGTGGGTCTGATCAGCTGACTACTTACAAATACTGAATCTATACAGGCATGTGGTGTTTTGCACACTATGTAGGACCAGCAGAATTAAAAACAATACACATTGTCAGATAATAACAAAAACCAACTGACGCCACGCGCTAAAGACAGCTACTTGAAAGACGCAACTGTACTTTTGCTTAGGAAGTTTCAGTGAGATTTCCAAAAAACCTTATTTCATCAACCGGAATATATGAGGATTTCGGCCAGGCCGTCTTTGTAACTATATCACTGAGCCACTAGGTGTCAGTAGCGCTACAGTTTTCTTTACCAAACAGTGTGTAAATCTCTCCCGCAACTGCCAAAACACAGAGTGAAGAACCCAAAGTATAAAATAAAACAAACTGGGTCAAGTCAAGTCAAGTCATAAAATTTGTATAGCGCACTACATACCCAGAGGGTTTCAAGGCGCTTAGGAAGAGGAGGAGGATTATTTGTCAAATATCCACGTTTTAAGCTGCTTTCTGAACGCTAGGTGGTTCTGGGTGAGGCGGAGGTAAGCGGGGAGTGAGTTCCATGTTTTAGCAGCCAGGTATGAAAAGGATCTGCCTCCCATGGTGGTCTTGTTGATGCGAGGTACAGTGGCGAGGGCTTGGTCGGAAGAGCGTAGTTGGCGGGAGGGGGTGTAGAAGGACAGTCGAGAGTTGAGGCAGTCTGGTCCGATGTCGTAAAGTGATTTGTGTGCGTGGGTGAGCAGTCGGAAAGTGATCCTCTTATTGACGGGTAGCCAGTGGAGGTCTTTAAGGTGACCAGAGATGTGTTCGTTGCGTGGGATGTCTAGTATGAGCCTGGCTGAGGCGTTTTGGATTTGTTGGAGTTTCTTCTGGAGTTTAGCGGTGGTACCTGCGTAGAGGGTGTTTCCGTAGTCCAGTCGGCTCGTGACCAGGGCGTGGGTGACTGTTTTCCTAGTTTCGGGGGGGATCCAGCGAAATGTTTTTCTGAGCATGCGAAGAATGTTGAAGCAGGAAGAGGATACTGCGCTGACTTGTTTGTTCATTGAGAGTGAAGAGTCCAGAATGACGCCAAGGTTCCGTGCGTGGTCTGTCGGGATGGGTGCTTTTCCGAGGGCTTCCGGCCACCAGGAGTCGTCCCAAGCAGAGGGGGATGTGCCTAGGATGAGGACTTCTGTTTTGTCTGAGTTCAGTTTCAGACGGCTTTGTTTCATCCATTCGGCGACTTCTTTCATACCTTCGTGCAGGTTAGCTTTGGCGGCGCCGGGGTCATTGGTGAGAGAAAGGATCAGTTGAGTGTCGTCCGCGTAAGAGATGATGTTGAGGTTGTGTTGGCGTGCGATGGCCGCGAGGGGGCTCATGTATACGTTGAAAAGGGTGGGACTGAGTGAGGATCCTTGAGGTACGCCGCAGATGACTTCAGAGGCCTCGGACTTGAATGGAGGAAGGCGGACTCTCTGGGTTCTACCGGTGAGGAACGAGGTGATCCATTCCAGTGCTTTTCCTTGGATTCCGATGTTATTGAGGCGTTGTAGAAGGGTGCTGTGGCAGACTGTATCGAATGCTGCAGAGAGGTCGAGGAGGATGAGGGCGACTGTGTCTCCATTGTCCAGTAGAGTTCGAATGTCATCTGTTGCTGCGATGAGGGCGGTCTCAGTACTATGTTTTGCTCGGAAGCCAGATTGTGAGGGGTCGAGGGATTTGTTGGCTTCGAGGAAGGCGGCGAGCTGGCAGTTGACGGCTTTCTCGATGACTTTGGCCGGGAATGGAAGAAGCGAGATGGGGCGGTAATTTTTGAGTTCGGTGGGGTCCGCTGTTGGTTTTTTCAGAAGGGCGGAGAGTTCAGCGTGTTTCCAGTCTTCAGGGAAGGTAGCGGAGTTGAAGGAGCAGTTGATGACGTCTCGGAGGTGCGGCGCTATTACGGAGTCTGCTTTGTTGAAGATGTGGTGAGGACATGGGTCTGTGGGAGATCCTGAGTGGATGGAGTTCATCAGGCGGATGGTGTCCTCAGTGGAGATTGGCTTCCAGTCGTTAAGGGTGTTCACGGGGGGAGGATGGACAGCAGACGGCATGGTGGGTTGGTTTCCGGGTTGGTTGTTAAAGCTGTTGTGGATGTCTGCAATCTTGTTGTGGAAAAAAGAGGCTAGGGAGTCGCAGAGGGTTTGAGAGGGGGTGATGTCGTTGGAGTTGGCCGAGGGATTGGAAAATTCCTTGACGATGTTGAAAAGTTCCTTGCTGTTGTGAGCGTTGTTGTCGAGTCGATCCTTGAATGCTGCTTTCTTGGCTCATCATCGCTTAAAAAGAATGGGCGAGGTATCACAGAGTACAATGTTAACTTGCAGGAGATTGATAGTTTGGGAAGAGCGCCATAAAAATTAAGCGTACTAGAAACGATTCGGAAGTATGCCTATTCATAATTGCTCTCTCAAGAAACGAAAAGCCTGTGAAGTTTTTTGTTTTTTTCAGTTTTATGTTGCGCGAACTCCTCCCGAAGATATGGAGGGATTTACATAAGCGCCAGTTGCGTTAGACAAGTATACATTCATGTTTTGGTAGGCACAGGGAGTGATTTGCCCAGAATCACAGGATGTTGAGACGACGCCGAGACGCGAACCTGTTTCTCCAGTTCCAAAGTCGGCAGATCTGACCATTACGCCACATTAGAGTGCATGTCCGCATCTATTCCGAGTGGAAATGTGGCTTAATGCCCGACGGGGCACCCACAAGCAGTGGCGCATCGTGTGCCTTAAGTATGATTTGGGTCATGTATGGAGTGGAGCTGGGGAAGGGGTCATTTAGGGAGGCTCAGAAATGGACTTGAGATTGCAAAGATGCCCCTGACTAGCTTGTCAGCAGTGGTATGCGGTTAGAAACCTTTCCATTCCTTATACGCAGTGATCGGTGCGGCGTCCCCAGAGAGGAGAGAGAGGAGGAATGAGTTATTCGGGAAACCAACTCGGTTCAAATGAGATGCAAGTCCCCTGCTGGTGCAACAGCTGAGGATGCTTAGATAACATGTCAGAGCCCGGGCATAGCAGCTCTGGAGAAAGAAGGATCGTCTGTGCAGTTACCTGTGAAGGAGGCCGAAGGGGAGGCAGGGAAGAGATCTAGGAAAGCAACGTTAATTCTCTTTCAGGCAGTCAGAGGTGGTATGGTAGGACTGGGGTGCTCTGGTTTCCATTGTCGCGCCCCAGTGCCGAATCGGTGGATACGATTATGAACAGATCTTCATGCAGACATGGAAAGATCCGTCTCGCTCCTCAGTGCGTAGATATTGCCAAAAATGCATTCACTTGAAAGATTGAACTCCAAATTTCCAGATATTCTCAAAATAGCCATGGGCCTTTGTTTAAGCAGTAGCAGAAAGTCGTTCATTCTGCTTGAGGGAGTGCAAAGCTTAGGTCCACAGTCAGTCATGTTTTTAGGCTTCTACCTTTGACCAGAAATTGCACCATCTTCCGTTAGCTCAAGTTCTCTTTCACCTGATGGAGGCCAGAAAGCTTGCGTTTGTTTCTTCGTGCATCACTCTTTAAAGCATAGTGTTGTGTCACTCTCAAACCAGAAATCAATTTCTACAGTTTTATCCTTCAAGAAAAGTGTCCAGGTGAAGCCAGTAGTTCCAGGGTTCCTGGAAGAGTAAGACATCGATGATTCCAGCAAACGGGCTCTCAACCTATACAGGGACAACACTGTGCCATGATCATAGGTTTAGCCATGCTGGCTGCAAGTCAGATCTAGGATGCTACTGATGTCTACAAAAATCTGTTCAAGACTCATGAGTCGTGATTACGGTGGGGCTACATAATGCAATTTATTTAAACTGCATTGCGCTTGGACACTTCTGACTGACTCATTGTTCCAGAAAACCTTAGACGAAATTAGCTCTCCTTAGAGCATGGAAGAAATTCTGAAGAAGGATGCTTTAGTTCGAGTTTCTCTATTTGAATGTAGAACAGATTTTTATTTCATCTTATTATCAACAATCAATGTGTTGTGGACTATGGGGGGATACAGGAGTGAATCGTTCAGTCATTAAGATGAACTTTGGTCGGACTTTGTCATGATTGCTGCAAGGAAGTTCCTAACTTTTCTCAACCTATAGCGTACTTAGGTCATATTTATAGCTTGGCAGTCAGGGTAGTCCATCACAAATGTGGCAGATGTCTTGTCAGCCATATTACTAGTGCGACTGACTATGATGCATGTGTAATATGGCCTATGCGATGTAATCCATGCTTTTGACCAAGTACCTTATACATCAAACTCTAAATAAGGCGCTTAGTTTCATCTTGCTCCTTTCCATATGGATCAGAGATCTATCCTATTAGCGGTCCAGGGTCATCACTAGGAGTTCAGGGTACTGTCCTTTAGCTTAAAGTTAGCAGTATAAGGCTTCTGCCCAGTACTCACCCCTCCGATTGTTGTTCTCCATTAGAAAGGGATGCCCTTTGTCTAAGCATTGAGGTCTGGCTTGATCATGAATGGTCTCATCTGCAAACAGCTGTGAGGAGTTTGGAGATTGGGCAACATGCATCTACATCCTTCCCGAGCTATTAGTGGTACCCCGAGACATACCTCTAAATCTAAAATTTCAGTTTCGTGTATATTTATTGGTCTTACATTGGCAAGCAAGGGAGGCTTACTACAGTTAATATTGATTGTACATCAGAAAGAGGGCCTAATTAAAACTCCCATTTGAAATGTTTTGGGCACAATGTCTTTTAAAATAAAAGGTAAAGTTAAGTTAAAAAAAAGAGAAAAATCTCTGGATCAGAAGGATTCCTGCTGGTAGTAGGTAAAATACTGAAACAAAGATTTAAATATATCACATTTTGTTACAAATTATTTCGGTGAGGGGTTAGTTGACTTCATCTTCTCACCCGTCTCCTCTTTTTAACAATTACATGAGTTTTTTTTGTTGCTATTTGTGTTCCATTCTTAAAATGTTTGTGCCCTTTAGCTATTTCACATTTCTATTAGCTTCCTGCACCACTCAATCAACACATGCCCTCCAACACAAGTTTACAACCAAGCGTGAGTGCCCTCACAAACTTGCTCACAAACCCACACATTTTCCTGTTCTATTTCTTGGGGGGTATCATAATGTTGTGTGTTAATGAACAAAAGATCAATGTAGAGGGAAGGGAGGAATTCGTGATCCGTCCAATTTCCTGTAGTTATATACTCTGATCAAGGGGGGGAGGATCACATGTCCTGCATAACGTCGGGTATGCCGGAACGGTTCTGACTAGTCCCAATAAAAAACCCTCATGCACGTGTTGGTGAGTTAACGATGTTGAAATTTTACTATTTTGCACTAAATCACGTCACAGTCACTATCACTGATCACTACTGTTTTTAACTGAGGGTATTGCCTCATGGATGGAGGTTGCATAAACTACTAAACCCAATGATTATGCAGACACGTGTGAGGGACAGCGGAGAACCAAGATATACCGCTCAACATCGTTAACTCACCAACACGTGCATGAGGGTTTTTTATTGGGACTAGTCAGAACCGTTCCGGCATACCCGACGTTATGCAGGACAAGTGATCCTCCCCCCCTTGATCAGAGTGTGTTAATGAACCCCAAAAAGTAAGTGTGCAGTATTTGGCACAATAAGACCTCTATCCATTGGAGGCAGGGCATGGGCATTAGAAATACGGCTTTGTCAGCACCAACCTTCAAGTGGAACATGTCCTGAATCCGTTCTATCTGTGCAGTCTTCAGAGTTCTTGATTTCTTTTTGGTTGGCATAGACTCTTTCTTCCGTCGGTGATGCCTGTCAGAGAGAAAACAAAGACCAATATCAGATGGCCGTCCCATCAATCCAATACGCTACTAGTTCTCCTGCTACATATGGGAAGAAGCAAGTAAAGGTAATTCAGCAGCACCTAGCAGGAGCTAATGCCCCTTCCCAAGCCCCGAGGACTTGAGCGCTTCAGCTACTTGCTCCACTCCTCAAATCCTAAGGGGCTGAGCAAACCAAAAGCCAAGGACTGAGAAAGAACAGGCCCTGAGGACTTGAGCAAATTAAAGGTGGACAACTAAATACATGCTTCACGTTACTAATGAGCCTATCGAACCCTCTAATGAACACTGGGAGGTGCATAAAGTCCTGATCAATATTAAACAATAAAAGTTGTTGGGTCATGCAAAGGTAGATTACGAAAATCTAAAAAATAATGAAATGAGAATGTTAATATTCACTCACAGTCCGCCTCTAAAGCATCGCTCATGACATCATACTTTGCATTACATACATAACAAATGACATAATTGAGGATATCACAGTGGTTCTCTCCCACAAGTTCCCTGTGAAATATCACGGAACACATTAAATCTATTAATATACTCTTCGCAAGCAATATCAGCACAATAGGCCTAATTTACTAAACCTACCATCTATCACTTGTCAAAAAAACACAATCTATGATTTATTCTTATTCATTTACATGACCGAAAACCTTACAAACTGGTAGATGTATGCTCACTTTGCCACTGAATTCAAGCTTGCCTGGCTGATGACGGCTGATTAGCCAGAAACTGGTCCCAGGATGCTTGTTTCCGGTCCAGGGAAGACATGGCTTGGCATTTCAGGCTGGACTGTTCCCATGAGGCACAGGGTCAGACTGATCTGCATATGGCCATGTCTGAACTGGGGTGGTGGAGTGAGGTAAAGAATGATGATGGATTAAACCCAGATCTGTTGACTGGGGGTGAGTGTTTGATTTACTCAAACGCTCCGTTCATCATCCCCTTTGGTATCGTTTTGATCGCCCTAAGTTGGCAGGGTATGCCCAGACGTGGGTCCCTTGCTCACTTTGCCACTGGATTCAAGCTAACCTGGCTGATGACGACTGATTAGTCAGAAACTGGTCCCAGAATGCTTGTTTCCGGTCCTGGGAAGACATGGCTTGGCAGTTCCGGCTGGACTGTTCCCATGAGGCACAGGAAAAAAGAATTCACCCTTGCAAGCGAGGGAGAAGGGTGTCACCTGCCAAATGATAATACTGGGACGCAACCACGTCTCAAAAATTATGACAAGAACCAAGCTAGATACAACTTCAGGGAGAATGCGACAAAAGATGGATACAAAAATTATAATACAAAAAAAGCAAAATTTATTAGGAATACTATAAATTCAATTCATGTAATTTGTCAAGGGATGCAAAACAAAGCAAAATAAACACACAAAGAACAAATATATTATGTGCTGCAAACATTCAGGACAACAAAGGAATTTTCTGATTCTTTGTAGGACATTCTCGATCCAACACATAGATTCATAAATGAAAATATTTCATCCCCACAAACAAAGATATCAGCAATAAAAGACGGACCACAAACACATACACAAATACTCTCATCCGTCTAGCTACACACACACATTCAAAACAACTCGTATACGGCAATGACACAATAAATATATACAACCAAATGCAAAAGGAGAAAGGCAGAAACCAAAAAATAAATAGTGGAGGGGGCAATAGTGCATAAGTATTCACAGGGAATTCTTGCCCAAGGGTCTCTGTCTTGCACGGTGCCGACGCGCGATTCGATGCAGGGCTAACCAGTAGACATCACCTTCCTCAGGGCACTGAAAATATAAATCTCTGTTGCTAAACTACACAAGTGGGGGAAACAAGGCAAGAGAGCAACAACTAATATACACATATAGTCAGTCGGTGGCGCGGATCCCAAGTCAGATATAGTTTGTGTATGGCTGTTCCGTCCACATGCAAATCAGGAAAGGCAGACGCCTAAAAAGAGCTTTCGGTATAGCGAGATGCACATATAGCTGATGAAACTATCCAGACAAGGAGGGGGGCGGCATCTCAAGTAAGCAATCACTATCTACCGAGGTGAACTCGCTGGAGGAGGGGAAGGCGACGGCAAAGATGGAGCAATGTAATCATCCCATTCTTGGCCAACTAAGATTGGCTCTTGAATGAGCTCATCCTCCTCCGGCTGATCGTCTGCTTCACTTTAGATGTAGTCAACTTGTATTGTAATACAACACGGTACTGGTCTCTCTTCTTGAGAAGCAAGTGGTGGAGTAACCACTGGCGGTGGCGAAAGAACCTGAATACCCGGTCCTCTGGGTGTCAGCTGAACTGGAGTGCGAGAGTCCAGAAATCGTTTGTAATAATAATGGAGCATGTGCCTAAGGTCGGTGACCAGAGAGCTTGGCACCAGCATGGAATGTCTCCGTACATTCTGACGCTCCTGGTAAGCTTCATTTGGATAGTGTTCCTGGAAAGAATCTTATTGTTGCGCCCTAAGACGACCAGTGAAGGATTAATCACCTTCCATATACTCTGATGTGTCCTGCATATGCGTCTCCCCTTCCTCATCCGTGCCCTGGAATTTAACCCTGAGCTGTGATAGGCTGTAAACTGGAAAGAACAAACATTCCTCTCCCGATTCCTCCTTATCAAGAAGGTGAAAGAGATGGAAAGTGATATATTGGATAGAGATGTGAAACCTGGAGAATTCTGATTTAATTGGAGACTTCTAATGTCCTGTTTTTGTTCCGACGACGCCGTCAACAAAGGTAGACGTCCGAAAGTGACCGTCATCGATATCGACAGTCTTGAAGGGGATTTAAACACGGTCGTCGACGAAGTGCCCGTTGACAAGGCCATAGACGATGACATCGACGGTGTTCCCGTAGTCGTAGACGTGATCGTTGACTCAGTGGTCGTCAATGATGCCATCAACGAGGTGATCATAGTCACAGTATTTGTTTATGAGGTAGTTACTACCGCTGTCGTCGACACGGTCGTAGCTACAGCCGTCAATGGAGATTTGGCTCTAGTTCTCGACGACTGGTCTGTTGACGGAGTTTTTTTTTGTCGACGTAGCCAGTTTTAGAGATGTGACAGGCAGAGAAGCAGCAGAAGACTTTTTCAGGCCAGAGTCTTTGCTTCAGGGCTGATTTTTCGGCAGAGGATGAATTATCTGCCTTAATTTTCTTAGGATCAGCCTTTAATGAGGTAGAGCCCTCATTTTTACACTTCCTCTCAGCTGAGGATGGCCCAGGACTTCCTTCAACATCAGATCCAGAATCCAATCTAGATTTTTTCTTTTGGAGCCATAATAGCATTCTGGCTTCTCTGTCCTTCAGGGTTTTGGCCGAAAAGGTTCTGCACTATTTACATTCCTTGGCTGTATGTTTGAGATAAAGGCAATAGATACAGTGTTTGTGGGGTTCCTCAGAGAAAATTCTTGCCCTCCCACAAGATCTGCAGGGTCTAAAAAGCCTCTTCTTAGATCCCTCTGATATTTCAGAAGCAAAGAAGGTAGAAAAAACAGTACCTTGAGGTAAATTCCACCAGGGTCAAAGTTAACTCACTGACAAACTGAGCAGAGCTTAGGGAGACTCCCTTACACACGACGTACGGTTAGAAATCTGAGGTGTGGTGGCTCTGCTGGGGAGTGGAGGTCTAGGGCTTGTCTCTGATTGGTCCAAGTTTGGACCTACATACAGTTGCTGACGAATGTTAAAGTCGTCCTTTCTTTTTGGCAGTTTCTAATGTACTTTTATACTACTACTTGTCTTACTACTGTGAGACTCCCACCATGACAACGGGGAAGATGTGAATCTATGAAAGAGATAAATTCTGGAGACCCACAGTCTACAGGTAAGTAACTTGTTTTATCTCGAGGACATGAAGTCTCGCGATAGCATGACGTCCATTAATAGACCTGGCATGTCTATTGGAATAAAGAGGGCAACCACATTTGAAGCAAGTACTGACGAGTGTCATGTGCACAGAACCAAAGAGAAAAGGGAAGAAGAACATGCCTCAAAAACAGCAGTCATCGTTGTAGAATGGACCCAGTTAGCAATGAATCGAGCTGCAAAAGATTATATACTGCCAACAAATGCTCAGTACTGTGGAATCTAACTTACTCAGCAGCCTACATTAAAGTGAAAGATTTCCAAACAATACAAGGCTAAAAACGTAATAGAAGATAAAAAATAAACGCATCTTTTTGCATGGATGCACTGACCAAAAGACTAGAAGAAACCAAAGCCTCAGCAGCCACAAACACATTACATTATCGGCATTGCAGAAGAGACCCAATTGACTGAAATATCATTTTAAAGGATAGTTGAATTCCGAGATATTAAATTTAACAAGAATCAACAAATAAGAAACAGATGCATGATGATAAGCAAAGAAATAAACAGGGCCTAGGACAAGGAAAATAAAGACAACAAAAGAAATGAATTAACAAAATAGCAAAGTAAAAAACAAACCGAGGACAGGCACACTGGTGGGACCAAACATTGAACAGATGGACAGTGGCGACAGGCCTAACAAACCAAAAGGAGCACAAGTGAGCAATTCCAAACATACAAAAAAACAGTAGCCAAGGTAGCTCAACACCAGTCACTGCAAAGTGCTGCAACCTGTGAGGCACAACGCTGAGCTCCACCAGGCTGGCTCGGCCATTTATCCTTCATGAAGGATAAAGTAACTCCTACTGCGCTCAGCGAGGGTGGGGTCTATTACTAAGCTTACCACAGTGTTGAGAGACTATAAGCTTATGTAAAACACAAAAGATATGAAGATACACTTGGATGCAGGGGCACACCCAATTACTCGATGCACAAATACAAAAGCGGTAGATAAGGAATCTGGAGCACTGAGTCAAGACAAACTATGGAAAGCAACGAAGTCAAAAGAGGTCAAATGAAACGTCACAAGGCGCCCTGGCCATCAGGCGGGTCAGTCAGGACTGTAGACAGAAATGGGTGGTTCTGAACAGTGAAACAACATAACAGAAGTAAAATACATCAAAGAAACTACCATACGGAATATGCTACTTACCAGTATGCATCTGTTCTTGGCATGTAGGGCTGCTGACATTTATATCTATGCATAGATCACCGCCTAGTGTTGGGTCCGGATGATTGCACATTGTTGTCCTGGAAGAGTCTTCGAAGTATCACGAGATAGGTGGCTCCTCCCCAGGACTACAGTGCGCATGGGCATCCACTCCATGCACAGATTGTTTTTCTCCATTGTGGCAGAGATGGAGTATGATACAGTAAGTGATGACCATGCTTGAGAATAATTATGAATGTTACAGCTATGACAGGCACCGGGGAGGAGGGCGGGCGATATAAATGTCAGCAGCCCTACATGCCAAGAACAGATGCATACTGGTAAGTAGCATATTCCGTTCGAGGCATGTGGGCTGCTGAATTTATATCTATGCATAGAATAAATAGTAGTACCCTCCTTAGCGGCGGTTGCCTGTGCCAGCTGCAGCAGTCTGAAAAAGAGTTCTGAGAACAGCCTGACCTACAGCAGCTTGCTGTTTGGAGTGTACATCCACACAGTAGTGTTTGGTGAATGTGTGTATGGTGGTCCATGTGGCTGCTCTGCATATATCCTCTAGAGGAATGTTACCTAGGAAAGCCATGGATGCCCCTAACTTGCGTGTGGAATGCGCTCGTGGGGCAACTGTTAATGTGCGTTTAGCCTTTTGATAACAGATTTGGATGCACTTAACAATCCATCTGGCTATACCTGATTTTGAAATTGGGTTGCCTTTGTGCTGTGGAGAGAAGGCAACAAACAGTTGCTTAGTTTTTCTGAAATCTTTAGTTCTGTCTATGTAATACAGGAGAGCCCTTTTAACATCTAGTGTGTGTAGTGCTCTGTCTGCCACTGAATCAGGATTTGGGAAGAATACTGGCAGTTAAATAGTTTGGTTAATGTGGAATAGTGACACCACCTTAGGCATAAATTTAGGGTTGGTACGCAGCACCACCCTATTAGCATGAATCTGAATGAAATGCTCCTGAATAGTGAGGTCTAGCAGCTCACTAACCAGTCTTAGCGATGTGATTGCTACCAGAAAAGCCACTTTCCATGTTAGAAATTGTATCTCACAAGAGTGAAGAGGTTCAAATGGTGGACCCATGAGTCTGGTGAGAACTCTGTTTAGATTCCAGACAGGCGAAGGCGGGTGTCTTGGAGGAATTACCCTTTTGAGTCCCTCCAAAAAAGCTTTAATGGCAGGCACTTTGAAAAGGGAAAGGTGCTGTCTGTTTTGAAGATAAGCAGCAATTGCTGCTAAATGTATCCTGATGGAACTGTATGCCAGATTGCATCTGTATAGGTGCAATAAGTAACATATGATGTTTTGCGTTGATGCATCTAGCGGATTTATGTTATTATTGGAACAATAGATGACAAAACGCTTCCATTTTGCCGCATAGCACGCCCAGGTTGTAGGCCGCCTAGCCTCCTCGATGATGGTCATACAGTCAGGGGGCAGGTCCAGATAGCCAAACTCTATGACCTCAGGAGCCATATTGCAAGGCTCAACTGTTGCGGATCTGGGTGCTGAATGTCTCCATGGTTCTGAGTGAGGAGACTGGGTGTGAGCCGTAGTCGCTGGTGGGGCACCACTGAAAGTTCTAGGCACGTGGTGTACCATGCTTGCCTTGCCCACGTTGGAGCAACCAGGATGAGGGTCATGGAGTGCTGCCTCAGTTTGCGCGCTACCAGCGGTATGAGCAGTGCTGGAGGAAAAGCGTACGCAAATCTGCTCGACCAGTTCATCCATATCGCATTTCCCTGAGACTGCGGGTGTGGGAACCTGGCGGCGAAGGTGTGGCATTTTGCGTTTTCTTGAGTGGCGAATAAGTCTATTTCTGGATGACCCCACTGCTGGAAATACGGTTGTAGCACTGAGGGATGGATCTCCCACTCGTGCATTTGATGGCAGTGTCTGCTGAGCAGGTCCGCCATCTGGTTGTCCTTGCCCGGGAGGTGTTCCGCCATGAGGAACATGTTCCTTTGAATGGCCCACTTCCACATGCACTGCGCTAGGTGTGACAATTGTGGAGAGTGTGTCCCTCCCTGTTTCTGGATGTAATACATTGCAGACATGTTTTCTGTCCGGATCGGCACGACTTTGTTGCACAAATGCCACTTGAATGCCTTCATTGCCATGAAGATTGCCATCAGTTCTAGTAGGTTGATGTGCATCTTTCGCTGCTGTGTTGCCCATAGGCCCTGCACGGTGTACTTGTGGACATGCGCTCCCCAGCCCTGGAGAGATGCGTCCGCCGTCAGCACTATCTGTGGTACAGGCTCCTGGAACGGTCGTCCCCTGCAAAGGTTTTGTGTGTTCCACCAATGCAGAGAGTTGTATGCACGACCGGTCACCAACACTAGGTCTTTCAGCTGTCCATGAGCCTGGTTCCACTGTTGCGCCAAGCACTCCTGAAGCGGACGCATGTGCAGCCTCGCGTGTGGGACTATAAAGATACAGGAGGCCATCATGCCTATTAGTTGCATGAACACGTGCGCCGGGAGTGAGTGTTGGGGCTTGAATTTTCGAATGAGCACCTGCATGCTGTTGACTCTAGCTGAGTTCGGCTGTGCTGTTGCTGTCAGAGTGTTTATTTCCGCGCCTAAGTACTGTTGGACAGGTGCGGGTTGTAGATGGGATTTTTGGTAATTGAGGGAAAATCCTAGACTGTCTAGGAGGTGAATTGTGCGGGACATGTGGCTGGCACATTGCTGGGCCGACTTTGCTTGGACAAGCCAGTCGTCCAGATATGGATAGACATGGATGTGTTGTCTCCGAAGGTGTGCAGCTACTGTCGCTAAGCACTTGGTAAACATTCTGGGGGCAGTAGTGACCCCGAAAGGCAGGACTTTGAACTGGTAATGCTGGTTGTTGATGGTGAACCCGAGATATTTCCTGTGACTGGGGTGAACGGGAATGTGGAAATATGCATCCTTCAGATCTAGTGTTGCTAGGAAATCTCCCTGACTGAGCAATGGTAGAACTTTCTGCAAAGTGAGCATGTGAAAGTGTTCTGACAGGATGTATTCGTTCAGGGGTCGGAGGTCCAGAATGGGCCTGAGAGACCCGTCCTTTTTTGGAATTAAGAAATACAGTGAGCACACCCCCTGTACCTTGTTGTTCTAAAGGCACGAGTTCTATGGCCCCTTTTTGCAGCATGGATATGACTTCTTGCTGCAATAAGTGCATGTGCTCTGCGGACATAGGACGGTGCCTTGGCGGTATGTTGGGTGGAGCGGAGGTTAGTTCCAGACAATAACCGTGTTGTATAAGTTGTCTCACCCACCTGTCCGTGGTAATGCCTTCCCAGACTGGCATGAACTGCTGTAGTCTTCCCCCGACCGGTGTTATATGGTCTGGGGGCAGTGACAAGACGTCACTGTTTATTAGTGGCGGAGGACCTGGCATTGTTATTTCCTCGTCCTCTGCCCTTGGTACTGTTCCCACGGTATCCACCTCTATTGTTTTTGTTATAGGTGGTTTGTGTGCCTCCTTTGCTGTATTGGGTTTGTTGCGACGTTTGTCCTCTAGATGCTCCCCTGTTACCGGAGCGACGAAAGGAACCGCCCCTGAACTGCTGTGACTGCATAGCTCCCATGGATTTTGCAGTTTCTGTGTCTTTAATTTTCTCTAGGGTGGTGTCTACCTCAGGACCAAAGAGAAAGTCAGGGTTAACGGGCTGATTAAGCAGAGTTGTTTGGATATCTGACTTGAACCCAGAGATGCGGAGCCAGGCATGCCTCCTAAGCATTACACTAGTGTTAATGGCCCTAGCTGCAGTGTTAGCTGCATCCAACGCACATTTAATAGATGCGTTTGAGATTAACTTCCCCTCCTGTATGAGCATTTCCGCCCCCTCCTTATAAGCATCAGGCAGGTTTTGCAGTAGCTGCTCTAGCGTGTCGTAGTGAGCCCTATCATATCTTGCTAATAGGGCCTGTGTGTTTGAGATTCTCCAAATATCAGCCGCTTGAGCTGCCACACGTTTGCCAGAAGCTTCCAAGATCTTGGATTCTTTGTACGGAGGAGGAGCATCACCACTTGTTTGAGAGTTTGCTCTCTTTCGAGCATTAGCCACCACCAAGGAGTCCAAAGGGAGCTGTCCTTTGATATACGTAGGGTCCACAGGTGCAGGTCGGTACTTCCTCTCAATCCTGGGGTTTATTACCCTTGCCTTTGTTAGCTCTTTAAAAATGTCACTAGCGAGGAGGAGCTTGGCGGGCATCCGAGATGGCCGCGTGAGCACAGCGCTCCCCGGACCCCCGCCACTCCCGGCATGATATCCTGAACTTATCCTGACTTTTTACGAGGATTTGTATAGAGGACACTGGGCTGATTGCCCTGGACTTTTTGGAATTCGATTTGGACCCGGGGTTCCGGAGTTACGTCTGTTCGAACTTTCGGGCTCCACTCTCGAGGTACGCCCGGGACTGGGTGAGGCTCAGTGGCCGTCTTGAAGTTGAACAACAACGGCAGGGGGATTCGACCTGTGGGTCCCCCTCTTAAGTTTCGGTTTCGTTTCTGCCTCAGACTGAGACATCTGGCAGAGGAGCCTGGCCTGGGCTGCAGTCGGGGCACGGAACGGCTGTCGGGCCTTTGGCTAGCTTATTCTCCTATCTGTTGGCCCTTCTACTAGTGGTGCCCTAGCTGCGGTTCTTTGGTCCCGAGGCCCTACTTTCCTGTGGCTACTCCATCCAGCCTGGTTAATTACATGGTGACGCAGTTCTGATATGGCGGGCAGAGGGGACCGAGAGACTCGGAAGACCAAGACGCCCCTGCGTGGGGGCCCGGTCCAGTCTAACGTGATGGACCGCTACACCCATTCCAAGGGGTCCCCCGGAGCCGCCCTGCCCGGAGCCAGTAATGCTGATCTCACTGTGGACGCGTCAACGGAGCCTTCTTTGCAGGACATCATGGGCGCCATTTCTGCTATGAAGGAGTCGATAGGCCAACAATATGAAGCTTTGGCCCACAAAATCGACACCGTGGCCATCGAGGTCAACTTGATTCGTGCTGACCTGTCGAAAACCAATGAGAAGGTGAAGTCACTGGATCTTAAGTCATCCAGTCTCACGGAGGACGTTTCGGAGATACAGACGGAGGTCGGCAACCTTCGCAGGGTGAACGACTTCATGACCCGGCGCTTGGAGGACTTTGAGAACAGGGCACGTCGCTGTAATGTACGAGTGGTCGGAGTTCCGGAGAATCCAGAACCTCACTCTGTTGATCTCCTTGTTGAGGATTTGATCCAGAACCACCTCTCTCCGTCTGGTCTGACGAAGTTTTTCGCTGTGGAACGTGCCCATCGTGTTCCGGGGGGCAAGGGTAAACCAGGTGCCCCGCCGAGGCCTATTGTTGCGAAACTCTTCCATTATAGGGATCGGGACGCTATCCTGCAAGCATCGCGTGTGAAGGGCCCGGTGGCCTTTGAGAACGCCACGGTGAACTTCTATCCGGACTTCTCAACAGGTCCAGAGACAGCGTATGGGCTTCCGTGATGTTAAGAAACGTCTCCGAGACATGGGGCTTCGCTACGCCATGCTTTTTCCGACCAGGCTGCGCGTTGAGTACAACGACAGAACCTTCTTCTTTGATCGGCCTGATTCTGTAAATGACTGGATGGACTCTCTGCCTGATCGATCTCCTGAGACTGAGTCCGCCGCCCACCCGGGTGGTGCTGAGGGTGGTGTGGAGAGCTGAACAATCCGCCTACGCCTGGGCCCTCGACTAGAGTAAACTCTTCAGGGATTTGATGCCTCAGTGCCTCTGCTGTTTGTGTATTCTCCTCATTATCTGTCTTACTCTGGGTGGCGGGTGGGCCGGAGCCTTTCCTCCTCCGGGGTTCTTTTTGTAGAATGGGGGTTCCTGGGCGACAGGCACACTGCATGTTGGGGTGGCTATTTAGCATTTTGCAGGGGTGCAGGGTGTTTTCTTGATTGTTGGGGGGTGGGTGGTTGGGATGTTCGATGTTTTTGTGTTATGTTTTCAAGGCGAATCAATCTGGCTTCTGCTCCTTTTTATGTCATGCTCATTGCGGGGGGGTTTCGGGGTTGCTGTGTGGGATGGGGGGTAGCGGGTTGAGGCTTGTTTCGTGGAATGTTAATGGTCTGGGAGATCGCATTAAGCGGAGTGTGGTGTTAAAATGTCTATGCCGTTTATCTCCCGATATTGTTTTCTTGCAGGAAACTCATTTGGTGGGCAATACTTGTCGTGCGATGAATAGGTGGGGGTATCGCCTTGCTGCACATTCGGGGTTTACCACGGGTTCCAGGGGGGTGGGTATCCTTGTTCGGGCTTCCCTCCCCCTAGCTATTGATGATGTGATCCTTGATGATCGGGGGCGTTATGCTGTCCTCGTGGGTCGCTATGAAGGTCGTACCCTCTCCTTGTTTACTGTTTATGTGCCCCCCGGCCTACAGACTTCTACCTTTGCCGATTTGGGCCGTGTGTTGTTGGACCTTCCTGATAGTACTCTTTTTCTTGCAGGCGATTTTAATTCTGTGATCTCCGGTCTGCAAGATCGCTACCCCCCTAGGGATACTCCTTTAGCCCAACAGTGGTTAGGTGGGTTTTTGGATACGTTTGGTTTGGCGGATTGCTGGAGGCTCCTGCATCCTACCCAGCTTCAATACACTTTCCATTCGGGGGCCCACGGGAGTCTGTCTAGACTGGATTATTTCCTGATGCCCGCGGCGCAGACGCCGGCGGTGCGTGAGATCAGACACCTCCCCCGGGGCATCTCCGATCATTCTCCGCTCTGGCTTTGTTTTGAGTTGGGGGTGGAGGCGGTGGGCCGAGTGGCTCCAATTAACCCCTGGTATATTGCCTCCCCTGAGACCCGGAACCTTTTGACTAAGTCTTTAGATGCCTACTTTTTGGACAACGAGGGGTCGGTTTCCTCGGCGGTATCCCTGTGGGAGGCCTTTAAAACAGTGATTCGTGGGCAGGCCCTTTCTCTCATTGCTGAATCCAAGAAGGCTAGGAATCGGGAGGTGGTGGACCTTGAGATAGAGATTGCTGAGAGGGAGGCCGACTTAGAGACTGAGATCACCCCTGATAAACTCCACGCCCTGGGTCTGAAACAATTGGCTTATAAATCCTTGGTCACGGATGCGGCTAGACTGATGTTCCGGGAACAGCAGGGTCGTCTGTATGATGTGGGGGACAAAGCGGGTAAATTGTTGGCATGGTTGGATAAGAAAGAGAGAGCGAATTGTGTGGTGCCTGTGATTCAGTCGTCGAATGGTGTCGGAGTGACAGACCCGGTTGGAATAGTTGAATGTTTTGCTGAGTATTTTCGTGTGGTGTATACCCCTGTGTCTGGACGAGATGTGGCTGACTCTCGCCTTTTGTTGCGCGATATAGCTTTGCCCAGTGTTTCCGATCTGGACCGTGTCTCGTTGGAGTCCCCTTTTACTACGGATGAAATAGCGACTGCCATTCGTTCGCTCCGTTCGGGCAAGGCATTGGGCCCGAATGGGTTGCCAATTGAGCTGTACAAGCTACGCCCTGACAAGGTAGCGCCCTATCTTCGTGCCATGTTTTTGGAGTCCCGGGAACGGGGTATTCTCCCGTATGACCAGCGTCTTGCCACGATAGTCGTTATTCCCAAGGACGGGAAACCGCGGGACCTCTGTTCGTCTTATAGGCCCATTTCCCTGTTAAATGTTGAGCCTAAGGTCCTGGCTAAGCTCCTGGCAACCCGCCTGCTGACGGTCATTAGCGACCTGGTTCATCCGGATCAGTCCGGATTGATCCCGCATCGCAACACGGCTCTTAACCTACGTCGTCTTCACGGCGCTGTTGCGAGGGCGGGGCTTCTGACGGAGCCGGCCATTTTGGCCTCGTTAGACGCCTCGATGGCTTTTGACACAGTTGAGTGGCCCTATCTTTGGGCAGCTCTCGAAAAATTTGGTTTTGGACCTGAATTTATTGGATGGGTGAAGTTGTTGTATGTGGAACCCTTAGCGCAAGTGGTGGTGAATGGTAGAGTTTCTGTCCCCTTTAGCCTTGGTAGAGGGACCCGTCAGGGTTGCCCCCTGTCTCCATTGCTTTTCGCGCTGGCCTTGGAACCGTTAGCTGCGTGGCTTCGATGGGAACCCTCCCTCAAAGGGATCCGTTGGTCACCGGACTTTGAAGACCGCGTCTCTCTTTACGCGGACGACATTCTTCTTTATTTGACATCCCCGCGTAAATCTTTGAACGTCTTATTTGATGTTCTTACTTCGTTCGGTGCTAACTCGGGCCTTGTTATTAATTGGGCTAAGTCCTGTGTGTATGTTCTTTCGGGTGTTTTGCCCTCTTTGCCGGCCAGATTCCCTATCCAGGTGGTCCAGTCTGGCTTCAAATATTTAGGGATTTTTATTACCCGGGATTCCTCCCTCCGGTTGGAGCGTAATCTCCTCCCCCCGCTTCTTAGATTGCGACTGGATGTGGCCCGTTGGCGTAAGCTGCCCCTGTCTCCTCTGGGTAGGGCTGCTCTCTTTAAAATGATGTCTTTGCCGCGGTTCCTCTACGCCCTTCAGAATTCTTTCGACGATGTTCCTGCTACTTATTTCAGGGAAATCGAGAGTCTGCAGAGACAATTGATTTGGGATGGGCGTCCACGTATAGCCCTTGCGAAACTTACTATACCTTGGTACGACGGGGGCATGGCACTCCCCGACATCAAGAGGTACTACTGGGCAGCCCAGCTATCGGCCATTAACCATGCGATGTACTCGCCAGGTCGCGATCCGGCGTTTGAGATGGATAAGCTCCAGTTGCCGGGAGGGGACTTTAATAGAGCGCTATACTCCAGATCGGCTGGGCGCCATCTTGTGGGCCCGACCAGGGTAGCGGTCAACGTGTGGCGCGCAGCGAATGTGAGTTTGGGATGGGAGAATCGGCTGACGCTGGCGACTCCGCTTTATGCTTCTGAACGTTTGGGATGTCTCTGGTCTTCTAAGGGCTTTGACCGCTGGGATGTGATCGGGATTTGTAAAGTGGGTGACGTTTGTGTGAATGGTCGCGTGAAATCATTCCAGGCCCTTAAGGCGGAATACGACTTGAGTGATAGAGAGTTTTTCCGGTATCTGCAAGTCCGACATGCCTTGGCCTCGGTTCTGACTCCTGATGTGGCCCTGCCCGAGTCTTCCCCCCTTGAAGATCGTATACTAGATGGACACTTGCCCGACAGCACCATCTCTCTCATCTACAAGAAGCTGATTCATAATCGCGCTGATTTGTTGGTCCGACTCCGAGAAATGTGGGTAGGTGATGGCTTGGAACTAGATGACGAGGACTGGCAGTCGGCACTCTCCTCCCCGAAGGAGGTCGCCATTCCCGCCCGTCTTCGTTTGGTGCAACTTAAGATCCTCCACCGGGTGTATGTGACTGGTCCGCGTCTGGTCGTGATGGGTTTTTCCCCGGATGGATTGTGTAGGCGTGGCTGTGGGATGAGCGCTACCTTTATGCACATACTTTGGGAGTGTCCTGTGGTGGCAGCTTATTGGGTGGATGTGCTTGCGTTGATGACTGAGGTGACTGGTGTTGACCTGCGGCCTGAGGCCCGTCGATGTCTGCTGAATGTGTGGGAACCCTCCGATTACTCTGTGGCCCAGACTAGATGGGCGACCCTGGGTTACATAGTCGCGAAGCGTGACATTGCGCAACTCTGGGGCGCATCCCGACCTCCTGATGTTTCAGTGTGGGAGGACAACATGGACTGGTCCATGTTCCGTGAGAAGACAGTCTACATGGCTAGGGGCAGGCCGGGGGCGTGGACGAAAATTTGGGGTCAATGGAATGCATACCGTGGAGAAATTTGTACCCCTCCCTTGGTTGCCACCTCCGATGTTACCCTGTCTCCTTAGGCTGACGTTCCCGAAATTTTTCGCTCTGTTCTAGGATTTTCCTGTCCTCCCTGCTTCCCCCCCCCTCACGGCCTTCCCGACTCTCATTGATGTATTTTTGTTCTCCTGTTTCGTGACCTCCCCCTCTGCTATTTGGGCTGACTTGATTATTGCACTCGCCTTATGTTTGTGTTGAGTATTTTCATGTTTTATATAGAAAATTGTTGTATCCTGTTCTAAGTCTATAGCAATTTCGTTCTACGATTTGGCCTGACCTAGGAAATGATTGTTTATTTCATGTGTCGTACTATGCGACTTAGCGGCCAGCCCGTGTGGTTGTGGGCCCATCTATGTAATTTTACGTGATTGCTCAATAAAAGTTTTTAACCAAAAAAAAAAAAAAAATGTCACTAGCATGTTTGAGCACACCCTTGAGCATAGGCAAAGTTTTTACCGATCTTTCTGAGGTAGAGAAGGTGTCAAACAGAAAGTCTTCCTCCACGTGGTCAGTGTGCATGTCCACATCATGGTTAAGGGCTGCCCTTTCAATCAAAGCGTTAAACGCAGCAGTATCCTCAGTAGGCGATGTCTTGACCGCATAGGACTGAGTGTCAGGGGTGGTGTGTGGCTCATCAGGGTCAACAGGGTCAGTCCATGGTTGGGACTCATCCTGGCTTGTGTCAATGGGATAATTAAACTGGTCCTCATTGTACCCTTCCTCCACTTCCTCATTGGCAGGTGTGGGGGAATAGGCATATTCTTGTCCATAGGATGGTATGGGTTGAAAAAGAGTAGGGGAGGTGGCAGAGTCCCGCTTTCTTTTGAGTGGTATCTTGTAGGACTCCATAGGAGTTTCCGGAATGATTTTCCTTTTATAAATAGTGAGTCGCCCTGTTTCGGAGTCGATAAACAGTTTCGACTGGTTATCATAGGACGGTGGCTGGAACAGAACGTCCTCCTGCATGGGCTGAGCACTTGCGGCTACCGATGACGACTTCGATGCGTCGGTGCCCTTTGGGAGCTGGACCATCTTAGGTCGTGCCGTTGGGGGCAGGCCGTATTTTATTGGCGCCGTAAGCGTCGGCGACGGACTGACCTGCTTGGAGGTAGGCGTCGACTTTGACCCGACCGACTTCGACTGTTCAGTCTGTTGCTCGTGGCCTTGCGTCGACTCGAGCTGTTGTTGCACAGCAGGTACGCCCTTTTGCTTCGACTTGCTCTGTTCTTGTGTGCCGAGTTTTGTCTTCGACTCGAATGCCTTCACCAGTAGTGGCTTCCGAGGCTTCGGATCGAGGCTCTTTCGGGTCTCGCGTCCCTTGGAAGAGTCGCCATCTTTGGACCCCGAAATCGACGTTGACGTGAGCCTGACGTGCTTAACAGTAGACACAGGCTTCGGCGCCCCGATCTTCGGCTCGACACCCCCTTGCGACCCCAAGGGGTTGAGCACACGTTTTGACTTGGTGTGTTCCGAAGTCGTCGAGCCGATGACCGCCTTCACCAGTTTCGATTTAGTGTCTTTAGGTTTTGGTTTCGATTTTTCCACTGATTGTGGCCGATCGACCGATGGCTCTTTGGAAATGTTCTTAGCCTGGCCCGGAAGCGGGGCTATAGAACGTAGATGAAGATCTTGGCTAAGGCCTTCCGGCGATGCCTCGACCTGAGCCGTGGAAGTGTGTGTACCGGGCCCCGCTACTGCGGTTGGGCCCTGCTCATCGGTTGAGTCGTCATCGACGGCTCCGATGGGTTGTGCGACGTCTCCTACCTCGACGATGTCTTCATCAAGGACGTAGAATTCTTCTTTGTCCTCATCGTAGTTGGATTCTCGCTCTGATGTGGGATCCGACTGTCGATCAGGATCCTCCTCTTCTACACGTTCTTCGTCGTCGGCTCCGAAAATGTTTTCTGGATCGGGCGCCAACTGTCGTGCAGCTGTCGAAGGCGAAGAGTTTTCTCTGATCTAAATCGAGAACAGGCCATGCAGCTGGCCTCGTCGTGGTCCGGTGAGAGACATTTATTGCACACCGGGTGCACATCGATGTGAGGGTATTTTGAATTGCAAACGGGGCATAGTTTGAACGGGCTCCATTCCATCGTCGATGGGGCCTTTGGTGTCGAAAGGCAAACGGCCGTCGACGTCCGTCTCGAAGAACTGGAACAAATATCAGGCACCGAACGAAAGACAATACCGACGCCCCGAAGGCCTTTTGGCCTTGAGAAAGTTTCTATATATAATCCGAACGTGAGTTAAGAAAGTACATCCGAACCCAATGGCGGAAAAAAACAATCTGAGCATGCAGTGGATGCCCATGCGCACTGTAGTCCAGGGGAGGAGCCACCTATCTTGTGATACTTCGAAGACTCTTCCAGGACAACAATGTGCAATCATCCGGACCCAACACTAGGCGGCGATCTATGCATAGATATAAATTCAGCAGCCCACATGCCTCGAACATATAAATATTACAAAGGGACACCACTAAGAAACCAAAAGCAAACACCATCATATCTGAAGCGCGAGGTGGCGAGACACTCACAAAATTCAAATCCTGACTTAGAGGGGCCACCCCCAGTTCAACAGAATCACAAAGAAGCCAGAGGTCAAGGTGGAAAAACTAGATGCAGTTGCTGGATGAATTTCACGAAACAGCGAATCAGTTAATAAATGCAGTCCTGCCAAGTATCAAACATGATGCGGGATACTAACGCATTTCAGTGAGGTGGTCTGCATCACCGCACTGAAATGCGAAGTCACGCATATAAGCCCTGTGCCTGTAAAGTGTTATCGTCGGAGCGGTGGCTATAAGTTATTATATCAGCACTAGCGTCGGCGGCACAGACAGGCACCCCGCACTGCTCAGCAGACTTCTTGGGGGCTGGGCTCTGAGCTGTTTGCTTGCTGCAAAGTATCCACTGTATTTAATCACCGCGCAGCTTGCAGTACGGCATACTTTCACTTTCACCAGTCAGGGGTGGAGACTGCCTTCCTGGCGCAAACGGGCAGTAGCTGAATTCGGAAATGGGTACCTGCTGTTGATTAGCTCTACTGCCGGCGCGGTAATGCATTCTAAGGTCTGCAGCGACATGAGCGACCGAACTAGCCGGGCCCACCACAGCCCAGGCTGGACTGGAGGCGGAGGAGTCACTCAGAACACCCAGACTGACTGTGGCGGCCGGAGTGGTTCATTTGCAGGCCGGAGCACCCGGACAGGCCTGACTGTGAATTTGAGCTGATGGCTGGCCAGGCCTGAGCCAGCCTGATGCGGTCCGTCGGCCCAGGCCGGTCAACACAGAGAGAGGGGAGCAGGCAACTGATGTCGCATGAACTCACTAAATACAGCTGCTCTTGAGCTGTCTGAAGCTAAATTCATTTCAAGTAAGGGTGTGCCTAGCTCTGGAGTTAGTGAGGGGCATGGAATACGACGTTATTGATAATAAACTTGCAAAACTGTGCTCAACTTGCCTACCAACCTTCCACAAAGTTACACGCACACAGGAGTCACAACTATACTTGCGCCCACATACAGACTTGCATATAGCGCGGCCAGTCAGTGGCACGCAAACACAACATTCACGGCACAACAACACTCTTCTCAGGCCGGCGGGCTGATGTAACAATTTCGCTACGCTGGCCTAAACGTTCACTTGACACTGTTCAAACTAATGCCACTACAAATGATCTATCATTGACCTTAAGCACAGCACCACCGTTGAATAGTTTTCTCTTGAAACTGGCGAATGCACGTATTCTTAAAGAAACTCTCAAATTTCGTTTTCCATGTTAATCATTACCATTTCAAAATACTTAACATGGTTCAGTTTAGCAGTGGGGATGGATCAGATGATGCTTTCATGACAGTGGCACAGGGATTCGAGGGTTTTTTTGGTGGCTGAGATTACCATGCATTGTCATTGATAACCTGTTTCGACTTAACAAACCATTTGTTTTAACTGTAATGTGTACTAGACATAACATACAACTTTATTAAACTATAGTCATCGTCGCAAAACATGTATTTTATTGGTATTACTATTCCAAATGTACCTGCCCTTTGACCCTGTTAGCAAAAAGTAGGTCAGTGATCTTGTGTAGGCACTTTAGAAGCATTGGGCACTTTTGAGGCAGTTTTCGTACCACAACATGGGCTAATGTGTGAAAACCATCTTACTACATGGGCATGACTGTTGATTTCTATTCAGTTCTTGAGTCACTAACATGCATCACTAAAAGTGCCACACATAAGACATGTCTATGTCACATGCAGGGTCGGACTGGGAACCAAAACAGGCCCTGGCAAAGTGCTTGGCCACCCCCCCAGCCCCTCCCCGGGGGGTTGTGGGTGCTACCGAGCTCTTTGCCAGGCCGGTTATCGGCCGTTTTTGTTACAGGGACGATTTTGCAGCTATGCTGCAAAAACGGCCCTGTAACAAAAACGGCCCCCAGGTGCCCCAAACCGGCCCCCCACCCATCCGACGCACCGGGGAATTGCCCGGTGCCCGCTACGGCCAGTCCGGCCCTGGTCACATGTAAGAAGACTGAATATATGGCTATGACACACATAAGCAGTCTTAAACTTTGACAGCTATGTATTAGGTTACTGCACTTACTCCAGTTAGTTTACACAAGAGGAATGTTATTCTTCCAAAATGTCTGGGGTAAACTTTTTTCTCAGTACTGGTTGGCTCAGTGGTGAACAGTGGCAACTGTATTATAGTGCTATGAGGTCCCAGCCTGCTACCGAAAGCACTGTGATATGCTATAAACTTTGCTTTTTCGGCTAGTGTACGCTCATGAATGATCAGATCAACGAGAACATATTCTGAGCAGCTGCAGTGCCTGCCTGCCCTCCGCTGCTGAGAACTGCAGTCACAAAGTTCATCTCCGGTTATTGTGCTTCCATTTCTGGTGCTTTGGCGAAGTTTTAAGGTCTTTTTAGAATTTCTCTTTGCTCAAATGGCTGTCATTTCTGATATTTATATGTGTCCCTTGTCTTCATTGCTTGATTTTGTTTGCAAGAAAGGGTCCCTCATAGTCATTGAAATGTCACTCATAATTACACAGAAATTATGAAAATGTCACACACAGCAATCTGAAACCTTGGCAGCTATGTCAATGCCGCAGCTTCTGATTTATTTAGTGTGTCATGTCGTCCGGACCTTAATGAGAAAATGTTCTACAAAAAAGAGTAAGACATACAACAAACTCAAAGCAGCAGTGTGCGCACTGTAACCCTAAAATCAATTATGTGGGACGTCAAGGCCACATATTCAAGGTAGCGTGCCAAGAGTGGGTGTATCCTTAACACGGGAAGAAAACACGACTGCGCTTTCCACACCTTCACAGCCGGATACGCCATTCCACAGAAAATCATTAACGGTTGCCTGTCATCAACTACACACAACACGTGCTCCTTAAAAAATTACTCAATAAAAGAAATCCTCCAGAGGGCCAGTGCCAGCTAGTAGGACAAGGACAAAGCATCATGGCTCAATTCAAGAGATGAGAATAAGAAAGAAGGTACACAAACGCGGAAGAGTAAACCAAGGCAGAGTCTTGGTATCTAAAGACCAGGCTAGTACAATCACCCAACACCAAGTCACTATTTGTCACATGAATAATCTAGCCTAACAGACCTCTGAGGACCTGTCAAGCAGCAAGTGACATGGATAATAGTCGACGTAGGAGGAGAGAGGAAGAAGCAATCCACAGAAGATCACTCCCTGGGCATCAATATACAAATACACCTGAGAAAGACAACTGAGCAGAAAGAACTGAGAGGCATCTATCAACAGCATGTGAGAGTAATGCACGCAAGCAGAAGAGATAAAGCAAGAACACACATCGACAACAGTCATTAGACCGTGAAGAGAAGAACATGAACCTGTCAAGCCCAGGCGAAATCTACCACCGTCAAGTACCCCACCGAATGGGGAAACTAACGAGTGGAGCAAAGGTGTACCAGCCAGAAAACCACCTAAAGACTCATGGAACACTTCATAATGGTCTGCTAAACGGACTGGCAAAATCCGACGCAAAGTAGGTCATCAGAGTCCAGAGGATCAATGCAAACAGCAATCACATTAAGTACAAAAAAAATCACTATAAAAAACCCACCAAGGTTAAGAAAATACTGCAGCAGACAATAACCGGTAAAAGACATCAGAAGACGCAGAAAACCTCTTCCATTCTGAGAACATCACATCATATTGGGATTACTCAACACAATAACCAGCTACAGGCCACATCAGGTGACCAACCCCAGCAACAGAAGCAGCTCAAATGACTGAACAGTGTGACTGAACAGAGAGTTGGCAGATCAAGCGTCTGAAAAGAGAACTAAAGGTTTTTTCTTCAGGTGGGTGAAGATGCTGCGTCATCCCTCTTAAAGAAAGGGCAAGATGTCATGTTAAGGATAAGTTGTTTTTTGTCTAAGGACAGAGAAGAGGTCAAGACTTAGGGAAACTTGTATCTTACAGGACAGAGTCATCTCTGGTCAACCAGCTCCAACAGTAGTATGAAACACCAGGCAAAAGCGCTGACTATATGGAGACAAAAATACATTTACATGATAGTACAAAATGGACTGCAAACCTGCAACTGAAATGGTGAACGTTAGGGTCCTTAGGTGGCTAAAGGCTTACACCTGGGTACCTTTTAAGGTTTAAGAGTGAAACCCACTGAAATTCTGGATTCCTAAAAATATAATAAATACAGAACAAGTGTAAAGTCTATTAACCTGTATTTACTCTTTTTGAGAGAGTGCTCATATGAATAATGATCAAACAATGGTAACCTTCCGCTTACCATAACCTAGGACCGATGTGCTACCTCCACATACAATATTGGCACCAGTTTGTCCTCAAAGTAAGCTTTTGGCACCCATAACATTTCAAAACATGATTGTGTCCATCACCTGTTTGGCACCCAAAACCCTTCTTTGAACTTTCTTGGCATGCATATATCCTGCACTTAAATGCCCACCACCCAAGTACCATGCTTGCTATCCATGTCCTGTCTGGGCATTAAGTATGTGATATAATATAGAGATTTATCTGTGATGTTCTAAGTAAGGTAAAGAACACATGAATTATTCATGGTGTTACGATTCTGCGAGAACCTTAGTTTTATTTTATTGTTTAGTTTTGACTTAGGGACCATAACTCTCATCTAAGGGATTTCACCGAATTGTATTTCTATGACAGGCTTTAGGTGGGCTTATGCACTTAAAAAGGACACAGTTGTCAAAATGTTTTTTTTTGTGAAGCAGCAAGACAGAAATACGCATGGAAAAAAGTGATCACTAAGATAGCGAAGTCCAATTCCAATTCTGGAAGGCTGGATCAGCTTGTGTTTGTATGCGGACACTATCAGGGAGGTGCTCCATGGAAATGAAGTAAACATCCACTGAGCCAGAACTCTGTTAGTGGTCACACACATTTGCAATGTCCTTTCCACACTCCTAAACTTCTCCTTAAATGAGCCAGGCTTAAGTTGCACAATGAGTGTGGGAAGGTGCGTGGAACACCCACATGTTTATAGGGGTTGTGAGTAAAGACTAAAAGAAAGAATTTAGTGAAATTTCACATATCCTCAAACAACTTGCATGTGCATTGTTTGGAACGCAGCTCAACCAACATGTACACGTCATGATTGATATTATTATTATATGATTCACTAGGGGTAATACATATTCTTACACTGTTGCAAATCGAAGAGCATGGGGAAAACTCCCCATGGATTATACCCTGGGTCACATACTTGATTCAACGTCATCCTCAATCTGTTCAAATAGAAACTGGAATCCCTCGGACTTTGCCCTTCAATGGTGCAAATTTATATTTGAGGCAAATCTCATGTTGATAGTTCAACAAACATAGGGCCAGATGTAGGAGCCTAAATACCGGCCGGCAACGGCCGATTTCGGCCGCTACCGACCGGTATTTAAGAATTGGCATGTAGGTGCATTTATTTTACCGAATCGGTAATTTTACCGAATCTGTAAATTTACAGATTCTGTAAAATACCGAATCGGTAATTTTACCGATTCGGTAAATCCAAATGTAGGTGGGACTTTTCTGAGTCCCAAAGGCCTTACCGATTCGGTATTTTACCACCCAATTCAATTGGGTGGTAAAATACCGAATCCAGGTGTGCATGCACAAGTGTGCATGCACACCTATGCCATGTGACAGACAGACATGCCCATAGGGCATGTCTGTGTGCCACATGGCACACATGCCTGTATTCGGGGTGCTAGAGGGTGTCAAAGTGACACCCCCTGCACCCTTGCAAAAATCGGTATTTATAATACCCATTGATTCCTATGGGCTTCAAGGCCCATAGGAATCAATGGGCATTACTGAATCGGTATTTACCGATTCGGTAAATACCTTTTTTTACAGATTCGGTAATTCAATTACCGAATTTACTTAAATCTCCCCCCTTCTATTTTACCGATTCATAAATACCGAATCAGTAAAATTCGGTATTTATGAATCGGTAAAATAGAATTACCTACATCTGGCCCATAGTTCCTTGCAAAAACCCTTAATAAATCTGTTAATTACCATTACCCGAACCTGCTCTCCACCCCAGGCAATAACTCCTGCTTGTGAGTGTATGGATTTAATTGTATTAGATAGGTTTGTTCCATACTAATCCTGGGACTACCTTTTCGGTCACATACAGCCTGTCATCACCCACACTCTGTCTCTAATATACCTTTGCCCTGAAGTACTGAGTACTGTGTCCAGAGGCATCAGACACAATACCTGGCACACCTAATGTGCAGACCTTATGCGAAAATTTGTTATAGACATATTTTCTAATTATCACTGGGGAAGAAACCAAATCTGCCATTACAGACATTTCTTCACCCAAGAGTCTTATCACACACAAGCGGTTCACTTACATATCCTTACTTTCTTTTTGCACTAACACCATCAGGTGCATTTCAGTTTCGTTATCACCCTTCTCCTTTCTTCCATAAACTAGGTTTCTTTTAAATGCATTGGGCTGCAAAATGTCCTCTGTTGCCATATTTGACCACAGTGGTTTGAAGATAACAGCCTATAGGTGCATGTGACACACACCACAACATTGTGTGAAAAATACGCACAAACACAACTGAAATCTATCCCATAGCATTCGAGAGATAGTCACATAAAATGCACATGAACATAATCACACATTGCGTTACAGCTGCGCACCGTGGATGCAAAAGTACAACAAAAACAGGAAAACCTCGCAGGAGCTAATAGACGTTCAAGGGAGATGAAATCCCACAAGTCTTCCTCAACACTGTACATACAAAAGGAGAACTCTAATTACAAAAATAAATAGCTCAATTATTTGCCCAGCGAAACAGATACACGGCAATAGTTCAGACTAGGGTCGGGGTTCAACAAGCCAAATCCCACCCACAAGGAAATGACGGATCACATCCCTGATTCCACAACCCTGGAAAACATGACCACTATGGTAACACAGAACACAAGAAAGCTAAGGCGATGCATTAAGATTTGTGATGACCTTAAAAACAAAATAAGTGTCTGATGTGGATGGTTAATCAGACTCGAGAAAGAATAGACTTGGCTGCCTGATTTCATGCCATTCCCAGGACCTATTACAGGAGAAACATACTTTACAGATATTGTCAAACCCTGTAGAAAATAAACCCAGCGGGAAATGGGAATCGGATAGCATAACCAAACTCAAGGTACAATGGAGTCGATGTGGCACTAGAATGAAGACTATATTTACCATTGCATTACAAAACGATATATGTGCTTGGATAGAACATGCATTCGAAATACAAAACTTCGGGGCATAGTATTAGGCCCTGATTACAAGTGGTCTGGATGGTTCCAAGATCCTCACAACCCCGTGTGTGCAAATACGGCTATTTTTTCTGCATCCAGTAATTACTGGGTAAAGTCTTTGCCCTTCCTATTTTCACCAGCTACATATTGGGAATTCCAACTTGCTAATATTTACCCGGTGAAATGCAACTCATGCCCCATTTTGAAGAATTTAACCTAGGAGAGAACTATGGCGCCTGTAAATTCTGAACCCCGGGGTATCGGATTTGAACAGGTGTTTGAAAAGTAGCTGGGTGGCTGAAAGAGTTTGTGCCACCCCAGTCTTGGCTGCTGTACTAAGGAGTATGACGCTGCATAGTCCTCAAGACTCCAAGCCTTGTTTGTTATGTGGGAGAGGAATCTAGGCAGTGTCAGACTGACCTACATGGCAATAATCACTCATACAGTGTGTCTATAAAAGTTCAAAACTTCCCCAATTTGGTGGTCAAAGAGTGGTGGTTTAACGGATTCGATGATCCGGCATATGTAGTGGAGGGTTCGGCAATGAGTCGTCAGAACCTTCCACATCTCCTTTATTTTGGGGTCATGCCAAGAACTCTTCCGGCTTCCACAGGGGTGGTGCTGGAGGTCTGTACTGCGGCTAAAAAGTCCATAGGTTGGGCTGGCAGGCTGACGTTGGAGACCCCGCTGTGGTAGGGCACTAGGCTCTCAAACATTGCGGCCTAAAGCTGTTTTTCCATTTGGGACGTAATAGGAATCTCTACACTGTTGGATGTGCCTCGTAATTGGTAGCTGAAGTCTTTCCAGGATCTGCTTGTAGAATACCATATACAACGCACACAGTTATTTTGCTACCTCCAGCTGTGCCACACACTCCTCCCATATATACAGTCGGAGGAATCCATCTCCGAATTCTCCCCCTTGGAGGCAACACTTCTGCTTATGGACATGAAGGCGCACAACTGTCTGAGATTTATAAAATACTTGTGTGCAACTTGCCAGACTCAATGAAGGTGGTGACGAAGGCTTGGGAGGGAGACCTGGGTCCATTAGATGATGATTGGGCTGGCCCATCCCCAGCGAACCCAAACTCATTCTTAATCATATCACTGGCAACTTAGGGGGGGAATCGGTATCAGAGAGCCTTACTTGGACAGGGATTAACGGCTGTCAAGAGAGACATTGCAAGAGCCTGGAAGGATACTACGGCTCCCCCTGTGGAGGCATGGGCTAAGGGCATGGATTACTGCATGGGGTTGGAGCACCTGATTTACCTAGCTAGGGGGTGTCCCCTGAAGCATTGTTCAGCATGAAAAGAATGGGCCAAGTTTAGGGGTGTTCAGCTCGAGCCCTGCCCAGATAGACCTTAATCCAATGTGGCATATGCTTGCTGCCGTTGGCTCGACACTACTGGTCTATAAACGGGTTGTGAGGTCAAGGTCCTGCTGCGTAAGTCAATGTTATTATGGCATATTTCATTCCAGGGTTGCTTTACTGTGTTGTTGTTGTGCTTTGTATAACAAGGGGTCCCGTGTTGCTGTCATGAGTATGACGTCACCTATTATTTTGTTTGTAAATTCAATAAAGTGTTTTCTTAACCCTGCCCCAATTTGAAAACATGGACCACATTTTTAGCTTTCAGTAACGAGGGTCACTTTTATTTTGGTGCCTGAGCGTATTTTCTGCCTTAGTTCCACCCTGGCTCTAAGGGCAAGACAGAGCCCACAACAATGAGGGAGCAGTATGTGAACAAGGGCTCCTAGCCCATTCCACTCTCCCACGCGGGAAGAGTATAGCTCATGATACTCTTCCCTTCTTAGAGAATGTGCCTGCAGGCTTTGTACTCTCTCCACGGCACTCTGCGGCATGCAGAATGGGGGAACGTCTGAATCAGTATGCAGGCCCACCAAGTGCACCTGCGATTCAGTATGATAGGTAGCGCTGAACAGCTCGTTCTCTAGTACTCATTTGCAGTGAAAACTATAAAGCTAGAGCAGCATATCTTGCAAGTTTACAGAGCAAACCCTAATTTGTATATATTTCAACTAGTTGTGGCCTCACTTTGAGATTCTCCTTAAATCAGGGATATGATAATGTGATACTATGAAGTTAATTCCATTTATATGAACATTGCTATCACTGGTTTGGTATCTAACGCAGTTGCCTAGATTGGGAAGTGCATTTAGGGCTATCAATGAATCTAAAGGCATTAGTGTGTGTAACCATAATGGAGAATGCAGAAGAAGGATGTGATCTGGATATGTTGCAGTGGTCTTGATGTGGCAAAAGTTAGTGGTGCGATAGAGAAGAAATGTTGAGGGAACCATAGATGCGATATAAAAGCATATATGTACAGTAAGGGGGAAGAGTGAGAAGGGGGGAGAGAGAGAGTGTGGGTGTGTGTATAGGGGGTATATCTGAAGAATAAACTGATGACTCCTCATGGTAGTTCAAGTCTAAACTATTTTCATCCTACCGTATTAATTTACTCAAGGCATGTCATCAATTGTGAGGCTATAAAATCGAATTATCACACTACACATATCCTGTGAGGAGGTGGGAGCAAAAACAATGTGTATTTTGATCTTACCGTCACCTCTTTGTAAACAATGTGGGATACTGGTGTCCGTAGGTTCAGCTCAATTGTTGTGGACTCGGGCTTCAGTTCCTCTTGGGGTTTCTCAACTCTGGCAACACCTTCAAACTTCTGCGACCTGCTTACCGAGGGTGCAAATACAGCCGAGGCACACCTGCTTTCATTCTCATCCTCTATCCCGTTGAAGGTTTCACCGTTCATGTTAACTTTTCCATCAACCTACATGACACACATTGAAAATATATTTATCAAATTACAGAATGAAAAAGTTCACCCTTTACTTCACTGGAAGAGTGAAGTACATGATTTCCTCATTTTTTAACAAACCATGATTTGGACACCTATTCAGTGACTCCTCAATTTTAAACCAAGGTGCACTCTGCAGGCACTTTACAATTTTTATATAAGTGTAGTTTAAAGCACAGTGATCCACAGGTGTGGTTGATCCCCAACTCCACAACCATAGTGTTTCACACCAGGAAGATGTTGCTTGGCATGGCAAACTTCTTGGACATGCATTTTTGAGCACCGAGAGGCAGAACGTAATACAGTGACGTACGAAAGGTGGGGATCTTTTGTAGAAAAAAATAATTGACTGCCGAGGAGTTTCCCTTGTTAGAGTAACAACCTCAACTAGAAATGTTTGCATCTTCATTCTGAACACTTGCCATCGCATATGTACCTGGTTTTTCAGTAGAATACAAAACTGAGGGCAAACCATTGCTGTATATGCATTTATTTTGATAATGATTTTACTATATGTAATCTACTTTACACCATTATGCTTGGTTATTCCATTTGGCAGTAAAGATTTAAACGGAAAGGGAAATACCTTTCTAGCTAGAGTCACAAGTTGTTGCTACTTTATAGCCATGTCGGACAAGTGGACATAATGGGGTCTCCAACCTTTTCTGTACTGAGAGCTAATTATGTTCGATGAAAAGCATTGAGAGCTACCAATATTATTAGTGTTGTATCATCTCAATTTTGTTATATGTATATTAACTCAACCAAGCAAAAGCTTTTTAATTTAATAAGCTGGGCTGCACACAGGTGAGCTACTCAGAGGTAGCTGGAGAGCTACAGTAGCTAACGAGCTACTGGTTGGAGACCCCTAAATATGTTCCGCAGGCCTAAAGGTTGAAAATAACCCATCGCTCCATAAAAAGGAAGTGAGAGGGTAGACCACTGTTTTGCTTCCACGATGAGTAAGGAGCTATTTACAGAGGTGTTACTAGAAAACAGAAAAAATATCTCTGGGGAGTAGTGGCAGCCAAGCAATGCAGCGAAATGTTTGGGTTTGAGTTCTCCTTTACATGGTTTGTTTTTAAAAATGGTAGCACACTTGAGGAAGATAATGGATGCGATTACTGTACAGGTACTCACTATTTATTTCAAATGTGAAATTTTGACAAATGTCAGGCCAGCAGTGCTGAGCTTTTTTGAGGAGCTCCAACAAGAGTGAATCGCGTGTCTGAAATAGAACTCAATGTATCTGCAGTGCTTCAACGAACATGCTGCAAGTGCTAGTGGGCCAAAAGACTGGATATAGTGAAGCTGTGAAAGAGGACCAGTGCAACACTTGGCTACACGACGTATAATCCAGAGCAAGGCTGGAAACAGAAAAATGACTATTTAACCTGTGGTTTGATGTTCTTTAAATTGCCATTTAATATTTCATGTCATGTCATGTTTGTGAAACGAGTGAAGATTCAATTAATAGGTTATACATTTTGACATATTTTTCTTCTAAAACTACAGAAGAAAACCGCAGCCTCGTAATAAATAAATATCAAATCCCAGACAGCTGCAAACCTCGCTGTTTGGTAGATTTCTGTGAGCAATTCTGACTTGGTGTCCACAGTGGGCGGTCGTAGGTCAAGGACCTCCATTGCTCTGCACATCATAAGTGCAAAAGAGGTGCTTTCTTCATTGTTGGACCAGGTGTGGAGTCCAGTTCATTGACTGGAAAGGTATCCAACCCACTTGCATTTTCTAGTTCCAAATAAGGTCCTCATTGTCTTAATGAGAGAGGGAGTAAGTTGTCTGTCTCCTCGTTGTCGGTGGCATTGGGGAAACGCGTATCGTGTCCAAATCAGAGCTGAAAAGAGTCTCCAGACTCTAAAAGTACTGGTGTCATAGATAGGCAGGGAATTCAGCAAAATTTTTACTGGCTGTGCCTCAGTAATTTGATAACAGAACGTATCTCTAGCGAGGGAAGATGTCGGTCCAGAGATGGAGACTGGCGTTAGAGGAGGAACAAGCATGTGCATCGGTGGCAGCACAGAAGAAATTGGCTTCGACTCAAAACCACAGTGGAGATTTGGTCTGAAATTAGCAAGGGGCCAGTGGTGGGTCCTAGACGGACAGTCAGCGCCCAGGAAGAACTATAGATCCTTGTGGCCTGAAAGTGCTCCAGATGAATCTGGCATCATCTTAAAAACCTGTAGCATGGCCACTTTGATGACCTCCATTTGCAGAAAGATCAACAAAGGCCCAAGGAATTCCGTCTGTGTCAGAACCAGTTGAGAAGCAGAGTGAGTCGATGCAAGAGTCATTTGGCTCTCTGAGGGACAGCTGCATGGTTTCTAGCCTGACTTCAAGTTGCAAGAGGGAGTCGAACCCCACCTCGCCTTCTTGCGCTTGTGGAGCACTTTGGATTTCAACGTACATTATAACTTCAAGTGGGACCAAGATTTAGCATGGCGTCTGCCTCATGATCTAGAGCAAGAGCATACCTGTGACTTGGAGTGAAAGGGAAGACAATTGCTAGAGCGCAACCTCTCTTATGCTCAGTGACAGATCACTTTTCTTCATTGTCTCTGATCGCCTTCATTCGCATCAAAGTGCTCATCTCACTCAACTTTGAATCATGACCAGAGAGACGCATGCTGTGGGTCTGCTTCTTGCAGTCATGGCACAGTTTGAACCCTGTCATTTTTGGGGGATACATTGCTTCCCTAGCACCCTGTCTGGGAAGGAACATTTTTTAAGTCATCAGAATACAGACTAGTTGGGAGTAGAGCTTTGGATTCACATTGAAGGGCATGGAATGAAAAGAATGCATTTCATCATGTGGAGGCAGTGCTTATATGTGGTTCCGCTTTATAACAATTGGGCCGTTCGAGGGTGCTGCAGAGCCACACAGCGCACAACCAGCAGCACTCGATAACTATTGCTTGAAAAATCTACAGGTCCAGACTGTCAAATTCTAAAGTCAAAGATTCTGCGGTTAGACAGATCCTTCAGACAAACAGTTTCCCTACACGCATTGACTTGGCATTCTGCTTCCGCTCTTGGTGTACCATATCCTTTTTTTGGAAGCAGATGGTTCACTGAGTTGCTATTAAAAGGCCTGCACAGTAAAACTCAACATCACCTCTGAAGATCAAGGTTAGCCAGTCTGGAAAGTTCACAATCACAGCGAGGTGATCAAGCAGGCCCTGGACTCAGCTGCAAACTAGATGCTTAACATTTAAGAGCGCCTGGATTACTCGTTTAAAAGACACTAATCAAGCAAGAGCCACACGGGTTAACATGTGGTTAAAATGTAAAATGAAGGGCATCATCAGTGGGTGGGGGAAAAGGAGCCGCAGCTGCCTCCACTATCTATCCCTAATCCTCATAACAGGTACACAGGAGCAAGTAGGACTGCAAAGGTAGACCAGTAGCACAATACAGCAGTAGAGACTTCACGAATAACCGTATCAAGCTCTTCCATTTTACTTGGTGGATGAAAAAGACACTAGACACTACAGTAGCAGTAAAGCTCAGGGCATTAAGCCAAACACGCAGTTCAGCTCTCATTTTGTGAAGGTAAAGCACAAGATTATCATTTCCAATTCCCATAAATAAGGAGTTCCATGTTAGCAAAATTAGAAAGTATAGACCATCCTGGTGGTCTTATTGATTAGGACATTAGAGAGTACCTTCTTCAGAGAGCAGTGGTTTTAGATGACTTGACGTAAACAGGACTAAAACGGATTTCCAATTATATAAATCATTTATGGCGGGATACAGAGCAGGTGAAATGCAATCCATTCATACAAGCCTGAACAAGTGCTTTCTGGACTTAATTCCAGCAAAAGACAGCACGCTCATGCTAACATAACTAGAGATTTTGCATGATGTCAAGAACCACTTGCCATATTATTTTAGTGACCGGACAGTGTAAAGTCTGTGCATGAGCACTTCTCACCTTTACTTGCTGACTATCAAGTCCAAGTGTACCAGGCAACCTGCTTGCAGAAAGAGGACTTTGCAGGTGATGACATGCTTTGTAAAGCAGCACCTGCTCTGCAAGCAGCGAATATGGATTTACTGTTACCCCACCTACAATGAAACTTGGCCCGTTTGTTCAGTCTTTTAGCCAAACATCTAAATGTGCGCGAGTACACAACTAGAGTAGAAAGTAAAACTGCAATAATTACAAAAAAAAACACAACTGCAACGAGAAAACAAACAGATCGCGAACCAACATCTTTTTCATCTTAGGATCCTAGCATGGTATAGCCTCTACTAATTAGACCTTGTATAAGGAAGCAGTCCAACCGACACACTGGTGATATTTTCAGCAATTGGTACTTGCTACTAAAAAGATATGCATCAATTTATATCCGCGAGCTTCTATTCCATTCTTCTGCACTACGGCGTGTCCTGCTCCTGGTAAGGCTCTTTGGTAGTGAATGGTCAATGTAACCCAACACTAGAAGCATCATTGCTTACACAAGAAGATTCATTGGAAGCACTAAAACATTAACATGCCTTCCACAGAGTGTAAAGAGCCTACATACAACCAGACAGGATTCCTGAAGCATTAATTATAAAGATTATGTTTAGACTAGTTCAGAATGCTATTTATTTTAGGGATAATGTGCCTGAGTAGACTCTTTTATGCTCAAAGTATACAAGTACAATTTCCTGCCTATTCATGATTCGAATACAACAGAATGTAAGTAAATTAAATATTGTGGGGTGTTTTAGTTTGATGCTAGGAAAAAGGTTTCTCTGGCTTAATTGTTTTTCATTTACATTGCTGATAATTTCTACACTTTGTTGCTGTATTCCAGAGAAGAAATTCTGAAGCTGCCACAGGTTTCGCTCGTAATTTTAGAGTAGGCACTATAGCAACATGTTGAGCATAAGGGTGGGCAGAATGTTTCATTCCGCTAGCAGGTTGGAGGAAGTTGACAGCTATGCACTACTCTTGCAATACCCCCAAATTCTGACAATAGCCGCGTGGTGGATTTTTTTTCCAGCGAAGCTCTAGAAATGCGAGCTGGCAAGCGCAAGTGAAATTTGATGTACCATAGCGAGATTTTCTAACAAGGCAGTCGCGGTCAGAGGGTGGCTTTTCTTGTAGATTTGCTGCTGCTCAAGTACATTTTCTACTTGATTGGCAGCAAAATGTACTCAGATGGCTGCCTGCTCTTGTGCACCACATGGTGCAGTTACGGCTGTTTTGTTCAGCCCTGCTCGTGCTACCAACGCTAATTTGCAGCGTGTGCAGCATGAAGGGCATATTTTCCACTCATTGGTGGAACTCCGCAAAATTCCGTGGAGTGAAACTCCACAAATTCTGCCCGGCCCTAGTTGGGACTCAATGACTACCAAATCCACCACACAAATTGTTGTCCTGACACTTGTTAGCATTTGACAGTTCAACAAGATTTGCATGATAGGGAAAAAATAGCAGTTTAAAATAAGATCATTTTCTGCATCTTTAAACCATCTTTTACCACCGGCAGTTTTTCACAGTTGAGCACCAAATTTCTAATTCACACAGTACCATTTTCTTTTTCTACAGACCATTGTTCCTCTTACCTTGAATGTTTTTAGGACATGTGTGGTTTTGGGTTGCGAGTAAGGCTTGGGCATCAGCAAAGGCACTGCCTTTGACATAGCAGTTTTAGTTGGAGAAGTCCTCCCAGTTGAAAACTTTGCTTCCAGTTCACTGGTAGGAGAAATTGTTGCTTCAACTGTGGCTGTAAATTTTGGAGCAGTCACTGGGAGCGACTGCTGCCTTAAGTACTTTAGTGGGTTGGGATCCTCAGGGGGAGAAAGTTTACTTGGCTCGACGGAATGGCGCCTTTCCAAAATTTTTGGCATCTGTAAGCTCTCAAGAACAGCTTCACTGATAGTGAATCTTTCAATGTACTTTTGGAGGATCTTCTCTGCCTCCTCTTGCGACTTGGCATTCTTGTAAGCTTCGTGCAGCTCCTTTTCTCGACGTTCTCTGTAAAAGGGAAAAACAGCATTAACCTTGTAACTGCTAAACCTCTAGCGAGTATCGCTGTGCAAGATACTTGGCAGTAGGTACACTATAAAAGAATTGATCATTTGATGGGAGCATGATTTAACAGTAGAAAAATATTCAATAACGTTTTCTTTACTAGCAGTCAATATATCAGCATCTTACCATCTGAAATATGACAGGTATTCTATCCAGTGCATACTTTCTACATTACATTTCTCCTATATCACCATGAGTGCGTCTGTAAAAAATGCCCTATAAAATTGTGAAATAAACACAAGAAAAATGATCATTCAACCTTGTTGACAAGGAACGGTTTCAGACTACCCTGCATTTTGTTTGGATCCATCCTCAGTGCAAACACACAAGGCAAAAGACCACAGCTAGGCATGGACACCAAAATCCTAAAGCTAACAAAATGAAACTCTAAGACAGCCAATGCCTGACAATTAAGCTTACTGTGTAACACCCTGGACCCAGAATGCCTCCGACAGGAAGGGCAGGCTCACTTCAAACAGCAAGCTTCTACACGTTCCCTAAGGCTCTGCATTTTGTGTTTAAGAAGAGAGAATCCCACAGTTGTCAAGTCCATTGTTCTTACACTAAGTGAACATTTCTGGAAATACACATTGAAATAATGCAAAGTAGCAGTACAGTCTAATGAAAAGAGGCAATCCAGACAGATGTGAACATTATGTATAGCAGGTAGTATACATCTATACAAATTACATTAAAAAAATTGGGTTTTTAGTTCTGCTCTAAGCTACTGATGAGCAGGTGACACGCGGTCAAAGGGAGTTCCTGAGTGATTACCTCTGGAGGATCTTGCCTGGCTATAGAGTACTACGCTTTGAAAGGGGGCAGGAGGGTCTGGATGCCAACCATGACATCTGGACAATTAGTAGCCAAGAGCATATTAAAAAGTAATCTCATATAAAGTAATCTGCAGAGACTGGAGGATCGTCATTTACGTATTATTATCATCATCACAAGATAGAGAGGTGGAGGATATCTCCCTTACGTCCCCCTAACAAATAACAAATGTATCACAACAGGGTTTGGGGGCTTACTATACACAAGATAAACCAAAGAGTAACAAGAAAGACAGTTTCCTAAATTTTAGGAAAGTGCTCAGCACTTGTACACAATTTTACATAACAGGATTTCGACTTAGTGGGAAAGCCATCCTTTATGGAATAGAGTTGCTCACCCGCATATTAATGTCATGCATCATCATCGACATCCTAACCAAGGAACTCTATGGTATTTTTAGATTGTCTGGATATCGCATTGTCCAGTAGTTTATTCCAGAATTCCCTCCTTTTGCGGCGGCTACACGAGGTGCTAGGTAGGACCCCGACGATCCAGGAGCCGGCGGTATTGGTATCTTTGGATGCCACCATGGCATTTGATAGGGTTGAGTGGCCATACCTATTTGTCGTACTGGGGAAACTGGGTTTTGGTCCAGAGTTTGTGAGTTGGGTACGCCCCCTATATGCGCAGCCCTTGGCGAGGGTAGTTGTGAATAAATGGAAGTCTACTGACTTTCTTCTTGGTAGGGGCACGAGACAGGGTTGTCCCCTGTCCCTGCTCTTATTTGCCTTGGCGCCCTTGGTGGCATGGGTTCGGTGGGACCTGGAGATCCGCGGCTTACGATGGACGTTGGAGTGGGAGGACAACATTTCACTATACACTGACGATATCTTGCTTTACTTCACCAACCCGAGGAGATCTCTTGTATGCTTTCTAGAAGTGCTTGCCATTTTTGGGAGGTACTCTGGCTTTGCTGTAAACTGGTCAAAGTCAGTGCTTTTCGTTCTTAGGGGTGACCTACCGGTTCTTCCACAGACTTGCCCGATACAGATTGAGCCAATAGGGTTTAGGTACCTCGGCATTTACCCGAAACTACGATATGCTAACAATCTAGGCCCCCCTTTGACTCGATTTGAAGGGGATGTGGCGCGCTGGAAGGCGCTTCCGCTCTCCCTTTTTGATAGGGGGGTGCTTTTTAAGATGATGGCCCTTGCTCGGTTTTTATATGCAGTTCCGAACACAATGGACTCGGTACCCGCATCCTACTTCAGGGAGATAGAGGCCCTCCAGAAGCATCTTCTTTGGGATGGCAGGCCCCGCATAGCGTACTCTAAACTCACTCTTCCCTGGTATGACGGGGGGATAGGCCTGCCGGACTTACGAAAATATTACTGTGCCTCCCAGCTGGCTGGGGTGAATCATGCTATATACGGCCCCTCGGGGATCACGGGGTATGCTATGGACCGCTGGCAAGTTCCGGGCGGCGACTTCACTACAGTGCTTTATGCTGGACCTCATCGGTTTCCCCTCGCGGGACCAACGGCTCGTGCCGTTCAGGTGTGGCACGCGGCAAATAAACACTTCAAGTGGGAGGGGAGGCTCACACTTGCCTCCATGTTATGGAGCTCGGAGAAGTTGGGGAGCCTATGGAAATCTAAGGGGTTTGACAAGTGGGACCTCATCGGGATTACACAGATCAAAGATGTCTGGGGTAAAGGCACAGTCCACACATTGAGTTCACTTAAGCAACAATACCATCTTCACGATCGCGAACATTACCGTTACCTTCAGATCAGGCATGCCCTACTCGCGAACATCCCCAAGGACACGTTGCTTCCCGATGCCTCCCCTCTCGAAGTTCAAGTGTTGGACGGCCAACTCCCTGAGAAGACTATTTCATTAATATGTAAGAAGCTTATTAATCATATACAGGATCCGCTGGTATTTTTAAGAACGCACTGGGGTGAGGACGGGATAGAGTTGGATGATGAGGACTGGCAGGAGGCAGTCTCCTCCCCACGGGTGGTAGCAATACAGATGAGCTTAGGTTAGTAAAATAAAGATTCTTCATAGGTCATATGTTACAGGACCTCGTCTGGTCCGTATGGGTCGCTCGGAAGGTGGGGAGTGTAGGAGGGGGTGTGGGGAGCTTGGAACGTTCATGCATAAATTGTGGCATTGTTCTGGGGTGCAGGCGTACTGGGAGAAGATTCACGATGCGCTACGAAATATACTGGGGGTGGAGATACGGCCAGAGGCACACAGGTGTATTTTGAATGTTTGGGAACCCATGGATCTGACTGTATTTAGGAAGCAATAGGTAACGTTGGCATGCATGATAGCTAAGCAGAATATATCCCAGTTATGGGGTGCCAGCCAGCCGCCCCGGGTCGAGAAGTGGGAGGAGGACCTGAATTGGTGCATGTTCAGGGAGAGGTCGGTATATGTGGCTAGGGGGTGTCCGGTGAAATGGGGGACGGTCTGGGAGGCTTGGAATCATTACCGCGGAGATGTTTGTGTGCCCCCGATGTGTTCCAAGGAAGTGGAGGCGCAAGTGTCCCCTTGATCCATTACCTACATTTTGTATCTATTATTTTGAATGTTTGGAAATGTACTTATGTAACTTGCAAGAGCTGCATGTCACCTGATGTTTTTCTTTGTCGTTTTGTTAATAAAAATAATTTTTTTTAAAAGAATTCCCTCCTACCGCCAAGTCTTTGAAATCCTGTAATGTAAAATTGTGTGCAAGTACTGAGCACCTTCCTAAAATTTAGGAAACGGTCTCCTTTATAACTCTTTGGTTTATCTTGTATATAGTAAGCCCCCGCAGACTATTTCCATCTACACACCCAGGATGTGGAACAACATCTCTATATCCATCAGAACTGCCTCAATGTTGTCCTACCTTAGGATATAGTTCAGATCTTTAAACACTACATTACATTGCATTAACCGTCAACAAACCAGTGTCTTCGCCTTTTACTCGCTGACTTTGATTGTCTTTGACCAGCGCCTTTTGGCTAGATTCACAATATAAAATGCCATATACTTACTTCAGGAAAATATTACTTATTGCATGATCACCGATAGTTTTGGACTCATGCAGCTGGTTTTTACAACACTGGGTACTGGAACTCTGCTAACCAGGCCCCAGTGCATGTGCTCTGACTCCTAGTTAGGCATATTTACCTTACCTGTAAGTCACTAGTATATGGTACAAAGTCTATCCATGATCTTTAAGTTAAATGGCCTTAGTGGACAGCTGCACACATTGTGCCACCACTAGAGTTAAAGTGCAAAACATTACTGCATGCGTACCACTGTAGCCGGTCTGTACAGGTTTAAAATTGAAAATTTGACATGTAAAATAACCAGTTTTATCCAGCCTAAACCCTTTTAAAAATATTAATAAGTCGCCCTCTAAGCAGGCCTTAAGTGCCCATAAGGAATGTTTAATCTTAAACATGCCCTTACAGGGACAAAGGCCTAAAAGCTATTTTCACAGTAGCAGGGTTAGCTGCTCAATAGGAAGGCTTTGGGATACAACATTAAATTCAATATTGATGCCTCCTACAAAGCTCATTCTTTGACTTGTAAAATACTTATTTCAAGCCCAATTCACTGGTAATGTCAGATTTGCAATAAATATCTTTTAAAGGGTACTTTTAAAAATTCACCTTTTAACTGCCTAAAACTTCTACAAGCCCATTTGCATGAGTTTCCAGCTGTCATCAAGGAGCTGAATAGCCCCTTGATTAGGTGTGAACTGGCTCCCAGAGCTGAGACAAAGGCCCTGGGGATGGGGAGGTTTTCTGTTCCTCTGACAGGCTGAGCATCTGGGCTGCACCCAGGAACCTCAATTCAAAGAGCCTTACCCTATCACAAACAGATGTAGCTAACATTTGGCCTTGCCACATCCTTTGTTCTCCTAGTCAGTAGTAACAAATCCCAGTGGAAGAGGAGCTGACCCATAGCCGTTTTTAAGGGGCCACACAGAAGGGGTTTCTCATTTCCCAGACCACAACTCTAGGTTAAGCATACAAGCTCTGCACAGTGGAAGAAAGGTTCTGCCATGTTGGAATGAAAGTAGAGGGGCACTGTTGTATAGAAACAGGAAGTGCTGTCAAAGTGGGTAGTTACTATTAGGAACTTTTTGAAATTGGTTAGGGAGAGGTCATGAGACACAGGCTGGACCTGCTCCCATTTGTACTTAGGTCAAAGAAGAGGACTCCAGTGGTCAGTTGACTGACCTCATGTTAATCTACAATGACACAACAAGCTGCTAGAAGCTCTTTTCCTCAAGAGTCCAGCTGACCAGTTCTAATTGGACCTGCCCTGAACCCTCCTGGTGACTTCTCCTATAGTGAGTCTTGATCCCCACGTACTGCTCCTGCAGCCCATGGACCCTTGGCTGAGTTAATGTGTTCTCCTCCTAATATCCTGAAAAACTTTTTATCTCAAAGTGCTACCGGAGGACTGGGATGAAACTACCAAGACAATCTAAGAAAGGTGTATTGCCACTGGGTCAATGATTCAGGTAGCTACGACTCTGAACTTTTACGCAGCAGCAAATCCGATTCAGCAGGACGCTGCTGAGAAGTTAGCTATCCGGCCTTGTGGAGCCTTCATAGACTACAGCTTTCCGCCTTGCAACACTGGAGGAATTTAAGATTTAGAAAAGTAAGTCAGAATATAGGAATCTTTACCGGGCATAGGTGTCAAAAGTATCCGGTCGATGAGGGACCTTCCTTGGGTGCAAATTTTGAATTTCTCCCACCCAGACCTTTCCTTCCAAAAGCCAACAACTTCACTGACATCAGCTTTATCCTCCGACCACTAACCGGTCTTGTGGAGTCCTTCTCGTCCACATCCTGCTACCTTACCCCACTAATGATTTTTTACTTCCATTTCAGAGACTACGTCAGAGGGGTAAAACTTCCAACTGGGACAAACCTGGTTTCTGTGTCTGACCACCGCTCCATCAGAATAGGCCTTAAGTTGCACCGAGAATACCGGTCAAGCGCAACCACTACTGCAGTCGGCGCATAACACTTTTCGGTGCTATTTTCATTTAAACTTTTAAAGTTCATATCTCTAGGTCCCATTATTGAATTTTTGTCAGTTTGGTGTCATTTTAGTTTTTAAATTAGCTTCTATTTTTATAAATTGGAGTGGTATTTTTATCACGTTGTGTTTTCGACTTTTTTTTTCAAACTGTTTTGGTACGTCAAAATGCTCTATACATTTTTTTTAAGTTAAGCGTGCCTGCACTGTGCCATAGCCACCAGGGTTGAGCTCAGATTTAAATGGCTGAAACCTTTACAGGACCTAACATAAATAGTGACATTAGTACTTGTGGCGGGCTACCATCCACCCCAAATAAAAATCCACTTTCTCACACATACCACAAACTGGTCCACTCAGGATGTTATTACCACCTTGGGGACTGTGACAGCTTTCTTAAAATGCTAGCCTTTAAGAAGACAACACTCCAACAGCAATTCTTCTTGAGAAGCAATCCCATTGTGTGGAACTCTATTCCACCAGCCATTGAGAAAATCTAGTATAAAAAGTTTTTAAAAGTTGAAAATCCTTCCCTTCAATGTTATTCCCAGCTACTAACAGCAGACATTCAGTTGCAGTACTGCCTCACCGAATCACCAATGCCAGAATCTTTCTATTTAGTATTTGTCCTTGTAGATATGGTATTTCTTTTTATTATGCTTAGCACACTAAGACCGGCTTGAGTGTTTCGTTTCACTATGATGTTCAGCCTATGCAAATGCACTGGATGTTTTCTACTACTACTGCTCAACCACTACTAGATAAAGTACTCTGTCACCACTGGGTCTTATCAGCACTAAATATAAAATTGATCAATATAAACAATAAACATCATGTTGACCCAGGTAAATAAACAGTGCAACATTTGTCCATGCCCTACGTAGAACACAGTCAGAATAACAGATTATAATATGGAAAAATGAAGTGGCAGCATAACCAAGTGTGATCTTTACTCTACATACTTTGAGTTATAAAAATTATCAGAGTTTTCAATTAGAAAATTTTTCTATTTGAGAAGAAATTTTCACAATTTTGACAAAAGTTGACAAAGCATCACATCTGCACACTATTATGGAAACAAACTGAGCAAATTGAATTTAGATCTGTTTTAAACCACAGCATTTACTTTCAGACGATTTATGGTTTTCTTTACCAGTAATTGACATTCAAGAACTTGTACTACTTTCTCAAGAATGTCTTAATAACTTTCATACACATTGGGATAGTAATTTAAATATAAATTGAGAATGATTTTCTAAATAACAATGTTTAAATAAAACTTGCATTTTGAAAAAAAAAAAAAAAACAGCCCCATGTTTTAAGTAGGCTGTACCCCAACATTTGGTATGTATTTGTACAATGTTGGCAATGTAGTAAGGAGCACAAACAAAATGGTCACAAACTAAAAATTAATGACATAGATAATTCAATTAAACAGATTTTAGGTCTATGCACAATGCAGAACATACATCCGGGGTCTAAGGGGTGAGGGACTTGAGTCCACCCGCCATAGTAGTGGGTCGGGACCGCCCACCTGTAAGGCGGCGATCCCGCACTCCACATCAGGATGCGACCGCCACCGTGGAGGTCGCATCCAGCGATTTTACATTGCGGATGATGCTGGTGGCTGCAGCACTCCTGCAGTGTTTGAAATCGCATGTTGAGCATTTCCATGCGCAGTGAAATGTAGTGCACATACACCCTCCGCCCACACAGAGGGGGCCCGCAACGGGCCCCCGAACCCAGCCTCCACCAGCCTTTCCGTGCCGGTTCCACCGCCATGGAAAGTCTGGCTGGCGCCAGGATTGTAATCTAGCGGGAAGTGCCTGCTAGGCACTGCTGCCAATTTACCCATGCTGACCGCTCTGCCAGGCAATCGTGACGATTGTCTATGGCAGAAGCGTGGAGGGCAATCTTTGTGATTGCCGCGGTCACAAAGCGATTCCCCCCGCCATTCTAATGTGGCGGGGGAAATGGGAGTCAGACGGCGGAGGGACGGCTACCGCCAGCCTGGCGTTGGCGATCCTTCCGCCATCATAATGAGCCCCTAAGTTACAAAGCAATTTCTGCAGTTTGAGTGGTGAAGTTGTTTATCATGGTGCCCATGCAACAAAAACAACGTACTTCTCTTCCACTATTTCCCTGTAGGTCTTAATGCTTTTCCGTCGTTCGCTTAATGCATCCTCGCCACTCAGCACTTTCTCCATCTTCTTTCTTTCTTCCTCTTTTTTTATGAGGTCCTGAGACGCACTCCTTCTGCGAGTTTTCCAACGGGCAAGATCCTACACAGATACAGAAATTAACAATTGCACAGGCATTTCAATTTAATGTAAATAACGTATACATAGTTACAAATACTGCCGATCTAGCAGCAAAGGCTCTCTAGTAAAGTACACACTCAATATCATGGTCTAGGCTGTAGCTCTTGTCTCTTTTACTCCTGTCAACCAATCTGAATCGTTTGCACTGGGGCAACAAAGAATTTTTGTTTGGTGGACATTTTGAAAAGATGAGGTCTCTCTGCTTACTTGAAATGGTGAAATTGAATTCAGTATTTGATGAAATACCTCCAAAATATAAAATGCACGCATATATTTACACCTTACCTAATCCATGGTATCAGGATATCCCCAAAAAATATAAAACACAAACTCAATGGATTGTAGAATTGTCCTTTAATGCCTACTTAAGAAGAAAGAATCAGGATAAGTTTGGGAAGCTTATGGCTTATTTTATTTACTTGCTGTCAGGTGGCATTTACGATTCTACCTTTAACTGTATCACTCACAGAATTCCTTCATGGTCTGTAAAAGGAGGATTTTATCAGATTGCAAATACGCTGCTGCCTGAGGCCTCAGGCTGGAAAACTGGTGTATCCTGGATTCTGTTTGTCACCCGAGTGGTAGCAGATCTGCTGTCTAAGCCTAAAACGTCTGCCTATAATGACGGAGAGGTGTGGTGTCAACGGTCTAAGACTGTGACATCTATGTAACACAGTGATGTACACATTAAAAAAAAAATGATAGACGATATGTCTAAGTGCACACCCAATTTATATTAACCTACTGTAAAACATAAGTACCGAATATGCACAGCTGTCCCAATTTATTGAAATATTTCTTGGAAGTGGGCTCCATAAACACATCTGGTAAATGCAAGGCATGCTTGGCATACCATGAACCTTTTGGATCATTCTGTGTCTACTCTAAAACTCTCTAAAGAGCAAAGCCTTCCTCAGGCCTCCCTGGAAGAGGTAAGGCGTGCCCACTTTGCATGACTGGTACAATAAGGGTTGACAATGTATACCCCACTGCTTTGAAACTTGGTCAGTCAACTCTTTTGAATCTAGACCCTTACTCTAAAGTAAACCAGTGTTGAGAATTGTATAAATTCATTGTTCAAAGTGCTGATGTCATATCCCGAGCACTATATATGTGCTTCCTAAACCCAGACACAGGCAAACCCAATATAACTTCAGTGACAACAAATTACTAAAATCCAGTTCATATAATACGTTCTGTGCAGAAAATGGGGGGGGGGGGTCCCCACAGAATCTTGGATCTGGCAGTTATTTCTGCGATGGATCTGGGAACCGGTGACCCAGTGTAATATGCAGAATTTGTACTGGTGTAATTTTCTAACAACTGGAAACAGGCGTGCAGCGCCCGCACGTTGCCTGATTTCTATTCGAAGCAGCAAGGCAGAGAGGGAGTTTTATTTTCACTTTCAGTCGGGCCCAAAACAAAGGCCAGATTTAAAGGGTCATCATTCCTTCTTTTGTTCAAGTATCACTCTGCCTATGAGATTTCTGGAGCCCATCACCTAGATGCCAATTCAATGGAGGAAACCAAAGGTCCAAAGTGTGGCATCACTTCACAAGCACTTAAACTATAATTTAAAGGCAGGTTTTTGACTTCGTTCAAATCACCACCTGCCATGTAAGATAAGTGTATGTACTGTAAAAACAGCAGATGTATCTGTGTGTAGGAGTAATTATACACTTAACATTTAAATGGGACCTATTAACTTATTCTTTATTTAATTATTTTCTAGTAGTTCTCATGCCAGTGTAGGATGTCTGTGTTTACATCACAGAGACAAATCATCCAAGTGTGTAAATTAATGTACAGGAAATATTACATAAGGCAATGTGGGTTATGAGGTGTAGAAGTCGCATATCATCCATACTTGTGGAGATTACATGTTACGATTGTATGGGCAGGAGAAACACGAAGCCAAAGTTCAAAATGTAGCGCAGTGATTGGGGTTGTCTGCACTAACAAAACTATTACTATACAAAGGAACACTTCTTTGCAAACTTAGAATAACAGCAGATTGAGAAATAACAAAGGCCCTACACACAGTACTTTCAGTCTGCATGCAGGTTCTCGAGGTCAGTTCACAGCTCGCTGTGCAATAGTAGGATTGAAACTTATGAACCAGATTCAACAAAAGAATTGCTGGGTATAAAGCAGTAGCCCACTTACCTATCCACATAAAATAGAAATCTATGATCTGCATGTTGCACAGTGTGCTTTTCTGCAGGCACATTAACTCTATGTTACTTTATGAGTCACAACTGGACAGAAAACAGAACTATCCAGGACCTCCATAAAACACCACAATTATCCTACCATTATCATAATCTCCTTAACATTGGTGGGCACACAAAGATCTCTTAGCAGGTGTCTTAACCCTATAATATACTTCAAAATGCAGCCACTTTGTGACCAATTGAGTAAGAGCATATTTACTGTCACATTTCTCCTTGCGGCCAATTTATGGGCAGCTCCTTATTAAAAAATAAATGTATACATTGACTCAGACTCTGCTTTTCATGACTTCCTCCCCGTGGCTGTACCCCCTTTCCTCTGCCACACCATGACCCCGAATTGATGGGTTCCCATAGTATTGTCTTCCAATTCCAGCACTGAATATCATGGTTATTAGCATCAAGCTGTAAACTATGTGGTATCCCTCAGTAGGATAACTCCAGTGTAACTAGACCAGTCACGTAGTCATGGGCGTCGATTTATCAGAATGCCATGGGTAGGGAAATGAAATCACATGGCATGTGCCTCCCTGCCTGATGTTACAGGAAGTGGCATCATGCAAACTTTGCCCTGGTGACATCAAAGGAAGTGACATCACCTGCCCTTTAACCCACCACAATGAAGTCACAAGAAATGACATTGCAAGGCATTTGACCTGATAACTTCACAGGAAGTGACATCACATGACCTTTGGGCCCCATGAATTCAAAGGAAGTGACATTGCATCAACTCTGACTTGTTGTCATCACAGGAAGTGATGCAACTAACTTTTGATTGCATACATCACACACAGAGGCTGGAAAATCTTTACAGATTCAAAAGTACCCTATAAACAGACATGCTTCAAATCCTATTGTAAATGCAGCTACGTACATTGTTTCAGGTAGCATTTTCAGATCTACAATTACGATAATGTAGCATTGATTAAGAACCTATCAAATAGTGTAAAACTACGGAAAATATGATAGTCAAGTTAAAGTCAGCCATTATCAATACCAAATAACTTATAAAATGGAAAGGTTGGTAGGCCTATAATGGTCAAAAAAAGTTCACTTTATCATTTGTTTTAGAAACTAACAGCCTGATTCATCAAGCTAAATTGCACTTGCAAAGGGCAAGATTCTCAGAATCTTGCCTTTTGCGAGTGCAATTTTTGCATTTGGGATTCATCATCCCAAATGCAAAATTCGCTATTAAAGAATTCGCACATTTGCGAAGAATTGTATTTAAGGAATCTCTATTTGAGATTCCTTAAATACAACTCATGAATCATTTTAAAATTGCGAAATTGCAATTTTGGCCCACTATTTACCGAGAGGTCAGACCTCGTGGTAAATAGCAAAAACTTAGAAAAATGCATTTAAATGCATTTTTCTAAGTTGCATGTTACACACACACACATGTCCTTTGGACATGTGTGTGCGCAACACCAATGTAGATTACATTTCAGGGGTGCTACAGGGTGTCCTTTGGACACCCCTGCACCCTTGAAATCGCATCCTTATTTGCGATTAGCTAATTGCTAATCGCAAATAAGGAATAACTCCCCATTCATTAGAATGCATGGGGAGTTATTCCTTATTTGCGATTAGCAATTTGCTAATCGCAAATAAGGAACATGTAGGAATCGCAATATTTTTTGCAATTCCTACATGAATCCCGTTTTGCAAGTCCTTAATAGCGATTCCTTATGAATCGCTATTAGGGGCTCGCAAAACGGGAGAATGATGAATCTGGCTGTTAGAGTACTGTGTAATTAACTCTCAGTCTTGGAACATAGAGAATAGTGATATTTATCAAGTTCTCCCAGCAACCTTCCTTTCCATGACATGGTATACATACTTCTAGACCTGTGGAGCTATTGATCCTTTCCAGGTTAACTATTATTAATTTCTTCTGCAGAAAACATGCACATCACTGGTACAGTACATGAGTTGATCAGTAATCTGCTTATTTTTCATTAGCATACCTTACAGCAACATGCATCTTCTCTAACAGCCAAAATGCCCAAAGGCATGAATGCCTGCTTCACAAATGCAGATGTTACAGTCCGTATTTTAAAAAGACTACATTTATTACAGCTCCTAAAGGAAAACTTTCCACATTGTCAAAAGCCATCACACACACGCATACAGAGAAAATGATTCATACTTGTGTAAAGAAAATATTAAATAAGGCAAAGGAGACTACAAGGTGTAGGATTCACAGGTTATCCATACTGATCGGCACTTTTGAAGAAAGTTTAGTTTGGAGAAGCAAAGACACAGGATTCACAACATATCAGTAGTTAGCGTTGAATTTAATAATAAGAATTTATTTCTACCCAAACAAACCTTTCTTAGCAACATCAGAATAGGAAGTCCGGGGAAAAAACATAACTTTCTAACCTGTACCCTGCAGCTTGCATGCAGTTCTTAGAAGGCAGTTCATAGCTCACAGTGCTAGATTACGAATGTAACTTATGAATCGGTTAGCAGTTTTCCCAGGGCCTGCAGCTCACGAATCAAAACGACCGGCACCACAACAGGGGAAGTCAGATAGTCACGGCTCTTTTCGAGTTACTGTGACGACTCAGTCTCGCTCTCACACAACCTCACCTGCTCTGTGGCCCACCGGAGGTCCAACTGTCTGACTCAGTCAGAGACTGACAATTAAGTGATGCAAGTCACTCACAGACCGGGTCCAAACTTGTGTTGATTCTAGTTAGTCACTCTAGAGTCTTAATACCCAGCAACGACGCAGCAGGCAAAAGTCAGGCCGCACCAGCGGTGCTTTTACTGCTTTGTGGGGGCTGGCCATTCATTTTTGTTAGGGCCATCTTCATTGGTAGCACTTTCACACGCTACCAGACTGACCGCGCTGGGACCCAGTCGGCAGTCCCAAACACTATGGTACACATACACCAGGCACCACATCCTCAGCTAGGGTAGTGTGCAGCAGGCGAAAGGCAGGCCGCACCAGTGCTGCTTTTACTGCTTAGTGGGGGCTGGCCATTCATTTTTGCTAGGGCCGTCTTCATTGGTAGCACTTTCACACGCTACCAGATTGGCCGCGCTGGGACCCAGTCGGCAGTCCCAAACACTGTGGTATACATACACCAGGCACTACATCCTCAGCTAGGGTAGTGTGCAGCAGGTACGTGCATGCATTTACACACATGCGATGCTAGCTGCAGCACGTGTCTTTTGTCGCTGCCCAATCATGCCCAGCCATGCTGCACGGACTTTGTGCTCATTCGCTCAGCTTCCCGGCGCAGGCCCACAGCAGATGCATTCAATGTATCAAATCAAGGACTGCATCCGCCGGCCAAGCCTCATCATAGCAACGAGTGAGACGAGTTCTTTCCCTCATCCAGCTCCAGCTTGCAAACAATCATGATGTCTCTGCAGGCAGAGCTTCACCACAGCAGTGCTATCAAGCAATGCTCACATCGAGGCTGCTTTTATGCCACCAAAGCGCTTGCCAAGGCTGACAAACAGCCAGGTGTAGCAACGGTTGGCTGCGACCCCTGGTGACCCCCTAATTGCGACCATGCATGTAGTAAGTGTTCAAAGGTTAGTCACTACAACGGAATACAACATCGGAGTGCCTAGACTGAGCCTAAAACCGCTCATGCTGCAAACTGAGAGGTGAGATGTTAGCAGAAGCAAGTTTCCAATCTCTAGAAATTGTTACCACAGTAATCTCGCCTAAAAGGAGCACATTCCTGTACACCCCAGTGGCTAAAAACACAAGCTGAGAGCAGAGACCCACTGGCTCGTGGGCCTGTGTGGCAGCACCCGCGGTGCAATGTTCCTGGGACTGCGGTGAACTCCAGATGCCTCTTGTTAGACCAGAATGATATCACTCAAGACATCAGGCCCACTGTACAGAGAGCCTGAAGCGAAGGATGAAGCCTTTGTCTCTTTACAGTGCCCTTGCGACTGCAGAACATTTATGCTGCTTGGGAAGTGGCATTTTTAGGAAATGAAAACTCTGCCCTTCCCCGGTCTCGTTTCCTCTCCTGTCAACAGCTCACACACCCTCACTTCAACAAATTATTCGTGGCCACCAGCTCAAAAGTCTGAACAAAATGGAATGTTGAAGCGAATGTTTTGTTTCGGAAACCATGGGCCCTTTGTCCATACTTGTTACGTTCAACTCTGCCTCGGAGCAAAAACACAAAGCCTTTCTGAGGCACTTTGCAAAGCAGAGAAAATACATTATTTTAAACTAGCCATTTCCGTTTAACTCTGAAAAAACATCTATTAAAAAATAAAGACTTGTTTTCATATACCAGCTGAACTATCCAAATGTACTACTTTAGTCTAGAGCATGGGTACCCGGAAACATTTCCCCAGGGGCCAAAATGTTATGTGACTGAGGGCCGCATTGATGCCAGTAGGGTGGTGGTTGGGGCTGGGGCAGAACGGGTGGCTAGGGGAGGGGGGTAGAGGGGGAGGGTCAGAGGGGATGTTGGTGGTATGGTGGGTATAGGAGAAGCTAAATCTATATTTCCAGTGGCTGAACTTGCACAATGTGAAATCAGAAGACCTGAGATTAATCCCGGCATCCCCACTTACCAAATTGTGTGATCATAGGAAAATGTTGTATTTCACTTTCCCTCCTTTTTCTTTGCTATAACATATAGGAGGACCTCGAAATACATTACTTCAGATGTGCGCTTTACAAAACCTTCTCCTGTGTTTCTCCTGTGTTTGATTTAATAAACTGTAATGTTGTTTACGTATAAAAGGAACTCAGGCCACTCAGAGGATGCACGTAGCACTTGACTTGCCGCTTAGTTCACATTGTTGTCAGGGAGGCGGTAGAAAATGAATCTTTCTAAATTCATGTTTGAAAACTATCACTTTTTAAAAAATACTTCTCAATGCACTGATATAATCTCTGTACTAAAGACAAATGGATTTGCATGTTAATTAAATACATTTTTGAATTTTAAAAAGACAATTATATTTTTACAAGTTTGTTGCAAGATATCTTCACTTTACCTTTAAATAAATGCTTGCCCATTTATTTAATATTTTTTTAATGTTTGTGTTGAGTCGAGTAAACAACAGCCTAGGTCTGCTGTTGACCATGGGGGGGGCATGTAACGGTCAGGAGGGCCGCCTGTGGCGGTAAGTATCACTAGCTGGATAAAGTATTGATGACATGCGTGTCAAACATCCATCTTGCATTAGCTGGGACATCTTAAATCAATCTGAAAACCAAGTATTCGGCAAAATATTTTTGGTGAATAACTTGCTCCACTTAATTTATATTACGCACCCACAGCACTGTGGAAGAGACGAGTGATGAAAAAATTGAGGAGGGGGATTCCATCCATTCATTCATTCTGCAGGACACATACAAGTCTTATGACCAAAGGCCTGGAAAAATAGGGCACTCATGGTGGGGTATTTTCCTGGGACTGGGAATATCAGCCAATCCAGAGTTCGGGAATTTGAAATGAGGCTTTAAATAGTATATCGGGACTTTCATAAACGACTAGTGTTAAGTTTTGCATTTTTGTGACCACTTTTCCCAATGCAAATTGTGCTTGGTGATTATAGTCAAAATTTCCACAAGGGAAAAACCTCATGAAGATGGTAAATCCACTTTGTTTACAATCCTGATTCCGGTGAATACTCATTTTTGTGTACAATTTCGAATTCCAGAGGACCTCCTGATGATGCTTTTAAACTAAAAACTTCCCTGGGGTTGTTCAAACCAGACATGCAGTTGAGAACATTTTTTCATCCTTAAATCTAATTGCGAATTTTCAGAGAGATAGACCAATTGCTCAATTTAGCCAATACGCGTTCCTTCAGCTAGATTCTGTGGGGTCCTTCCACTACCAGCAAAAGGCCTCACCTCTCACAAACTGCCCAAACTCACCCACTTTAAAGCGTCCATGGTCTGTGTTGTCACCCGCGAGCAGAGGCATCACTACAATGCTGTATAATCACACTGCATTTTTGTGCACCTCCTTCAGCACTAACAACCACAAGCGCAGATGGGTTAGTGGGAAATTATTTGGTAAGCAGGGGTTAGGTTTGAACTGTGATTCTGAGATGTTTTCTTCTGAACAACAGACCATGTAAGAGTGAGGTCAGTGGGGGTTTTCAGAATCAGGCATATGGCTCTTTTGGGTACTGCCGACCTAAGCCAACAGCTGAGTTCCAGCGCATAAGGTGATGAGATTACACGTGGGCCTCTTTCACACAGGCTTTTAATGTTGTCTCATAACAAACATTTCTGGTGGCCAATTTTTGGGAAATCGTCAGTATAGGTTACTGCATCACGTCACCATACAGAGGTCAACGACGTTATCTCTCTGCCATGACCAATGAGAATAGACTTTAAGAATAGGTCTGTCTGGCAACAGAGGGGTGTTTAAAAGGGTACTTCTTCTGTGTCAATGCCCCTGCAAAGGCATCGAAAGCATATAATATGCCTGACCACCACGGAACCCTTGCCTTTTCACGTCTGGAGTTTTGTATACATATAGGGGAGAGAAAACAATTGCCGAAGGCATGTTACTCACTGAGAAGGTATCAAATTCACAAGGGATATCTGCTAACCTTCGACTTACTTTGATGTATCCTTAATGGCACACACAGAATTTCAATAAAAGACTTGGAAGAAGGAAAGAAGGAGAACGTGATAATAACATGCCGATTAATGCAACTTCAACTGAAGGTTGTAGTGAAATGGAGAGCAGAATATATGATCTAGTGGACAGGAAGACCATACGGTCGACATTGGCTGCTCCGAATGGTGCTCATTTACCAGGCCCAGAGTCTTAATGCACTAAGACCCAAGCATTGTAGAGTTTAGAAAAATACATTATCGTCCATGGTATGTTGTGTTACGTCATTGTTTTTTTTAATAGAGCGCTAATCATCCATGGGGTATCAAGGCACTCTGTAGCCTGTGTGTGATGCGAGCTCTGGAGGGCTTACTTGAAAAGCCAAGTCTTCAGCTTCTTGCGAAAATCTAGAAGAGAGGATGAGAAGGATCTGATGTGTTGTGGGAGGTCATTGCAGGCTTTAGGAGGCAGGTATGAGAAGGTGCGGCCCCATGCTCTGCATTTGTGTATGTGTTGGGTGTGTACAAGTGACAAACGGGAAGGGAAGGGGTGTCTGGAAGGTTCCATGTACTCTAAGCAGCAGCATTCAGGAATCTGGCTTCATCAAGCCTTCTGATAATTACCTCCAGCTTCATAGCCCTGTTGCTTCACGTGCAGCTAGTTTGAGAAGTAAAGACCCCTTTTCACTTCTAACTGCGTGGATACATTTGTGTTGGTCTGTGGACTAGTCTTAAATTTCAACCTTTCTCTAATATGCATTTTTGTAGCGTTAGTTTTTTTTTTTTTTACCTACATAGTTGCTGACAGACCACACAAGCTAATTTAAGGGAACTGTAGTCAACATTTAACTGTTCTATATTAGTCTATTCTATTCTGAGGTAATCTTTTACAACTTTTGAAAAATACGTACAACTGCTGGTTATAATGGACTCTGGGCTCCACCCCATCCCTCCTTATAGCAATAAACACCCTACTCCACTTGTGATTCAATGAAAGTAACAGTATATTTCCCACGTTTTTCTTCGTCCATAAATGTAAGGGAGTGGGGCGTCGCACATGCGCACCATCTTACATGCCAGTCCACCCGCTTCAGACTCTCACCCATCACTGGGCTCCTCCTGGAAACAAATGGCCGCATATACAGCATTCCAAGCCACCATCCTCAAAGTACCTAGGGACAGACTACTAAGTCTCAGTGAGATTGATTCATTTGCGGCGCTGTCGGCTAAGTAATGGCAAAGACGAGCAACAAAACAATTAAATGCTGCTCTAGGGGCACAATGCAACAACCCCTAGCACTTCTGAACTATTGCTCCAAGTTCATGTATTTCATATGCATCTGCTGTTCTCAGCAGTCTGAGAAGGGCCAGGTGGATTTTTTTCAACATATATACGACGAGAGGAAAAATTCAGAAATGTGTATTTGCCGTAGGCTACATTTTAAGCAAGCAGACCTATTCACAATGTTTGCTCAGATTCTGGTACAAAGACCGTTTGTGTACATGTCAGATCTAGATCAGGGTATTGACGATGAATAGTATACAAGCCTTTACTCTCCGAGGCCGTTTACAAAAGGCATGCAGGATGAAAAGACTTATTTTTCAAAGGCTTCCTGTAATATTGTAGTTTTGACCTCATTTTTTAGACTTCATCTTGAAGACATCTACCTTTTAACCTTTTATGAAAAAGGTAAGTGTACACCCTAGTTAAATTAACCAGGACTTCCAGAAAGGAGGTGCAAGTGATGATGGACTGTAGTGCACCAATAACATTACAAGAACAGTCATGACACCCACGCCACGTCCTATGTTAAAACAGCCCTAACCAACATAAAATCAACTATATGTCTTAGAAAGAACAAAACCACAAATATCCCTCCCCGTGAGGTGCTTTGCAGCATAGTTATGGGGGTGCAATGAGATACTCACATCTTGCCACTGGTCATCCTCCTCCTTCAGCAGATTATTCACAATCTGAAGCTGCTCCTGGTGCACTCTGCTGTGGGGCTGCGTAGTGGCTGCCTCATCACACCTTACGTCAAACATACTCATGCTCCTGAAAAGCAAAGTAAAATGAGTCAGCGGTAATCACAGAACTAAGCAGTACAAACGCTAGCTCAAGGCCAACCATTGGGTACCGTCCCAAAACCAAACGTCAGAACACTGACTCAAGAAGAGGGACTCCACACAACACCGTGACCAAGTCCCAGGCACCAAATGCAGTTAGCATAAAGGGATGATATCTCAAAGACCTTTTCATGCGGAAGCGCAGTGACTTTATCAAGAAGACTACATTGGTACATTCCTTTTTGCAAAGCAATGTAAAAAAGACCGCAATTAACGGATTCGGTTTCGAAGACTTGCTTGGAAGCACTTCCATGGCAGCATTTTTTGGTGCTGTTCATCACAAGAATTGAGGCCTGTTGGAATGAGTTCACTCACTGCCAGTTCCTCTGAACTGTAGTTCGATCTTTGGAGAAGAGAACCAGCTATTATGCATTGCTGCTTTTTGAACACTAGACAAGTTCCCATTCTCAGCCCTATTTTATTACACTTCACTTGTGTGCTGAGCTGGTGAAGACAAAGCACCAGAGACATCAGTGACATGACTGCTGAAAAGAAACTGGGGAGCAGGTGCGGGAAACCACCAGAGTGACAAAGTGTTGCAAGTGAGGGTCATAGAACCTCACACTCCACATGAATTACCAGAACTAGGAATAACAGGCGTCTGTCCGATCCAAAAATTAGAAAAAAAATCTAAGCTTTCTTGGTATACACATAGGATAGTAGATTTTGAATGTTAGCAAACAAATATATCTCAGAGGTAGATGTAATGAGAGAAAACAAACGCAGCCCTGCTGCTACAACAAAAGTTTTACCTACACGTACGTCGGTGTTCATGGTCCGAAAATGTACAAAAGTAGGCGTGTACAAAATTTGAATTCCAACAATAGAATTAAGTAAACATGATAAATTTGCACTACAGGAAATCGCAATATTAGAAATATAGTGTCAAGTTAGATCTCTGGTGTAGTTCAAAACATCTTCTGTATGAAAAATCTCCTGAAAAGTCAATTTGATGTTGATTTTAGCAACAACAAAAAAAATTATGAAATAACCACCTGCTTTGCTGGAATAAGAATCCATCAAAAGTGAATTTATAGGTTATATTTCTCATCCGAGACCCATGTTGTGGATTTTTCTTCCACGATTCTTTTTATTTTATATAAACTATAAAACGATTTGAACAATTTTGACCAAATCTGTGGTTTAACATATTAATATTTTAGAACAGTTGCTCAACAAAAACTTTTCATGAAAAAAGAAAAGACTTCGAAAAATCATAGTTCGTTTTCCTGCCATACATGACATTTATTTATTGAGCAGCAAGGTAGACAGGTAAGCATGGGTATATGACTCCGGGCACCGGAGCGAGGGTAGGCTAACCAGCAAGTTGCCGCCACCCTTCTGAGTGGAGCAACACCGTGCTCCCTTACACCCCCGTCAGGCCGTAGCTCCTGCTACCTGGGTTTCCACATCGTCCAGTACAGGACTACTAGGGCCCCACTCCAGGCTACCTTCAACAAATGTAGAGCCTGTCTATAGCTGTGCACCACACTTCACATAGATCCTGAAGAAGTTCCACCTGATTCCCTTAGGAACAACCAGGCACGAAACATGTCGACCTCACCCTAGAGACTGCCTCCCAGGAACATCACAGTCCCATAGGGCGTCCACTCTTATTTTAATTAGGCAGGATCTACCTTTAACATTAAAGTTATTGATTATAGGACTGACCCTGACCTATTTTAATTTACCACTTTTGTGTACACATACTCCCACTGCCCCCACACCTGCAAGTACCCAACGGCTTCTTAAAAAGATCTCCGACAAAGAGCCCCGGAAACGGTGAGCCCGTTGAGCATTGCAGCGCCGGCCCCACGATGAGCAAAGCCCAATGATGAAGCATGACACCTTTTGGGGTGTGTGAGGGCAACATGACTAAATATTTGTATTTCCCACCTCCCCTTCCATCCCCCCTCTAGGAACTGCACTCCCTTTGTTCTACACGTTCTCCTTGAGCCACGTGTTCAGGACCTGCTTAAATATTTGGCTCCTGGTCCCAAAATCCCTCTTTCTCTAACCATAAATTCTAGCTTGAAACAAAAGTTCTCAGATGTTAAAATATGTGCAACTTCTGGCTTCTCCCATGGTTTATTTAGACAAATGTATTTCATCAGCTTGTTCCACTACTGTATGCTTAGTGGTGGCACTTGGATTTTCTAATGGATCATTATTAAATTCCATGAAACGATAGTTCACTAGTAAGAGAAGTTTTTTATGGTTACAACTTATATCTCAACTTAATACCATAATTTAAGGAAATATCTGTACTGTTAAAAGATACACAGATACAATGCAAAGTAGCACACAAGCAACATGGCATCTCAAGGTGCCATGTACTTCTTTTTACAGATTTTGGCTACCATAAAGTTTGATACAACTTTCAAATTTAGTATGGTTTTATTACACAGTTTCACGTAATTTGAGATAATGTCCTGTCACCACTTCTCACCCAAGCAGCAGTGTCAGAAAGTTCGTTTTCAGAACCGGCACACTTACTCAACTGTCACTGATAAGGTCTAAACAAACCGATTCACCGTTTCTTCTACACAGATCAAAGATCACTTTTACGCTGCCTTAGTTCTAGATTCAGATCTACTCCCCTGGATAAATAAAACAAAAAACACCAGCTGTTCATTAAATATCAAGTCTTCCTGCCAGCATGTGTTTGGTCCCATAAACAGATAGTCTCTAGGAACTTCCACCAGTATCGGGAACAAAGTTGATCTTCATAAAAACACTTCTGAAAATAACAACAACAAAAAACTTTGCCCCGCTCTAGATATACAGAAAGGATGGACACCATAAACACTTAATAAAAAGGATGGGATACCGCTCCTAGACACAGTCTAGCTAAGGTTCAGAATATGGGGATCGATTTATGTACCTATTGGGTTTGAATGTTGAACAGTGTAAATGTAAACTTGAAACTCCACAGAGAACACAAAGTCGATTCGTGAACTTTCTTATCAATAAATGTTGGGCTATTTAAGTGACAGCTGCGTTTACCCTGTTTGATTGCAGATATGATTTGCTCTTTGAGCAATTTACTGAGGGAGGTGCGAACTTGAATTTCACTGATTGATTTTAAAAGTCAATCGCAATAAGTCAGCAAACGATCACAGTAGTTAAGGTTTTTCTTGCGAGCTTTTGTAGAAAAAAACAAATCAAATAATGGTCATTGTACAAAACGGACTTGCATAATAAATAAGCTTTGCCATGGAAAGTTACTTTGCAATGGAAGGTTACCAAGGCATGCTCATAGTAGCTCTTAATCCAGTAACTGTATTCAAGCACTGCAAAGTCACAAAAGGACACAGAGGCCATGCAGATCCAAACAGGTTCCTAGCATTTCCAAGCAGGATGGGGGCAGCCTGCTTGAGCACCAGTCACCCAGCCACTGCATATCAAAGAGACAGACCATTGTAACAAGCATTAGCACCACAGGCATACAAAAGTAGGCACTAGCAAGTAGAACAGTGAATGAGCCATTTGGCACGAGTACAATTCAGTCCACAGAAATTGATGCAGAACCATACATGCTCAACGATCACGCTACATAGAAAGTGTTTATTTCCTACTAGGCATAGCAAAAAACCAAACAAGAATAACAAAATACACGTGTATCTAATTCCAGGGGTATCGTCCCACAGCAACTGGTGCTTGCAATCGCTTTGGGTGGTTTTCATTCCAAACTATCTATTCTTTTGGTGTAAGTATGCCTTGAGTTTTTCAGATTTTTAGTAGCAGGTTTTTGTGATGTTATTTTGTCATGTGTTGTGTGACCTCAATCCAATGGTATTACAAATGTATTTGATGTAATTTCTCCCGCTACCGATTATGGTGAAAGTACAGCCATTTCTTCCACCCAAAAATACTTTCCGAACATTAGAGTAAGTAAATTAATTGTCCAGCACTATTTGCCTGTACATGATCTACAAAGGAACTGTGAGAGGAGTAACTTTAACCAACACAGGTAAAATCAAACATTCTATACCAAAGAGTTCCAAACAGCAAAATTAAAATAAACTGGATCCCATGTACACATTAATACAGCGAGAATAAATAAAATATATTTGTCATTTATAAACAATCTGCCAAAAAGGACAGATCACCAACTTGCCTTGGACTACTTGGTCATTTAATCATTCATAGCAGCTATGATCAGAAATTGGGTGTACTGGCATTTACTACCAATAAGAAGTCTGTTTATTTAAGAATTCATGAATAAATGTCACGTGCTGCCTGTGAGTAAAATTATTTGTATAGCACACACTATTTAGAGAAGAGCTTACTGGCGGCTAGGGCTAAGCAACTGAGGAATGAATACTAGTGGCACCCTGCTTACCCTAATAGCAACAAGACAATACACTGCGCGACAAAGGAATCACTGGGTTAAATTCAGACTAAATACCAGATGATAATGGCTGTACCTTAAAACTACTAACTCAGTATACCAATAATGTACACCTTAAAGAAGGCCAAATATGTTTGTAACTTAAACACAAACATACTAAACAGTTGGGTGTTTCCTCCCAGAAATCATTTTTAAGACACTTCCACTCACTTTTCGCTACAGCTGCTGTCCAGTTAGGAGTCACTACACCAGAGTGAAATGCAGGCTAGTGCCCAGTACGCGCAGACATTGTTAAATTTCAACACTGGTGTAGACATATAAACAATTACATAACCTGCAACTAGCGACTTCTGTGCCTGAACGATGATCCATATCCTAGTAAACAGTGATCCTGGAGCGTGAAGAATGGCAACTAAAGATATTCCTCATTCGGCGTCTTGAACAGCCCCTCGACCTCTATGTGATATTGGTCCCTTCAAAACTCTAGCGATAAATCTGGAAGTAAAAATCTTGAATTCTTCATTTTCTTGAAATGCTGTCAAATTGCTCCTATAATTCTTCCTGATGCGAGGCCAAAACGTTCTCATCCCAATCAATGGTTTTGGTACTTTAGGTCTCATGCACCAATTATTTACTTAAATGTCCTCACTTTGAAAATTCTCACAAATCTCAGACTTGTACTACTGCGAGAGATTGCACACAGTCACTTTGTACACTAACACCTGATGACCTCACTGCAGTTTTGTGGTGCTTAACATGTGTAGACATTCACAACCCAATGTGTTCTGCAACTGCAGAAAACTTTGGGACTTTCTAACTTGTGGTTTCTGAGTTTTCATTTCAAGGATTTCTCGAGGAGTTTACTTCCCCAATTAGAGAACTATTTTTCTTAAGACTTAATCCAACCAACATTGTCGTTTTCAAATGTTATTACACTGAGACAGAGTGGCATCTCTTTGGAATGTAATTTCGGCACAACAGTTATTTTCTTGCGTTTTGTTCCATGTCATCTTTTTGCTCTGTGCCTTGAACTAAAACTATTTAACAGCTGTCTTAATGTCATTTTGTGACGAGATCTGTAGGACTTCAAAATATTATGCACTAGACCACTTTCACATACAACCTCTGGTTAGTCTGATGAAAGGCCTCAGAACTTGCCACTGTACAGCACTATATCACTCCTACTGTGCATGATATACTACAACTTACGTCAATACTAAAAAATGGATAAAAATAATAATTTTCCTCATTCCCTTCAGATTCTGGTCTCATACTCAAAGTGACAAAAGACAAAATGAATTCAGTGCCAAAATCAATTAACCCAAGAGGAGTAAAAATCCTAATTGTTTGACTTCAGAGACAGTGAAGACCTATACCATTCCTTGGTGAGTTAGGGGTCTACTTGTTTATTGTAATATACAAGTTTGTACTAAATGAACATGTTTGTTCTATCTAAATTAGCAGCCATCTTCACGTGTTTTCACTTTGAGGCTGGTTTTGACAGTTCAATAGAGATTAAGCAAAGCGAAAAACAGCCCAACAACCACACATCACTCCAAAAAAAAAAAAAAAAACAGAAAAGCAAAATGGCGGACAAAAAGCACATTAGTGTCTACATGCAGATTACATTTCAAGGTTTGCGCAGTAAATTACATTCCAACCAGGAAGAAAAAGCTTGTCTGACAAAACGGACGACGATATAAAAGGATAGACACGTTCTTTACGATGTGGTCTATTAGTAAGTTATTAAAGCATGCAGTTTAATTCAGTTTGTGAGCAAAGGGCAAAACTTACTCTGTGTCATCAGACAGAGCAATTCTTGGGCTGAATCTACAAGACCAAATAAAACATTAGCTGGATATGCTGAATGAGAAAAAAAACACAGTCAGAACACAGTACACTGCATGACCCTAGATTCGATTCTTTTCATGCACACTGGCTTGACTAAGCACACAGGTTAAACCAATTTCAGAATTTTGAGCCACCAGGGTGCAAAGCATCACCTTTCTAGGGATCTGATAAAACAGTATTAGATATATTACTGCATGTGCTTCTAAGAACAATTGCAAGAGCATTGAAATGCAAAACCATATCATTACCTACCTTTAGTTGTGACCTGAAAACAGTTTGTTAAAAGTCCATAAAACATCTGTGCTGAGCCCGCTGTACAGTGCACGTCATGTTAACAGTGCAGAAGAACAGCCCGCTTCTCAACACACGGGTGCCTGTAAAATATACTGTTCACATGTAGAAGAAACGCACAAAAAAGCTTCGGCAGTAAATGCTCCTGTTTCGATATTATTCTGGAATTGCTGAAATGACCCTTTTGTCAGCAGAGTCCATAGAAAATGGACGAGTGAGGGACAGTGCGGGCGGAAGCATGACGCGTGGTGCGGGGCTTTGAATGGAGCTGCCAGGGGCGTGCCACTGTCACGCTGCCCTAGTGTGACAAACAAAATATTTCTGTCAAATCCCCCGAGATCAAACCCTTTAGACGATGCACATCACAACCAGCAACATGCTCTAGTTTCCTGAGCATTCAAAACAAACACACAATGAGGGCGCTCCCCGGCAGCAAGCTTAAGGCGTCACTTTGATGTCCACATATCATGTCAGATAGAGACTGGTGCATTGCACAAAGATGTGCATTTCTACAGGCCTGGTGGCTGGCAGACAGACAGACACACACACCTACCTCTCAACCTGTTCAACTTTTCAAAACTCCTGTGCGTCCCTCTAAAATAATTGACCTCCCTACTTACTGCACGCTAATAAAAGTACTAGGCTCAACCGGCCACCCATCACAATACCATTTTATTAGTCTAAAGAAGTTTCATTTGTTCAAAAGTATAAAACAAGACACATTCTAATAGTATTCAGTGTTTTCATAATAGTCAAAAAAGGGGTTTGTTCCCCCCATTAACATAGGGCAAGAGCAAAAACATTAACAAACAAATGCATTATTGCAAACTGATGCTCCTCACAGCATTAGTGCACAATTTTTAAGTAAGATGTTAAAATCCACTGTCGATATCTTCACTCCGTTTTTATAAAAGAGTAAACACTGCAAAGGGAGACGAGAGCAAACCTTCACACTCATGCAATCTGCTCCAACCTCAGCACTTCAACCTGGGCTTACGTTTCTGGGGCTTCTTCTGCAGCCTGGCATGGGGAAATCGGATTTAAGGCGGGATGTTTCTGCGGGGAGACTAAAGGTCGGAGGTCATGCTCGGCATCTTCTGCTGTCTCGAGGTGCTGATCTCCCTCACTTACTTCGGAGGGTTGGGGCTGTGTGGCAAATTTCGGATGGCTTTCGGACCTTACTGGCAAAAGTGGTTGGGCATGCTCATCAAGCGGGCATGAGGGGGATTTTGTGGTGCTAGGAAAGGAAATGTGGATTTAGTTTCAAACAACCCAATACATGCTTGTATATAAATAAACTGAATGGTATGGCATCAATAAAGTCTAGAAAACTAATTCCACTCATGCATACATTGCAATATGTCTAGTTCAAGAGTGAAGGAGCCACCAGATAATATGATGGTCTTACTGCGTGCAGAGACATTCTTGAAAACTCTTGGTCATGGATTTGTCATCTTAACACCTATCATGGCGTAAGACTCCTTTTAAGTATTTCGTATTTTACCAGTACAATCAACCTGAAAAGGGTGAATTAAAAAGCTAGGCTATCTTCCCATGGTCACCCAGAGACAGTACAGCTGATCTATGGTCATTACTCAGCACTCACCATCGCCTGTACTTTAATGATACCTCTTACGGTGAGCACCTATTCGAAACTCCAGAACTGATCAATGACCTTTGCAATGGAATCTATAGCTCAGTAGGTTTTTTGGCCAGGTCTGGAAGCCAGCTGTGTCAAAAATGGCATCACAGGTTTTTGTCAAAAAATGATTTCTGATCTTAGGACTTTTCCCTTCTTTTTTAGGTGAAAGTCTACCTAAGGTGCATCTTCTTCCAGTATAAAAGGTAAAGGAATAACTAATAGAGTACATAGCTGAGGATTACAATACATAACTGGTGTCTTTGGTTTTATTCTTTCATGCAATGTGCTTCAACTATTTAGTAAGGTGTAGCCAAATCAAAAAAATGAATGGGCTGCTATCAATTTGTAGTCCATTGCTCATCGGCTCATACCTGCTGTGGTTTGTAGAATATTCTGAATCCACCACTATTTCGGGAAATTCCAATATACCCGTCACATGCATTGCTACAGAGTCTGAAATCTTCATAAGCCTCAATCTTCCCATACAAAGTGCTCACATAAATTGCTTCGAAAATACCTTTCATGAAGTGAGAATAAAAATGACTATTTTTCAATGGTATTAACAGAAGTTGCTAAAGCTCTAACTTATCACAAATGTTTACTAAGGATATCGGACACTGATGAGTGGTATCTTGTGTTCCTTCCGCCCAGTATGTTCACCCTTTACATGTGTCACCTCAGTGACCATGCTTTCTAAGCATTTACTAATCAGATGGGTTATTTAGCCATTCCAATTTAATACACACAAGCCCAACATCTTCTCGAAAAGAACATGCTCTAACCTTCTAACCGGTTTGTCAGTTTTCGTTGGTCCCATGGTGGAGTCCTCTTTCTTCTTGGTGAAAGGAACTGGAAGGAAGTGTCTCAAGCCAGGGCTGCTCAGCTTCTGAACTGCCCCAGTTCTCCTCATCATCATGTCATCCTTCTCTGGATCAGGAGTTCTCCTGCCATCCTCATTTTCAATGTTTATCTGGCTTTCAACTCTAAGCACTTGAATGCTTTCTTCCTTTTGAAAAGTGTTGTTTATGGAACTAGGTGATGCCGTTATATGACAATGTGCAGCGGCGGCAGGCATTGGCACGCTACTGCTAAAGGAAGGCAGGGTCACAGTTACTCTCAGGAAATCGAAAGAAATATAGGCCCAGAACAGTGGCACACGGCTATGTCTACGTGAGAAAAAGTGCCTTTGCAATCACAGACTGAACAACAGGAACAATCTGATCACACTCCGTAACGTCACATTTTGCAAAACGTGCAACTGGCAAGCAAATTTGACAAGCAATACCCAACGCTTTCAATGTATGATGGTTTTACTGATCTTTCAAGGCTAAATACATCTGCAGCACACCAACAGCAAATAAACAAAGCACTTACCAAAATATAGTGTATTTGCAGGCAGACAGTAGTGAGTTAGTAGCATTATCTCATGGCATTTAACACACCTACAAGTCCCCAGCTGATCACGTAATAACCACACTGATAAAGGTGGATTTTACCATTTTTTATCTATTGTAAATTTGATTTTCCGAGTCGGCATTTCTGGAAGGATGAAATCAGTGTGCAAAGAGAAATTCTAATTAGCAACCAGGGTCCTTAAGTTTCCAACCGGTCTCTGGTACTTGTTAATGTGCAAGTCTCTCAGCCAAGAGACCAGGTTAACAGCCAGCAACATATCTGTTAAACAGTACACAGACAATACACAGCTTTGTGTTAGGAACAGAGGCACTAAGCACATAAGCTTGCTAGCTAAGTGCTTAGAAGTCATCCAAAGGCAGATGGCCAAGGATGGCTGGCTGTGTTTTGTTGATCAACTCATCAGTCTGATTTTTATTACTGAAGGGACTTCACATCTTGACATCATAAAATAAACAGCTATCTGAAATTCACCATGTATTTCATACACAAGACATATCTAAACTATTGTACAACTCAACATTATTATTATCATCATAGCTAGCAGTCTCCGGTCTTACATGAATGCTGAAACACTCAACAGAAAACCTTGATGAACCGCCTATAGTCACGTCCTACTAAATATTTGAAATTTAGTAAGATGATGCAAAGACAATCTAAGACGACATGACTTGTGACCCTCATCCAGAAGTATCAGAAAATCAAACTAACATAGATAATGGGAAATTGGATTTTGAGATAGCCTGCCACACAGGACATCAGAGTGGCCCTTAATTATGTCTAAATATTTTACTCATCTATGTTTTTGAATTAATAAGTGGTTTGGACCAGTGCCTGCTTATTTAGGTGTGGGTTTTAAAAACAAAACAGAAAAAAATCACTGACATTTTCTAAATAAAACTGGAAACATATTTCTTTGCTTGTTATCTTCTGAACCGTCTTCAGCCTCTAAATTTTCATTCAAAGACCTGTTCAAAAGCAACCTTAAATAAAAAGTTTTTCGACAAAACAGATAGTTTACCCAATAGACTCGCTCATAGTTTCTTATAAGTTAAAGAAAATACTTAAATCTCTTTATTCGTATTTAAATATCTCATTTAAACACAGTTGACAGCTGGGCAAAGTTTTTTGGCCAGATGTGTAAAAATACAATTTGGGTCCATGTCAGATCCTTAGCAAGAAAGGCCGTCATTTCTTAATGTATCATTGGCTAGCCCAGAGGATTAATCTGAAAGCCTTCAAACATCTTTTAACCTTTAGAAATATGGCTAGCCTCAATCGCAATTTCCTTTTTGGTGAACTATAGATGTGTGAAGAGGTTTTTAAAAAAAAGAGACTACCCTTTGTGGGATTGAAGGCATACATTTGATTGTTTTCACATTTGGATAGAACCCCAGAACTTAAACTTTTATATATTACATTAACATTTTTTAGATAGGCCCAACTTTCAATCTGCTGAGGCACTGCATGTTGACCATCACATCAATAATTTGCGCAAGTATCTCAAGCTTCTAACCAATTACATTATTGATCTCAGTCATCTGGTGTCCTGTCTAACACTCGGGGGACATTGGGGTCTCTCAGTCCTTTAAAGTTAAAAACCCTTTTGATAAGTGTAAATGCTATTTTATATTTCCTTTCTTTTCACATAAAGGCCAGTCTCTCCCTCAAGAGACATAGTCTGCAGTTTGACCCATTGCCAATTAGCAACCATCAGCCAGTGGTCTGCACAAACGTGTGGTTTCTTATTCTGAAACTTCCTTCCAGATTCTTGTAAATATAAGAATTGAAGCTGTGAATATATACTTCAAGATTTATGCAAAAGGAGTGCAACATCCAAATACAAATTCCTCAAACTCAAAAAAGAAATGGATGTGGAAAACCTCTAGTCCAACTGATTTTCTTAAGAACTTTGACAGCTTCAGTTTCTTTATCATCTTCGTGCACCTTCTAACAGTACCTTCTAGAGTATTTTGAGTTGCAGATTACACATCGGTTCTCTTTTAAAAAGAAAAATGCAATGCATACTCAAAACGCATCATTCTAGGAGAAGGAGTATGCAGCAAGAATCAACTAAGAGCCTTCTGTTGCTTTTTCATTGGATAATGTAATGCAGCTTGAGGAAGAGGAGACAAAGCCTTGAAAGACATTGATTTGAAGTTCCATGGAACAAGATATTTTGACAGCAAAGGTACAGGACCATGTCCTTGCTTGGGGGATCTCAGACCTAACAGGACAGTATGAAGGTTTGTATCGCGGTGGATGAGCTCTGGTTCCCCAAGAGGAAAAAAAAAATCAAGGTATGGTGGATCCGGAGCCCAGGGGAGCAGAAGTGGACCAATACAGCATTGAAAAAACCCAAAGGAAAGAACACATTCATTAAAAGAACTAAGGTTAGAAAGCAGATTGTATAGAAGATATGAAATTGGAACACCCCACATTTATTATTTTATAAGAGGAGCACGAGGCAACCTAGTAACCATTTAATAGGGAGATTCTGAAATGTCACAAGTCGTCCCTAAAACATATTTAAAGGTTAGATCATTGAGGGAACTCTTGTTTGTAGACTGGGAGAAGAACCTTTATTTGTGAGGGACAAACTACTACAACAGGAATAAATTCATCAGGACGGAAGGATAAACTAAGAACTAGACAAACAGTTCTACCATCTTATATTTCATATTTGTTCAAAAGACTTGTTTAGGCATCAAACTAAGCTGGATTAATCACCTATATACCGCTTAAAAACATATGCCAAGATATGCTCCATGAGTCCCACTGCAAGCTTTGAATGCCATCACTTCAGGACTGGATTCTAGAGGATCTGGTGATGGTGCTGTACACGTTGCTGTACCATCAGCAACGTATTAGATGAACTTGACCCAATAAAACATGAAATGTAAATGTTTAAGAAATGTAAACCTACTGACAAACAGAACAATAAATGGTTCAATTCTGACTTTCCACAACTCAAAGGGATGGGGATTTAACTCCAACAGCACTGAAAATACACCAGAGGAAAAACTTCAATGCCAAATCCACATACATGAATTAGGCAGAAAGAACAACTAAAAAGGCTTTTTACTCAACACACATTGTGTGGTTGCTGAAACAAACCCGAGCTGCTCAAAATCTTTCACAAAATCTCTGACTCAGTCCCCATAGAATGTGAGTAAACAGCTCAACTAATTTCTGTTAAAAACGTCCCAAAATACTTAAAGAGTAAGACTGAAAAGATCCTACATACTTCTCATGTCCCCAAGCCAAACCTCAATTCATTGTCATTAAACCCAATATTCCAGTTTCAGAGCACTCTTTCATGAACTTCAGTCAATGGCAAATTATCTGAACCTCCGAGAAAATACAAGTTTCTAGGAAGTGCTACAAAAATACAACTGCAAAACCACCCAATTAATAATCCTCCAGCTGCTATTGTCTGGGAATCTGACCAGGCAGTTTGGTTGGAGTCTTCCTATTGGGCTGATCTGCATATGTCTGGTACTTGTCTGAGGGTGGGGGAAAAACAATATACTCGGAGACATCCACAAGTAATTACTAGTGACTGAGACTAATTCAAACATTCAACTCATCACTCTTTTGCTTTACTAAGTGCAATGTGTATGCCCAGACATGGACCCCGTGGTCACAGTGCTATAAGATTAAAGCTGCACCCTACTGACAAGGCTTAAATTGGCTGAAACCGGTCTGTTGTTGATTGCGTTCCTGGTCATAGTAGACCAGTCCTGGCAGTTTGGGCTGATTTGCTTAGCACCATTTCCTGTCTGAGGTGGATTGGTGAGCAAAAAACATGTATTGGGAGTACTCACCAGTAGCTTAAATTAATTTAAACAGTCAACCCATCACTTTTTTGTTCCTCTCCTTGCTCTGTAGAATGCATTACATTTCTGGATGACCGAGTAGATGACATTACAGAATTGCAGTAATCATATAAAGAGGTAGAATGGTCGCTAAAAGCTCCTTAGCATGCACCATTAACCCGCTTTTTAAAAAGTTGAATGATGCCAACAAGCCTGTCATTTATTGAACCATCTCTGGCTTATCATTTCCCAGGAAGGTACTGGAAGCTGAAATTACTTTGCAACGCAATCCTTCATGTCTATGAGTTAGGTTTTAGAGCTAAAAGGTGCACTGAAACCACACTGGAAGATTTCAGAAGAGACCTTTTGTCATTTTTGCACACAAACAACTCTAAAATCATTAGGCTCAGACCTGCTGGCAGAATGCAACGCAGTGAATCATGACATTCTTTTACAATGAGTAAAAGAAAGGACAGCATAAACAGCCCAGGAGAGCAAGTCATTCATGTCAGATCGAAGTCAACAGGTTAGACTCCGCAATGCCACTTCGTCAACCAAATCCATCCCATCCACAGTTCCTAAGGACAAGATAGTTTGTTACTATTCCCCAATATGTACATGCAACATCTAGTGGATGGGATTGACCAACTTCAACAACAATTTCAGATGTACACCTATTGGACTTGAGTACAACCAAGAGAAAATGGTTTAGAGGGGTAGCCTATCACGGTAGCCTATAGTACTTAGATGCTCTAATACTAGTACAATTGAAATAAATTAACATATAAGAGCCTTCTTTAGATCTTAGCGGAAGGAATACTCAGTCACAAACATGACGGATATCCTGTTCACCGTATTATGATCTCCATAGGATTTAATGAGATCCTAGTATGGTGGACGTGCTCTCGGTCACGTTTGTGATGAAGTCATCTCCTCTGCCAGGATCTAAATTAAGCCCTCAGTCTTGTCTTGGCTGGACCACGTGTACTCCACTTGGGCACCCTAAACACAAATTTCCACAACCGACAAATGATTTAACATCGAGCTACAAGACTATCCCAGTTTCAGAAAACAGAATCATATCACCCCAACCCTAGAATAATTTCATTGGTTTCCAATTAAAAAAAGGATGAAATTCGAAGTCCTCAGATTAGTTTTCAAATCCTACCCGAGAGAAAACCCTTGGTATAACCCGGGCCAAGAATTAGATCCAACAATTCACATTTACATAATCTCCAATAAATATAAGAGAAAAAGAGCACAAGGTAGAAAACCCATTGGACCAAAGGCAGTATACCTCTGGAATTTCCTGGATTCGGAGATTGACTGCCATCTTAGCAACTTTAAAAAAGATCTGAAAACATTCCTTGTCAAAGAATTCTCTAACTAATCATCAGACTTCAAAGAGATATACCCTCAAACATGTTCAAAGGGACAGGGCCAATATACACAATTTTGACTTCTTTCCCTCTTTCTCCTCCATCAATTTGCCTATTGTCTCACAAGCTGAATCAATTCCTGAATCATCTTCTGCTTTCCTTGAGCTGCGAAATGGTTTTGATATCCGGTTAGAGCTTTACAACTTAACTAAATAAAAACTATGCATTAATGCCTTTTGAGCAAGGTAGGCCTTTCTGACACACAACCATTGAGGGTTGTGCAGCTGGTAGTTACTTCCAAACCGAAACTGAATCGAATTGCTTTAAAGTCTGGAGAAGTATATCACTGTCAGTGATCTATAGGTAGATGTCAAGTTGCCTTAAAATGGCTAGAAGATGTGTGGCTTGGGGAAAAAACTGAGTGAAAAAATAGAACTCTGCACAAGTATCACGATTTAGCCCTTGTTGCATCCAAGTCCAATGAGGTCATTGGAGTCAGTCGAATGTTTTGTGATGTAGATTGTTGACATTCATTCTAACAATAGTTTGTTTCTCCACCTATTCTTTTATTTGGAGGGAGAAGAAGAGTTAAATTGTTAGTAAGAGTTACTTTACATGTGAGTACTCATAGTATCACCAAAACTAGGGGCAGTACCCAAAATACTTAGCAACTAGCTCACTTCTATTGCCTTGTTATGTTATTACATTTGTAAAAGGCACGAATACCCAGAGTTCTCTTGGCGCTCCATCCTCGCATTTTCTTTCATACACCATAAGCTTGCAGCAAGCTCACATCACTTGTTGAGCATCCTCTAATGTGCCTTTCAAACACCAAAGGCAGTCAAAAATCTCTCACGAAGCTCACAGCTGTTGCCTTGCATTTTCTAATGTACCTATCAGACATCAGCAGCAGTATAGAGTTCTTGTCTTGCAATTTCTAACCTCTCTTCTTTCTGATGAGTCATAAAGTACATTTCAGGAAAGCTCTTCTTCTGCACACGATGATGAACAATCGAAACTGATGAAATTACATTTCCATCTGGACAAGCCATCTTCCGAAATGCACCTAGCCTTCTCATACCCATGTCATCTCTAGTGGAGTCTGGGCGATGAGTCTCCTCTTTACTAACTTCCAGCTCTCCACTTAGAATGGTTACAGTCTGCTTCTGAGATTCAAATATTGTAGAAACTTCTCTGGAAACTTCATTTGCCGTCAACATTATCACCTCACTAGTAGGTTTTGTTGACAAGAAGAGAAAAGGATAATTATAAAGAAATAACAAACCAATTTGAAGTCAAACATTAAGCAGTTAGTGTGGATAGCGTCTCCAAAGGTCAAAAGATATTATAGGGAATAGTCAATTGAAGCCAAATACGTAACATGTGCATAAGGTATGTCTCTAACATGCGTCAGACTCTTGGGTAGCCGAGCTCAAAAAGGCACATTTTTAAAAACATTCCTTACAGATATTGAAGGAAATGATGAACGGATTTGGTTTGCTCAACTAGCCTCAGGTCACAAACTATGTAAGCCATTAAGCAAGTGTGCTATTTAGATACAACTGGTAACAATTTCAAATCATTTGTTGTCAATAGTAATTGTTATGCCTCGGCTTGCCCCTTTCACCCCTAGCCTGGCAGATTTCAGTTGATTCCACCCCCTCCACCCACCTAAAGCCTCTGAACTTTCTGATGAGACATCCTTAGCCTCTCTAGTACCCAAACCATGTAGGCATACTTATACTTTTATGACTCACACCCCTTATATAGGAACAAGCTAAGAATTGAAACGCAAACCTTGTGGGGCAGTACCCAATGACACATTTAGGGGTGACCAGGGGTGACTACTCTTGCTCAGTGTGGGACTTTAAGCCTCTTCGCAAACCCTACTGGTTTGAATTCATTGACACCAGTGACTTATGATCCAAGGCAAAACTGGGTTTATAAGCTCTGTTAGAGAGACACAGCATAGCCCTCACACTGTAAAAGACAAAGAGTTACAAAAGCTTTCTTAAAGTACCACGTTAGCGAGCAAACAATGTATGAAGTCTGCATGGTGGATGCTTGCCTGGAGACTTCAACATCATTCTTGAAAAAGCAGGCACAAATGTCCTCAACGTTAGATCTTACAAAGGTGGTTGCTTGTTAAAACAGGGCCTCCGTTTCTTTAAAATACCAATGGCGACCTTGCATGCAGTTATCTGGTGACAATCCAAACTTGATGCAGTTAGTAGCCACTAAACAGTCTCAAGTACCTGGGGTCAGGATGCAACACTTCCTTTTCCAGCTCTTCTTTGTGGGTGCTTGGTGCACAAGCTGGAGAGGTTGACACTGCTGCAGCACAAGCTTGGGAACTAGATTTTTCTACAGCAGCTTCGTCAACAGCCTCTGGCTTAGCTATGCTAAGCTTCTCCCATTTCTGCTGGTCAATCTCGGTAACAGGTCCAAAGTGCACAAACCTCTGCCTGGGGTGAGGCCTTTTTCTGGGCACTCTTGCCTTACGGCAGGCGAGGTCATCCTCAACTGATACTGGCACTTCCGTTGTGGCTTTTGAATCAGATTTATCATTGGGCAATGGAAGCCTGGACTCATCATCACTGACCAGTCAAACATCAAAGATTGAAAAGGTAAAACAAGAAATATAGGTTTAGAACCACAAGAAAAAAAAAAGAACACTAGAACAGATCAAATAAATGCTAACTGGTCTAATGATGACGCCACAATGATGTATGGAAGGAGCCTACATTTCAAGGAATATTTTATGAAAAAGTGGAGGGTATTTGGTAAACGTTAAAGAGTGCATCAAACATTTTTCTATTTAAATTATTCATCAACAATAAAAAAATGTCAAATAAAAAAAGTGTTTGATTGTGAAGGTATAATTATTTGTCGTTCGACAATAAGGTAGGGCCTCTATAACGCTTATTTAAAATTATGTTGATTTCTGACACAATTCCCACCTCAAAGACAATTAATTTTGGGAGAGGACTACAAGGTGGGGTCAAAAAAATGCATCAAACTGTTAGACTGCATTCAAAAGAGGGCCTCCTTTTTCGGGTGCAAACCCATATGTATACATTAATACTCTTGGCACAAAACTTTTTTTGCATCCGCGCTGTGGAAATGGCTAATGGCCAGTTGGAGACTGATCTCTCTCGGTTGCTGGTGCAGCATTGCAACATCCACTGCAGCAAAAATATCTTTTCTTGTCATGGTTCTGGGTGCAATGTGGTCATTTAAAACTCGTTCAGCCACCCACACTGAAAGTGCAATGCAATTCTCCCAAAGAAATACTTTTCTAGAGAGGCAAGACCCAGTTTCTAAGACAATTTTAAATTACACTGAAGACTCCAGGGAAGAAAAATACACCTCGCGTATTCCTCTTCCTGGCAACAGGTCGAGCAGCTCGTAAAAAAAGGGCATGTAATATCCTCAAAATCACTTTAGTAACTGCAGTGGAGAATAAAGCACAAGTATAGGATCTTATACAGATGCTGTGAACACATGAAATGAGAGAGCAGGTCAGAGGAGGAAGCATAGTGACAAAGAGGAAAGTGAGTGAGTGTGAGGAGGAAGGCATGAACCTGTATGTGTACACACATAGGTGCATGCATGTGTAAACCACGCTGACTTACAAAGTGGCTGCGAATGTTAGCCGTGTGATAGAGGGCAGAGGAGCGACTCATTCACACTACCTATGGAAGAAGGGTTTATGTGGTCTTCAATAGGGTGCTATATGGCCCTGTGATGTCTTTATCTTAATAAAACTAAAGGTTCACAGGACAAAGCACACGAGTACAGGGGGGAGGGGTGCCTTTCTTTCTTAGAGGTTTATAGATCTGTGCTATTTTCCAAACTCTATGTTTCTGTGCATATCTGTCTATAAAGTGTCCATTCACATCTACTGAAGTCTAGAAATGCAGCTCAACAAACCTCGTTTCCGCGGACACTTTCAGCCTCTCCCAGGTCTCTAAGTCTGCCTTGGTTATCGAGGCGGTGACAAAGCTCGGAGGCTCCCGAGGCTGCGAAGCGCTGCCTTGAGTTTTGCGCTTGGCCAAGTCATCTCTCTGAATGTCTGGAATCTTCTCAGGCTCTTCTTCCTCTTCAGACTCATTCTCACAGAGGCTCAGAAATGGATTTTCCTTGCGTGTCAAAATGTGTTTCCCCTCTTCCAATGGCCCCTGTTTTTGACTAGATCAGCAAACGTTTCCACAGGAACAGAAAACATTGCATGGGTGGAGGAACACAACAGCAGCGTGTTAATAGGAATTGGCGCAGTCGATAAAAAGGACAAAATAACAGACATGTTAGAGACCTATAATCACTTGCAATGAAGATCAATTTCCTTTATGGTCAGCACTCCATGCCAGCTTGGACTACAGTAAGACTCCCCCTCGGTAGGGAAAAACCAAAGGAATCCTGAATGAGTGTCTCCTGCAGATCCATCTTCAACTTGACAGACATCAACTTGACAGACACTTCTAATCCCGCCACTACTACATTTACTCACCATCCTAAATCAAACCTCTTGGTTGAACATCTGTTCACTTTTCCTTCCCTCACTCAAATTCAATTTGTTCAACATTTCAAAAAGCCACATTAAAGAAGTCTAATTAAGCTGCAGGAAGGGCTGATATTTCAAACAAACCGAAAATGGAGACATCTGCAAAGCATTTGTTTCTCTTTCTAAAACTCTCTGAAAGGCAAAAACAACTTGCACCATTGAGCGCATGGGGGAATTTTTATTAAACACTCGCAAGACACTGTGTCTGCCCGCACTAAATCAACAAAGTTTATACTCCCGAATGCAAGCGTCTGAATATGGAACTGAGCCACTAAACGTAAAGTTCTCATTGTCTATACATAATCTCACTGGGACAAGTTCTTTTTAAACGAAAACCACCTGTAACCCTGCCTCACTGTTCATATGCAAAACACTTTGTGACAGACACTCAAAATATTCCAATAAGCAAATATCACTTAAAGAAGGAAACAGCACTTCTCTGCCATAAAACACCTGTTAGATTGCAGGTGTGACGTCACACATCTTCATTACTTGCTCGCTTTTACTTTTAGTTCTTTCCGAGGAATTATATGTGGCCTCCTTCACACTGTTGTTATATTTTGAAGACCATGGCTTTCCATTCTTCTGGAGTGTGCTTGACAGCTTGTCCAGTGTAATTAACTTGTGGCAATGAAGAAAAGGGACTTCGCTGCCAGTGCTCAATTTTAAACTTTGCTAGGACTTCATATATTGAAAAACTTAAAGCTGTGAGATATGATCTTAAAAGGAAAAGTCACAGAACACCTGATACGCAACTGCAAGCAGGGATTCTGTAAGGGGCTGTTTGTTGGCCTGGGACTGACCCAACTCCCAGTGGAATATAGGCAATTATGTAAAAACTGAAATCCAGAACTCTAAAGGGAAATCTTGCGCTGGTTTGAAAACAACCCCTTGCATGCGCAACGAATTTTCGCGCTGTGCGGCCGTTTTAAAGAGTGGGCGGGATCATGACGGCCCCCAGCCGTCATCAGCACACGCCCACCGTGATGCATGACGGACGGGGGCCGTCATCAGCATGGAAGGGGTTAAGAAATCACAAAGCAGAGAACAGTGGCAACATGTGTTTTGTTAATGAGCATACCAGCTAACGTGATCTGGTCTTAGAGGATGCTACCTTGAGCTTTTTCAAGACACTGATGGGATTATTAAATCGTGTTTGGTTGTGGTATATATTTGAGCTTGTTATGATTACAGTCTAGGGGTCATAACTGTGCGCTTGACCGCTTTAAAAGTCTTAACTGTTACCATCGTGGATAAAAAAACAGCAATGTTTTGCATGAGGGACTATTATGATCACAGTGCAGTGGTAAAATGGTTACCAAATGACAAATATTCTACTAAAAATTGGATCTGGGTGCCTATAACAGAAGCTTCTTTTCAATGGAACCGACACATCAAGTTAAAAGGGGACACAGGAATTGAGCTGCCAAGCTGAAGTCTGCACTTCTTATTCTACAAATTTAGAGAGACATATAAGCCATGAGTGACTGCTGGTTTTATTATTTGCAGGGTCTCATTCCTTATTCACAGTCCTGTAACACTATTTAAATTCTTTGAGTGGTTAACACAGAAGGCATATTACAGAAGTTGTGTAGGTTTAAAGCACAGCTTGGCCAACATTATCTAGAATTCTATCTGAGTTGGATGATTCAAAATGCTTGAATCTATATTTAAGGGGTTGCAGAAACTGTCAGGAAGGGAATTGGTTCAGGTTGTATACAACAACCGCTCCATGGCCATCATTTGCATTAAAGGACCTCATGCATACTACTGAGAAGGAAGCTGTGGTATGTTTAACACAAAGTGGACCTCTGGAACAATGGAGCTAGTTTCGTGCCTACCTCACTGATATGCAAAACACACAAGATGATGGATGGAATGTTGCACAGTGGCAAAACATTCACCCCCAGTCACAGATCTGGGTTTAATCCATCGTTATTTTGCTCACCAAGCCACCCTAGTTGAGACATGGCGATATGCAAATCAGTCTTGACCCTGTGCCTCATGTGAACAGTCCAGCCCGAACTGCCACTGATATGGCCTCATCAAATGTGTGTGCTAAAATGGAAAGCTTCTGATAAAAAAATACCACCAATGTGGTCAATAAATAAGTCTCTCATCGATGTTTTTTCTTTCTTTTGAATACATAGGGTCATCTAGCTAGGCATGCAGGTAACACGTGCCTTTCAGGTGTTGAAACTATTAGGTAAAAAAAAAAAATCAACATGTCTGACCTTAATAGGACTGAAGTGAAAACATTCTGAGTAAACATTTTCTGCTCCTGGGTTTATGCCATTCTCTCCTGAATTTTGGATGGTCAATTAACTCCAGATCAACCCAGGAGGTCATTACAAACCCAAACCTTCTGTGGTAGCGGCAAGAACATGTGCAAAATCACGTGAACAAAAAAACCCAGGTTCTTCCTTATGCATCCTAAATTAATAATTGTGTGCAAAAATTACCTTGATGCTGTGGAAATAGGGACTTTGTACTGAGGGTTTTTTACATCTCTTATTACAGCATAACTCTGAATAAGAGCCAATACTCAAAAAAATCCAGTCCTACATGTATTTTAGGCATTGGTTAGCTAAATGTGTGCAGTGCCTAACATAAGAAATGCTTTTATAGACAATGGCTGGACATTTAAGCACTGGAAATAAAGCCTGATCCTGCCCATTTAAATATTCCGTTAGACAAAATCTTATTTTCAATCTTCTGAACATCTTGCCTTTTACAAAGAGGTGTAGAGCTCAGAAACGAGGGCAGTAATTTTTAGTTATTTACAGGGTGAAAAAGATTGTTTTGACAATTGCCACCCCATAAAAAGTCAAGAAGAAAATTCAAACAAACTGCCACACTTCAATACAATCAAGATAAGACCAATCACCAACAGAATACCTTAAGTGCTGGTTAGTTAGCTGCCACTTTACTTAGGGGTAAGCAAACAAAGTGTTATCAGGCGACTTTAGTCAGAGCAGATATTTAAATTACAGCACTTCAAAGAGCATGGAGATGTCAGGGAAGAGAGGAATATATATTGTTACGATCATATGATAAGCCACTTCCATGACGCATGCTAAGGAGCTGTGAGTGCAGAGGATGGAAAGGGGAGCTGGAATAAGCTACTTTAGTACGAAAAGGCATATGAAAAAATGAGTAGATTTATAGGAAATGGGGACTAAAGGTATCCAAATAGAAACGTTTGCTTACAATCACCCTTGACCTTTGGTGTGGATATCCGCTAATTACTAGAATTGTTCAGAAATATTTGCAAACCCCGAGATTCTTGTGTCCCTTTAAAAGCAATATGTTATGTTTCATATGGTGATTATGACTGCAGTTTTTTTTTCTTTTCCAAGCAGTGCAAACAGTTGTTCGTATTATACAATTTAATGAAAATGTATGGGATTTCAGGATTGATCTCAGCAATAATGAGTAATGAAACAAAGATCAGCGTAAAGATATGCACTCAAATAGGAACTAAAATACTGAAAATCAATGGAGTGATTAAAGACGCAGCTTATATAAAAACTTATGCATATTCCCAACTCTGGAGCACTCCTCCAATTCTTATCTGCATTAAACCTAATCCCATCACGTTCACAAGACATTAAAAACTCCATTCTTAAATCTTTAATGTTCTTTGGACCCATTTCCTCAATGTCCCCATACCACTGCTCCTATCCTAGTTTCACTTGCTATCTCACACCAAGAAAGTTGGTAACTACTTCCGGCTGCCTGAGCCAAACACAAAATCCTAAAATTAATACACTAAAGAAAAATGGACTAGTACCTAGAGTGCAGCTTTTTTTTTAATGAGAAGCAGACTTAATTCTTATAAACTTGATTCTGAACTAACACGCCTACTCTATGCAGTACAAGATACAAAGAGGGAAATGTAAAAACACCTGGGTTGTCTGCAATACCTGGTCAGAGCTGGGCTCGTCCCCGAAAGCTCCTGAGCGGGCAGTCGGTTATCTTCTTGCTTGTTTCCTTTTTGGACTTTGTGCAGTCCGAGAGGAACCTGATTGACTGGGGTTGGCTTGGCTTGGTTCATCCTTATTCTTCGTGTTGCAAGGTCATCCTTCTGGATATCGGGAACTCTGCACTCATCGTTGTCCTCCTCAGAGTCCGAGCCCTTACCATGATAGCCTGCCAAAAACGTGTTTTCTTTGCGAAGGATGATATCTGGTGTTCCTGGCTTGGTGCCATGATCCTCAGAGGTTTGATTATGACTAGCAGGTAAGAGTAAACATTATTCTGAACTCCACGTGGGAAACGAAGTAAAAAAAACACACAACACCCCGCGCAATTGAATGCTGTTAGTAATAAACCACATCCACAATGTCAAGAGTAAACAAACTCAAAACTTTTATTTATGACAAACAAAGCATTGTGTTCTCTTCTGAATAATCAACCAAGCAGGGCGGCCATTTAATAGTCACAAAAATACTGACATTCACAAAACTTTTGTCCAAAAAAAGGTATCATCTGATAAACTTAGATTGAGTTGGGAGCACACATAAGGCAACAATGTTGCACAGTTTTGCCACAGATTAAACAAATGCATGCTTCAAACATTCTCCTTAGTATGTCAATGTTGCCCTCCTCAAAAGAAGTCTTTTAACATACTTTATTTAGATTTTATTAGGTTATTTTCTAAATAGGATGTTATAGTGCCTTACAACTCTGTAAAGAAAAGGAACACACTTACTTAGCAATAGGTTACAAGATGGTCATACTATTTCACACTGTAGTCCTTGGTATCATTCGCATTAGTGCGAATCCACATTTGTATTTTGAACAAAGTCTTTTCATAATATATTTATTAGGTAGAAGGGAGTGTTGGTCCATATTAGGAGCGACTCTTTAGTTGAGTTTTAAAGGTGGTAAAGGAGGGTCCCATCTTAATTCAACAAAGATGTTATTCTTTATCTTGGGAACAAGACCTGAGAAGGCACGGGACAAGTTGAGGCTTGGCAGTATTGTTTAATTTAACTTCAGAGGATAATATTAGTACTGATGAAATGTCTGCATGTCACTGAAATTGTATACTGGAGTACAGCTCAAAGACTCAGCTTTGACTACTGTTCGGGGAATTAGGACTCTGAATAATGAGAAATGGAAATGGCTGATGGCTGAAACCTACGCCTTCTTTAATTGAAAATCTAGGCTCAAGTCTAGTTGCGGGGACCAAATCGCCCTCCATAAAGACTGAAGAGACAGTGTTTTAAGAGAGATATTTGGTGACTTTTTAAATGGAAATGTACACGTAGGCTGTGCTGCTAAACTCCCTCTCGATGTTAACATGTACAATGTCTTAGTACGACCGTTGTCGTGTTCTATTGCTGGTAATCTGTTGTAAAAGATGAACAAAACATTTTTTGACGAGAAAACCGAAATAACTGGTTTGTAAATTGAACTTGAAACCTAGATACAGTCTATATTAATTTGTACAGTGCAGATAATGTATAATATTGGTCTTTTATATTTGCTTTGCATAATGCACAACAATTCTGTAAATCCGGGGGAAAAACATGGAATGCACTACACCAGCCATAGGTGGCATCTTGATTAAGAGCCATTCACAAACTCGCTTAATTATTAGAACAAATTCTAAAAAGAACATTTTTCATTGACTATCATTCAATAGCAGCTGCTGTTAGGCGCATCCTGCATTGGAGTGTGCTGTCAGTAAGAGCAGACCTGGAGGTAGAGGAATTGCCCAGCGAATATGCTGGGGGCATTTTTCAAATGTTGACAGAATGGTTTAGTGGGAGCCTGCAAAGGCGTACTACAGCTGAATTCCAGTAGGGCGGGCGTTGGTTGGCTAGGATGGGTACAGGTGTGCCTAGCAAGGTGGACAAAGGTGCAGGCAAGAGACCTCTTTGTTCAGTATTTGGTGAAGGAGTTCTTATTACAGATGTGTTTTGGTGAACTGCATGTGTTTTTTGTCTTTGTTTGTGTCTTATACGGGCATTGTAGGCTCACAGTTGGCCACGAGCCAGGCAGACACTTCGGCATCACTCTTCACAAATTTGGTGATTGGGTATAATCCAAGGCTGCGCCCAGCCTTTGGTCATGTGCGACGGGCCCTTATGCAACTATTTCTAACCCTTCATGGGTCCTCCATAATAACGCCCTGGGGAAGGGTGAACTGAGGCTTGCGCCAGGCACCCAAGTTATGGCGAGTTCCCCAGGCACCCAGAAGGATGCCAGGTGGTCCCCATAGGGATGCCACTGGAATGAAGGTGGTCAGTATCTGAGATGGCCATTCTCCCTAGTTTGGGAGTGGAAATTATTCTTAAAGAATTCGGCAGGGGCCCCACTGTTATGGCAAGGGGCCATAAGTATGAACTACCGGAAGGACCAGTTGGGCAACCAACCATGAGTGCAATAGGTAGGACTTGGGAGGGTTATGCAACAGGAATTTCTTGACTACCTTTCGATGCCTATAATAATATTGAATGCATCTATTTTGTATTCATTCATGCAAATGTTTAATTATGTTTTTAAAGGTGAACAACTTGTTTTAGTGTTAATAAATAGACCCCAAGAATCATTCTCGAATTCAAAAACATACAATCTAATTTCAGTAATTGTGTGGTAACTTGATCTTGGGGCCCTTACCTGGCTTGACGGGTCCCCTACTTATTTCACAGGCATTATTATTTTAAGATAATAATAAACCCACTACTGGAATCAAAACTTTAGAATCAACTGAGCCTGTTTCTCAATGACAACTTATTTCACAGTGATGTTTGCGTTCAAACCAATAGTCTGGCCAGTTGTATACGGTTTATAGTCCTATCCACTGTCCGTGTCAATCAGCATCTTTGCCATGGGCTCTATATTTGATTTGTCATATACAACTTCCACAATAACTGACTGAGATCATTGGTCTAAAGAATTCATTGCACCTCCCCTCGGTGTCTGAAATGATTTTCCAGCCACATACCCATAAGGAGTTATGTGGACCGGCTAAGTGATGCAGACATAAAATATTACCAAACAATCATGGTGTTAAGCACCTACTTTGGTACTGAAGTTGTGTCCAACCTCAGAAGGTAAAGGGAGCGATTCAGAGTTACATGATGTGAGACATATACCAACAATTGGAAGATGTCCCATCCACCCTATTACTGTGAAAACATTTTGGCAGATGTCCTGCATGTGCAAGCTCTAATAACCCACAAAGTAGGAATACAAGTTACCCAGAGTAACGTACATTCCTATCTGTGATTAGTGGGGCATTTTCAAAATGAAGCAATCAAAGTCTTAAACAACAAAACACAGATGGATTATCCTATGTGGGCTTAAAACACAATATTAGCCATTTGCCAAATTTGATGAGTGACTATCTGGTACAACCTGGTCAATATCCACTAATCCTTGTGAGTTAACGATTTCGTACATCATGCCTCTTCCTCTCCTGTGAATAATCGACTGTTGGTTGCTTGGGACCACTTTGCACAATATATATTACAAGTCTAATTACCCTTGGCAGGAAAGGAGGCCTGTGCACCCTACATATCATTACAAACCATCCAGTATAAATAAATGTTACACTATAGGAGCACAACACTATAGTCAGTCTAATTTCCTGTAAAAAAATAAATAAAATCGGATTTGTAAGAAAAGAACTGTCTTTCAAATCTATGAAAGAGCTGCATTTCAAATGTAACTCGTATGCTTCTTTACCTCTCGCAGATCTATAGGGCTTACCCTTTGAGGAGCCTGTTTGACCTGTCAGCCTTAGGGTGGTCTACCCCCAAACCTTTTGCCTTCCTCCTCCACATTTTTCTGATCTCATTTTTGTTGGCGTTAGGATTGTGCACTTTACCACTACTAAGCAGGGCTAAAATGCATGTGCTCGCTCCTTGAAACATAGTAACATTGGCTTGTCTCCAATTGGCATATTTAATTTACTTATAAGTGCCTAGTAAAGTGGTACTACATGTACCCAGGGCCTGTAAGTTATAGGCTACTAGTGGGCCTGCAGCACGTATTGAGCCACTCACTTAAGAAGTCCCTTTAAACCGGTCTCAGGCCTGCCATTGCAGACTGTATGTGCAGTTTTAAAGTGCCATTTCGACTTGGCAAAATAAACCTTTTTCCAGACACAAACCTGCCTTTTTAATACAAACAAGTCACCCCTAGCGTGAGCCCCTAACTGCACAAAGGGCAGGGTGCAATGTATCTAAAAAGTAGGGTATGTAATCTTAAGTTTTGCATGTCATTGTGGCGTAAAACTCTCAAATTAGTTTTTTCACTACTGCAAGGCCTGCTGCTCCCATAGAATACCTTTGGGTTTATCTTATTGCATTTAATAAGCTGGAACTTCAAAACAGCAACAGGTAAACATTTCATGTTTGTTGTCTTTGGAACTGTAATGAAAAATCTTCTTTCAAAGTGAAGTCAGAATTTAGCATACAATTTTTAAAATGCCATTTTTAGAAAGTTGGCATTTTCCTGCCTTAGCCGTTTAATGCCTGCAGCCTGTCTCTGGGTTACATAACTTGGTGTAGTTGGCAGTTGGTATTTGTGCATTCCTCCTAGACAGCCACATTCAACAGAGAACTTAGGTGTGCCTGGATAGGCCATCGCTGGTAGGATGGGAGGGTGGAGATAGGCACAGCCCCACTTACACCTGACTAGGCTGTGTCTTGCCATCACACAAAGGATTACATATTCTCTAGTTAGTCTGGGGAGGCAGGAAACATGTGCACGTCAAAGGGAAGCCTCTGGAAGCTTCTCCCACTTCGAAGGAGGCACCAGACACCAACCCTTCAGTACACTTGTGGACCTGTAAAAGACTCTTCCAGGAAGAAGGACTGCAATGCTGCTGAACGTTCGTCCACTCTGCTGGACTGCTGCCCTGAAGGATGGCTGCCTGCTTTGCTGATCTGCTGCCCTCTTGCCTTGCCTGGGTGAGAAGGACCAGACCTGTAGCCTGTACCCAGGACCACCAGGGTGACTTCAAGGGCTAGTCTCTTGTAACCAGCACCTGGACTCTGTAACTGTGAACCCTATCCTGCCCAGTGGTACAACCCCAGTCCTGAATCCTTGGAAGGGTGTCTGAAGGTGATCTGCCAGCCCATCTGTGGATCCAGCAGAACAAACGTATCTCCTCTGCTGCAATGATTCTTCCTCGCAAGGAATTCGCATCGACCTTGCAGCCTTATCAGAACCGCCACTGCGCAGTGCATCCCCAATAAAGGCCCTCAAATCACACGTCTCTCGACGTCAGCCGTGTCGGCGACAACGCAGGACTTTGCATCGCAAGCTCCACAGTCTCTTTGGAACAAGCCAATGTGAGACATCTTCAATGCAGGACTTAGTATAGCAAGTATCCCTCGCCGACAGCCTCCTCGATGACAATGCCGGACCTCACATCGCAGCCTCACAGCTCCCCCGGAGCAGACACTGAGTAACGCATCTCTGACCGGCTGGTGACGCATACTCGACACAGGACCTCACAACACACTGCAACCAGGATTTAAGGTACTCTTATTCAGCGGGCCCAACTGGGTTTCTGTAGACTGCCTGCATATCTCCAGTTCTACTGATTGGATTTTTGGGTCGTTTCCGTCTTGTGCTATTTATTAAAATTAACTCTGTTTTTCTAATCTGGTGTGGGATCTTTTTTGTGGTGCTTTTTCTTTTTGTTACTGTTTGAAGTTTTGCACAAATGCTTTACACATTGCCTCATAGTTAAGCCTGAATGCTCTGTGCCACGCTACTCGAGAGTTGAGCCCAGGTTAATTTAGAGTTTGCTTGTGGCTTCAATCCTGAAATGAATTGTGGTTACCACTTGAGTAAAGATCCACCTCTCTAAACAGTCCACCAATTACTTAGAAAGATTTTACTAATTTACAAAACATCCCACAAAGTAGAAAAATTGACTCAGCATTAGGTACCGCAAAAACCTGGTGCATTTTCCCCTGCCCCATGTTTTCACTTCTCAAATAAATTCTGAGCGCTAGTTTACACTTGGTTTGCAACGTTTTTGAGCTTCGAAACAAGACTTCTTATAGATAGTGTTGCCTTAGAATATAACCAAAGGGGGTGGTCATCATCAACTAATATTCAAAAAGCACCAAGCAGTCGTTTTCACTCCAAGCATTCCCTCAGCATTCATTCTACTCTTATAAAATGAGTTGATGGAAATATCTTTATCAGCCAAAACACTTTTTTTTTTTATTCACAAGCAAAGAGAGTAATGTTGGCCCTGGGTGGTCACAGTGATGTTAGTGCTACAACATAGAAAACTAGCGCTCAACATCTTCATGATTCCACTGCTCGGGAATCACTAAGCATAAACAAACGCAACAGGGAATGCTGTATGAACAAAAGGAGTTTACTGAAAGTTCAATAGGTCAAATGTTCACCCTGTATTTAGTCAAGGAGTTTCCGATGGTTGGTTCTATATCTTCTGCTGAGTTTGTTCTACTACTATTTCTTTTGCAAAAAAAAAAATACACAAATATTGTATAGGAGACCAAAGTAAAGAATGCATTTTTCTGTGGTATGGGGCAATTCTTGAAAAGGGTTCAAAGTATTACTAATGGTATGCATTTCTTTAGCAAAGCCATTGGTTTAAAAGCAAGTGCCCCTTAACTGGGAGTATCAAGACTAATAGTTTTCAAAGAGGTGAATTCATGAAGTATCACACAGGAGAAGAAATGATAGGGTAAAAAGCGTAACAAACTAAATGAGAATTTAACTGGACAAGTGACACCTGACCAACGGTGCTGTCCAATGATAAGCAATCCTTTGGGCTCTTTAGTACACATTGGCAGACTAGATGCGTCTGGTAATCTGTCCCGGTCATTTAATTAAAATGCACATACACGTGTAATTTACACTTGTATAACGTGTAGATTTCAAGTATGTGAAATTCATGGTTAACTTACTTTGAAGGCAAAGGGAATATTCCCAGAGGAGTTAAAACAGTAGTCATGATCTGTATATACAATGATCGTTTACAGTAGCAAACCAATATATTTTAAAGAAGGTTTGTTGAATCACAAAGCAAAAGTGTACTTGGTGCTTTTCTTAATTGTAACACACACCCATTCCAAATGTGTGCACATTAACAATTTTACAAGAGAAATTTGAAGTGATTTATTTTTATTGTTAATTTTTCATAAAAGAATATAATCTCGAACTTTTTTTTTATTTTTTAAATCAAGGGCAAAATCTGTCTTTTTCGCTTTAAATTTGGTAAAGTGAAAACCTGTTTATTCAACACTTATTAAAAAAAAGGGGTGGGGATAAATAGAGAAAAATGTTACATTTCAGGAAAGAAAATCCGCATTTTCCTTGACTGAGTGTAAGATCCCTGCTCAGGACTTGCAGCAGAGCTTGTTGCAAAATGTTATTCTTTATACAAATCACATCGATTTGCATGAACAATTTACAGCAGGTGTAGCTTACTGAGGTAACTCGACTGAATGTGTGTGAATCTGCATAAGTAAGCAGTGATTTACAAGTGGCAACTCACTTCTCAGCCGTTTCTCAGTATCCTCCTTGGCAGCTGTAACTTTGTCCAAACTTAAGAGACTGGTGACTCTAATCATTACTACTTGCATGCACTGCATCCACTGCTCGCCTAGGGTTAGGGTCTCAAGTGGATGCTTTTGCACACATGAGATGTCTAGAAGTCGCCTCATGGCAGAATCCGGGCATGATGCAATAATGTTCTATCCAATACCCTCTCACTTGCAAACGTAAAAGAACATAGACCAAGCATGTCTAAGTCTTCAGAGAAATTTAACCTAAAATGAGTGAACAGACTGTTTTGGTTTGGAGTCAGACATCCAACCGCTAATTCTTGTGTGTTACAAAAAATAGGAATCTATCAGAGATTGTCTGCACTGGGATACCCAGGCAATGATCCATCCTGCTGTTAGAACAGGCTGCCACCACTGCATGACCTTGAGAGCCAGCCAGCCTCTGGAAGCAATATTGCTCACTCTCTATTATTACATTTCCAACACAGCATCCATTGGACTCCCATTAAAAAAATACATGATTTGTTTAGTACACAATTAAGCTCAACAATATTTCTTGAGCCAAAACGCATTAGAAATATAGACAAAAGCTTCTGGAAATGGGAGCATTCTAGCAGGACTTGCCCTCACAGATAACAGCATCAAGATTCACCAAATAGGCTGATGAAACACAACTTTGATTTAAAATCTCCCATGCTGTAGACATCCAACACCTCAAACCCTGCTTGCACATCATCCAAACGAGGATGTCCAGCACCTACCTGAAACTTAACCCAAACAAGACAGACTTCTTGTTATTTGCCAAGACCAATAAGAAAGATACATTACAGAACTGACTCAATTACATGAACCCAGACAGCTTCGAACCTCAACATTCAGCAGATGCCAGTTCACTTAGAATCGCCCTGGACACCAACCTCACCGTCAAGGAACACATTGGCAAACAAGTGCGACCTAGTACCAGTTCTCTCGTCTAAAGTAGGTGAAGCCGTTTCTTCCAGAAAGCGATGTCAAAACTACTGTTTAAGCTCTCTCAGTCTCATATCTGAATGGTGGTAAAGTCCTACTCCAAAGCCTCCCAGACACCATTCAGTCACCCTTTATGGGCACCCCACATGCTGCTGCATGTTACATCCAAAGCCATCAAGAAATATAATTACAGAACCCCATCATGATGAAACTCCATTGACTACCCTTGCCAGTCTAAGTCTTCAAAACCAACTGCGTCATTTACAAAGCCATCACAAACAGCACCCGCTTTTCTTGCAGACAAGATCACCAGCTCTGATGGTTCTAGCACACCCGAAGTCAGGACCCACAGAACTGCAGATTAAGAAGTGTAAAGAAGAAAAAACAAGACAGAATTTTTCCAAATATGCCTCCAAGATCAGGCTCCACATCCTATATCCATCAGGGCAACTACAATGCTGTTACAATTTAGGAAAGAGTTGAAGATGCACCTCTTAAAAGAACACTACATCACAATACATTAACGGTCCACAGCCCAGCTTCCGCTCCTGTTACTCGTTGACTTCATGCTCGTCTATGACTATTTCATACAACGCTACCCTGTCTTTTGGCTAGATTCACTCCTATAAAAATACTATATACGTACATACTTCAAGCATTGATGAGAAATTTGCACACAGGTTTCAGCAGCATGCCTTGGGACACACAGCACAGCATTCCTCCATTCATCTACTCCCCTTGTGAATTTCATGAATTGCAACAGCTACAAGTTCATTATTTTGCATCTATAAAATGACGCAAGTGTATTTTCAGACTCATCCCATCACACTCAGAAGATAAGCCCACAGCTGTGCAGACTTTGCCCTCTTTAGCCTAACATTGATTTCCTAACTGAAAACTTTAATACCGAGAGACAGGTGTCCCGCAGCATGTCAGACCACGGACTGCACCGCTTCAGTCACCACCTTACTGGAATGGAATGATTCAGATCAGAAGGAATCTGTATGCCTTGCCAGCTTTTTAACGGAGCAGCATGAATATGCTCCATGCTGCACCAGACTATCAAGCTTGGCCACAATGCCGCTGCCAGGAAGTATACCTCTGCAGGGCACCCACTGTCTTCTTTCTAGTGGCTTCTCCCTATGGGGTTGGTCTCAGCGTATTTGATACTCTATGGCACATTATTAACAAGAACAGGCAAAGCCAATATGTTTTGACTTTTGGGACCTACTTGCTTTGCCAATGGTCGTTAGCCTTGCTGCCCAGCATCCTGAAAGCAACAATGAAGCAAAAGCAATGGGGCGAGGGTGATGGGATAGAAGCAACAAGGGGAATGGGGCAGAAGAAAAACAGGGGACAAAGGTGTGGGTAAGCAACACGAACGGTGCTGGTGGGGGGGGGCAAAGAAGCAAAAGAGGGCAACATGGTGCTGGTGAGAAGGACATGGGTCGGAAAGCAACTTGGGGCGATGGGTATAGGGGAAAAACACGAGTGAGAGAGGGAAGACAGAGCATGGCAAAGTGGGAGAGAAATACTTAAGTGAGACAAATGGAACACACACACCCCTGCGGAGTCAACAAACAAAGAAAAAGTAGTGCTTCAAAAGCACGCAGTGGAAGTAATGCATCCATGCTCCAGGGAAGGGACAAACGCACAAAAGAGGAAGGAAAGCTCTAGAGAATATGCAGCAAGGAAAGCAAATGAGACTGACAATAAAGACAACCAAATGTAAGCAATGGGCAGGCCATAAACCCACTGTAAGCTCACAATATATGCCAACAGACAGCACATGTTCTGCCCAGTAGGCGGGACCTAGAAATGGAACCTTGTAGAGAGGCAACAGCAGCTCAGCAGTTATCAACGGCATAGCCTCAGCCACCTCAATGTATTCCTTCGCACAAACTAAATCATTTTGTTTGTGTCGAATACTAGTTTACAAACTGCCACAAGTACACAAACGTATATGTTAGACATTCCTGCATATCAGATCTCATGCAAAATTAGACAAGGGGTGCAACATATAATACCAATTTGAAAAGGACCAAAGCTTGCAAAATTTGTCTCTAAAGTTGCAAATATTTGAGAGTCCATAACATTACATCACAGCATAGTAGCAAGTTCATGAATTCCGCTCTAGTTGCATATGTACAGTAATTAGTTACACAGATACAATAATGATTTAAAAAGGAGGAGGGAAACGAGAATGGAAATTAACTGATGGCCACGGGAATTATCAATTTCCGTTTTAGTGGGTCCTACAGGGGTCAAAGTGTTAAGTTACATGCAAAGAGGTCATGCTGAAGTGCCATACGGCCACACAATGCTAGGCTAACCTGCTGTAGCGCTTTGCTGCTGGCATGACCTTGATGCCTATACGTTCCAGTTTTTTTAATTTTCGGAGCTCCTCAGAATCCTCTTCACCCAGCTTGTCTGCTGAAACCTCTTTCTGGCCTTCAGTAGGTGTCTGGTACTTTGCAACAACTTGGTGCCGATTCTTAACTGCCTGAACACTGGGCGGTTTTCCTCCAGGGCCCGCCAAGGGATCCTCCTTAACTGGCCCATCGAATTTGCCATCCAACAACCCTTCAACATTTTCTTCCTTTATCTGCTCGGGGTGACTTTGGCTATTGAGTTATTTAACAGAGTTTTAGCACTTTGTGCAGGTGTACACATGCTTTCCGCAGCACACACTCACTTTATATGGATGGGCACTTGCCATTAATTGGTAGAAATGTTCAAAGATTGGGTCAAAACAGTGAGATTCCCTATAGTATTTCAGACTTATGTGGAAAAGTGGAGAGGGTTTTTCAAATTAAAACAAATACAGTTTCAACCATTAAACAAGCATTTACAGTGCAGTAGATCTAGCATTTACGAGAGTTTGAGCTATAGGCATTGTGCATGACAATGCCCTTTATTTATGTGTTGTTTTTAAAACAGATAAATAAAAGGCATTGTCATTTACAATGCAAATAACTTAAACTCTCGCAAATGTGAGGCATTTTAAATTGCAAATGCGTTCGGTGCCAGTGCTATAAAGATTTTTTTTAAGCGTTAGGAGAGAGGTGTCCTTCCTGCAAAAGGAGGCAGGACAAAGCAATTTGAGAAAATAGTGCTCGCAGGCTATAATTAAAGCCTACCTAGTAACAACCCACATAACAGGGGATGTACTCAGGGGAGGGTACAAAATAAGACAAGGCAGTACAACGGAGGGACTACTAAGCCTATTGACCATTTAAAAAACACAGATTACAGTAGACAGTGACACAAGCAAATGAAAAATATGGGCGGAGAGCGGGCTGAGCGTCAAGTCCAGTCCTGAATACAGCATGCCTTGCAGCACATGCGCTGCCCAGGCTCGACCTAAAAAATGTGTTACTGCCGACACAGCAATTTGACCTCCTTTTACAAAACGAAGCAGTCTCTCCTACATCAAAGCCAAATGATGGAGAAAATGTCTTTGCGCAATGTAATGGCCTCCTCATAAGTGTTAATACCTCTTAGATTACAAAATCTAAGAACTACTATTCTTGAATGTTCACTGAGGCAAGTGCTTTTGCCACAGGAAACAAATCTGTTACTTTAATGTGTATTGACTAGAGTACAGGAGCGGATTGCAACGCTTTACAAAAGGAATACCCAAGAAGGTGTCTCCAGGGCCAGAGAGTCATCTCGCAACCCTACATATAGGTGAGAGCTGCTGCTAGCTCTCAGTCCATCAAGTCAGGTGGAAAAATGATGCCTTTTTCTAGGTACCTTCTGTGGCTACTAATCTAAGTTTCTAAAAAGCAAGGTGTATGCTGTTATGAGACGAACTATATGACGAGTGCGCTTTAAATGTATTCAGTATTTTCCCTGCATCATCCTTTCAAGTTGTAAAGGCAACAGGTAGAATTGCTTTATTGGGAAAACCTGTACACATGCTGCTGGACTGACTGCCGCCGGCGCTGGGGATCGAAACGTGAACCCTGTGGTCCGCAAACAGGTACCCTGGGCGGTGCGCCACACATCTTCATGTTGTGGAAGGAGGCATAATCTGAATGGTACAGTAAAGGACCCATGAATTGACAGGGCTAACTAAAAGACCCTGTATGTATTCATGTATGTATGTTTCTTAGGACATAAAAATAAAAATGAGTCTGTCATTCCAGTGAGACATGTCCACAGGTAAGAACTAAAAATGTTTGTGACCCCCTGAGGTAAGGTTTGTAGGCCTGGGTTTGTGTACAATGTTGACCACAGAAGGACCATCTTTGCAGTAAGAGGTCAAATAGGAAACAATCATCAACCCGGACAATATTTACACAGCAACACGCTTTTAGTTACCTGAAAGGCCTCTCTCCTCCTAGTGGCGATGTGGCAGTACTCCAGCTTTTACGGTATTCTTCCCGCTCTGCCTTCTTTTTCCTTAGAGGAGCCGGTATATAGGCAGTTTGGTTACTCTTGTTTGGGAGGTACTGGTTAAAAGGCACGAATACTTTATTTTCACCAAAAGAAATCCGCCTAGCAGACATATCGTCCTTTTTTACATCTGGTATCTTTCTATGAGGGAAGTCTGATTCCGAGTCACTGCCTCTCCCTGGAACAAAGGAACAATTACCATTTCAGTACTCAATTCAGTAATATATAAAAACAAATATTTAAATGCACAGCTGACAAGGAAGACCAGAAAACAAGATTCTTGATTTGGGGGCAGGTCTAGGAGGATTTTAGTACTGCTTTCAGGTCGCTTACATGAATATACAGAATTCACATCAACCAAACTAATTTGAGGTGATTTTCTGTCTTAACAGCCCAAGTTACAAGCAATTATGTCTTGTCGTTTTATTCAATCCACACTTGACACTGATTTCAACAGTACAATTTTATAAAAAGAATCAAGCCTACATATGTTTTACGAGTACTCGTTTTACCAAGACATGTTTCCCATTATTACATTTCTTGATCGTTAGTTCAACACTATTCAAATCAGAATAAATGGCATTGCATATTTTTGAACTTCGAAGTTAAACTTTATAATTATCACTGCTTGCCCTCACCCCTACATAATCAAAAAGAAAATGTTCAGCCAACTTTGTTCTGTTACCACACAGGCTCGCTAGATGGGTATAACCATGATCCAGTTTGTGGTGTAGTGGAGTGGTAACTGGACTCGCTGAAACAGCAAATACAGGTGTCTACATCTGTACAGAAGCTGGTTAACACATTGTAATTAATAAGCACAATTTCAAGACACTGAGTACAGCACTGCTTTGCCACCAGGTAATTCATGTCTTGTAAAAAATCCCAATCACATACTAGTATTTTAAAATCACCATTACTAATGTTATGTTATGTTATGGGGGTTTTGTAGAGCGCACAGCTGCCCCAGCAAAGGGGCGTCCCGGCGCTGATCCTGAACAAAACACAACAGAGAACAGAAAGAAACATCAGAAAATTAAGGGAATAAAAAAGTTTTATGGCCTTCCTGAATTGGTATAGATCATTTATTTCTCGAATGTGGCCTGGTAGTGTGTTCCATAGCTTAGCAGCTAGGAACCGAAAAGAGCGTCCACCGGCTCTGCTGCGCTTGTGCCGGGGGACTTCAGCCAGATTCTGACCAGCTGAGCGAAGAGCTCGCGTGGGCATATACATCTTCATTAAAGGTTTTAGCATTTTGGGGGTAGACTGCCTTAGGATTTTAAAAGAGATACATAAAACCTTAAATTGTATTCGCTGAGCTACTGGGAGCCAATGAAGTTTGCGAATGGTGTTGGAGGTAGAGCTAAAGCGGGGCAAGCCTACTAAAGCTCTTGCAGCCGCGTTCTGGACACGTTGTAAACAGGCAGTTTCTGTTTTGTTCGCCCCAAGAAGCAGAGAAGATGCATAATCCAATCTGGACAGCACCATAGATTGGACAATCTTTCTCTTTATAAATCTTTATTTCGGTGAAATTTTTCACCATAAAAGACATTTAGTACATCCATAATATTGTTAAAAAAATAAAAGTATACTTTGTAAAATTGTCCGTAATCGTTAAAAAACAGTATTTCACAGTACAATGCATAACCGTGGTACTTTGGAATCAATTACCAGCATTGAGATGTTTTCTTCTCAGAGACCATATGGCACCCAAATATTTGGCCACTGCAAAAACAATGTGGTCCGTCAGATTTGTTTTTAGGACTCTAAATGCGACCAAACACTCTCCAAATCCCAAGTTTCTGCATAGAGGAACTATCCTTAGTCCTGTGTCGTATTGTTCCCCCACCTCTACACTCATCAATGTCTGTATCCCCATTATGTTTTGGTGTTTCTGTTACACATATTGATGTTTTAATGTTTTTCTTTCCTAAATATATTGTTTGTCTTTCATTACACTTTTCTTTATTCTATTGCTGTCTCTTTTACATGGGTGCGAGTCCTTGGATGGTCTCTGACCTTGTTCTATGCCCCTTTCTCAGCTTATTGTTACTGGCTTCTCTCATGGTTAAAGCCTTTTGGTTTGTTACTATCTCTTCTATACCCAACAATGGGAGTTTAATGATGTCCCTCCGTTTGCTTTTCCCCTTCTGTTTCACCCCTTTCAGCTTTTTTCTTTTCTCTTAGCCTATTTTCCTCATTGCTTTCTGAAGTAACCTTCTCCTGTGGTTCTCTTAAACTTTTCCTTACGATTGCTCTCTGTATTATCTCTCGCCTTACTTTAAAAATGTATTTTCATGTTATTCTATACTCTTTTCCTCTTGATTGTATATCATGAGTAACCTAAGAATTGTTTCAAGGAATGTCAAGAGTCTATGCAGCCCCATAAAAAAGCAGTCATGACACATTTATCTAGGCTTAAGTGTCAGACTGCTCTATTACTAGAAATCCATTAAAAAACAATTATGAATTAATTAATAAAACATTTGGGTGGGCCATGTTTTGTGTTCTCTTGCCACAAATCACAAACACTGTGTCATCATTTTGACTCATACGTTTTTAGTCCTGGAATTTGATACTGAAATTAAAGATGAAGATGATAGATGGATTCTTTTATCCTTGAAAATGAATAATGTACCTATTTCTGTATATGTTGGCTATGGTCCCACAGGTGTCAATATCAAATTCAGGGTAAAAGTTTTCCCTCTGTTACAAACATGATCGCTAGATAACCTTGTTGTAGGTGGGGATTGCAATCAACTCATTGTTCCTTCTATAGACTTGTGCCCAGTTGGGCCTTAAATCAGTAAACGAGGCTGTTAGGATCTTAAGAACTGATACCTCCCAGCCTGTTGTTATAGCCATGTCGAAATTTCTACGCTGGATGTGGATCATTCGGGCTCGTAAAATGAGTGTGATATAACTATAGGGATAGCTATTATACTCTGCTACTTAAATCTGTGCACTGTATTTAGTAAGTGACATATTACGAACACTGCATAAGTAATTGACACATTTTGTAGTGATGAATTTTGTTCTTATAATTGTTTTTTTTAACTGTTTTAATAGCATATATTTATAGCATGTAAATATGTAAATAGGATGATTCAGATATATATGTTTCTTTTTAGATTAGATTGATATGACTCATTATGGATACTGTATTGTTGGGGGGGCGGGTGGCAATAGAAAACAACTTTTAAATGTAAAATGTCTTATGATTGAAAAATATCGAATAAAGACTAATTTGATTGATTTGACTGATGCTTAGTCAAAATATATAGTCAACACAATGCAAAAATCCTTGTCAAAAGCTATTCACTGTCCTGTACATCATTCAAGTTCCAGGATTGATTGCATATCCGGAGCCCAAATTGCACAAAATTTATAGAAAAATGTCAAACCATTCACTACTGAATTCTTCAATCTCAATTTAACTTTGAATATTCAAATGAATTCCGCATGGGATGTCAACAAGGCAGCTGCCTGAGGCTTTATTATTGACTACCTTGCCTCTAGGAAAATCCTCGCACTTAAAGAGTTTTCTACATTGCTGAAACATATTATAGACTTAGAACATGAGTATTTCACGTCCAACCATAAAGATATATTGGCCTGTTTAACCACAGCAAACCTACAGTGTAATAAAAACTCAATTGAAAGTGGAAGCGGAAACTAACACCAAATATTATGGGGGATGTAAAAAAGCAGGTACATTTTGAGGTAATTACTTAAAAAGTTAAAAAAAACAAAAATCTAAAATCAATATTATTAAAGATAGAAAATAAACATGGAACATCCATCACAATGACTCAGAGATTTTAGAATGTTTCAGTGACTTCTATACTAGTCTTTATAATTCAGAGTTCTCCCCTTCAGAAGAGGCATTACATTATTTCTTTCACCTCTATCCCAAGAAACAAAGATATGTTTGTTGTTCTTTCTATATTGTCACAAAGCTCATTGATGCTTTATCTCAGTTACCGAACGACAAGGACCCTGGCCCAGATGGATTTTCTGTAGATTCTACTCTAACTTCTCAAGAATACATATTCCCAAACTCCTAATGCTCTTTCAACATTTCCTCTCCACAAATAAGGCAGAAGGTTCATTCCTTGAGGATAGGTTATGTTTGATCCTAAAAAAGACGATGATTTAACCTAGTGTGGAAATTACAGACCTATCTTGCTCATTAGCACAGACTAAGATCTTCGCAAAGCTGTTTGGTTTATGTGTCAACCTTATTGTTCCAGAACTTATCGGAATAGAACAATCTGGCTTTGTCAGGGGAAGGTACATTACTAATAAGTCCAGAAAATGTTAAACATTATTCAGTTAGCCTCCAAAGCATATCCTCAGTTGCAGCCATTATCTTAGATTCAGGGAAGGCATTTAACAAAGTTAACTTGGATTTTATGTTTACACTACTGAAATGGCATGGTTTTGGGCCGGAAATGTTAAAAAAAAAAATAGGTTTACTGTACACCTCACCACCACTTCCCGTCTTTAATAATGGCCAACAATCTCCCTCTTTTCCATTACACAGAAGCACTCAGTAGGGTTGTCTTTCTCCATTATTATTCAGGTTGTCTCTGGAACCTTTTAGGAAAAATACATTGCTCACGCCATTTTGTAGGCTTTAAACATTAAGATACTGAGATAAAATTAATCTCATATGCTAATTATTTTATTTGCCGATGATCCCATACAAACTATTCCAGAAATGTTTAATTTATTGAGGGAATACTTGTCAGTATCAGGCTATAAACAACATATTGACAAATCAGAAGTACTTTTCCTTAACAAATACTGTCATAAATAAAGGGTTCAGGACTCCGGTTTTACTTGGAGTTCTACAAATATCAAATGTTTCGGTATCAGATATTCCATGTCTGTACATGATACTTTTCAGGTAAATATGCCTACTGTCAATCAAAAAATATTTATATTTGCTAAACAATGGTCCCCTCTATTTTTAGCCTGGTGGGTATGGTCGGACACCGTAAAGAGAACGATAATGATATTACCTATAGTTAACTTTTACTTATCCATGTTCCCAGTGAAACTCTGTCTTTTTTTTCTTCTATCCCTAAATAGTTCCATGATTACATTTTTGTGGAAGAACAAAAAAGCAGAAATGTATTTGCGTAAACTTCAACAAACTAAAATACTTTGAGGAGTGAATTTTCCCAAGAAATATTGCTCATGTTTACTCTTAAACAAATTTGGGCCCCTCGGTCTCTGCATTTTGGTTTCTCCCCCATTATATGGTAACGAGTAGAACGTTCCCATTACATCTTATTTTTCTTTCACAATTTGGTTCGCATCTCACAACCTCTCAAATCTTTTTCTTCACCTTTTATGACCTTTTCTTATCACACGTTCTGATGATGAAAACTTTATGATATCCCATTTTTGGTACCTTGGAAGCCAGGTGTTCAGCTTCTTGAGAAACTCAAGAAGTGAGGAGGAGGCTCAGATGTGTTGGGGAAAGTTGTTCCATGGCCTGGGTGCGATGTAGGAGAATGAGCGACCTTCAATTTTCCTTCTGCAGATGCAGGGAATCTGTGAAAGGGAGAGTAAGACGGAGCATAGGTGTCTGGTGGGTTGGTAAAAGTGTATTTGGCTGTTCAGGTATTCTGGTCCCGTGGTGGGTGGATGGGGGTGGGGTGTGTGTCATTTGAATTGGCTGTGCTTGTGAATGGGGAGTCAGGGAAGCTTCTTGAGGTGCGGTGTGATATGGGTGCGGCGTGGGAGTAAGTAAGTAAGTAAGGGTTTTATTTGCATAATTAATTAAAATAATTGCAATTCGTACAGGCACTGGTTGAAAATTTAAAAAGAAACATGAATCAAATTTGAATAAAAACAAGGTCGAGTACGAGTCTTACAGCAGTATTCTGGATGGTCTGGCGTCTACGTAGGAGTTGCTTGGAGATTCCAGCATAGAGGGTATTGGCGTAGTCCAGCCTGCTGGCAATGAGTGCCTTCAGGTGTTCTGAGGCAACCATTTGAAGATCTTTCGTAGCATGTGTAGGATGTGGACGGTGCACACAGTGTTGACTTGAGCAGTCATATTGAACTTGTCATCTAGGTTTTTAGGATGATCATTAGATTTCTTGCATGGTCTGTTGAAGTGGGTGTTGGCCCTAGCTCTGAGGGTCACCAGGTGGAGTCCCATGGGGAGGTCTTCTTGCCAAAAACCAGTACTTCTGTCTTGTTGGAGTTGAGCTACAGGTAGTTGGTTCGCAAGCAGTCTGCTACTATGGTCATGCAGTTGGTGAAGTTGGTCCTAGTGGTGATTGTCTAGTCGGTCAGGGAGAGGATGAGTTGGGTGTCATCCGCATAGGAGATGACAGTGATGTCTTGTGATCAAGTAATGTTGGTGAGCGGTGTCAAGTATATGTTGGAGAAGGGTGGGGCTGAGGTACAATTCTTGTGGGATTCCGCATATCAGTCTCTTGGGCTTTGATGTGCAGGGTGACGGCCTGACCGTACAGGTTCTTCCTGGGAGGAAGGAACAGATCAATTTGAGAGCAGATCCTTTTATGTCAATCTCATGTTTCGAAGGCTGCAGAGAAGTCGAGCAGGAAAAGTGCCACTGTTTCTCCTCAGTCCAGGATGTTTCGAATGTTGTCAGTGGCCACGATGGTGCTGTTATGGTGCTGTTTCGGTGGAATGGTTCTTTTTGAATTCTAATTGAGTGTTGTCAAGAAGATGGTGAAGTTCGAAGTGGATTGTGAGTTGCTTGTTGATGGCCTTCTCAATCACTTTGGCTTGATAAGGGAGCAGGGAGGTGGGTCCGAAGTTTCTCGTTGATTTGGGTTGGCTGTTGGCTTCTTGAGGATGGTGATGATTTCTGCAAGTTTCCATTCATCCGGAAAAGTGGCGAACGTGATGGAGGTTCTGATGATGTGGGTCATGGTGTTGCTAATTGGTAATGTTACCAGGTTGTAGATGTAGTGGGGGCATGTGTCCATTGGGGCCTGAGTGATTGGTCCGCATGATTGCCGCTGTGTCGTTCTTGGTGAGGGTTGTCCATTCGGTTAAGTGGCCGTCTTGGCTGTTGGTGGGTAGGTTAGCAACAAGTTATAAGAGAGGTCTTAAAATAAACAATCGCGTTCTAGTCTGGAAAGATAGGTGTACAAGAGTATTGTTACAGTGATTCAGGATTTTTCTGATTCTGGTCATCTTTCTTTACCCCATACTCAAAGACCAAATCTGTTTACTTATATCCTCTTTCCCAAACAGCACCATTACCACATTCTACATTATTCTCTTCAATTACAGACCATTTTCAACATACTAGCTGTCCTACATTTATTTTTTCAGTTCCAATAAAGGCCTCATACTTCCACAAAAATATTGACAATAACCCCATTAACCCCATTGATAGATCAAAAACTAAAATGTAGTCTGAATGGGAAAATACTTTCTAACAGGGTTTCCCAATACAATTATGGAACAAAGTTTGGACTGTAATCCACGCCACCTCTCACTCTGCCAGCACTACACAGACTTTATTTATCTTTCATGATAGATTATTTCTTACCACCTCTTCTCCATATAGGTTCAAAATATCTACAGATAGTAAATGCTGGTCCTGAACAGAAGAGAACAGGGATATTTTTCATATGCTTTTCGACTGTTGCGGATTTTAATTTCACTTACGCTCGATAAACTTCACATTTTCCTGGGAGATTCCCAGGAACAATTGTGTTATGATGGGAAAATGTGTTGATATGTCAATAACAACTGCATTACAAGTTATCACTAGTTGGAGGAATGCTCAGGAAATTATCTTCATTAGATGTGGACTATGCTCTGCCATTATCACAAATTGGATTGTGCCAATGTTAACTCTACACAATAACTACAACAACTAATCAAACAAAATGTGTTATGGTTGCGCTTTTCATCTTTTCTTTCTAAACAGAATAACCCTCCTGGTGTAAATGTATTGTTTGACCCTATATAACCATTTTGTTTGCTTTTATTGATCATCATAAAGATGCATTTAAAAAGCTATCTTCTTCCCCTTTATTTAGGCTAAGTGTTTACCTCTCCCTCTCTCTTCCTCCTTTCTTTCAAAAACAAAAAAAAATCAGATGCAATGTTTTACCAATCTATTGTTCATTGGGGTACTAATATTTTTATAGTGTTTAATATGAATATAAGATTTCTTTGTTAACATCCATAAACATTATCTAGGTTGCAATTGTATTTATTAATTGCGCTACTCATGTGGATTTTCTCTTTTGTTTTGCTTCTATTGTGGTTCACTTTGAAATTCTTTAATAAAGCATTTTCAAACTAAAAAAAGAAGGCCTACATAATAATATGCTTAGTCACCTCAAGCTTCTTTCCTCCCTAGTCACTAACGTTGACAACTCGTCTATTGTCAAGGATCGCAACTTTGTTCTATTACAGATAAATCTCAACGAATTACTCGCAAAAAATTCCACCAGTTTACATAGCTGCCAATGAAGTTCCCATGGGCCCTGACCCAGGATAACATCACCATCCATGTAAAAAACAAACAAACACAAAAGCTGATAATATATACATTGCTCTTACCTTAGGGAAAACATATTTAGCAATCCAAGCTCTAAAAGTCACATATAAAGATATTAAAAATTGACTTTATTGGTAAGAAAATGTAACCCTTAAAGAAGATGGGTAAGCAAGTAAACCTCACTCTTCTCACCAATAAACTGACGCCCCAGTTTCATTACAAAGAAGATGGGTGCCTTGTAGTAGTACTAGAGACTCATTTTAATAATAGCAATTAACAACGTCGGTGCAACAGGTAAGGCATCACCTTGCAGCTCTCCATACTTGGGAGTACCCTCTCATTCTTTCCAATTAACAAATGGGCAGAGGCAACAATGGTGATGGCATGACTAGAATACTGCAATGTCTTCTACACGGTGTCTGAAAAGAAGTTAAATGTGAGTGAGCAAAGACTTTAAACTCAGGCTGCCAGAGTATGTCAGGACCAGAGCTGGCATGACCATGTGAAGCCAGGCCCAAAACACCTTTATTTTCTCCTTGCAGATGTGACAATCAAGTTCAAAGTCCTCTACTTTGCTCATAAGGCATGCTGAGCTAATGGTCCAACGTGCCTAAAAAGCGAGCCCCCACTACCCACCGAGTAGAGTGCAGTGCTTGTCTACAGCACATCCGATCATGCAACAAGCCTTCAATGGATTCATAAGAAGGCAAGATTGTGGGTGTCCAGGATCCCAGACTGGCATGCTTTGAGGCCAAACCCAAGAGCAGAACCCAACTACTTAAGTTTCAGATAGGACCTGAAAACAGACTATTTCCATTTCAATTCAACTTTCATGTAGAGGGAGTAGAGATTTAAGATTGTTGAATTAGAGCCTCAGTTTCCACAGCTGGACACCAACTTCTTTTCTTGCCTTACGTCCCAAAATTTAGACTATAGCTTAAATTCAGCGCTCTAAAAGTAACCAAAAGGAAAATTGAAGTGCACCATAAAAAACATCAATAAATCATAAGATATCTACTATTCCCGTCTGATTTCTATTAACTGTGAATCTTTTGGTTTTTGTCCAACTGAACCGACCTGTGATCTCCTTCACAGACAGGCATTTTTAGGCAGTTTTTCTTTATAATGACTGATCTTTCATTTAATGCAAAACCATTGCGCCCACTGTAAAATGACCAGCGCCTGACTGGACTGTAGATCCTTTCAGACATTACTGCAATGCCCACAATGTTTAAAGAAAGATCCTTTTAGAATGACTGAAAGGGCAGAATGAACAAATACACATTCCACTGCACAATTCCAGGCTGTTGAAATCATGTCTGCATACAAATGTGTGAAATGCGTGTGATCCCCAACTTGTAGGGTGCTATTATTTAAAAGCAAATGTGGGGACTCAAGTATTTACTCGGATGAAAAAAAGGGTATAGCCTCACTTAAAAGAAATGTCATAACCCAAAATCGGCACCACTTCTACACTTTACAAACTAAGTCCCAGCTGGCATCATAACATCGATAATTTAACTTAGCGATAAAAGAAATAACCATGTATAAAACGTACCCAAGAGACTATGAAATCAACCGTTTTGCTTGTTTCGGGGGCCTTCTTGAAGCATCCATGTTGTTTAATAAGAAGGCCTTAATTACATTATAGTTACCATCATACGAATATGGGCACGTATTGCATTAATCATCAGACTCATCAACTTTAGCATTGGATTTTTTTGTGTTGAGAGGCGAGGTTAACCTCTTCCACTTGACTTATTTGTACTTCAAATGAAATGTTTATGTTGAGAGACAATCCCCTCTCTCCAAATGACTTGTTGGAATATCCGAGCCTGTAACATCTGTGCAAGCTGGAACACAGTTCTACTCGAACATCTATATAGCAGCAGCAGCTCTGCCAATTGCTTGACTGAGAAATGTCTGTATCAAGAAGAATACCTATGCCAGGTGTATAATGAGGCCCTATGACTCCACAATGTCTGCCTGCCAGCCCACTAGTCTGCCATCTACATTCTGTACCGGTCACGTATGAGCAACCTGTGGGATTACTGTACTATTAAAAACATACATTTGAACATTGTGAAGGACTGACACTTCAGCACTACTTATGTGCGACCAACTATCATTCCAATCAGCAGCTTGGTGTAGTGATGGGCTGAAGAACAGCAGTTAAAGCGGATGGTTGGGATCGTCGCTTACAGCTCCATCCATGCTTACGTTCATCAGAGTCCAATTGAAAGAGCCACGGTTTGCCACATGTTCCTAGTCACAATCATATCAGCAATAAGATGCTACAAAAAATGCAGCTACTAAGTCACTATGCACTTCTGACCATGCTCCAAGTCCTCTCCAGCAGATGAGAACCTCACTGCCCATCAGCATGGTTAAATCACAGATTATGCTGCTTGGCACCCTGACGGTTCTTCAGCCCAAAAGTACGACCTCGGGCTCTGGGACCATCTAGATGTTTCGAATACAAGGGACCATACATCAGATCCTGTTTAAGGGGACACCATCTGTGATGGTCAAATGGGAGATTAATTATAGTTAGGTATAAAAAAAAGCTGTATACTTTGACTATATATTCAAGTTACAGTTTCCAACGATTATGATACAGGGTGATTTTTGTTGCTTCTGGGAGTTACTGGTAATTAGAACTAACCTCTATTTTTACTCTTCAATGCACAGGTGCCTCACTATAGAAGGAGATACTTATTGTACAAGTCAATGTGTACTTGGAGCTACTCTAAGGTTTTGTGGGTCCATTCCCTGGGTACGGCCAGTACACTCGAGCCTCTGGGATTCAATGGAAATTATTGTGGCAGGTGTTGCTATTGAACCTAGATCCTTTGTCTGGGGGAGAATGTTTGCATTGTCAGCATTCCGTCCATCATTTGTTTGCTGTAACACTTTTCGCCCCAAGTGGGATGGGTATGCCCAGACGTGGGTCCCTTGCTCACTGTGCCACTGGATTCAAGCTAGCCTGGCTGAAGAAGGGTGACATACCCTGAAACCGGTTCCAAGATGCTTGTTTCCAGTCCAGGGAGGACCTGGTCTGGCAGTTCGGTCTGGACTGTTCCCATGGGGCACAGGGTCAAGACTGATTGGCGTATGGCTGGGTCCAAACTGGGGTGGCGTAGTGGACAAAAGAACAATTGATTTAACCCAGATCTTTTGACTGGGGGAGAATGTTTGCATTGTCAGCATTCTGTCCATCATTTGTTTGCTGAAACAATTGTCAATGGAACAACAGGAGTCCAGTACTATTATGAGCTCACTGACATGCCATGTACTTCCTCTATGGGCTTTGACTTTCAAGGAGTAGTGAAACTGAATTTACCCAGCTTAAGAGCACTTAGTTTAATTAGTATTTTGATTATTTATCACAGTATATATACTGTGCAAGCAGTTTTTTTTTTGTAAAAAAATGAATTATTTACAATTAAAAGGAACATTCTCAGTCACTTCTGCACATTTGTGTTACAATGTTAAGAATCACTGTTTCACTGAAAACAGTTATGGGTCTCTAGTGCTTTTGCACTTTGAGTGGAGATACACTTACAGCCAGAGCAGGTTAATGCTGCAGACAAGTGCAATGCAGGATTGATGCAGCCAAAGTCAAACACAGTTAGAAATCTTACTCAGTCTGGTTTGGTATTCACTTCTGGTTCCCCTGTGCAGTCTAAGGGAACTGCACTATCTGGACACAGTCTGTGTAGGAGGCACCACTTTTGTGATTCCTTCAGTTGTTTGACTAGGCATGGTAGCTGCAGGTGTGAAGAATATGAACAAGAGAGGTTCAGAAGCCAGGACGCTGCCACAGCAGGGTATGCACTGTGAGACGTGTCGGCGAAGAGCTCAAGACTGCTCAACCACAGAGATAGGAATTAGTCACAGAGGATCATGGGTGTTCTCCTCGCTGACAGAGGATGCAGCACACACAACCTCAAGCTGTTCCTCGTAGAGACTTGGGAAACAACCCAAATCATGTTTCCTCTGGCTTCAACAGTGCCCGGTGGATTCACGCACAAGGCTGGTCTCCTATGTGTGAAGAAGGTTGGCTCGCTTGGCATGTGCCCCATGACCTGTCCAATCCACCGGGCCCGGATGTGATTTGGGTAGTTCCAGGATGTATTAAGGTACTTGTGTCTAATTGACACTCCTTGCACGCGCGATTCTGTACGCCGCATTCACTAGATGTAGATTACACTCAATTAGTTCCAGACGAATCGCTAGTTCAATGAACAGGAAAGCGAGAAACATGTTGACCAATAAACTCTAACAAGGACACCACCACACGAGCCATTAACAGCGGCGTGTGTGCCTTGAAAACTGTTTTTAGCTAGGATAGGAGATTCCCAGAATAAAGTTGTCCTTCTAGGTACTCTAAATCCTATTTTAAATCACTCCATCACATCTAGACAGGTCTGGCCCCACACCCGCACTTCACCAAAAGGCAGTTGGATAGAAGATCTCTGACAAAGTGCCCCTACTTTAGGGAGCCTGTTGGGTATTGCACCGCCGACCCAACGAGGAGCAGCACATATGATGAAGCATGACACCTGAAAGGGTGTGTGAGGGCATTAAGATCCAACATATGGATCCCCACCTATATCCATCCTCTATATAGTGGGACCTAGTTACTTGTGACTCCTCCAGTATTTTCACTAGAGGAACAGCACAATCCTCTTTTTGGTAGACTTTGGGGTCCAGACTACCTCTGGCCAATCAGTTGCTTGTGTTGCCTCTCCAGCAGAGCAAGACACAGCATGTGTGTCAAGGGCAGACAATCTTGGCCAATTCCATAACCAGATTCATGAAGTGTTGCTACTCTCAGCAGGGCTCGAGTCGGTGTACCACGTGGGTGGACAGCGTCCCCCCCCACTTATTTTACCGGTGGACAGTGTCCCCCCTGCCAAACAGCTGGCCTTCACTGATTGGCCTCTCTGGGACGAGATCGGAGCTCACATGAATCCCGTAATGAGAGGCGTGTGGTACATGCCTGAAACACCAGACAAGGGTGCGCCCAAGACCGCAGCGAGCATGTAATTAGGCCGAGGTGGCAAAATGGATCCTCCGAGACCTCAGAATCCAGGTAATTGCCTAGAAATATATGAAAGGGAGGTTTTTTTTGATGTAGAGGGAATACAAGCATATTCCATGTTCAGTAAATAAAAGACATGTTTGACGCTGATGTGTGGGTAACGGGAGGCAATGAGCCCGATGGTGCAAGCCACCTTTCGTGACATCACTTCCTGTTGTGACGCCACTTCCGGTGACAGCGTCACCCCACTTCTTTTTTTGGGACTTTTGCCCTGACTCTCAGCCTGCGGACGGGTTAAAATGCAGAAACTGGCTTAGTACAGCTTGGGGAAGCACAAAGATTCCTTCCTACTGTTGTTAGTAGGTGTGATTCTAATTCCAGACACACAGCACGTGGTTTTACAATGGATTCTGCAGGAAGGGGTGAGAAGAGAGTATCCTGTGGTAACAGACTGGGAAGGGATACAGCAGCACTGGCTACCCCTTAAGCCTATGGAACACTACAACCTTAGGGACTTAACACAACATAGGTTCCCTCTTCCCATGCACACAAGAGCAGTAGTGCGCAATGCAAACGTGGCAGGGAGAATCAGGGATCTAGTCACGATACTACACAGATTTACACAAGGGTAGCAGTTAGGAAATCTTTGCCCTGGGCCACCGATATAAAAAGGCCTAATCCCAAACGGTCACTAAGCTGCTGTTAGTAGCGTTGTGGCCCGGTCAAGCAAAAGGCATTCACACTTATTAAAAGGAAGGACACTTTGCGTGTACCACATCACCTTTGATGGTGAGCAAAATGGATAAGCATGTAGGGGACTCACGACGTCAGACTACAAAACTGGTCAGTTACAATAAGTAAACGTACAGCAGGTTTTCATATGGACACTGCACCAATGAGTGCTATTTGACAACTGTTTACACATAGCTCTGTTAATGTGCATAACATTTTAGGTTTAAAGTATTTTATTAAGGCATAAAAAACACGGGGGGGGGAGCAGGAGGTCAGGGAAACATACAATACAAGAAGCAAAACGTTGCAGCGAGTCAGAAGAAGAGGAGGGAGGTAGGATACCCCAGAGGGTAACAGGGCAAAAACATAAGGCAATAAGGCATTGTGAACAACCCCCCGTAGGCCCCCACTCCCTAGGCAAGGCCAAGCCAAAAGAGCACTCTGCGACACAGCAAAGGAGAAGCATACCGTTCCACCAGCCCCCCGACCCCAGAAAAGGAGAAGAAGGAAAAGCAAGAAGGAAAGAAAAGAAAACAACACCCCAACAACCCCGTCCGAAAGTCAGCAATAGAAGCATAAAACCCCCCCACCTCCCACCCCCAACCCCCGGTCCCCAACCCGCAGAATCACTCCGCCGCTGGCACTGGCGGTGTCAGCCTAAGGAGGCGCAAGTACCGTGGACACGTTATCTCGCGAAATTCCGTGGACAGCAGCGCCAAAAAGGGATGCCAGAGCTCCTCAAACTGGTCAACCTTCCCAGCCACCGTTAGCGATATCTTCTCCATACCCAGTACCTGCCAGAGCCTATGCAACCAGCCAGTAATAGAGGGGGCAGTGGGTGTGCGCCAAAGGACAAGTATATTCTGAACGGCTGAGCCTAGCGCAATCGCAATCTGCCTGCCCCTGCGGGATTTCAGCGGGTACATTAAGTCATTGGGGAGGCCAAGCAAGACATACGCGGGGAAGCGCGGGAGCTCAATCTCAAAATGCCTATCCACCTCATCTAAGACTTCCTTCCAGTAGGCCGACAGCACCGGGCACTCCCAGAGAATGTGCGTGAGGGTGCCCTCCTGCCCGCAGCCGCGCCAACATCCCTTATCGCCTATTTTGCGCATCTCGTAGAGCCGCACCGGGGTGTAGTACCAATAGGTGGACACTTTAGTGAAGGTTTCCGTCAGCCCAGTGTGGTACGCAGAGTGCCTCGCCCGATATGCAATCCCATCCCATTCCTTGTGGCTCAGGGTCCTGCCCAGTTCCCTGTGCCAACGCTCCCTCCCTGGGTTATGGTAGTGGAACGGCGGGGGTTGGAGAAATTTATACAAATCAGTGATGAGTTTGGCGTCCGAGGCCCGGGTCACCAACCATCGCTCATAGGGCGTAATCGTACGGGCGGCGACGTCACGCACTAAGGGCTGAAGAGCCCAATGGCGGACTTGAATGTAACGCAGTCTATCCCCCTCCGTCAAGCCAAACTCCTGTCGGAGCTGCTGGAAGGGGAGCACGCCCTCCGGGCCGTAAATCTGGAAAAGCGCTCTACATCCCGCATTCACCCAGTGGGAAAAGGCCCCCGGCTCCAGGCCCGGAGTGAAGTCCGGGTTGCCAGCAATGGGAGTGAACGGCGACGGAAAAGTGGTGAGCTCCCGAAGCTCACACACCGCGTCCCACACTCTTAGCGGGACCCGGGTGATAAAGGAGGCGTAGAGATTAGGCGGGCGGTGAATGCGCCGTAGGAACGGGACCTCCTGGAGGGTACGGCCAGCCACTGCCTGGTCCTGAAAGAGCCAATGTTTGTCCGATCCCCACCGGCTCCACTCCACCAGGTACCTAAGCTGCGCCGCCTGAAAGTACTTCCGGAGGTCCGGGATCCCGAGCCCTCCCGCCTCCGGGGCAAGCATGGAGAGGACCCGCCTCATCCGAGGCTTACGACCCTGCCACACAAAGCGGGAGATGTCTGTCTGCGCCTGCCGTATCCAACCCACGGGGGGCTGAAGAGGCAGAGCGCGAAAGAGATACAGGATCTGGGGCAGTATCGTCATCTTCACCGCCGCAACACGGCCCAACCACGAGATTAGGCCCTTGTTCCATCGGCCAAGTTCCTCCTTTATCTTTTTGCCTAGAGAGGAATAGTTAGCTGCGACCATGGCAGGCAGGGTGGGAGCAAGCAAAATGCCCAGGTAAGGCACCGTGGAGGAGGACCACTGCAAAGGGAAGAGACTCTGAAGGTCCCGTCTGGTGTCGGCAGAGAGCGACACATCCAGTGCCGCCGACTTGGCCACGTTCATTTTAAAGCCCGCAACGCGGGCAAAAGCATCCAGCTCCTGGACGCAGGCAGGGAGTGACCGCCTGGGGTCATCTAGGGTCAGCAAGACATCGTCCGCGTATAAGCTGACAGTGTGTGTGTATTGCCCCATCTTCACCCCAATAGCGTCCGGGTTGTCGCGGATCCTCTGCGCAAACGGCTCCATATAAAGGGCGAAGAGGAGCGGCGAGAGAGGGCAACCCTGTCTCGTGCCGCGCTCAATGGTGAAGCTGCTGGAGCTGTGTCCATTGACACGCACTGACGCCGACGGTCTCCTATAGCAGTTAAAGACCATAGTGCGGAACTTCTCACCGATCCCCAGTTTCCCAAGGACCAGCTCGAGGTACGGCCAATGAACCCTATCAAAGGCCTTCTCCGCGTCGACCGATAGCAGCATCCGCTCCCCCGGGACGCGTGAGGCCTTTTCCAGCACATGCGTCACCCTCTTCGTATTGTCGACCGTCTGCCGACCAGGCACAAAACCGGCCTGATCCGCCTCCACCAAACCCGGTAAGTGTAGACCCAGTCTGGCCGCCAAGATTCCGGTGTAAAGCTTGAGGTCCACATTCAGGAGCGAAATGGGCCGGTACGAGCCGCACAAGGTCCGGTCCTTCCCCGGCTTGGGGATAACCGACACAGTCGCCGAGAGGAGGTCCGGTGGGATGGCGCCCAGTTCGGAGAAGGAGTTGAACAAGCGAGCCAGGAGAGGAGCGACAGCGGGACAGAAGGTCTTGTAGAACAAGGTCGTGTAGCCATCCGGGCCCGGGGCTTTACCATGCTTCAGCCTTGCGATCGCGGAGATGACCTCCTCCACGTGAATGTCCCTCTCTAGGTGGTCCGCCTGGGAGGGGTCCAGGGCCGGAAGGGTCACGGACTCCAGATAGGCCTCAGCCTCTCCCGGTGGGGAAGACTCCGAAGCGTACAGTGCCTCGTAAAAGGATCGAAAGGTATCCGCCACCTCCGCGTCCCCGGAAACCGGGATCCCATCCACTCCCACCAGCTCCTTCACCACATTGCGTTGCTGCGCAGCCCTGAGCCTATGGGCCAGGAGCTTACCGCATCTGTCTCTGCCGGTGTAAAAGGCATGCTTCAGGCGCAGCGCCGCGTACTCCGCCCGATCAAGATCCAGCGCAGAGAGGAGTTTTCGTGCCGCCTTCAGTTGCCTCCAAACGCGAGGAGCCCCTGTACGGCGGTGTACCTGCTCAAGCTCCCTAACCTGCGCCGTCAGTTCGTCCCTCTTGCGCTGGCGTTCCTTATTTTCCGCCGAGGAAATGGAGATAAACTCTCCCCTGACGACCGTTTTCAAAGCCGCCCACTGCGTAGCCAGGGACGTGTCAGAGTTGTTATTGTGGGTCTGGAAGTCCCGGATGACCTCGTCCACTCGCTTCACCACCGACGTCTTATGGAGCAGCGTGTCCCGAAGCCGCCACATCCCTCTCGAGGGGGGGGCCGCCGGCCACGCAAAGACTCCGGAAACCGGCGCGTGGTCGGACAGGGACAAGACCCCGATGTCCGCCGCCTCGGCGGCCGAGCGAAGCGGGCCGCTCACCAAGAGGTAATCCAACCGCGAATAAGTGCGGTGTGCATGGGAAAAGTAGGAGTAATCCCTATCGGTGGGATGCATGGTGCGCCAGAGGTCATGCAGGTCCATCTCTGCAAGCCGGTCCCGCACCGCCGCAGAAAGCTCCCCCGTTTGCGGAAAGCGCTGAGCAGACCTATCCAGAGTGGAGTCGAAGACTATATTCAGGTCTCCCCCCAGAATGATATGTCGATCGGGCGAGGCAGTAACGTCTACCAACACCGACTCCAGGAAATGATCCTGGTGGTCGTTTGGGCTGTAAACCGAACCAACCGTAAAGGCAACACCTCCCAAGCGCATGCGGTACACTAAGAGCCTCCCCTTCTGCTCGGCATGTTTATACAGCACCTCCCCTCTAAAAGAGCTGGCTAGAAGAATGGCCACCCCAGCGGTCTTAGTCGCAGCAGAGGAAAAGAGTTGCGTGGGGAACTTGGCAGAGCGCAACCTATGGCAATCTCCGGAGAGTAAATGAGTCTCCTGCAGGAGGCAAATATCCGCCCGCGACCCCTCTAACAGGGAGAGGATCGCCCTACGCTTCACGGGGTTATTCAGACCCTTGACATTAAGGGTCACTACCTTCAGGGGTGGCATCGCCTCCAGGGGAACAGCGCGCTATGAAGCAGACGGGGGATCAGCGGAGGGGGCGCGCGGGGCAGGGGCGCAGGGAAGGCCAGAGGCGGCCTCGTACTCGGTCGGACTACATCGGACGGGACCCCCCCCACAACAAACCAACAATGAAACCCCCCCAAGAACCACTTATGGCAACCGGCCAAAACAAAAAGGAAAAAACAACACCCCATAGTCTCAGTCTAGCCCAAATGGGCGAGTCTGCAGAAAACAGTCAAGTGGACGTCCAGCCACACACCACCCCCCCGCCCCCCCAGCCCCAGCCCAACATCGTTAAAGCCAAGAACCTCTCCCCCCGGAGAAAAGTTAGGCCGTTAAGGCCACACCAGTAGATACAGGCAAGTCCCCGGCCGCAGTCCTCAGGGCCTCCGCCATTTCAGCTCTGATGGTGGGCGAGTCCGGACGACTCACCGGCGCTGACGATGGGCGCCTTCTCGACCTCCGTCGGCCCCGCCGCTCGGGGCGCCTCCGCGCGGGTGTAGCCCCGTCCTCCGCCGTAGTAGTAAGACCCAGCACCCCGCAAACATCCTGTAAGGAGCGCAGCTGATGCAGTACCCCATTCCATCGAAAGATAAGACGGAAGGGGTGACCCCAGGAATAGGCCGTCTCGTGCTCTCGCAGAAAGTCCGTAGCGATGCGGAAAGACCTGCGCTTTTGCAGCGTGATAGCGGACAGGTCCTGATAGAGCGCCACAGGTCGGTCGCGGAAGGTCAGTGGCTGCTTCCTACGGGCCTCCGTCATGATGCGCTCCTTTAGAGGGAAATCCGGCAAGAACGCCAAGATATCAGGCGGGGGTGCCGATGACTGGCGCTGGCGGCCCACCCTGTGTGCTCTGTCAATGCGGATGGGGAAATCCGCTCCCTCCTCCAAGATGTCGCGGAACAGGTCCTGCAGATAAGCCACCAGGTCCGCACCCTCATCGGCGGATGAAACACCCCGCACCCGGATGTTATTCCGCCTGGACCTGTTCTCGAGGTCCTCCGAGTGGGCCTGGAGCTCGACACATTGCTCCCGGAGGCGGAGGACATCCTGTTGGAGATGGGTTATCTCCTCATCGCGACTCTGAGCCGCCGTCTCCACCGCATCGACCCGTTCACCCAGGCCCTCGACATCCCTGCGCACCTCCCGGATCTCTCCAGCCACCTCAGCCTTAAGAGTCTGAAAGTCCTCCTTGAGGGAGGCGAATAAGTCCTCCATGAAGGACCGCGTGACCGGCGGCTCGCCCGCAGTTGCGCCCGTGGACGCCCGGGAGGCCCCCGGGGACGGCAGCGCCCTGTCGCGTAGTTGCTGGGGCCTGCCGAGCATTTCCGGCAAGGTGCGATCTCCCCGTGCTGCGCCACGTCTTCCAGCCATCCTAGGGCCCAGCAAAGTCCAGGGTCAGTTGCCGTAGGCGAGCGCCACCGCTCGTGGGCACAAGATGCGAGGCCCTCGCCGAGGACAAGGGTAGTGCGTCACAGGCGACAAGATGGCGGTCCGGGCGCGGGCAAGACGGCCCTCGGACCAACAGGGTAGGCAGGCAGCAAAGTCCGAAGAGCAGGTCTCCCGTCCCGAGTTCCCAGGGAGGGCAGCAGATGAGCTGGCGCCAGAACGAGTCGAGGCTCCCGTGTGAAAAGGGCGCGGGCAGGGTTCACTGGGTACAGCCAAACAAAGACAAGATGGCGGGAGGGTGGGACCCAAGAAGGCAGCCCGGGCCAGCAAGTCCGTGGGCAACACTCAAATGAGAACGGGTCCGGAAAGTATGAAATCGGTGCTCCCCTCCATCACCAGTCGAGTGCCCGGCTCGGGCACCGCCCAAACACCGCCATCAGCGCCTCCGGGCGCGGAATTCGTAAGGCGCCGCCCTTCGAGACCCCGGGTAGTGGGGGGATCGCGGCCAGGGCTAAGGTCCGTCGCCCAGCTATGGTGCCCGCCACCAGGGCACCGGCCAGGAAGCTACCTCACTCCCCGGAGTCCGTCCAGTCCGCCGTGCAGCGCCCGGGCCAGCCAAGGCGCGCGGACAGCGCCGCTCCACGCTCCGCCTCCAGGCTCTTCTCCTCGGGGCGACCCGGCTCTAATCCTCGGAGCGATCTCTGAAGAAACCCCTCGGGAACTTCCCCCGGGGCCCCAGAAGTCAAAGCGGCACCAAAATGTGCCCCAGGCACTCCGGCACAGTACCCTCGCCCGCAGTGCAGCCGCGGGGGGAGAGAAGCGCCAGAATCGGGGCTCGAGCTGAGCCGGGCCGGAGGAGCTACGGGAGGAAGCGTCCGCTCACCCCGCCATCTTGGCCACGCCCCGTGCATAACATTTTAATAGTTGAAATACGTAAGGCCGCTCATATACAATTTGCAAAACAGATGGATTGGATATTTTCAGAGTTTTAAAAGTGTTACCCATCTTTTTCTTTTAAATATAAAAAGTTGTTAAGTTATAGTTTAAAATGTTCTGACAGTCGCTAAAACGTTTTAAACATACTGAAAATGTTCTCACTTTGAACATTTGCTACGAGATATAAAACTCGTGTACCAGTTGGGGGAAATGTTTCACTTGTAAATAATAAATTTGTTAAAAACTCCAAGAAATTGTTTGCGCACTGCATAATCTGTTTAAACACCATTACAACTCCTAGATAAACTTGTTTTACGATAACGATCGCAACATTTGAAATACAAAAATATTTTCCTGGAACCCCAAGCCTTTATTGAAATCCTCTCAGACCATTTTTGCTTTACCCAAAGTAAATCACCGAGTACTACGTGCACTGCATCCCTTTGACAACATGACATCAGATGCATCCCACAGAAAGACTGCGGCTATAGCGCGCTATCTTTGAGTTTAGAGCGGATCTAACCTTTTGAGTAAATACATTAAAGGCTTCGCCATGTCGGTCAGCTGCAGTAGATTACCTGCCACCTTTAAGTACTTTGAACTCCTGTGGCTTGCTACAAAGCACAAAGTGATAGTGACAAACGGTGTGATACAGAGAACACTTTGCAGGGGATGAATGTCCTAGTTCAGAGAGTAATCTACACAGCGCTGCACCTCTCGCGCATTCCAATGCCTTTTCTACAAAAATAACCTTCTATTTCTGGAGATGCAAGCAGCTTACAGGTTTACAAATCCTGCTAGCAATTACTGTTTCCTGTCACTAATTATGTGTGAAAGTATCGGGCACTAATCTCCCGCGGATTCTACAAACCTCATGTGTGCATGCCTGGGGTGGGGGGCTCCTGGTTTCCCCAAAGTGAAGCCCAGTGTACAAGAAGTCTAATTTATCAAACATAAGGGAAAACACAAATATCATACTGCTTCTAATTTACCACTAATTCAAATTAGACGCTAAAGCACATGAGAAACTTACTTTACTAAATTAGCACAATCACTTCATAAGAGAGTAGTTTATTACATTCGTCCTATGCAGAGCACACGCTGCACATAGAGAGCAGTGAATTCAGTCCAAGTAGTGACAGTGACTTTGGCGCAACCCAACTACTGAAAAGAAGACCATTTCTCCGCATGGCAGAGGATGCAGCTTTCGCCGGATCCAGGTGCTAGTGTGTGGATGTGGAGGTGGGGGGGGGGGGTGGGGGGGGTTTGTCCGTCTGTTCGAAAGCAAGTTTAAACAAGCATTGAAAATGCAATAGGTCTCGCCTTTGATTAAGTTAAAGCCATTTGCTTTGCTAATGGTATTGTATAGCAAAGCAAATGGCTTTAACTTAAAAGGCGAGACCTATTGCATTTTCAATGCTTGTTTTTCTTCCTATTGCAAATAGAATGCAGTTGAAACACGACATGCACTTCCGCGAGACTGTTTACGGTATGTGTGAAGTGACAACCTAAAATCAGCTGAATGGCCGGTGTTACTTTAAAAGACCACTTCCTGTGGCCGTCGACATTACACACGAAGTGTACTTTTTTTCTGAATATATTATAGTGCGTATGGAATGCAGCTGAAGGACTGTCATTTGAAAAAACTCCCGTTTCTGGCATGACATACCCTGCACCTAGGATAACGCTGGCGGGCTTCCTGTACTCTCAGACAGTGCACACGGAGTTCACTTGTTGGCACTGCGTAGTGTCCATTGTTTGTAGCTGCGGCTACGGATATTTAAGACGCCTACACTTTCATGGCCACAGACAGTACATACAAAGCGCACTTTTCCCATTACACATACTGTCCAGGGACTGGAACAAAAAGCCTTCACAAAGTGCACTTTTTGCATTTACATGCAGCATGACGCAGTTGCTGGGCTTTCTGTGACTGTGTATAGTGCACACGATAATATTGTTATTACGTAGCTTAAGTGTTAAGAAAAGGTACCTGAAAAGGTAACTGAAATGGCACATATCTGTATGCGATGTATGTGTCCACTGGCACGTTGGAGTTAGGAGTGCAGTGGTGCCTTTTAGGTGTGCATAATTTCTTCGTGAAACGTGGAAGAGCACCGGAGAGTGATGTGCGCCCCGTGCCAGCCCCCAGCACTTCGCTATGGCAGACGCCGAGGTTTCATGCACGATCTTACAGAATGTGGTCCCGCCACGTGCAGTAAACATCAACGTGAAGTGAAAAGCCACCGACATACCATAAACACTTTATCATAAACGGTGATGCGAGTATACCAACATGTAGGATTATTTAATGAACCAAATAAAATGTTGTGGCGATGACATAAAATAATTAGTCTAAAAAAAATGGTCCTGCATCGGGTCCACGTCTTGGCTTGTTACGCGTGATATATAAATAGTAATTATCTTTAAGGTGAGATGAAAGAACAATAAATTATAAGGCAGCTGAGCAGACGTTAGGACCCAGACCTGAACTCTTCATTTGAGCTAAAAGTGGTGTGTGTGGGCGGCCCCCTCGAATCTTCTCAGCAGACGGCGCAGTGAAACCGGAGAGGCGGTTAAACAGAAAGTGAAAGCGCAGTCTGGTGTCCCGCTTTCCTCACCCCCTCACCCCCCGAGTGTTCGTTTTCACAATAAAGGGGGCTGTTCAGTGGACACACACGCCTCCACCTAATCCGTGCACTACAAATTCTGTTCATTAGAGAAAGAGCGCTTCGGGTGAGGAATCTTGATGGAAGCACGCGAGGAAGGGTGGGAGGAGCGTGCACAGTTGTAATAAACTTACAGACCAGTAGTTGGCAGTTGAGGCGTGTGATCCTGTGAAGGGAACCCTGTTGTGGTGTCTGTCCTGGGAGGGCTGGCTTCACGAGCGCATAGCAGTGTGCTCTGTGCCAGAAACAAAGATGGTGTCGGCCTGTCCAGATGGGTCATCTTACAAGTGGACAAGGCGGTAACCAAGAAGCCAGCTTTCCACTCACGCGCCATCGTTTAACATAAATGATGACGCGTGCCAATGGAAAGAGGGATGGGGCTTCAAGTATACTTCTGAAATTGTATTGATTCCAAAAGGTCCTCGCAATGGCGAGAGCAGAGCATGTGGGCTGCTAACGCCAGGGGAAACCTAAAAAACAAAGTCAGGGTACATTTTACCTCTTCTTTACCGAAGTCAGCCCATAGTTTGTCTGCCGCCTGCCAGTACCAGCTCATGAAAGACCCCAGTCAGCCACACTGCTACTAACCAAAGGGTATAGGAATACTGGCATGGATTAGTCAAAGATTTTTGGAATACCGCAATGTTCAGATGTGAGTTAGTACTTCTTAATCCATGTGTACCAAAAAATAATGTCCAGGGATGTTTCTCCACAAATGGTCTCTGGTTGTGGAGAAGTGTGGCTCACTGGTTAGAGGAGGCAGACTTCACGGGTTCACACTCTGCGACTCTGGGCAATAGCTTGCTTAATCTCCACAACGGCCCCTCGCCGCGGGATGCCTGGCTTTCACCTTGCGGATACCCTGCCGGGGTTATCTCACAGGGGAATACCAGGACGGGTTCCCTAGGCAAGCGCTTAGAAACCGCTTGGTGATTTGCGCTATATAAATTCCTGTACATTTACATTCTTAAGCTCAGGAGATATAGTTACTTGCCAAATCCTGGTCCTTTGTATAAATGGATGTGTACAAGGGCCCAGGCTTGCTCAGGCAGTCTACTTACTACGCAGACAACTTCTAAAAGCTCATGTCCTCCACTAAATACCAAAGCAGGCAATCTACTCTTTGGGATCTATTCACAAATTACATTTTGTAGTACATATAATATTATTAGAGAACTACTGTTCACGTACTAGAAAACGCTACTCACAAACCCACACATGAAGGCATCCGCAGTGGCTATCGGTACTAGGAGGAGATCTTCACCATGCGCACGCATAAGCCTAAGATTTAGATGCAAATGTGAAAGGGAAAAGGGGAGTGGCTGGTAAATGAGGAGGACTTCTTACTAAACAGGAGGGGCTTATCGAGGATAATGGAGGGGCTACCCGAGGGCTATTCTAATACCAACACCCATAAACAAACAAAACCAATACATGTTAACATACAAGTTAAACATATTTTTTTTTAAAGTAGACAAAATTCTATATTACATTAAAAATGTAAACATTTTTAATTGTAAAAATAAATGTTGCTTTAAAAAGTTAAATCAATATTTTCAATATTTAAAAATTGTATCAAACATCTTCATCAATATCTTCAATTAATCTATATTAAGATTTTTTTATTTTTTATTACAAAATATTTACACATTAACTTAATCTATTGTACTTTTTAATACACATTTAAATTGAAAAGGTAGTTCATTTTAACATTTTATTTTATTAGCTCCATGTTAATTATTTTAAATGAATTTACATTTTTATTTTACAGTAAAATAGTTTCTATTTTGTAAGAATTAATTACCTTTATTATTTTCCCTATATTCTACTATAGGGAGATGTCTGACCTTGTGAAGGACATTTCCATCTATGTGTGAAAAGTTACTAGTAATAACCGTACACTCATAAATGATGTCTTAGATGCTTCCAGAGCGAGACACGCAAGTTTGCACTTAGTTATAAATCTATACTTTGAAATGGAGAGTAGCAAAAAAGCATAGATTTACACTTAGATGCAGGAGTACATTGGCGTGCAAGCAAATCTACCTGTGTACATTTTTTTGTGAATAGGGCCCATTGTGTTTTGGTGATCTGCTCACTGTTAAAAGGCCACACCTCAGGTGAACAATGCCCTAAAGTAAACGTATCACGACACACCACAACAACTGGTAAAATGCAACAACTCCTGTGTGATAAAACAGGGAAAAGGGAGCATTTAGGTCTACCTCCTCTCACTCAGGGTCTACCAAAATCAAAGTCACGAGAAAAATAGAGATTTTCCAACAATCTCGCTGGCATATAATGTAAAAATACATTATACACCAAGGAGGTCACATGTGAGGGGATAAAGGGGCAATGAAAAGAGACGAATGTGTATTGGTAGGGGTAACAGACAAATCATAATATTTTGCAAAATAACCAATAGAATTCAAGACTTTCAAAGCAGAGAGGGAGAGTGTGTGTTCGTTTTTGTTCGTGTGTATGTAAAAAATCCTTGTGAAATCCGACAGACAACTCACCATCTCCGACTGAAAGCACCTGTACCCAACAATTTTCCAGAACATACATTTATTACGAGGGTGTTAACACCCTCCCCCAAGCTACGCCCTGGATGTGTAGGTAATTTTGAAGGATGTATTTTTCTGCTGCATATTATTACACTGCACACTTTTTCTTTAAAGTTTGTTCTGCTGGCTATATCTTTGAAACTGTTTGCCATATAATACCTGATGATAAGGTGAACTCCTTTTCGTACTTTGGGGAAAATGTACTTTTATATAGTTTATTTCATATTCAAATGCAGAGCACAGACATTAAACTTCGTAATTCTGTACGGTTGCACAAAGTTCACTGCATGACATTAAACTGGTGCGTGCGTGGGTACTGAGACAGCAGTGCAAGACATCAGACACCATGGATAAAGGCCTGGCCTCCGGTACCTACCATCGCTGCTCCCTCGCAGGACTACATCCGGGGACGGGGTCTGCTGTGAGCGGGAGCCGAACGAGTCCAGGCTGTCGAAGGAGTCGTCCCTGCCATGCCGCGGCGGGGAGAGCGAGTCGCTGCGCTCCGAGTCCCAGCAGTCGATGTAGCCGCTGTCACGAATGCTGCGCTTGGGGCTCTCGATGTCCTCCGTCTCCTGGGACAGCAAGATAGAAAAGAAATGCATTCTGAGGCAAGGTGCACGTTCAGTAAAAAGCCAACACGCCCATTCAAACCCCAGCCCATTCAAACCCCAGCCCATTCAGCATCACTCACATCTCAAAGGTAAACCGGAAAAGCACCTTGAGGATAGAGACAAAACGCTTCCAGGCGCACGGGAAACTGACACACTTATAAACACCAACAATCACCCTTTTCTGGCTTTCAGAATCAGCAGGGACAAAGAGGCCAGTCTACTGAGGAGGATAGAAGCCCCACAGGTGAAAGTACCTGGACCTGCGCTAGCGCCCGCGCCATCATTAATAAAAAGCAGCTGTGTCCACTTGTGGGGGTACGCCATCCTCCCCCCAGTGAGGGTCTCCCCTCTCTCGGGCTAGGTGCCCACCGCAGCACGCTGCCTGGCCCTACTGTACTACGCACGCTGGCCCCATAATGAGGCAGTGTGTCTCGCCCTCCCCCCCCGCTAGAAAGAAAAATTCCTGCTATGAAAGGGGGGTGTCTTTCCGAGGCAATCAGCAATGAAAAATATGCTAAATGTTTTTGCTGATGCCGCCGAAGAATTTGGCGCAGCGCTCTCCTCGCTGCCAGCTCTGGGCCCCGGGGGACATGCGAGCCCTTGCGGCTGACCCACATGTCCGGAGCCGGCGGAACAATGGCCGCCTTTGAGGGCCCCGCGCTCGTGAATTCTTTCCAGCATAGGCCGCGCTCACTCAAACACTGCTGAGCCGGCCCGGGGAAAGGTCACCGGAGCCGTCCGCGCCCGCCTGCGAGAATAAACCCCTTGTTCCAACCTCTGTCTTCGCATTCGCGACAATGGCACGGGCCGAGGAAGCCAAAATAACAAGGCCTGTTGAAATCCAAAACTCTGCTCCACCTCCCTGGGGCTGTCGTGTGAATCGGGGCCGGGGGGAAGTCATCCGGGCCAGGCACAGCCGACAGGCGAGGACAAACAGATTCCCCAATGTTTAATTCCATTGTTTTCCACAGAAGTAAAGCATTCTCACTTTAACTTTTTTTTGTTTTGGATATGTAAAATAAAGCATAACGTGTTCTCATCGTCTGCTACAGTCTTACTATTAACCATCACAAATCAAGTGATAGAAAAGTAGAATCGGGCACTGTAAACTTACAGTACTAAGAAGCTGAACAGTGCTTAATTTGTGTCGGTGGCTTGAAGGGGGTAGGCACCGGCACTCAAATTATAGGGACTGGAATTCATTTTTCAACGTGAGACTCTGGGACTAGCTCTAGGACACCCCCGCGCCGCACGGCCACCAGCTGCTGCGTGCGCCTCCCTGCCCGTGTGCCTCGATTCCGTCGCGTGACCGCGCCCCCTTCCTTAGAGCGGCGTGGTCCGTGCTCGCTCGAACTGCCCTTGTTGTTTCTGCATTGTATGGTATTTTCTGTATTTATTGTTTAGTAGTTTTGACAGTCTGTATTGCCTGTATTTTTCCCAGTAAGTCGTTGTTTCCTTCCTGTGTTGCCTTTCTCTGACCCTCGTCCCCCCTCCCCGCTTCCACAGAGACACCATCCGCATCACGACCAACACCGACGACACCCTAACCACCGCCGAACACCTGCACTTCCAGATCCACACCGACCCGAAGACCACCCCTCAGAGGCACCCTGATCTACCGACCCCCGGGACCACGCACACGATTCAGCGAGGACATCGCCGACTTCATCAGCCCGCATGCCCTCCCCTCCGCCGACTACATCCTCCTGGGGGACCTCAACTTCCACCTGGAGAACAACAGCGACCGCAACACCATCACCCTGCTCGACAACCTCGCCAACCTCGGACTCAAGCAGCAGGTGTCCACCCCCACCCACCTCGCCGGACACACACTCGACGCCGTCTTCTCATCCAGCAAAGACATCGCCTTCAGCCACGCAACAGGACTCCACTGGACGGACCACAGCTGCGTCCACTTCACCTTCAAAAGAACGACGATCCACCACCACCAGCAACAGGTTGCCCGAAGAAGCTGGAACAAGATCACAGCCGACCAGCTCACCGCCTCCCTGAGCCAGCACCCTCCTGCCGGCTCAGCGAACCCCAGCCAGGCCGCCGACAACCTCACGAAGTGGATCAGCAACAGCGCGGACGAACTCGCCCCTCTGAGGACCCCGCCCAGCAGACCCGGCAGCAGAAAAACCCCATGGTTCACCGACAAACTCAAGAGCTCCAAGAAGAACTGCCGAGCCCTCGAGAAAGTATGGAGAAGGGAACCAACAACGGACAACATGACCACCCTCAAGCTCGCCACCCGGAAACACCACCAACTGATCCGCGCCACCAAGAAAAACACATACAAGGACCGGCTGGACAACAACGCACACAACTGCAAGGAACTCTTCAACATCGTGAAAGAGCTCTCCAACCCCAACGCCGGAAACAACGACATCACCCCGTCGCAAGACCTCTGCAACTCCCTCGCGTCCTACTTCCACAACAAGATCGCGGACATACACAACAGCTTCAGCATCCAACCAACGCACGCCAGAAACGCCACCCACCACCACCCTCCGCGCCTGGACTCCGATCAGCACCGAAGACACCATCCGCACAATGAACTCCGTCCACTCCGGATCTCCGACTGACCCCTGCCCTCACCACATCTTCAACAAGGCCGACGCTGTCATCGCACCCCACCTGCGGGACATTATCAACACCTCCTTCGACACCGCCACCTTCCCGGAGAGCTGGAAGCACGCAGAACTCAGCGCTCTTCTCAAGAAACCTACAGCGGACCCCACCGAACTCAAGAATTACCGTCCCATCTCGCTCCTCCCGTTCCCGGCCAAAGTCATCGAAAAGACCGTCAACAAACAGCTGGCCGCCTTCCTCGAGACGAATGGATCCCTCGACCCCTCACAGTCTGGCTTCCGAGCCAACCACAGCACCGAGACCGCCCTCATCGCTGCCACCGATGACATCCGAACCCTGATGGACAACGGAGAAACAGCGGCCCTCATCCTCCTGGACCTCTCCGCAGCTTTCGACACTGTCTGCCACCGCACCCTAGTGCAGCGCCTCGGCAACATCGGAATCCAGGAGAAGGCACTGGAATGGATCACCTCCTTCCTCGACGGAAGAACACAGAGAGTCCGCCTACCACCGTACAAGTCAGAGGCCACCGAAGTCATCTGCGGCGTCCCTCAAGGATCCTCGTTGAGTCCCACCCTCTTCAACGTCTACATGAGCCCCCTCGCGGCCATCGCACGCCAACACAACCTCAACATAATCTACGCCGACGACACCCAGCTGATCCTCTCCCTGACCAACGACCCCGCCGCCGCCAGAGCCAACCTACACGAAGGGATGAGAGATGTAGCCGAGTGGATGACGACCAGCCGCCTGAAACTGAACTCAGACAAGACGGAGGTCCTCATCCTGGGCTCCTCGCCCTCCGCCTGGGACGACTCCTGGTGGCCCCCCGCCCTGGGCACAGCACCCAAACCGACGGACCACGCACGCAACCTGGGCTTCATCCTGGACTCCTCCCTCTCCATGACCAGACAAGTCAACGCCGTCTCCTCGTCATGCTTCAACATCCTACGCATGCTACGGAAGATCTTCTGGTGGATCCCCACCGAGACCAGGAAGACTGTCACCCAGGCCCTCGTCACTAGCCAACTGGACTACGGCAACGCCCTCTACGCCGGAACCACCGCCAAGCTCCAGAAGAGACTCCAGCGGATCCAGAACGCCTCAGCCAGACTCATCCTCGACATCCCACGAAACAGCCACATCTCCGGACATCTGAGAGACCTGCACTGGCTCCCCGTCAACAAAAGAATCACCTTCCGTCTCCTCACCCACGGACACAAAGCCCTACACGACCAAGGCCCGAGCTACCTCAACAACCGAATCAACTTCTACGCTCCCAAGCGCCACCTCAGATCAACCAGCCACGCCCTCGCCGCCGTCCCCCGCATCCGAAGAGCGACAACAGGAGGAAGGTCCTTCTCCTACCTGGCCGCCAAGACCTGGAACTCCCTCCCGACCGACCTGCGTCTGACCCAAGACCACCTCGCCTTCAGGAAGAAGCTCAAGACCTGGCTGTTCGAGCAGTAACGGCACCCCCCCCCCCCCTCCTAGCGCCTTGAGACCCTACGGGTGAGTAGTGCGCTCTATAAATGTCTTTATTGATTGATTGATTGACCGAGAGCAAGAGAGAGAGTCAGAAGGGAGAGAAACAGAACAGGTAACTAGTGACAAGGGGAGAAAAAAGTACCTGCAATAGTAACCTAAAACGGGAACTGTAGGGTGATGGGCGAAAATGGAGGAACCAAGACTAGGCAGCTTTGGAATACCACAACCCCAGCAGTGGGCCCCAAAGAGAACATTTGGCTGGTACATATTTATTCTTACAAATTAAGCTCTAGGCACAAATCAACATTTTGCACATACAGAAATGTAAAATCAATAAAAAGAATCCAAGAGATGTTATTTACCCGATTCACCTCCATACTCTTTTTAAACTAAACGGTGCTGATGGAATATTCTACATATTTTAACATGTTGGGTGTCCTCCTTCATTTCCCTTCCAAACTACATCATTGATCTCCTGTTTTATAATTTAGAAGTATTTAATGAATTTACAACTAGGATTTTTAAAATCATTTACCACTGCATAGTTGTGCCACGTGTCCCCAAAGTTTCCACTAGCAAACAAAGGACAATGGCAAATACATCTGTGGCATGAGATCATGATGTATAAACACATCATTAAGGCTTATATATACATATATGCACGTTTAGAATCCTACTCCTAGTGTCCGTAAACAGCTTAACTTTATTCTGTGAATCATGGCGAGATATAGAAATGCTGACATGTTTCAACCCCACAGGCCTTGATCACGGCTGATTAGTCCTGCTTCAATATGAGTAAGTGTGTGTGTATAAATATATATTTTATTAACTGAAAAAGCAAAGGTTAAAGTAATTATATTTAGGGAATAGGTCAGTGTCAACATTAATGTTTTGAACTAAAATAAAAGAAATTTATCAGTTATAGTTAGCTGGGCTAACTATAACTTGAAGCCCCATCATGCACCTCGTATGACCTCACATATTTCATCACTCAGGACATGTTCTATGACAATTATGATATCACTAAGACATCAGTCATGACATCACCCAATGAGTATGATAGTTTTATAGTTTACATAATGGCAGGCAACAACCATATTACTTTTCTAACTAATTTCGTACAGCTGGTAATTTTGTGCACCATAAGTGTATAGGTATTGAACACGATATAAATCTTTGTATTGAAAAGTAACTTTGTATTCAAGTGACAGTTGAGGACCTGTGTTCATTATGTTCCACACACGTTTTTTGGTACTGCAGAAAAAGTTTCCAGTAAGGCAAATATTTTACATACGAAGTAATGTAAGCAGTCTTGAGTTATGAGACTGAATAGTCGCAGCATGACAATTTCTGCTTAACATAGAAGACTGTGTTCACCAGGTACTAACCTATGTACATGTGCCTGTTTTGCTTCATAAGATGGGCTATCTTTAAAGCTGCAGGTAGTATAATTTTAACGCAAACACAAAGATGATGGACAGAGCGCTGAACTTTTCAGGCACACACCCCCAGTCATGGATCCGGGTTGAATCCATCATTCCTTAGCTCACCTCGCCGCCCCAGTTCAAACCAAGCCATATGCAAATCAGTGTTGACCCTGTTCCTCATGGGAACAGTCCAGCCCGAACTGCCAAGCCAGGTCTTCCCTGGACCGTAAACAGGCATCCTGGGACCGGTTTCGGGATAACACCCTTCATCAGCCAGGCTAGCCAGAATCCAGTGGCAAAGTGAACAAGGGACCCACGTTTGGGCATACCCTGCCAACTAAGGGCAAACAAAGCAAACACAAAGAGGTGATGGACGGCGTGCTGAAACTTTTCAGATACTCACCCCTAGTCACAGATCTGAGTTGAATCCATCATCATTCTTTAGCTTAGTTCTCCACCTCAGTTCAGACCCAGCCATATGCAAATCAGTCTTGACCCTGTTCCTCATGGGAACAGTCCAGTCCAGCCCAAACTGCCAAGCCAGGTCTTCCCTAGACCAGAAACAAGCATCCTGGGATCAGTTTCAGGGTAACACCCCTCATCAGCCAAGGTAAATTGAATCCAGTGGCAAAGTGAGCAAGGAACCCACGTCTGGGCATGCCTGGCTTGGCAGTTCGGGCTGGACGGTTCCCATGAGGAACAGGGTCAAGACTTTATGAGTGATATAATATGTGAGGTCATAAGCAGTGCATGGCAGGGGCACAAGTTATAGTTAGCTCTGCTAACTATAACCGGTGAATTTCTGTATTTTGTTGTTAATGTTGTCACTAACATATTCAACTAACTACAACGTTACTTTAAACATTAATTTTTTCAATGAATTGCTAACGTTTTTGTTTTTAACAAAGTTACATTTTACTACCAAACGAAAAGCCAACCTCCGCTGCACACGACCGTTGGGCGTGGGTGGCGGGGTATTGGTCACAGGGCAAAATGTTTTTTTAAAGGGGAGGGGGAGCAAGTGACCAAGAGACCCTCCTCCCCTGGTCTTATTAGGCCCTGGGGACCAATCACCGAGGGCCTTTTTTTTTTTAAGGGGGGGGGGGGGGCACATAGAATTTTTTTTTCCTCCAAGAAGAAATGAAATGTATCTTCCTTAACTTCAAGCCTCACAACATAATCTTTAAAAATACTGGTTACTTCATAATGTACGTTTCTAAGGCTTTTTATCCCATCAGACGACTTTTCACATTTACACGGTCATGTGACGAATTACTTCACAATCACTGCTCCCTGCCATGATGGCTTGTAGAATTTGTGGTCTAAGTCAACACTTTTAGTTATGTTATTAGAGCCTTTTTCAATAAAACAAGTTTCACAATTATTGCACCCTTTAGTGGGATCAAATATATTTATACATTAATTATTCCTTTGCCATGACTCAGTTTGATTCTTAATGGACTTCCTTTTACTAGGCTTCTAGCAGATTTTTATTCACCATCTTTACATGCACAAAAACCGCAATGTTTGAGGTTTCTGAGCAGTAGCATCTCGCACAGGTAAATGCTGTGTGGTGGTGGGGCAGAGGCGTTGTGGGGTGGGGGTAGTGGAACCGGACATACGACGGGAATGTGAAAACAAACAAAATAAATAAATAAAACCACTTACCTTGCGCTCGCCGCATCACAGACTTCGGCAATGCTGCAAGCGCAATGTAAGTGGTTTTATTTAACTATTTAGTTAGTTTTCACATCCTAGTCAAATGTCGGATTCCACTACCCCACACCCTCCCCCATAGCATTTATCTGTGCGAGCGGCCGCTGTTTCTGAGACAATCAAGCTCCAGGGATGTGGAATTCCTGTAGCCCGACGCCCAGGACATATTGTTTGGGTCAAGGGCAACATGTTTTCATGTCCCTTTTGTCCTTGGGACAAGTAGGCCCAAACCCTACAGCACAAACCCTTTGACTGCCAGTTTAGAGTAACAGATTATGGATCAGCATTGTCAGCAGTAATGGTAATTTAATAAAATATCTGCCCATGGGGCAAGTTGCTTCATAAATCTACTTGTCCTGTAACAAAATCCACTTGTCCCTTTTGTGTCATGTAATGCAGTGACAATTAAAGGTAGTCATCTCATTATATAAGAGCTCTGATATAGCCTCTCTGACTATGCTAGGGCTCATATCATAGTAGGTTTTGAATACTTGCAATTGCCTTATGTTGCTGCATTTCTGCAGATCTACATACCGGGCCGAAGGTAGTGGCAAGCAATATAGTTCGAGGGTTGGAGTGCCATTTTGAGTCTATGCAAACCTACTAACTTGCATGTTTAAAGGGTTTATCAACTCTTCTCTAATCTTTTCCCATACTGACAAAGGTTGGATATTAACTCTGGGCAATGGCAGACATAAAAGTTCTTCCAGGGTTGGGAAAAAAGTGGTTGGAGAGAATGTTAACTTACAAATTTAACTTTTGCATGAGCAAATCTGCATGTGTAGATTTGCTCATGCTAAAATGCACACAGACATTGTCTAGGAGTACAATTTCTTGGCTGACTTCTGTAAATTCTGTGAATTAATAAAAGCTGTATATCGGCACTTAACGCAAGGACATATACCATATGTGCGCTTTTAAGACTTCCTTTAATTTGGCCCCTAATTTGGTCTGGCGTTAGCCATGACCTTTTGCGTTTATTAAAATTCTATCACTCTCTTGGTCTATCGGCTGGCTTCACTGTCATTGGCAGCCTTCTGCTCTTTCACAAGGAGCATATCCGCGCACAAATTAGTTTTGTTCAGTGCTAAGAACTACTGTGGCAATGTGTGCATTTTGAGACCGAAAATAACTTTTGCTTTTGCCAATGTTTGTTATAATGGTGAGGGCCTAACAGCTCCCACACCAATAATGCTTAACAAAAACCATCTGAAAACAAGTCACGCACTGACAACGCCAAAAAGCTGACCACAAATTTGAGACCTGTGGGTTTGCCAATGCTTGTTTATTATTTTTTTAAATAATTTTATTGAAACCGGTTACACTTATTTTCCATTAAGAATATGTCTGGGAATATTAGCATACATCATCACATTTTACTAATTGATGCTGCAAAGAAATGGCACCTAAACCTTTACTGTACTTTAGCTAAATGTTTTTTTTCCTACTTGCATTTTTTTGTGAATATTTTATTTTGAAAGCAAAGAATCTTGCTTTCAAGCTTCTGCAAATATTTACATCTTATCAGAGAGCATTCTGGGAGCATTAAACATAGCCTCATATTGCTAAACTTGGAAAATGTGTGTACACTTTTTTATATTGAAACCAGTCAGTAGTGCAGTCGAAACTAACAACATTTACTTAGAACGCTCACCCTAATAATAAAAGGTTGTATTAATGAACCATAAATACAAGTCTAAACAGCATTAACAACCGGATACAATTAGTACCATAACTGCTGACAATGCTGATCCATAATCTCTTACTCTAAACTGGCAGCCAAAGGGTTTGTGCTGTAGGGTTTGGGCCTACTTGTCCCAAGGACAAAAGGCACATGAAAACTTGTTGCCCTTGACCCAAAAAAATATGTCCTGGGCGTCGGGCTATAGGAATTCCACATCCCTGACGGTTATATCATATGCAGATAATACCCAGTAGATTCTCTCATTAGAGCGACAGCCTTTGATTTCAGAGCTTATCTTCCAGAAATGTCTCACAGGTGTTTAACTTGATGAATCACAACCAACTAAATTGCAACGCAGAAAAAACTGATTATCCTGTTTGGTAAATCCAATGCGTTCTCCCCAACAACCTGGTGGCCCGAGGGCAACTTCCCCCATCTTCCGCCCACTACCACAGTGCAAAACGGAGGATGAGGTTTGACTCCGACATATATTTCAGGCCTCATATTCTTAATGTTTCAGCAACTTGTTTTGCGCTGCTAAGAAGCTTGAAAAAATGTCTTGCCTTCTTACCTCTAACTGCTCACAAGACAGTGATACATGCCATAATCACTTCGAGACTGGATTACAGTAATTTCCTCTTCTTGTGTTTGCGAAACCACTTTTTATTTTGTGCAGAAAATCTAAAGATATTAAAGATCAAATCCAAACGTTGGGATGTCCTTAAAGCAGATATGGATCTTTGTGGGATAATAACAGACCGTCCTTCGATCACTTTCAGAAGAGCCAAAACTTAAAAAAAAAATCCTGATTTCTAGTGGCACGCACAATACTTATAAGTGAAACCTAAAACGTGGTTGGATAATAAATTAGCAGTATGTTACAGTTGTGGTGGGTGCATTTGCTGCAAATATGTTAAAAATAAGTCCACAATGTTTTCTAATCATGCCCAGTCTAAATTGTTAAAATCAAACCCTTTATGAATTGTAACACTAGCTACTGTGTCTATATTGTTACATGTGTTTGCTGCTACAATATTTATGTTCAACCAAAAGACGGTTCACAGAGAGGTGGAAAGAATACCTTAGCGCTATTAGGAACTAAGATACTAAACCTCCCATTGCAGTGCCCTTCAAAGACCCACACCATCATATACATATCAGTCACATTTTTTTCATGGTCATTGAACACATATCCATTCACCACAGAGGAGGTGGTAGGGAAGTCAGAATGAGACCCAAAGAGTGTTGGTGGATTAATATACAGCACGCAGGCAGATTTGGCTTGAACATGGATCATGAACTTTACACCCCTCTCTGGCAGATCAGTCAGTTTGTAGTGCAAGACCTTGCATTGTTATTAACAGTTTACATCTGGGTGGATACATGAATGTTTAGAATAATGGTATTAGTTTCTGTTACAGTAGGATGTAGGTATTCCTGAAACATTGTCTATGTAGGAGGTGCAACTCCCTACTGTGTTTGAGATTTTAGGTCTCAAAAAATGTATGACTTTTCAGAAGCTCGCTGTCAGAGTTGAGTTCATTGCCTAGCTAAATAGGTAGTTGAGTCTCTAGAGTGTTTTTCTGTCAACAGACGTGAACATTTGTTACTTAAACATGGGATTATTTATAGGAACTTTTCTACGAGCGGAATATATATTTCCAATAAACTTACCTTCATATATCTCTTTTTATAAATGATTTAGTGTTAGGGCTATGTGATCTGACGAGGAGTTATCTGGGCTTGAACAATTTGTATTATTTTGTTTTTTTTATTTACCCCAGAAGTTTTTGGGACTACCCATAAATCTTTGCACATATATAAAAATAATTGTCTGGTATACCTTTAGGTTCTCATTAGACCCAGCAAGCATTAAGCTTTGGTTTACATTATATCATCTGTAACACTACTTATTTTTCTTATATGTCTATCTTTTTTCTTTTTGGTACTTCGGCACATACCTAGGTTATCTAGTTTACAGCCTCTCTGTGTTTTAAACTAGTATCAAACCAGGGTTCGAAACCCGGCCTAGTGGTTTACAAGAATTCTAATTGTCTCAATACTTGAAATCAGGAGTTTTCACTGAGTGCATTCTGAACGCCTTTTCATAGTTTTTTGTTAAATTGGAGCATATTTACCATACTATATATCCTTTTGCATTACTCACAACACGTATTTAAATTAGTCCAATATTATTTTATAAAATCATAGGAATATGTTTTATCACGTTAGATGTTGCTCAGCACTAGAGGCAAACAGGTAGTGTAGTGGTATATCTCATATCCATAAATGCTTTACCCAACTGGGGTTCGGTACAGGCCAAATATTTTGACATTTCCTACATATTGGTTTAAGAGCGCCATATCTTGGTAGATGTGGCCCTGTACTACGAGTTAACATATAGTGCAGTGGTATACTCTGTATCGTTTGATTTCTACAGGAAATGGGTTCGAGACCTCAACGGGCTTGTACTGTAATTTTTAAATTTTTTGGTTTCCTTAAATAAATAAAAATTGGTTTGTTTTTTCTCGTCTTAGTTTCGGCAGTACAGGTGGAATTTGAGTATTTCAAAAGTGATTTGTGCTTAATCTCGATCTAACTAAATGAATGCAGTAAAAAACTAACTAGTAATTGGTAAATTCGTTAGTGTTTCTTGTGATCTTATTGGACCATTTATAAAATGTTTTTCTTCCATAGTCCTTACTTAATTATCTTGCAAGGTGTTAATGTTTGGGAGTTGATTGATTGGATAAAGGCAGGACAACTGCAGAGTGGTTCGTGACTTGAAAATGGCTAGTGCAAAAGCTACTAAAAGGTATATTTTTTGTTTTGAGGCAAAAGAAAGTTAGACTTGCTTTGTGTGCGTTGAGAGAGCTTAAGTGGAGAAGTAAAGCCATGTATTTTTTTGGTTTATTGTAGTGACTCTCCAAAGGTTTTGACATGGATCCTTTCTAGCGTGTTCAGTGATTTCTGGCTGGCAGTGAGTCTGAATTTAGCGGTAACCACACACGCAATGATTTTGGGTACAATGTGTAAATGCGGGATCTCCTGGAGTTAAAAAGTTCTTTCTCGGGTGGATAGTAAGTATGAAACGCTTTAGGTAGTGACTCTCCTTTAGTTTAAATAACATTGTCATAGTTGCTTTGTCTATTATTGTGTATGTCTAGTATAGTAATTCATTTAAGGTGGTGGAAGCGCAATTAGAGGTTTGTTTTCAGTCAACAGAGGGAGAAAGCAGCACCTGGAGAACTGGTGTTGGTGCGTTATATTTGGTAGCATGCACAGACTTTAGGAGAAGGTTCACAAGTCAGTGTCTGGCTATCTTAGCGCTACTATGCAGCTAAAGTTTTGTTCTATGCTTCAAAATGATTTAAGATAATAGTGGTAAGCGCGCTACATTTTAAAGGTAACACATGGTCAGGAACACGTTTAAACAGTAGCGTCTGGCTATTGTAGCGCTACTATGTGGCTAAGTTTTCGATGTATGCGTCAAAGTGATCTAACATATTGGCAGTTAGCATGCTATATTTGAATTGTAACGCATGTGTTGTAAGCATGTTTGAAAGGTAGCATCTTGGTATTTTAGCACCAATATAATGTTCCTTGATGCACTATAGTTGATTAGAATTTACACTTTAGTTTTACAATGTAAGTGGCTAGGCAAGATAGTCCCTGTTATTTGGAACAGGTTTGTGATTAAGAAGCCTTGGGTTGGGTGTTTATCAATAGGTTAGATCTTTTAGCTCTAACCATAGTACTATGCGAGTCTGCACATGTGTAGCAAGTTAGTGCATTAAAAACATTTCTTGTTGTATCTCTTTGGTTGATTTACAGTGAAATGCAATGAACCTTTGAACCGTGAACGATATGCTTTCTCATAAGCTTACAACTATTTTGTGGACATTGCTTGATACAGGGTAAAGACACTGAGACACTGAGAAAAATTAGGAGACAATGAGACAAAAGCACTAATACGTTTTTTCATGCCCTTGTCTCATTGGCTCCTAATTTTTTCTCAGTATCTTGCATAATGTTTTCCATCTCATTGCTTGCCATGTTTTTGTGCAATTTGATGTGTAGGCAGCTATCCCTGTGTATTTATAAAAGTACAATAGCAGGATTTACCAACAGAATTTCACTGTTTTTATCCACAGAGGCCCCCGAATTAGGGATTGATTATCCCGAAATGCATTGGGCATTATTGGAAGTCGAAGAATTTTGAACAACCTTTTGTTCATATTGTATATTGCTTTTTGAAACATGTTGAACAATATTATAATTGTCTGTTTAATTTGGAATTGCTTATTTGTGTTAAATTACATAACTACGACATTAAATAATGATTGAAATACAACAGCATAATTCTACGGTGCATTTTACATAATTGTGTATAATTTTGAAGAAGTGAATAGTTAAATTCACGCTGTGCAACAAGATACCGAGTGAAGGGTCACTTGTTCACAATAAGCAAGAAAATGCCCATGTTCTAAAAGTTGCATTTTTAAACACACAGTTTAAAAACCACCTTTACTAAAAGATGTGTTATTAAATCCAGAGTTTAGAAAGCCTAAACTCTATCTTCCTATCTTGGCCCAATGGGAAGATATACTTGTAAGATGCTACAAAGCTACTCAATGGGACACATAGCCTTTCAATAGTGAAACGATATGTCACACACATCAGTACATGCCCTACCTTGCACCCACACTGCACCCTGCCCACAGGGGTACCTTGGGCCTACCTTAGGGGTGTCTTACATGTGAAAAAATGGAAGGTTAGGGCCTGGCAAGTGGGTGCACTTGCCAGGTGGACATGGCAGTGTAAAACTACACACAGACACTGCAGTGGCAGGTCTGAGAACCCTATGAAGGGCTGCTTGTATGGGTGGCAGAACCAGTGCTGCAGGCCTCTGGCAGCCTTTGATTTACAGGCCCTTGGCACACACAGTGCACTGTACTAGGGACTTACTAGTAGATCAAATAAGCCAACCATGGAAATACCGATCCATAAACACAATTTACATAGGGAGCACTTGCACTTTGGCACTGATCAGCAGTTGCCAAGTGCTCAAAGCATCTAGACCAGCAAAAACGAAATTCAGCACTCAGCAAAAATACAGGAGGCAGAGGCAAAGAGACAGGGAAAAACCACACTAAGAATGCCAGATAGAACATGCACTATCATACATTATAAAACCTCTATTAGTTGAAGCACTGCAGTGGTCTGTGTCTGTAACCAGAGAGCCACAGAACTGAAACCTGGTAGGTGCAGTGGAGAATAGTGATCTATTTATGTTTAGTGCTACAAGGTCCCAGTCTGTGAAATAAAACACTGTGAATATACAAGTAATTATATTAAACCTTATTTACTCACAGTGTAAGATAGGCTGCTACAAAATGAGCAAACGGGTTTAAGATAAAAGAAGTGCTTCCAGAATATAGATTTTAGTAATACTCTGACTGCATATAGGGCAATTTTATAATAACTGTCTATTAAAAGCACACAGCTCAGAGGTCAGCTTGCAACTTTCTTGCAATACTACTCAAAGCAATACTAAATCTATGTCATCAGAAAGGTTTAATTAAAGTGATTCCATCAATTAAAGTTAATACCGGCTTCCAAGCACCCTTTACATTTGCAGATTGACCAGTTGCACACATTTATATTTCTTTCAAGCAAACGGGCACCCTGACATAAAGGTTTATTTAACTGTCTGCCCCTCTCTCGGTTTCACATCACAGGAGGTTGAGATTCCATTGCCTTACACTTCACCTGAAGCATTTCAGCTGTCTGAATCAACCATCCAGGGGCAGTCATCTTTACACAAAAAGTAGGGGAACTGTACTTCTGAAATTAAAAAAAGTATGGGTAGGTACGCTGTGCCCCTCAGATCCTGCCCACTTCGACCACTGCTCTTCACTAATGTATTCAACCAAAGTCATGCACAGAGGGTTATATCCATTCAATGGCATTTATCCGGCCCACACCCTTGCTGCAAAAGGTAAAACAGCATGCACAGTGCACTGATCACGGGGCCTAGCCTTAGGCGAGGTGACGGATGATGTTTCAGCACGAGGTCTGCTCTCCCATTGTAGAGATGTGCCAGTGCTGCACGCTTTATTCTTCCATTTGTCTTACTGGAAATAGCCTTCTGCTGCCCAGTTCGAGAAGTCTACTGTGTAGCAGCCCTTGGCCTTCGGGTCCAAAATGATCTAAATCCAACATTGATCGAAGTCTGACTAAGAACTGCTTACAATCAGTAGCAAACAAAACTATAAACAAAGAACTCTCACTTCCCCGTTTTCACTTCACTGACTACAAAATCGAAACAACTTGTAATCAACAATGACCATGCAGTCAATAAGTAGGAAGTGTGCAACTGCCCTATTCCGCATCATGCCTGTTACGATATAAATAGGACTGCTAATGCCAACTACAGAAACCGGTGACCAACTGTTCCAATGAGGAAGCCCTAGGCAGGAGATGGAGGCTGTGACACACTACCTGAGGCACCTTGAGTCAAGCCTAAGCGTGATCTTGGTAGTGTAGGCTGGATAACAGGAGACATGGATAAACAAGCACTAACAAAGCCAATATTTGGGCATTAAAGGGCGCACGGTATGATGGCCGCACCCGTGTGAGGCTCTACCCGGCTGATTAACAATCTGCCTATTATCTGCCTGTAACACCAGCTATCTGGTGACATGAAGGGGTGATTTCGGTAGCCTGCATTGATTGGTGGACTATACTTGGACTTTTCATGTGCTGCAGCGAAATCCTGCTCCACCACAGCAATAACCCTCAGCTCCAGCCGCAGAAGGCTCCTTGTGATCGAACGCCACTGAGGCGGATAAGCAGCGGAGGACGGTGCTTGCGCCCCGGTGCAGGCAGCGATGAGTGGGGACGCGGGCTGCGTTAGGCCTGTACTTGCGGAGGCGGGTGTGGGCCGGATGGGGGCTGCGTCCTTGGGGCTGCGGCCGGGCGCTGGGGTACGCGGGCTGCCGCGGAGGCATTGCTGGACCGGGCCACTGGCCGGAGCTGGTGTTTCTGGAGGGCGACATACCTGCTGATTTTGGTTCCGAATATCACGCACTGGAGGTCTGCAACATTTGTCTGCTTAATGCGTGGGCTGAGAACTAGTAATTACAGGCAAATGCGCATAGTGATCACTGCCCGACATCCTCGGCTGCAGAGGGCCCGGCTGCAAAGTGGAAATACAGTTATGCTACCTTCCTAATGACAATCTGACACAATATCTGGGCATAATCTGTCACACTGTTTTGGATGTATGACAAACCCTCTGTGATCTTGAACTGGTGATTCAGAGCCGAACTGCTGGGATCTGTGCCTTTACCCTCACATTTTGTAAATTGCCAGACCTTGTGGGCTTCAGGCACATGTTATGTTGACGCTGGCAAGGAGGCTGTGCGCTCTGGGGCGACGTGGTGCATTTTATCGCTATAGTCGCTGGGTACGCTTGTGCAGTAACTTTCTTTCCGCAGTGGCACATATCTCCTTCATTTTTTCTGCTAAGCATAGTGGAGGGCCCGTTACTAGTTGACCAGGCGAACGTCAGCTCCTTCTAAAGCATAATTGCGGACTTCTAGCTAAGGGGCATCTGTCCTCCCCCTGTGTGTTGGAGTGCTTCTTCCTGCTACCAGAATGGGTCGGACTGACAAGTCGCAACTGCGCCTCACGTTTGAGGCACGTAAAACCTCCAAGCCCTCACCGAAGGCGGCATCGGACTTGGAAGCTGATGCCCACGAGGCAGGGCAACCCACATTGGAAACCACTCTTCTTGCCTTGCAGCACAGTCTTCAATCTATAGAGGGTACTGTGGCGGCTGTTAACCAACGTCTAGACCATATGTCGTTTCACCTAGAGAAACAAAACGCTCGTATGGGGGAAGCTGAGCAAAGAGTATCTGCCGTAGAGATGGGTTGAGTGATGTCACAGGGAAAACTTTGAACATGGAAAAAGTCCTTTCTCTTATTCAGGCAAAAAAGGAGTATTTGGAGGCACGTTCCCGGAGGAACAACATTTGAGTCACGGGGCTGCCGGAGTCCACAAATGTGGGGAGAATGGAAACATTTATTGAGAAATCGATCACAGATATATTTGTCACTGAGCAATTGTCACCAATGTTTATTGTTGAGCGTGCTCATAGGTCTCTTGCGGCTCAACCGGTCCCTGGCGCCCTGCCTCGCCCAATCATTGCTCGAGTGCTTAATTACAGGGACCGGGACGCAATAGGACGCATGGCCAGAGTTAAGGGGAGGATCGAGCATCAGGGGAACACGCTATCCTTTTTCCTAGACTTTACTGTGGTGGTGCAGGCGGCGCACAGAGAGTTTGGAGCTGTGAAGAAGTTTTTACAAACTGAGGGAGTCCCGTACGCCATGCTTTTTCCCACTCGCTTGAGGATTGGCCCTGACAGCGACTACAAGATTTTCACGAATCCTAAAAAAGCACTGGAGAATGCCAAATAATTAAAGAGACGACGGCGAGAATCGGAGGCAGTATCTGAGATTGAGGATCAGGACTGACTGGGGGACGGTTATTTGCCTTTTGCTGAATTACATACCCAACTGGTAAGAAATATTCCCTTTCGTCATCATTCTGTATTTGTTCTTACCATGCGTAACCTCCTTTTTTAATTTTAAGTGGAAGGTCCAAGTTAGCATATATACAATTACCTCCATATGTCTATAATGTGATGGGTATAGATTTGTGTTCAGGCACAGTGATTGATCTGCTCAGCCACCTCCATCTAGATGGGAGGCCAGAAGCTGTCAGGCGCCCCTGATGGGTGTACTCCGTTTGCAATGTTGTCTCTCTATTTTGAGTTGGGGTTGGGTTCTGGGGGAATGGGATGGCTTTGGCGAGTTGGGGGCGCTAACGTGGGTGGGGGGTTGGAGGATGGAAGGGCTAGGGGGGTTGTTTGAAGATAAGGCAGAATTGCATTGTGCTTTTTTTTTATGTATGCAGAGGTCCATAAATACTTGGATTCATCAATCGAACACCGCGTACACCAGGATATTGATGATACTTTATTATTGACGATTGCATGTCAACATGACTATTAATATTAAGCTCCTCACCTGGAACGTGCGGGGTCGCAACACACCGAAAAAGATACGATCAGTGTTTGCATATTTGGATCGTATGGGAGTGCATGTGGCTCTACTAAAAGAGACTCATCTCACCACTGAGTCGGTCAAAGAGGTGGGAGCGCGCTGGGCGGCTACCAAAGTTGCGTCCTCCTATTCTTCCTACTCTAAAGGGGTTCTAATTCTTATAAAAAAGGGTGTCCCATTCACTGTGATTAAAATGGAGAGGGATGAACAGGGACGAGTGGCACTTCTGCATGGGAGTTTGGGAGGCACAAGTGTATTGTTGGTGAATGTTTATAGTCTAAATATAGATGACCCCTCTTTCTATTCAGATGTTTGGTGCAGAATCTCTGCGTTTCCCCCAGCCGTGCTCAATTGGGGTGGTGATTTTAACGTTTGCCTTGATTCAACCCTAGATAGAGCTGGAAGTAGTGAGGTGAGACATAAACAAGCATCGGAGGTGCTGTTGGGACTTTGTGATGCTGGAAATCTGCACGATATATGGAGACTTCGAAACCCTGCGGGTTGGGAAAGTACATTTGTCTAATCTGTTCATGGCTCGTTGTCCCGTATAGATTCCTGGCTGGTTTCGGAGGAGATTTGTCCATGGGTCAGGGAGGTGAAGCACGAGGTGCGTACATTGTCGGACCATTCTCCGGTAGTTCTTGATATGCAGATCCCCTCCTGCGAGAGGCCACCCTTCACATGGAGGTTACAACCCATTGAATTAACAGACCCAATATTTAAACAAACAATAGCTGAGGCAATCAGGATTTTTTTTAGGGAAAATGAAGGCTCTGTAGATAGTGCGGGAGTGCTTTGGGAGGCTTTTAAAGTTACCATCAGGAGGGCTTGTATTGGAGCACAGCTGAGAGTGTTACGTGACAGCCAGCGCCGCATTAAAAAGCTGGTGTCCGATGTTTCAGCACTTGAACGAGAGTATGAGACCAACCCTTCCCCAGCGAAATTAGCGGACATACGTATGCTTGTTACGGAACACAATGCAACAGTTGACCAGGAGTTGCTTCACTGCTCTCGCCGTAAGACGGCCCGCTACTATGGTGAGGGAGGCAGCCCGAGTCGCTCCCTATCGCAAAAATTGGCAGCTCCGCGCACTCAGGAATACAGAATGAAAATGCGTGACATAGGTGGGGTTGCTCATTACTCCACTACGGAGATCAGTGCTACCATTCAGCAATTTTACACCCGACTATATGCAGCTAAAAGTGCTCGGTCGCCTGAAGAAATTGGCAATTATCTAGATGATGTTGCGTTAGGCTGGCTCTCTAACTCCCATCGAGAATATTTGGTACATCCATTTGACAAAGAGGACGTTAAAATGGCCATAATGTTGCTACCAACTTGCAAGGCAGCCTGTATGGATGGCCTACCTAGTGAATTCTATAAGGCATAGGCATCGGTACTTACTCCTCGCTTACTAGAAGTGTATGCGGAAGCATATGAAACGGGGGAGCTGCCGCCGCCTCTCAAGGAGGCTCTGCTGGTGACACTCTTGAAGCCGGATAAGCCCCCGAATCAGTGCGACTTCTACAGGCCTCTCTCGATTATTAACATCGATACGAAGATTCTAGCAAAAATGATCACCACTAGGCTACAACAACGAGTACCTCTCTTGGTGTTGCCCGACCAGTCCTGGTTCGTTACTGCGCGTTCTACGACACACAATCTTCGTACTATCTTTTCCACTCTGCATTATTTTGACCTTGATTTCCAAGCGGTTGCGGTGCTGCTAGACACAGCAAAAGCTTTGTACTCCCTGCAATGGCCATACATGTTCAAGGTTTTATCGAGGATGGGCTTCCCTCCATTTTTAAAAAAATGGGTTAGGATGCTATACGAAAAGCCAGTAGCCCGGGTGCGAGTGAATGGCTGGGTGTCATCTCCGATTCCCATTGAGAGCGGCACACGGCAAGGGTTCCCGCTATCACCTATGCTCTTCTCGCTCGCACTTGCCCCTAGCCTGTAAACTCCGGCAACTGCCTGGGGCGGCTGCCCTGAGATTCTGACAAAGACCGCTGATTATCTCTCTATATGCGGACGACATTTTATTATATATGCCTGAGGTATGTTTACCCGAACTGCTCCGGGAATATATCAAATTCGAATGGTTTTCTGGTCTCGGAATCAATTGGTCGAAGTCGGTGGTGTTTCCACTGACGGCGCACACTACGGAGGTTGAACTGGATAATCCGCTCACCTGGACGTCAGACCCTGTGAAATATTTAGGGGTATGGATACATAGGGATCCAGAGATTTTGAGAACTATGGCCGCGCCGTCACGCGTATTACTGACCAGGCTGAGCGATGGGCACGCCTGCCCCTCTCCTTGGCAGACAGAATAGCAGTTGTTAAGATAGCCTTCCTACCTAAACTGCTATATTTCTTCGTCAAGATCCCTATTAAATTGAATAAAGCGCTATTCAAAACTCTTCAATACTCATTGCTAACATTTGTTTGGGGTGGTAAGAGGTAGGTGGGATCTTTTGGTGCAGCCATTTGAACGGAGAGGGTTTGAGGCCCCGGATTTCAGATTGTATTACCTCTGTGCTCAGGCGCAGTTTGCGCATTATTGGCACTACCCGCAGAGATTTCAGCCACATGTGGCGGTAGAATCTGATGAAGTCCTCCCGAAGCCAGTGCAGGCAGCAACTCTGTTGGACTGAAATAAACCCTGTCCAATGTACAGCGTGGGCCTGGCATATGCTGGAGGAACGAGCTCAGCTACCCTACCTATATGCGCCATCATTGCCACGGTTATTGCATCCTGATATCTCTGCGGCACGCAAGAGGCAGGCTCGCAGTGAGCTAGCCAAAGTGGGTATCTCGCGACTGGAGGATCTGTGTACGAGTGGTCATTTTAAAACCCTGCAAGAAGCACAGAATGGCGAGGACCGTGGCTTAATGTCTGAGTGGGGCAAGCTGTTAAGACTGTATATCCGGACTATCCAGCAGAACCTACTACTCTACGGGCATTACAGGCGATGCTGGCGGGAGAAGAGCATCACAGACTAATAACTAAACTCTATAATGCGTCCGTGCGAGAAAGGGAGCAAAGTGACCACCCCTCCTGTGTTCGATGGCAGTCAGCTCTAGGGACCGTCGTTATTCCGGAAGTATGGATGGCGTGTTGCACCCTTACAGATCGCCTCACGGCCAATTTAAACCTCAGAATAATTCATTTCAAATTTCTACACCAACTATATTATACTCCTGCACAGTTACATAGATATGGCTTGCGTGAAACTGCTAATTGTATGAGGTGTGGAATGGCAGGCGCAGATTTTTTGCATGTGGCATGGCAGTGTGCGGGTGTATTTGCCTTTTGGTCTGACTTGACAAAACTACTGACTGATATAATTTTGGAACCCGTGCAGTGCGTCCCCGAGATTTGTCTGTTGGGCTATGTAAAGAGCCTCAAGCCCTGTAACAGACGCATAGTTGCTGTGTCTACCTTGTTTGCCGAGAGGGCTGTGGAGCAATGTTGGGGTGCGAAACACACTCCGACAATGAAGAAATGGCTGCGTGAATTTTTGTATTGTAAAACTCAATTACTGACATACGAGGAGGAGTTTGTTACCTGAAACTTCTCGCCCAAAAGACTTCTGGGCTCCGCTCACAGCATACTTGTTGACCAGGCCGGACTTGCAGTGAACCTGTATAAGCAATGCACTACCCCAATGTATTCACTGACCTGCTCCCGATTTGATCTCACTTGCCATCCAGGGTGTATGGTTATTAATGGTGTCGCCTGATGGGTTTTTATTGGTTGCTTACAATAGTAACCCTATTGGGGGGAATCTGTATAATGCCGTCATTGCTATTATTTTTGCATTTGTGTAGTTGTTGAATCACATGCACTTTGTCAATGCACTGGACTTCGGATTCTTCTGCCTAGGGGGGGTAGGGAGGGATTGGTTTATTATTGTTCCACTGCAATAGAACTTGGATCTTTGATTTCATCTTTGATGTCATTGCTTTGACAGAAACTAATAAAAAAACATTTGTTTTTAAAAACAAAGCCAATATTTTTGTATTTTTCAATACTTAAAACATACCACTTAAGTAAAGCAGCAGAGATGCAGCATACTTCCACAATAAAAACATAACTGACAGTGCAGGTGTCAGCAACTGTGGTGCAAATTTCCCTCGCAGTCTCAGTGAAGCTAACTGCAATGTTTTTTTGCTCATGTATATTCACAGGAGTATGTGCGCTACAGCCATGCACACTTTCGTTGATATATATATATATATATATATATACACACATACACACAGCCACAACACAAACACACAAAGCTAAAGGCCGCAGCAGTGTGAGCTTCACTAGTCTTGGAGCATCTCACTAACATATATGCCTCAAAGTGGGTAAACAGTATGTCAAGGCAGCTGGAGAGCACATGGACTCTTAGCGATACAGAAGGAAACAAAATAAAACAGGTACTGAAAAAGACAATAAGCCTTGCTTTGTTGACATACCTGCTTTGACAACGCTTTCTGCCGATGTTATGCAGCATGGGAAAAACATTTTTTAAAAATGGAAAAATAAACTGGTAGGCTGAAGCAGTCACATATTTCGATCGGAGCACCCATGCATGAAGAAATTGTTATCGTACAGCGAAATTGTGTCATTTTATTTGTTCCACGAGCATGAGGCAATAACGGGCACAGCACTCTAGTGCTGTGCCTGGTTTTTTTTGGGAAGACATTTGCTTTCATACATGACGACAGGCGCACATTTGTCACCACGCATCTGCTTGCCTCTGGAATTATGCTGGCACCATCTTTGGCTCTCCACTAAAACAATGCATGCGCGGTCGCTTGTGAAAGATATTGTATACAACAAGAGGTTTGGAGCCCACCCATTGTTTACCTGTTATTGGCTTCATTGTCACTCTTATTTGCTGCCTCCTAATTGGTCATTGCATCTAGTTTTCACTTCCTATTCTTTTGTGGGAAGCATGGTACAAGAACTGATTGCTTCATTCTGATTAGCGTCCTTACACTGTGATTCAGTCTTTCTCCTTCCTCGTTGTCTGTGTTACTCCTTCTTCCTCATTGCTGCTGCGGCTTCTTCTGTTTTTCTTCTCCCCCCCCCCACTCCCCAGTTGTCCGAGTTGGTTCTCCCCTCCCAAACGCCTGTTGTCTGTGTTGCTTCATCCGACTCACACTCGTGTGGTCTGTGTTGCACCCCCACCCAGGGCCAGTTCTAGGATTTGCGAGTCCCTGGGCTAAAAGGGAATGTGCGAGGCCCCTCTAATGTAGATAAGTGGCCCCTTGCAAGGAGACCGTTCACAGACACTGTGGGAGGCCTATTGTCCAGCATTTTGTCGCCCCCCACAGTTTTAACTTTGAGCCCACAAGCATTTCTCACACCTTCAGTCCGATAGGTGTGAGAATTGCTTGTGGGCTAAAAGTTAAAACTATGGGGGAGCCAAAATGATGGACAATGGGCCTCCCACAGTGTCTGTGAATGGGTCTCCTTTCAATTGAAGGGAGCGTCTCCCTCCCTTATGTATCCAGATATCATCCCTGAGAGGCCAAGGGAGGGGGGCCCTCCATTTCAAATGGATCGCCAGGGACCCGACAGGACACATCATCAGTGCGTGGCCCCATGCTGGTGGGCTGAGTGCGAGGCCCTGGGCAGCTGCCCACGCTGCCCATGCCTAGCGCCAGCCCTGCCCCCACCCGCAATAACAAGAAAAAGAAAGCACCAAGACGCAGCCAGTGCTAGCCACATCATAGCGCTTTTTTTTTACCCTCCTTTTGTCCATGTCCAAGTTGTCATAGATACTGTTGCAGCAGATGCAGAAACCCATCCTTATCTCTCTGTACATCATTCTGGTCAAACACCAGTGTGCTTGTGGCAAACAAACGTGTGCTACACATGATAATGAACACTGCAAACTTAGACAACCCGGCCAGAGAAGCTACTTCGGGTCTATCAGTAGCATGCTGGAGATGTATAGTACTTTTTTAGGGCTCGGCCTACGTCACCACTTCGTCAGAAGTGGGGCGGAGCTCCGAGCCGTATTGTTAAGGGGTTCTGAATCGTGCAGGAAAAATTCCTCAGTGCGCGAGATTTTTTAGTAGTTTGTTTTGCCATCTGCATGGTAATTGGTCCTCGCGGTGCCGTCTTTCTAGTAGCCTTCACGCAATAGGCCATATGTATTTTCGCTACAGCACTTCCGCCATATCCTGTGTGGTTATGCGCACGGCAGTGCAATAAATTATCAATTCGAGCTGTCAGGGTGCTGCGGTAATGGAATCCAGATGGTCGGGGCGCGTTCACCAGTCTGCCGTGAGTTTGGCGGGCGCGCGTCCCTCTGCCTCCTTTCATGTTTAAGTGTTGGCCTTTCACCAGATGCCGGCTCGCAGAGGCCTCTGATATTGCCTCTCCCCGCCTGCTCCTCACTGCAGCCCCCACCACTGGAAACGACAGGCTGGGAGCTCACAGAAACCTCTGACATCGCCTCTCCCAGCCTGCTCGTCCTTTCAGCCCCCACCGCTCCTCACTGCAGCCCCCACCACTGGAAACGACAGGCTGGGAGCTCACAGAAGCCTCTGACATCGCCTCTCCCAGCCTGCTCGTCCTTTCAGCCCCCACCGCTGGAATTCATATAAAAAGCATGCTTTGATATACATAGATATGCTCTGTTGCTGCTGCTGCCTTGGCACAGTACCTGCTGTGAGTGTGTGCAGGCAGCAGTGGTACAAGCTTCTCACACTCACAAAGAGATCACAGGCAGCAGCGGTGCAAGCTTCTCACACTTACAAGGAGATCACAGGCAGCAGTGGTGCAAGCTTCTCACACTCACAAGGAGATCACAGGCAGCAGCTGGGAAAACTTCCCATACTCACAAGGAGATCACAAGCACCAGTGGTGCAAGCTTCTTACACTCACAAGGAGATTACAGGCAGCAGTGGTGCAAGCTTCTCACACTCACAAGGAGATCACAGGCAGCAGCTGGGCAAACTTCTCATACTCACAAGGAGATCACAAGCACCAGTGGTGCAAGCTTCTTACACTCACAAGGAGATTACAGGCAGCAGTGGTGCAAGCTTCTCACACTCACAAGGAGATCACAAGCACCAGTGGTGCAAGCTTCTTACACTCACAAGGAGATTACAGGCAGCAGTGGTGCAAGCTTCTCACACTCACAAGGAGATCACAGGCAGCAGCTGGGAAAACTTCTCATACTCACAAGGAGATCACAAGCACCAGTGGTGCAAGCTTCTTACACTCACAAGGAGATTACAGGCAGCAGTGGTGCAAGCTTCTCACACTCACAAGGAGATCACAGGCAGCAGCGGTGCAAGCTTCTTACACTCACAAGGAGATCACAGGCAGCAGCTGGGCAAACTTCTCATACTCACAAGGAGATCACAAGCACCAGTGGTGCAAGCTTCTTACATTCACAAGGGGATTACAGGCAGCAGCGGTGCAAGCTACTCACACTCACAAGGAGATCACAGGCAGCAGCGGTGCACGCTTCTCACACTCACAAGGAGATCACAGGCAGCAGTGGTGCAAGCTTCTCACACTCACAAGGAGATCACAGGCAGCAGCTGGGAAAACTTCCCATACTCACAAGGAGATCACAAGCACCAGTGGTGCAAGCTTCTTACACTCACAAGGAGATTACAGGCAGCAGTGGTGCAAGCTTCTCACACTCACAAGGAGATCACAGGCAGCAGCTGGGCAAACTTCTCATACTCACAAGGAGATCACAAGCACCAGTGCTGCAAGCTTCTCACACTCACAAGGAGATTACAGGCAGCAGTGGTGCAAGCTTCTCACACTCACAAGGAGATCACAAGCACCAGTGGTGCAAGCTTCTTACACTCACAAGGAGATTACAGGCAGCAGTGGTGCAAGCTTCTCACACTCACAAGGAGATCACAGGCAGCAGCTGGGCAAACTTCTCATACTCACAAGGAGATCACAAGCACCAGTGGTGCAAGCGTCTTACACTCACAAGGGGATTACAGGCAGCAGCGGTGCAAGCTACTCACACTCACAAGGAGATCACAGGCAGCAGCGGTGCAAGCTTCTCACACTTACAAGGAGATTACAGGCAGCAGTGGTGCAAGCTTCTCACACTCACAAGGAGATCACAGGCAGCAGCAGGGAACACTTCTCATACTCACAAGGAGATCACAAGCACCAGTGGTGCAAGCTTCTTACACTCACAAGGAGATCACAGGCAGCAGCGGTGCAAGCTTCTCACACTCACAAGGAGATTACAGGCAGCAGTGGTGCAAGCTTCTCACACTCACAAGGAGATCACAGGCAGCAGCGGTGCAAGCTTCTCACACTCACAAGGAGATCACAGGCAGCAGCGGTGCAAGCTTCTCACACTCACAAGGAGATCACAGGCAGCAGCTGGGCAAACTTCTCATACTCACAAGGAGATCACAAGCACCAGTGGTGCAAGCTTCTTATACTCACAAGGAGATTACAGGCAGCAGTGGTGCAAGCTTCTCACACTCACAAGGAGATCACAGGCAGCAGTGGTGCAAGATTCTCATACTCCCGAGAAGGCGATCACGGGCAGCAGTGGTGCAAGCTTCTCACACTCACAAGGAGATCACAGGCAGCCGCGGTGCAAGCTTCTCACACTCACAAGGAGATCACAGGCAGCAGCTGGGCAAACTTCTCATACTCACAAGGAGATCACAAGCACCAGTGGTGCAAGCTTCTTACACTCACAAGGGAATTACAGGCAGCAGCGGTGCAAGCTTATCACACTCACAAGGAGATCACAGGCAGCAGCGGTGCAAGCTTCTCACACTCACAAGGAGATTACAGGCAGCAGTGGTGCAAGCTTCTCACACTCACAAGGAGATCACAGGCAGCAGCAGGGAAAACTTCTCATACTCACAAAGAGATCACAAGCACCAGTGGTGCAAGCTCCTCACACTCACAAGGAAGAGTGACAGTGAGTGCAAAATGAGTGCACAGGGACAGTGAGTGCACAAGAGTGCACATTGACACTGAGTGCACAGTGAGTACAGAGTAACAGTAAGAGCAGAGTGAATGCAAGAGTAACTGAGTGTAGAGTGATAGTAGAGTGACAGTAAGTGCAGAGTGACTGTAAAGTGGCAGTGAGTGCAGAGTGACTGCAGAGACAGTGTGTAAAGACGAAGGGTGCACATTGTGTGAGTGTGCAGAATGAGTGTGCAAGATAAACAGTGTGTGACTATGCAAGGTGACATTGGGAGTGTGCGGGTGAGCATTTTTTGAATGTGTAAGGGCATTGTGTGAGTATACAGAAAACACCACACACACATACCACACACACACACACACCACACACACATACCCCACACACACATACCCCACACACACATAACACACACACAAACTACACACCACACTCTCTCAAGACCACACACTGGTCACCACTCACCACAACACACTCACCAACACACACTCGCACCCCCAGGCTCACCCCCACAGATTCACCATCACACACTCACCACTACACAGAAAACAAACACAACAAATAATGTCAGTGCAACTTTCACCAAACAGGCGCACACACCACCAGCTGACAGTGCACCAGGCACTCTTAATTGGCACATTCATCAACAGCTGTCAGTGCACCCTTTCACCAACAACACACATTACCATCCAGCTCTCTACGCTTCACAGCCACACTCAGTAACAGCTCTTACTGAACGCTAACACCAGTCATACACATCTCAAGCCACCACTACACGCTTCCACAAAACACACACACCAACAACCATTACTGCACAATACCTACAGGCACACACATCCACCACACATCAATGCCACACATCACTGCACACACAAATTGATAACGCATCCACCAACTAAAATTGTACCTATCGCACTAGGCTGCACTTCAGCTTTTAAACATAATGCGTTAACGTGCAGCATGCCACCATTTATAACATTCCAATACAAGACACATATCTCAAACACACATCATATTCTTCCACTCCAAAACACATGCCTAAAACACATTGCCATTTACAATCTCATTATCTCAAACTCAAATAAAACCAGAGCCCTAATGCATTCATAATGCTTGTTTTTCTTTGTGCTTGCCCCTGTCATTGCTCCTTGCCCTGTCGCTCCTGCCGTCCTCTTGTATTGTGCCCTTCATCAGCTCTCCACCCCACCCTCTCCTGTGTTGCATTTTATTTTTGTTAATAAGGGCGATATCGACCCGAGGGCACTAGAATGCTATACATGAGCACCAGATTAAGTTACATACGGTCAGATTACTTTATTTTGTTGTTATAGTGTTGCTTGCCCACGTTGTGCTGCTTGCTTCTGCTACCCCGCATTCTGTTGCTTGTACCCGCCTACTAATCTCTTGTTGTTTGCACCCTTCCATTGCTTGCAGCCACCCCAACAGAACAAAACATGTTTGTAGTAATATGCAATTATTCAGTAGTGAACATGATTCTCCGGGCCGTCCACCTCAGAAATGTTTCTCATCAAACTGAGCTTCAATTGGGGCTAAAGATGCTCAGCTTCAAGTAGTCTATTATTTGAATTGAGGCTTTGAGGCCACAGTAGCATTTCCAAAGCACACAAAAGGTCAATGAATCGACCTTTTCTGTGTTTTTTACTACAGGTGTGGAAATTTGGCAGTTATTACCTGGCAGGCGGAATAGATCTTGCTGGCATATTGTGAGAAAACAGCTTTCAGCGAGCATGCCAGGCACCACTGTGGGGCACTTTGTTATATCCTACTTATGTTACGATATCTATCCCTGGTTACCTACCTCCCTGCTGCTCAGTGTTTGCAGTGGACTGTGATGCTTGGAATGCCTGGGTGCCTGTGTAAATGAGTGGTGACAGTAGAAAGATTGGCTGAGCAGCAGGCAGGCTCCTCCTGGTGGGGCTGAAGATCAAGGTACACCAGGCTAATGGACATTTGAACATAATTACTATTCTGCAACAAGAAGTTAATAAAGAAACTTACAAAACTCATCTTGGCTACCTGTGGTAAGATACAACACACTTCAAAGTTACAAACAGGGGAGGCAGAGGTGCATGCCACTGGGTCAAACTCATCTTGATAAAAGGTAGGAGTACTCGTTGGTCAAGCCAATCATCCTGTACTTCCACCATTACAACAACACAGCATAGCTCAGGGCGACACTGTTAAAAGGCTGCTTTTCCTCAACTTCAAGAAAGACTCCTAAACAAGCACAGGCAAAGCCTATCGATCACGCCTGGTAGAGAGCTATTGGCATGTCAATGGTTTTTAGCTTGGCTCAGACAAATTACAGGACCATTTCACTGTAATGGAAGTCGGAAAGGGCAGTGAATTAAAACAGCTTGGAAGCGCAAACTTCTCTTGCCCATTTCAAAGACACAGGAGTGGAATAAGGGTATGTTGGAGAGACTCCAATCAGAAAGGACATGGAGCTTGTATACAGAGCCCTGCAGGTGCCCTGACTCCAGATGGTTCATAAAGCAGGATGTGGTGTTACCACTTTGGAACTGGAGAACCAGAGGCGTCGTCTCAACATCTTGTAATTCTGGGCAAATCACATAATCTCCCGATGCCTACAAAATTAATATGAACTTATATAATGTCATTGATGCTTATAAAGCACTACAGTAACCTTGAGTCCAGTTTGCGCTATATATACTTGCAACAAATAAATCAGGTGTGCAGAGCTGATTTCTTTACTTAAAGACTCAGAGAGGTCAGATACCTGACTGGTGGCCTTTCTGCTACGGCCCATAGGAGGGAGGTGAGATTCAGACTTCATGTTTTCAATGGGAGCCCTGAGAGGCAAGCAGCTGGAGCAGCCTTCAAATATTCCCAGGTCTATGCATAAGTAACTCATCCAGTCCATGTTTTCTTTCTCTGCATTCAGACCTGTTTAGTCCTGATTATTACATTGGTAAGTAGACTATGTTAGTCCTGTTTAGTACATTACTAAGTAAAGGGCTGGCTTTAGCGCTGGTGGCGCCTACTGCGACAATGTTTGTTGCCCCCCCCCCCCCCCAATGACCACCTCTGCCATGGGTTGATTCCTTCACTAACATCCTTTCAGAGTGCCCCTCAAGTCTCCAAAACCACTCTCTCTCAGATGCATTTAATTAGTTTTATAGTGCCACTCATACCAGTGTAGGGTGTCAGAACACTTTACATCACACAGAGACAATCAATCATACGTGTGTAAATCAGTTTTTAGGAAGCATTACATTAGACAGAGGACTACAAGGTGTAGGAGTCGCGCGCCCTCCACGAAGTCATCACCCAGTGCGGTGGCACCGGTCGCACCACCCTAGAGCAGGCCTGAGTCCCAGAATGCAAAGAAAAAATATCTGTACTAGATGAGCTGCTCAAGCATGTTACTGGGACACTTGAAAGCGCTCGTGGGGACTCAGAGCCATAGACTAGGGGAGAGAATCGAGGTGCGGGGCTAAATATTTTCTTTCCCTTATGAGTCCATGAGGAGGCAGACTTTGGGGCGCTGGCACAGAGCTGGTGGTTAGTTGCATGGCTAATTGTTTTTCTACTTATAATTCTGGACGGGGAGGACTGCTGGGGTAACACCCTCAAGTTTCCAAGGTCCATGTGTGTATAGCTTATCCAATACAGATTTTTAGGTCGAGCCTAAGGGCAGCGCGCATGCGCTGCTCGCTCTGCGAGGCTTGCTGTATTGGAGTATGCTCTTGAAGCCCCGCCAACTCTCAGCCCATATTCGTCATTGGCTTATGTCATTGCCCTTCGTAAATGCTGGCTTCCGATTCCTACATAGGCTTATTAGTCCCTCCTTAGTACTGCTTTGTCTTCACTTGTAATCTCCCATGAGGGCTGGCCCTTTTACTTTGGTTGTTACACAGCCTGCTTTATAAGTTGGTGAGCACTATTTTCTTAAATGCACTTCCCCTATTCCACCCAGAGCATCAGCACATCCGCCCGCTTTGTTTTAAATAGTAATGTATTTTTATTATTCAAATTACAGCATGGTCCGCTTTATAGCCGTTACACTTATTTAATTAATTATTATACGGCGTGGTCCACATTCACTTTAGCGGCCGCGTCTATTTAATTGCCAGCGCAGGCTGCTTTCACTTTAGCGGCCGCGCTACAAAGCTTTTGAAATTACTTTGGATGAAAGCACCATACGCATTTTCACATTAATGTTGGCTACACCCCTTTGTTTAGACGCTGCTCACGGTAACCTGAATATGCGAGCAGCATCTAAAAAAAGGGGTGTGGCTACCTTTACAGTGGTCTCGCATTTATGAGAGTTTGAGCTCTTGGCTTTAAAAACAACAATGCCTTTTATTATTATTATTATTCAGCTTATAGAGCGCCTGGTTACTCCAACGGAGTATCCCCGCGCTACAACACCATCAAAACCAGGGCATCCCTCCCTCTAGCCAAAGGCTCAGGAAGAACACATTAAGAAGGCCTACTTTCGGGTGCCGGAAATGCCAAGATTTTAGTTTTTTCCAGAACAAAATCTCAGATGGGCACGTCCTTAAAATCAGCAGGTAGGTCGTTCCAGGCCTTAGCCACAAGGAAGCCAAAGGAGCTCCCTCCAGCCCATACCTTCCGCACCTTAGGCGCAATCATCCTCGCTGTGCCCAAAGACCTCAGGGTATGAGCAGGTCTATACGCGGTAAGAAGGGGGTGCAGAAATCTTGGCCCTTTCTTGTTGAGGATCCTGTGGCCAAAACACAAGCCCTTAAAGGTAACTCTAGCCTGTATAGGGAGCCAATGTAATTCTCTCAAGGCCTCCCCCACCGAGGCCCACCTAGGGATATTCAGAATTAGACGAGCTGCAGCGTTCATTACCTTCTGCAAGATGTTCAGATTTCTTGTGGTCACCCTTAAGTAAAGGATGTTACAGTAATCTAGACGGTACGTGACATGGGCCTGTACAATGGTTCGTTTGGCATCTAGTGAGAGTAAGTCCAGGGTTTATCACAGCATTTTAAGAATGCCAAGGCAGGCTCCAGCCACAGCTGATATCTGCTCTGAATAGGAGAGAGGGTGTCATCGAACCATACTCTCAGATTCTTGACCTTGGCCTTAGGGGTCGGAGTAGGTCCCAACTCCTCCAGCCACCACAAATGTGACCATAAAGAGGGCTGCTTGCCAACTACCATCACCTCCGTCTTTCCCGCATCCAGCTGCAGTCAGCTGAGCTTCATCCAGGTAGCAAGCTCACCCAAGCAGATCTTGAAATCAGATGGCATTTCTACCCCCTTTTGCTCCAGGGTAACAATCAACTGAGTGTCATCGGCATATGACACCAGTTTCAACCCATGTCTCAACACAATATCTGCCAGGGGGCGCATATAGATATTGAGGGCTAAGGGCCGAACCTTGAGGCACCCCTTGAGACAGAGGAAAAACTCTGGATTTAAAAGGATGTTGTAGAACCTGGAAGGATCTGTTCTGCAGAAAAGGCTTAATCCACTTCCATGTCCCGCCACTGACCCCGGCCTCCCCCAGCCGTTCCATCAGAAGGCCGTGGGAGACCGTGTCAAAAGCAGCACTCAGATCCAGAATGATCAGTGCAGTAGTTCTTCCCTCATCGGCTGCGGTTTTCAGGGCCTCCGAAGCTAGAAGAAGGGCCGAATCAGTACTATGAAGCGGCCTAAAGCCAGATGGGTTCATGGAGAACCGGTCTTTCTTCCAAAAACATAGACAATTGGCTATTGAAATGTCTCTCTGCTATTTTAGCAACATAGGGTAGCAGGGATATAGGTCTCAAGTTTTCTGGAAGAGCAGGGTCTAGAGAAGTTTTCTTTAGCAGTAGTACCACCATAGCATGTTTCTAATTGCTAGGAACCTGCCCCGAGCTAAAGGAAATGTTCAAATGTTTGGTGAGAACCGGTGCAATTACTTCTTTCCCTCGCAATATACATTTTGGGGGGATCGAATCCAAGGGTGACCCAGATTTTATGTGTGTTCTTTTTATAAAACACATAAATAAAATGCATTGTCATTTTCAATGCCAATAACTTAAATGCTTGCAAATGTGAGACCTATTGCATTGAAAATTCTTGTTTTCTTGCATTCTGGAACTTGGAAATTCAGTTTATTACATTATTAAATAGGACTACGAGTTTCAGAATGCAAACAAAAGTAATGGGCTTGGATGGGGAGAGGATGCGGGCTAACGGCTAGAGCTGTTGACCTCAGAGCTGGGGAACCGGTTTCGAGTCTCAGCAGGGATACTCAAAATCCTGTGATTCTGGACAAATGACTTAATCTTCCTGTGACTAACAAAAATAAATGTTTCCGTCTGTAACCCAACTGGTGCTCATGTAAAGCGCTCTGATACCTTCTGGTCTAGTTTGCGCTATATAAAAACAATTTTTTTTTTAAGCAGAGTGAAAAATTGTCTTCCAGAAAGCTGCTTAAGGATTATTGTCAAATGAAAAGAACACAACGGCGGACCTTCTAATCTGCACCTCATGGTGATGCCTTGGAAAGATCTCTCAAATCTTCCAGCACACTCAGCATGAACAAGAATATTGAGCTCTATAACCTATGATAAAGGTGAAAATAAAGGTTTTCGAAAAAAAAAAAACACGAGATGGACTGGACTACCTTACCTGGCACACCTCCTTTTTTAGGGCTCGTGCCTGCGTTGCAATGGGCCCAGATCTTTGGACTGGGGTGAATGTGTGACATTGATCCACATTCTGTCCATCATTGTTGTGTTTGCGTTGCAATGCGCAGCCCTTTTGTAGGGGGTTTCAAAATGTACCTAGAAATGGCACACGCTCATGCTTTTTCTTTTGTGTTATGGGATTGGCTTGTGCGTGCGTGTATTTCACAAACAGAGCACGCAATAGGCCAAAGGCGGGTGCATTGCTCCGCCCATGGCCTATTGGCGTCTGTTACGCGTATGGGCTGTCATGTGGTTTCAATTATCGTGCCCATTGGTCTCTGTGGATGGCGTGTATTTTAAAATGACTGTGTTCTTGTGGGACCGTGGGCTCTTCCGGAACCTTCCGCGGTAACTGGAATAGCGCGCCTGTTTAAGTCATCACATGGCGGTACGGAGCAGACTCGAGGGAACAAAGTGCTCTGTGAGAAGCCAATACTCGGAAGGTGCTCTCCATACCAGCAGCAGGAATGCGGTCTTGCTGCGAGGAATGCGAGTCAGGCCTGGCGGGGACAGATAAGAGAGGAGGGCAATCTGTGTTTGCCACATGTGCGCCACAGGCAGAAAATCGATTACGAAAACTTGACCTAACCCTGTCTTAGTAGATCGGGGAAGACATTACATAGGAGGGTGAGCTGGGTAGCACGCACTGTGCATTACAAATGTTGCCAGACTTTCTTTGTTGTCTGTATATATACATTCTAACATGCATTAGCGAACCATGGGACGGGTGAAAAACCTTCTGGAGTATTTTTTGTTAAACATGTTTTAGCGCTAACAGAGAAGTATAATTATGTGTAGTGTATTTTGAAATGCATACATTGTGTGCTTTGACAAGCGGGGATTGGGGGAGGGGTTGCGTCTCTGCCTGTTGGACCCGTTGGGACTCAGGTACTACAATGTCTACACTCATTTCAGTTCTGCAGAAATGCAAACCCTTTAGGTTTCCGTGTTATGCAGAACCTTTCAAGGGTATTGTTTTTGTGCACTGAAAAATACCATCTTTAGTTATTTATTAAAAATAAATAAACAAGCGCAAAATATTCAGATAACAACCTGCCCTTGGTACTTTGATCAAGCACAACCTTTTCGGAGCAGAGGGTTTGTGGCTGCTTGACAGGGCTGCGTTACAGGCTCATGCTAAGATTTGGGGGTACAGCTGGGGCTGGAGGTGAACACGTGTAGAGCACTTTGCCAACCAACATCCCTGTACAGATCTTCTCTAAACCATTCTCATCCGGTTTTAATCTCTTAGTGGGCTCTGTTTTCTACTCAGATGAGATGTCCTTTCTGGCCCGGAATCGTTAAGTGTATTGCAAAGGGGTTTATTTTCAGTTTCCATTCCCTGTGCATGCTGTGCCAGGTCATGCATTGCATGCAGTGGAGGCTCCTCTGGGCACCAGGTGCCACAAAGCACACCACTTGGGGGGGGGGGGGGATGCCTGCGGCGAGGACACCGCTCTAGTATTCTTAGTGGAAGGCCTCGGGCTCCCGTAACTTTAACAGTGGGGCACACGCGTGTCACAGATAGGAGCAGTAGTGCGAACCCCCAAAGACTGCAGTCCTCATGCAGCTACCAATGTTATGTTATGTTATGTTATAACGTGATTTGTATAGCGCTCGGCTACTCCGAGGAGTGTCCCGGCGCTTTAACCAGAGGCGGTACAGGGTGGGTGCAGTGTGACTAACTCTATTGGACAAAAAGCCAGGTCTTCAGTTCCTTCCTGAAAGCCATCAAAGTGCTCGACTTTCTCAGGGTGGCCGGCAGAGAGTTCCACAGCTGAGGGGCACTGAGTCTAAAAGACCGGCCTCCAATTCGGGCTCGCTGAATCACAGGCACCACCGCCAAGGCCTGAGACGCTGATCTAAGCACCCGAGAAGGCTGATAGAATGACAACCGCTTCCTAATATAGCTCGCGCCCGATCCGTGAAGGGCCTTGAAAGCCAACGTAAGTGCCTTAAAAACAATGCGCTTCCGGATCGGCAGCCAGTGAAGAGTAGACAAAAGTTCACTGGCACTAGATCTCCGGTGAAGGCCAAAGATGGCACGAGCCGCGGCATTTTGGACTATCTGAAGACGCGAAAGAAGATACTCCGGCAGTCTCACATAAAGCGAGTTCGCATAGTCCAGGCGTGAGCCAATTAACGCCTGTACCGTGATTATCCTGTGGGCCAGAGATAGCAATGGAGGGAACTTTCTCAGCATTTTGAGAACGCCGAAGCACTTGCCGACTAAGCTGAGGATCTGGGGCTTCAGGGTAAGACCGCAGTCAATTGACACCCCCAGATTCTTCGCTGAGGTGGACACCGAGGAAGGTGGGAACATGGCCGGGGGCCACCATTCCATCCATCTAGGGTCAGATAGACAGCCAAAAAAGAGCAGCTCGGACTTGTCCGAGTTGCACTTCAGGCCGTTGCATTGGAACCAGTTGAAAACGGCTTCCAGACAACCCTTGATGCGTTCTCTGTCAAAATCGGCGCCCCTCTTACAGGTGAATAAGAGCTGGGTGTCATCCACATAGGAAACGACCTGGGCTCCAAACGACTCCAGAGGGGTCATAAAGATGTTAAATAGAGTGGGACTCAGGATAGAACCCTGAGGCACTCCCACCTCCAATGACGGCATACTGGCTGTGTATGGAGGGGCCCAGATCGTTTGGCGGCGGTCCGTCAGAAAAGATTCGAAACCAACTGAACACCGTCCCCCGCAGCCCGATCTACCTAAGCCTAGCGAGGAGGCTGCCGTGGGGGACGGTGTCAAGAGCCGCCGAAAGGTCTAACATGACCAGCATGGCCTTGCCTCCAGCGTCCAAAACCTCCTTGATGGCCTCCGTCACTTCCAGTAGAGCCGTTTCCGTGCTCATATTGGTGCGGAAGCCCGACTGGGTGTTATGCAAGATGTTATTCGCCTCACGGAAGTTGGAGAGAGATTGATGGACATGTTTCTCAACAACTTTAGCAAGGGCTGGCAGGAGGGAGATAGGCCTATAGCTAGCATGGGCCGAGGGGTCCAGATTCGGCTTTTTCAGCAGCGGTAAGATACAAGCATGCTTCCAGGCCGGAGGAACCATGCCTGAGCTCAATGATAGATTGAGGTTAATGAGAGCATTAATGGCTAAGGCGGATTTGGCAAGAAATTAACGGGGAGCCAGATTTGAGTTTGGCCAGAAGATCCAATGAAGCTGGCAAGGAAAGGTCAGGGAAGGTAACAAGGGTGGGCTTGACGGCAGATACAAATAAGGCCCTTGGGGCTATCCTGGCACCCAGGGCCAGAAAAGAGTCCTGAATAGTCTTCATTTTGTTGGTAAAAAAGCGGGGCAGTTGTCTCCTGTTCTATACCTTGAGAGATGCTGTTAACCAACGCCCGGCTAACTCCAGGGCCTTGGCGTTGAGGACCATAATGGATGCCAGTGCTGTCCAAATTAAGTAAAAGACAAATTATGCAGCACATTTTGTGGTAGTATTATTAATTACTGTCATTTTTAAAATGATTAACACGGTTTGGATGCAGGTTTCACCTCATTAGTAAATGTCAAGGTATTTGTAGAGCGCACTGCCCCCAAGCGGTTTCCTGGCGCTATTACTCATACCGGTGTGGAACCCTTCCTGGCTTTCCCTGTGAAGTTTTTACTCTTGGGCACCCCCAGGGTGAAGCCAGGCATCCTAGCGCTGTTGGGGCCGGTGTGGAGGTTAAGCAAGCTATTGCCCAGAGTTGCAGCGTGGGGCCCATGATTAGAATAGGCACCGAGGCGAGAATTGTCAGGTCCGAGGAAATGGAGCCCAGGACCCGTCGAGGCGGGAATTGAACCCTGGTCCCGGGCCAGAACTCTGCATCAGGGTCTGCCGCTCTAACCATTGAGCCACACTCCTAGTACCAGTATAACATCCACATGCAGTAATAATAAACAGAAAGGTGACCAATCAACCTTTGCGAAGGTACTCCCACTGCACAACAAAAAGTGTTGCTGCATAGTTGGTAACTTTTGCAGATTATGCAGCAGAAGGTGGCTTGTATGGCAAATGCGGTAAATTACTATGTATATGCGGAAAAAGCAGCAGCAGCGTATTCACATAATTCCTGTGGCCATTCTTATATTTGTATCTTTCACTTCTGTGTTAGTGAGAGTATGGCATTGTTTGTTCTAAATCGCACTAGAAACTATTTCTTTCTATTGCCCTACATTGACAGTTCCGACCAAACCGTCGCATTATAAAAGTTTGAGCTATTGGTGTTGCATTATTTAGCAATGCCAATAGCTCAAACTTTAATAATCGAGCCCTATTGCATTGCAAATGCTTGTCTCTATTACTTAAGGATTATTGTTCAAGCGCTTGTACTTTCATAATGGGATGGTGGTAATGCCCTGCTCCATGGCCTCCCTGGCTCGATACTGGCCCCCTCTAAGGGCATCCTACATGGAACAGCATGTCTTATCCAGGCCCATAAGAAATATGATCACATCACCCCCATCCTGATGGAACTCTGCTGGCTCCCTTTGCCAGCCCTGACCATCTCCAAAACTAATTGCATCTTTTACAAAGTCATCATGATCATCAGTCCTGCTTATCTTGCGGACCAGCTCACCATCTTGGTGGCTATTAATAGACCCGCATTCAGGCCACCATCAGACTGGAGAACGTGAAACTATTTCTTCAGAAACCAATTTCAGAACTGGTTTTCAAGCTCTCATACTCATGCATCTGGATAGTGGTAATGACCTACTCGATGGCCTCCTAAATATCATACTGGCATTCTCATCCAAGGTGTAAATAAATATGGTCACCCCATCGTGATGACATGCCGTAGACTCTCCTTGCTGGCCCACAGCATCTTCAAAACCAACTGCTACATTTAAAGAGCCATCACGACCAACACTACCGCTTATCTTGCTCACCATCTCCAATTAATCTCAGTACACCTGAAGCCAGGGCAAAAACGAAAAAAGAAGGCAGCAGGCCAGTTCTATCTATGCACCATGGAACAATAACTCCAGATCCATAAGGATGCCCCAATGCGGCTCCAATTTAGGAAAACGTTTGAGTCAAGCCTCTCTAAAAAACACATCATAATGTAATAATAATCCAATAACCTGCTACCTCTTGTATCACTTGTTTACTGTTTGCTTGTATTTGGCCCTGCACAGCCTTTTGGCTAAGTCTGCTCTATATAAATACAAGATACATACATTAAGTGATGAAAAGAAGGTAACTGGATTGCAAATGTACGGCCGATGTTTCATGGATGGACAGTGAATGGCGGGAAAGGGAGGAGTGTCAGAGGGAAGATTGGACAGAGGTAGCAGGATGAATGGAAAGTTAAATTGAAATGTTGAAGAATTGACAAATCCAGGGATAGATAAAAGGATACAGGGTTTATAAGGATGGATGACAGTGAGATTGGATGCATGAAACCCAGAATCACTGGGAGTGAAAGGAACACAGACAACAGCACAGAGAGAAGTGTGGGAGAGAGCAAACGCAGCTCTTCAGAGGACGGGGAACACCTTGAGGCAGGCGCTCTTGCAGCCGGAGGGCAGCACTAAGCCATGAGGCAGGTGGCGAAAATACCAGGGACACAGGCAGCTGGTTAGATCAGGGGAAGAAGACACAATCAGTTGGGAATGTGAGAACTGTGCTGCCAAAGGCCAGGAGTCGGAAGGCGTTATTTCAAGCTGCATGCATGCACAGTCCACACAGAAAACCAGAAGAGGTTGATAGGAGCGGTGTGGCCTTGCGAAGAACTCTATAGATACCAGCATCAGTGTAGGACCAACATGCTGTTGCAATAATTTGCATCTAAGGAACCACTTTGCCACGCTATCATGAGGATCCACAGTGACCAGATCCACAGAGATCAATTGCTACTGCTGCTAATCTAACCTTCACCTGTGTACGAGTAACACAACAAGACTACCATGCCAGCCTTCTACATTCGTTTCACATTTAGTGAGATGTAAAACAAATTATAGTGCATGCCAAATTACATTTTATTATTCCAAAAAAAGGCAAAGTAGTATCAAAGCAATGTATAAAAATGTCATGAACCCCGAACAGTCTTCCAGAAGTGTGCCATAAACAAAAAAGTAGGAAACGTACTGGACTATTAGAAGTTCATATAATAATATGCTGAAGATGATTACGGTATTTGATGACAAATCCCAACTTGTAAAATTTGCTATAACTAGAAATCTAATTTGCAATACGATTAAGACATGATAAGTATGTCAAGCATCCAACTAGTAAACATATTAGAATGAACTTGTTTGTGTCATGTATTGTTTTCTAGAACCTTGATTAAGTACAACTCCTATAAACCTGGAACCCCTGAAAACCATTTGAATTTACTTGGGAATAACAAATGCACATGAAAAGGTAAAACACAAATAGATTCTCAGAATATCTGAGGAGGGAACCATGCTCAAGTTATACAAATAAACCATACTTGGTTCTTTTCTGGGAGCAAAGACAGGATAATGTCCAAAAAAGGACAAGATTACAGCAGCCAAGCTGAGCTTCTGAGACAATTAGGTTACAAAGCTCTTTAATTAACTCATCGTAGATACAGAACATTTGCTTTGGTGATATGCTTTCCGAGACCTGGAGGCAAAGTCATGGTTTAGTCAGGAGCACAGCTCAACAAGGACAGTGACACAAGGGCTCAGGTCTGTGATTGGATCACTGCATACCAATCATAGCTGCTGCTAGGTATTTAAAGAGCTTATGAAGTGCTCTGCTTTCTCCTGTCCTCCTACGAAGTGCAAAAACCCTCCAAACTCACCACAGAGCAAAGACATAGCCATTTGGGGGTTGCATATGATCATCAAAGTGGTAGTAGCTTTAATCTGCATTTGAAACGGAGACTTACATTTTTAATATTGTAATGTTGCATTGTGGGGGCGTGGCTTGCGCGCCGGCTGGTGAGGACGGCTTCTCCGTGAGCTCCGCTACGGACATGTAATGTAATGTAATGTAATAGTCACTTATATAGCGCTCCTATTCTGCGGATGCCGTGAGAGCGGTTTTCCCTGTTTTCTACGACCTAAGACAGCTGCAGTTACGGCGGAACACCCAGAGACTGTGAGGATGTTGTTTCCGGCCGTTTTTCTGCAGCGGTGGTGTGTCTAATTATCGACGGTAACTTCTCTCTTTTCCGTGACGCGGGCGGCCGCCATTTTGGCCTTGAGCTCGCGTCTGGGTTTACTTCAGCTTTTGACTCTGCTGCTGCTATGAGGGGTTCCTGAATCTAACATTACACCACCGCGCTGCCATACAATGCTTCTATGCTGTAACTTTCTTGTTTGAACGGCGCTGCATGTATTTCGACGTTTTTCTCCTCAATTGATGTGTGCCTCAAAGGAATGCTTGCCGCCTTTTTGGAAATGCTTCCTCTATTGGTTTTGAAGTATTCTCATGAGTGTCCCTATACAAAACAGTATCTTTGCTCATGTTGTTCTACCTCTTGAGTTATTACTTCAATAAGCTACCACCTTTGATATATCCTATGGAGGCGGTTGATTTCTTTTTATGCCCTATTATGACATTTCATTGACATTTTCAGCTGAGCTTGTGGTTTGCGACTTTTGCTTTACCCTCCGTGGTTTTAGTGCTCGACCTGAGTGCCATTTTTACATCGCCTTCAAGTGGCATTCTGTTCTCAGTCATACCACGTGTTACACTGGGCTGTGTCCATCTTGCTTATCCAGCCTGTCTGATTCTCTTTGCTTTATCTCTTATTGCAAACATGGCTACTGACTCTCTTACTCCGAAATTATCTCAAACGGGTACCAAGCCTAAAAGACTTAAAAATGACCCACCTTCTCCCATAAAATCTTCACCAAATCCGGTGTTGGACTCCATCCTTGAGGAGGTTCGAGGTCTCCAACCGTTTATGTCTGCTACTAATGACCGCCTTAAACAAATTGAGGATCGTTGGGTTCTTATGGAGGGCAAGGTCTTAAACTTGGAGCAAAGAGTTAGCGATATCCAGGATGCTTCAGTCAAAATTCCATTATTAGAGCAAGAAATCCATAAACTTAAGCTACACGCGGAGGATTTGGAAAATCGCAATCGTAGAAATAATCTACGCGTTTATGGTGTTCCAGAAAATTTGGAAGGGCCTGACATGGTGTCTTTCTTACGAAAAATTTTACAGGAACTTTTGAACCTCCAACCTGCGTCACACCCTCTTAACATCCAGAGGGCTCACCGCCTGGGCCGCATTAACTCAAACTCTAATAAACCTCGTGGTATTATTATGCTTTTCCTAGAATTCAAGGAGTTAATGGCTGTCTTAAAAGCCGCCAGACTTAAAAGACATCTTCAATGGTCTGGCCATAACATCTTTATCTCACAAGATCTTTCATCAGCGACGAATGCTCGACGCAAGGAATTTCTGAATCTTCGTCCTCTCATGAGACAACTCAACATTCAATACGGCATCCTACATCCATGTTTCTGCAAGATCACTCATAATGGTCGCACCTCCTCATATGATGATCCTCAAAAGCTCCACGCATACCTTCAGAGTATCTCACCTTCGAATATGGACAGTGCCAACTAATGTTCCTCTTGCTGAATTTTCTATTATTGCTCTTTCTTCTATACTGCAGCTTTTCTCATCTTCTTTTTATCCTCTCTTGCTTCTTTCTCCTGGTCTTTGATCTCATTCGTGAGATTTCGCTCTTACATTCTGCTTTCTTTTTCTATTCATGTCCTTTATTGGTTGCTCGTGGGGACGTGTCCCCTGTCTGGTGTATCCATGCCTCATACGTTTCGGTTGTTCTATCTTTTTCCGATCAGGCTCCTGTGCCTTGATCTGTTTACTCTTCTTATTCTCTTAAGGTGAATATCCATAATAAGACACTGGTGTTGCTAACTATTTATGGCCCGGCACGTCCTGACCCTAAATTTTGGAACGATATTAAAACTTTGATTTCCTCCATTGATTGCCCAGACTTTATTATTGCCGGGGATTTTAACCAATGGTTAGACCCTTTCTCAGATAGACTATCTTCCAGTAAATTTAATCCCGATAAATCCCATAAGAGTTTTCAGTCTGCCATTGCCTCACGTCCTTTATTTGATTCATGGAAATTGTGTAATCCTGATGTGTTGGAATATACCTCTTTTTCTAATGTTCATCACACCCGCTCTAGGATTGACTATATTATGGTTAGTAAATCGTTAATCCCTTCCATTCAAAATTCTGTAATTGGCTCCATATTTATTTCCGACCATGCCCCTGTTTTTACCACACTTGACCTCTCCCTTATTTCTTCCAAATTTAGTCGATGGAAATTTAACTCCTTTCTTTTATCTGACCCGGTTTTTATGAAGAAAAGTGTGGAGTTTTTTGAAGAATTTTTCTCCTTTAATAATCCCTCTGACACCTCCATTCCTAACAACTGGGATGCCTTTAAGGCTGCTTTCAGGGTGTTTACTATTTCCTATGTTGCTAACAAAAAGAAAATCAAAAGGAAAAAATATGAGGAGCAACTTCGTAAAATCAAAACCCTAGAACATATGTATTTTTCTTCTAAATCCCCCTCCTCCCTTCAAGATTTGATTTCTGCCAAAACAGAGCTGAATAAGATTATTACTAATGAAGCTTGTAACACTCTTCTTAAAATTAAGTCCAAATTTCATGGTGGCCAAAATAAAGCGGGGAAAATGCTAGCAAACTATTTGAAAGTAAAGTCAGAGCGTAAAAATGTAGGTCCAATTTTTAATGATTCTCTCAACAGATTAGTTTCAGCGGATGAAGATATTCCTGAAGTTTTTCATAATTATTACCAATCCTTATATACTGATGATACGCATCCCTCTAATGTTAATTTAACGTCCTTTTTTGAAGGTCTTCCTTCTCCCCCTTCCATTCCGGATGAGTTTGCTCTCTTGGAAAAAGAAATTACTATCCAAGAAGTAACTCGGGCCATTAACTCGCTTAAAAAATCGAAGGCACCTGGCCCAGATGGCCTTCCCGTGGAATTTTATCCCTCTTTCCATGCCTTTTTTGCTCCAAAACTCTTACAACTTTTTAACTCGTTTATTTTGGATGCGAAGGCTTCTGGATCCTTTTTGGATGCGTTAATCATTATCATTCCCAAACCAGACAAGGACCATTCCCAGTGCAAAAATGATCGCCCTATATCTTTAATCAATTATGATTGCAAAATATTTGCAAAAATTTTGGCTTTACGTCTTGATTCCCTTATCCCTTGTTTAATCAAAGCTGATCAGGTTGGCTTTGTAAAAGGTAGACTTGCTGCTGATAATGCCCGTATGTTCTCCAATACCATTTCTCACAGTAAAAAACTTAAAATCCCTATGGCAGCTCTTTCCTTAGACGCGGAAAAAGCGTTTGACCGCATCAATTGGCAATTCTTGTTCCATACCTTACAATGGTTTGGCTTTGGTCCCTCTTTTATCTCATTGGTCAAACTCCTTTATTCCTCACCTCGTGCTAGTATTTTTGTTAACAATCAATTTTCAATTTTTTTTTCCTTATCTAGAGGTACCAGACAAGGATGTCCCCTATCCCCCCTATTATTTATTTTGTGTCTTGAACCTTTCCTAGAAAGAATTCGCTCTAATCCCAAGATTTCTGGGTTTAAATTATCCTCCACTGAAACTAAAATGTCGGCTTATGCAGATGATATGTTGGTATATATGTCCAACCCTGAATCCTCTCTTCCTCCTTTTTTGGAGGAGGTCCGATTGTATTCCTCTTTATCGGGTTATAAACTGAACCTCTCCAAAACTGAAATTCTACCACTCAACACGTTATGTTATCAACACATGTTTAATAATACTGATTTTGCCTGGTGTCCCACCAAAATTAAATACCTCGGTATTTGGTTTGCACCTTCCTTGAAAGAAACCCTCAAGCTTACCTTTGCTTCTCTCTTACAGAAAATCCAATCCCTTCTTCAAAGTTGGTCTCCCTTATTTCTCTCCTGGTGGGGTCGATTGGACACAATTAAGAAGATGATTGCTCCACATGTTTTATATACTGTCTCTATGCTTCCCTTTAAAATTCCCCTTTCTTATTTCTCCCGCATAAATGCTCTTTGCTCCAAATTCCTATGGAATAATAAACACCCTCGTATAGCTCTGCATAAGCTGATGCGCCCTAAATCTGAAGGTGGCATTCGTTTTCCCAACTTTAAGACATACCATTTCGCCTTCCTGATTAGACAAGCTTTTTCTTTGGCCTATGACTTAGTCTCAAGTTGTCATATTTCAACTTGAGACTGTGAGGAATCCCCGTGATAGTGATCCCTGACGCTTGATCGACTTTCCACTTCATATCGAATAGCACGATTGTTTCTGACTATTCCGGATATCATCCAATCCACAACTATATATAAAGCTCTGAACATAAAGAAGAGCATCAAAAGATTGGTTGGACAACTAGTATCAAATCGGAACCAGTTTCCTTTCCTGAATATCAGCCTGATACCTTTGATGTACTAAAGGGGTTTTATTTTGATGAAAAATTAAGTCCTGATGATGGTCTTATTGATGACAACATACAAGACCGAAACGTCGACCAAAGACATCAACTTCTCAGCATTATTTGCACTGAAGGACACCATGATGCATTTATGATTTTGGTTTTTCCTCATGTATTAATGAAGTTGATGGATTGTTATGAAATGAACAGTTGATTTAGATATACTGCTTTTCATGACTTTTATTTGAAAGTTTTGTTCTATGCTTTGTCCCCATGAAATTTTCTCTGTGATTGATCTTAATACAAAAATTTGAAACATACCCTTTCTCTGCTGTGTGCTTCTTCTCGTGACTATATTGTTTTATCTGTATAAAAAATCGGTGATTATATTTGAGTAATCCTGTGGATACATCTGGTTCAATTTATTAAAAGAACCTATGAATAATTACTATATATACCCTTACTGATCTACAAACTAAATCCCTTGTAGCCACCCCTTACTTGAACCTAAATCTGAAGGTGGCATTCGTTTTCCCAACTTTAAGACATGCCATTTCGCCTTCCTGATTAGACAAGCTTTTTCTTTGGCCTATGACTTTAAGGATGTAAATGTAAATGTACAGGAATTTATATAGCGCAAATCACCAAGCGGTCTCTAAGCGCTTGCTTAGGGAACCCGTCCTGGTATTCCCCTGTGAGATAACCCCGGCAGGGTATCCGCACGGTGAAAGCCAGGCATCCCACCGCGAGGGGCCGTTGTGGAGATTAAGCAAGCTATTGCCCAGAGTCGCAGAGTGTGAACCCATGATTCGAGTAGGCACCGGAGCGAGAATTATCGAGTCCATGGACATTTTAGGACTCAAGACCCCGCCGAGCCGGGAATTGAACCCTGGTCCCTGGCTGACCTCTGCTTCCAGGTCTGCCTCCTCTAACCAGTGAGCCACACTTCTCCACCCCGTTCCTACCTGGGTTCTCCTCGAACGCTCTCTACTGAAGGATTTTTCCTTTCAACATACTGTTTTTATGTCAAATTGTTCTTTTTTGACTAAATTCCCTATTTTAAAATACTCCCAAACTGTGCTATCCAATGTATTTTCCTCTCACCTATCCCCTTTGCAATGTTTTTTAGCATCAGTTGTGTGGTATAACAAATTTCTTCGTTATAAAGGTAAAACATTTTATTTCAAACACTGGAAGGAAAAGAATATTGTATTTGTACATCAGTTTTTTGTTGATGGCTCTCTCCTTCCATTTTTGGAATTGCAAAAGGTATTTGACTTGTCCTCTTCTATAAATGAATACACCATTATTACGTCTGCCATTTTATCTCACTTAGCCTCTTTCTCCCTTCCAGCTGCTTTTCCTTCTTTTGTTCCTACCAATCCTCAATATCCTTTATTCTCCAGCCATCAACTTAAAGCTGCACATGTTTATACAATTCTGACTTCAAATACTAAAGATCGTCCCAAATCCTCTGTTGAGATTGCATGGGAAAGTGACCTGGATACTAACTTCTCTGTTTTGTTGTGGGATCGTATCTGATCCAAACTGTTTAAGACATCTATTGCTGCTCGCATTACTCAATCTTTGCTTTTTATTTATCATAGAGTCATTATTACACCTGTTAATGTTCATAAGTTTTCCCAAACTTCATCTGCATTGTGTTGGTCATGTTCTAAAGATACTGGAACACTTAACACTTATTATATGAATGTCCCCTTGTCCTTTCATTCTGGAAAGAAGTTTGGAAGACATGTATGTGCATATTTTCTTGTTCCACTCCGTTATCTTTACAGAACGTTTTTCTAGGTTCTTTATCCGCCGATGTTGATATTATATCCTCTTCTGCAAGATTGTTGGACCTGTTGATCTCTCTTGCATTCAAAGTCATTTTATCGTGTTGGAAAGATAATTCGAAGATTTCTGTTCATACTTGGTGGAATTTTGTATGCGATGAACATAGGATCTCTATTGCTGCCTCTTCTTCTATTCCCCTAAATATTAAATCTGATCTTTTTTGGCTTCCCTTCACCTCCTATCTTTCTTCTAATTCTCCTTCTTGAGTGCTTTCTATTTACTCCCACATACTTTTCTCCTCCTTCTTCCCTTTTTTCTTTTCTTCTCTATCTTCTTTCTTTCTTGTTTTTCTTCTTGCTTCTTTACCTATTTCTTTCTCCCTCCTTTCTTTATATCCCTCTTATCATTCTGATTAGTATTTATTGCATGTTATGTATTCCTTATATATATATATATTATTTGCCTGTTTTCTGAAACTTCATAACATATGTACTGTTAATCTCTTTAAAATATTTAATAAAAATTATCTTAAACTGTAATGTTGCATTGTGTTCAATCGTTTAATAGTGATAATATCAAACTTGTATTACTTTATATTAAAAGTAGTGCACTCTACACTTCCCTTTGCTGACAAAAGAAATCTTCTAGTATAAACAACGAAAGTGTTGATTCACAAGAAGAAAGATATAGAGCATGGAAGAAAGGAAACAAATGCAAAGATTTGTTTAGAAGGCCCTCACTCACCACCCTGGGTGGTGATATGCTTCATCACTGGGCCCCACCGGGTGAAGCCGAATGCCTCCCCCGGTGTGCTACAACGCCAGATTTACTGCGGAGCTGGTTTTGTGAAACAGTATGTGAAAAGTGGTGAAAATTAAAAATGACCAGACTGTGTCTTACAAAATAAGTTTATTTAGAAGCCAATCTGACATATTAAAAGTATGTGTGGGGAATTTGACCAAATAAATTTGTTTGGCTATTCCCACTCAAAGTGGGTCGACCTGTTTCTGCCCTTGTCGTTTAATTTACTGGGTTTTTCATCAGGACCATGGGAAAGTGTACCTCGGCGGTATGGGCTCGCTAAGGCCCACCCTAACCTGAGGGCGTGAAAGTTAAAAATCTGTGAAAAAAAAGAGTGTAAACAAACCAACAGGTTTGAGGGGTTACCTCTAATCAGAGGGGCCCGCTGGATCTGGGAATTCAGAAAACGACAAACAAACATATAAGACAAAACACAACAGAAAATTAATGCAATTGCTCATAAGGTTTGTTCAAAGAATAAACCATGCTCAATGAAAAGTGCTCTATTAAGAGGCCTCTGGGGAGTATTGGCCAGAGGACTGCTGTAATTCTATTTTACAGTGATTGGTTGTTTCAGCCGAGATAATACTGGCTAGCTATCGTGTAAGTATCAAGAAACGTTTCGTATATATTATGACACCTGCACGCCTACTCGGGCGTTTAGCGGTAATGGTGGTGTGGGTTGCAAGATCATTCTGCCCTCTGTAGGGGTCAGTGAGCCAGAGGTCCGTGGCTATAACCCAACACCTTCATGCACCAAAACACGTATGCAAAGAATACAATAGAACACAGTTAAAATGCTCACTTGTTATGTGAGCGATCCACGCCCCATGGGTCTTGGGAGGGGGGTGGAGGCGAATAATGGCACACCCTGAAAAGGAAAGAGGAGAGATACAGCCACAGACACATCAGGACTGTTACAAAATAAGCTATCGCAGCAGCAAGTTTACTTAGCTCAAAGTCGTGAAGAGATGACTCACGTCCGCTACACCAGGCACCCGCTTGGAACCCGTCTACTCCCTCTGTCCGGACCCCGTGGATAGTGAAGCGGGGTCCGCGAAAGCTAATGAAGGCAGACGAGGTTTCCGGGGCCGGGGGCGTCGTTCACAGCGTCAGAGCCGGAAGTGAGGATCCGATTGGATTCTTACTAGGTGTCAGTGGCGACTAGAGCGCTGACTGTAAATGGACGTGACTCAGCCCCGGAGGTTGAATAACTCCGGGAGGACGAAGCTGCAGGCTGGAGTCGACGAGGGCTCCACAAGGCCAAATACCCCATCAGTGTGGAGCCAGTGAACAGGATATGCTGCTCTGGAGAACGTAGTGTGTGCTATCACAAAGTCAGATCAACTGGCAATGGACATTGGGCGGATTGGTGTACACGTATATCCTAGTCTCCTGTCAATTCTCAGATCATTTTTTGGCTGAAAATGTTCTACGTCCCAAGTTTTGGTTTTTGGCTGTTTGGGCACCATTCACACCATTTCCAGGGGTTCAGAGTTGGGTGGGCACCATTTGGAGGGTAGGGCTCCCTTCAGGCAAAGCGCAGGTGCAGGGTTGTAGTTGTTGGAGCTTTTTGTGTCCCTGTAGCTCAGAACAGGAGGCCAGACAACTAGCCCTTGGAGTCACTCTGGTGGTCCTGGGTTCAAGCAGCAAGGCAGTCTTCAAGCAGCAAGGCAGACCTCTGAAGTAAAAGGCAGGCTTCCTGAGTGTTCTCACATGGTCCAGAAGTGAATTGAAGAGTGGGTCTATGGGTGCTATTTATACACCTGGTGACAGTGTTGAAGTGGAAGAAACTTCTAGAGGTTCCCCAAATAGTTGGGTTTGGAATGACCTTTTCCATGCTTAGGCTCCAAGAGGTCTACAGTGACAAAAGACTGAAATGAAGTTATTTGTGAGTGTGCTGGGGCAGCTCAATTGAAATGTAAGTGGGCCAGGGAACAGCTCCAACCCTCCCTTTCTGGGAGGATGGCCCATCCTGACAACACCTAGTCCACCTATGTCTCACTGTCTGGAAGGAATACACAAAGACCCACTGCCACTCTAATCTCAATCATGTGACCCCAGACAGGCTTCAGGCCCCAAACAGTTGGGACAAAATATCTAAAAGTAGAATTTTCAAAAGTCTGACTTACAATCCTACTTTGTAATTAAAAAGGATTTAAAATTACAATTATTTAGATACCAAATATGACATTTCTACCACTTCTCCCAAAATAGAAAGTCACTTATTAAATGTATTAAGGTAACCCAAAGTAATCCTATGGGAGAGGTAGGCCTCACAATAGTAAAACATTAATTTGGGAATTTCTTTACTACCAGGACATGTAAAACCTAAAATTACATATCCAACTTTTTAGCTACACTGCACCCTGCTCTACGGGCTGTTTATGGCCTACATTAGGGGTGACTTATGAATTAAAAAGGCCTAATTGGTACTAGTTCCAAGTGCAGGGCCACTAATAGCAAAAGGTTTGTTTTACCAGGTCGATTTGGCAAGTAAAAACTGCACACTGGCTGCAATGGAAGGCATGAGACATATTTTAAAGGTTAAGTGTGTAGGATAAAACATGCTGCAGGCTCACAAGTAGCATTTAATTTACAGTCACTGGGTACATGCTGTACCATTTTATTAGGGATGTCTACGTAAACTAAATATGCTAATCAGGTGTAAGCCAATTTCACCATCTTTTATGAAGAGAGTACGAGTACTTGTGCACTGTTTAGCAGTGGTAACGTGCACATAGTTCTAGTGCCAACAAAATTGAATTCAGCAAAATAGGAGGGGTGAAGGCAAAACGTTCAGGATTGACCCTGCAGAAAGGGCCAAGTCCAACACCATTCATCTATTTTAATCACCCCTTCTAACATCATTTATGCTGGTTCTTAAATATCTCTTTTGGCGCCTTATTCATCTTAAAGTAGCCTAGAATTCTCAAATTTTAGAAAGAACCGTTCCGTGTGTCCCCCTTTAATACAGCAGAACAGCCCTTGCCTTTTAACGATATTATCCCCAGCTTTATTATTCAAATGCTTGACATTAGCTGGCTAGAAATGATCTACCTTTAAAAAACAAATCCAGGGACCATGTAATTGACTTTCAAAAAACTTGTGAGTGGATGTATTGCCCTATCCCTTACCACTGGAATTTTTGTTATGGGCTGATGTACCCAGGATCCCTGATGGGGTATATGGTTGATCTGACCTACCAAGTTACCATATTTTTTTTATTAATGAGATATCCAAATCTTAAGGTACCAGCCAACCGTAAACCTAAACTTAGGGGCAAAGCACATGTCCTAGCACCATAACTTTACTACAAACACGGAAGCAGTTTACTTCAATTATTGTTTGCTCATATGTTGCATCGTTTACTCTGTGTGATAAGTGCCATTTTCCTACTGATTGTGGTCTGCCAGCAATCACAAGAAGTGTATTAGGAATAACTGTTTTTGGTGGCAGGGTCACTATTCTTTACCTTCCTTACATAATTACAACAGAGCAACATTCGCAATCTGTGATATCCTTTGTAGCATGGGCACCTATTGCTACAACTGTATTTCTTGTAAAATACATTTTATTGCTTTATTAATGTATGCAGTTTTTATTGGCCTTCATATCCTTATTGTAACTGTCCTAACTGTGGTACACTATCTTAACCTTCACTCCAGATACTGTGAGCAAGGCCTTGACTGTAGGACCATTCTACAGCAGGGTCACGCATGTTTATGAGGACAGCTCACCATCACAGACTGTGTACCTAAAGACCTGGTTAGGAGAGAACACCTGCAATCTTCTCTGACATCAAGTAGCCTTGCAAGCATTGAGGCAAAATCCAGAAACCTGGCATATCATGGTGATCCAGCCTGGAATAGGGTGACTGCCCTTGACATAGGATGGCAACGAATGGCATAGGATAGCCATCCCTTGCACGGAATAGTCATCCTCTCTGGCGCAGGATGTCTACCACTGGCTTGGGATGGTCAGCTCTTGGATGGGAAGTGTTGAGTGATGTCCATCCTTAGCATAGAAAGAACATCCCTGAAATAGGACACCATTCGTTATACACAATTACCATTCAAGGCATGTAATGACCATCCGTAGCATACAACGACCATCCCTGGCACAGGATGATTAAACCCAAGCTCATGATTGTTATCCCTGGCATGTGCTGCCATTAGATGGCCATCGCAGGGCATCTGGCATGTGGTGTTCCAACCCAGGTAGATATCACTGCCTTTGTCATTTGATGTTGGTGCATAGGCTTGTAAGGTCAGGCATGAAAAATGACTCCCCCCCCCCCCCCCCCCCCCGCGGATAGAAGACTAGGAGATCGACAAAGATTGGTGACAACATGATGAGCAAATAGTCTATCAAGGCAGTGGGAAAAAGAATGGGCTAAATGGTGCAACTATTGGGGGGTGGTGCTGAGGATGGGGGGGTGGATCCAAGGAGGGAACGATGGACACTTGCTTGGAAGTCTGCTCACTTTCGAAACAACAAAAGGTCATTGGCCATAAACGCTCCATTTTAAATGTATAAGCATGCTCTACTTTGACAATTTGCTGCTTTACCCGAAATATTCACTGAATGCTCGCTTTTATGTCACTCCTGTACTTACTGTATGTTGAGAAATGATTCATTAAAAATTGTTTAAAAATTAAATACATTTTTACATCGGAAAAGGAAAGAAAGAGAATGAACAGGGTAAAGAAGTTAAATACGAAAGCGACTGCCGGTGGTTAGATTTATTTCAAGCATTTCTCTGATCACCTTTTGTGTGTATGATGTAACACCTTAAATGGCCATGAGTATGTCCAGACGTGAGTCCTGTGCTCACTGTGCCACCCGACTGAAGAGCTTCAATCAGGGCGAAAACGGTCTTAGGTTGCTTGTGTTCTGATGCAGGGAGGACCTGGCCTGGCAGTTCGAGCTGGGCTGTTCCTACTGGAGCAGGGTCAAGACCGATTTGCATATGGCTAGGTCCAAACTGAGGTGGCATGATGGGCAAATGTACGATGGGTTAGAATGCTACCCCAAACAAGTGCCAGTGTTTTTAGACTTATTGCAAGCATTGCTCCCATCACATTTAGCATGTTTGAAGTTAAGTAAGGTCACAGTAAGATTAGGCTGGTTTATTAGATATTCACATACAAACGATTATCATATTGAGAAGCTTTGAAAGGCATCACAGTCTCTCCCCATATACCTGCCCTACGGCAGGAGGGGACTACCACCATTACAATTACATTTGAGCGTACTAGTCCTTCAGCCAACAGAATGCTAATTCTTATTTAGGACAACAAGGGAATTTAACAGAAGAGGAAAGCATTAGGGGGATTCAGATGAGAGAGTAATTGCACATTTGTTTTTATGAAATGTTCCTTGCACTGAATTATTTGATTTAGGAGGCTATTCAGTGCAGTAAAGTTACTTTCCCATTAGGTGCTTCATTGCACAAAGTGGCAACATGGCATAGCTCTAGCTGGCTTCTTCATCCCTCCTGCAAAACATCTTTCCTCTGTATTGAGTTATATATCGGTGGGTTTGGGGGGCCAATTTCAAGGACAGTGGCAGTGGACTTGTAAAGCAGTCTGTGAGCATAGGTGGACTCAACTGAGTCAGTAATTCAGCCCGTACTGGGTTAAATAAGGGAAGAGGCTGACACGGGGCACTTCGCAGGCACTTGTGCTTTTTGATTTATCAGCGGCCTTTGACATGGTCGACCATGATCTTTTGGTGGATCGTGTCAAGGCCGCGGGTATTCAGGGAACAGCACTTAAATGGTTTGTGTCTTTTCCGAAAGAACATACCAATTGGTTTGCCTTTCCCCTTGTAGTTCCCCTAATATCAAATTGGCCTGCGGTGTACCCCCAGGATCATCCTTGTCCCCCCATCTTTTCAACGTATGTATTTTTCCTATGGTACAGTCCCTGAGGAAAATGAATGTTTGCACTTTTAACTCTGCTGATGATATGCAACTTCTTTTTACAGTCAATGATACTCCGGACTCAATCCTGAATTTCCAAAAAACAATGCTATTCATTGGCCACAGGATGAAGAGCAATCAATTGAAATTAAACCCTGACAAAACAGAGCTTGTTCTGGTTGGAGGCTCCCAAAATGCAGGGAATTTCAACTTTTGGCCCGCTGAATTGGGAATGTCCTCCCCCCTGCCACAGGCCCACAACTTCAGCGAAGATCCTAGGAGTTCTCATCGACAACAATCTCTCTATCAAGTCTCAGTTTGGGTCCGTAGTTTTCTCCTGCTTCTTCCAGCCTCGGAAGATTAGAAATATTGGCAGATTTTTCACTTTTGAAGCCCTTGTCCAGGTTGTTCTTGCATTAGTCATCTCTCATATTTACTGCAAATTTGCTTTATTTTGGTCTCCTGGATTACCTGATAAAGACACGACAACAGCTGGTACAAAATCAGGCGGCTAGACTGATTTTCTGACAGCCAAGAAGATGCCATATCACTCCCCTGATGAGGAAATTCCACTGGTTACCAGTGAAACAGCGCTCTGCCTTTAAGATCGGATGCATTATCCTTAAATTCTTGCACGGCACCTGCCCTGAGTTTATCTCTTCACGTATCCATAGGTACACTCCTGCTCGCAATCGGAGCTCCTTACACCTCAACTTTTTGGTCATTCCTCCCTTTACAAAGAGGCACGGAGGTGGTAGATTTTCTGTTCTGGCCCCTTGATTCTGGAACGCATTCCCATCTAATATTAGATCAATATAATCAGCAGATTTTAACAAAAAATGTGTTTCTTGCTCAATCAAATCAAAAGTTACAAAAAACTTGGCAACATGGGTTGCTCCCCGATGGTGATAAAATGTGTAAAATCACAAAATAAGGACAGAATACAGTCACAAATGGTGCCCCATTACGCTGTAAAATTTGCCTTTTCTTGCTGCACAATTTAGTCAACCCTGCCACACAGTTGTCAAAGTGGGTGGGATCGGCAGGACACCGCGTGCCCCTACTTTTTTTATTTAATAGAATCCATTTACCTACTTTTTATTTAAAAAATGCATCCCAGGATGGCAGAAATAGCCAAGGCCTATAAATAAGGTTCGGCTGTCCGGGAATGGGCGGGTGGGAAGAAAAGGAAACAGACACTGTCTCTTACTTTTTGCCCAGACACTGTCCACTTCTGCTCTGCCTTTGGCAGCTGCCCCCTCCCTCTCTCTATTTCTTACTCTTACTCAGGGCTTTCAGTAGGATGAAAAACGGATGGGTCTCTCAAAGGGGCGTGGTCGATATAATTAAGGGCGTGGCTTAAAAACTCCTAAGATAAAAATCTTTGCTAAGCCTTGTGTGCCGCCCCACTGGTATTCTGCTGCTTCTGCCATTATATTCAGACATATAATACAACAAGTAACATTGCACCTACAACAAAAGCCAGGTCTATTGCCTTAGTCAATGGTTATAGTTGCATAAGATAAATAAGCGACAACTATGACTTGGTTGTACATAATATTGAAAATGCTTCCGTTCTGAAATGAGGAGACTGTGAAACTACTATAACGAGTCTCTTTGAAGTTACATCAAAGGCAGTGAAGGGTGGTAGCGATGCAAAGTTAAAATGTATTTTTCACCCTAAGGGTGGGGGCAAAAACGGACAGCCAGATAGGGACCCATCTAGGCACCTGCTCTTTAGAACTAGGACCCGGCCCACTTGAAGCCCTGCTCTTATTCCCTCTCTTTCTGTCTCTGTCTCGCTCCCCCTCACTAGCTGAATGAAAACTGACTGCTAGAAACAACTCTTACCCTCTCTTTCCTCTCCTGTTGTTCCCCTATGAAATGGATCCAAAGAAGAAGCACTTTAGCTGGAAATGTCTTTTTCTGACATTTTTCTATTCCAAAGTGCAACCTCAGGACGGAGAGGTAAAAAAGGTTTAAAATGGCCAGGTTGGTTTTACTCACACCAAAACATTAGCGCCACTGTACAGTTTGCTAGTGAAGCGCTACTTTCGTTTTCTCGTTTTTTTTTTTAACAAGATTGTTTTCCCCGAGCGGGGAAGTGCACCATTCCTGCAGGTACTGCAATACCTTGTTGATGTGTACAATGGAAACGTTTAATAGGATCCTTATCACCTGTTTTCCTTATTTTGTTTATAAAATGTGTACCGTGGGTCTGTGTTCAGTGATGGTCTTTTTAAACTATCATACTGCTTACATTTGGTAAGGATATAAGAAATGGAGATTGAAACGGGTCCTTTCCAGGCTCTGTAGTCCTGTCCTTAACTTTTCGGGCAAAACACTCATTGATTTCTGAATGAGTGTAAAAAGCGTATGGTAACCATGTTGTTCCTACTTACATTTCACATGTTTTACTTAATCTTGCATTCCCTATGAGTGTTTGCTTTTTCCAGGATATTGTTACTTTTTTTTTCCAGACGGCATATAACAGTTGTGTAGTGCAACTTTGAATTGAGTCGCATCCAGGTGTTTATAGCAGGGCACAATTGGGTTGTAGCCAAAGGGCCAATTGGGTTGTAGCCAAAGGCAGTGCGAGCTTCTCTCAGTGGGGCAATAAGGTGTTCAGTGGGGGAGAGGATGTGGCACTATGGCCAGAGCTTCCGTATTTGGAACTCTGAAACCAGGTTTAGCCTTCATGACCAGTCCACCAGACCAATCTCCTGAGGGAGCATATTCTCATACTAGACCTTAGAAGGCCCCACTCGACCTCAGAAGCCCTGGTGTCTTAGCACCAGCAGGTGAACCCTAGTGGTGGAAAGTGTGGGTTAACCTTGAAGGCCTGTCCACCACAATCCACACTGAAGTTCACCTCCAGTCTTGTGTGCAGGCCTACTAAGCAGCACACCCTAGAACAACAGTGACTCTTTCGCTGAGGTAACAGGACCCTTGAGGCCAGTCCGCCTCACCCATTGGTACCTCCATTGGTCTTGCTTCAGCAGAAGTGCAACTCACCAGGGATTAGAAATGCAGTTTTTGCATGCACACCAAACTAAGTTTGCAAACTTCACGGCCTCTCTGCTTCATGTGCAAGCACTTTTAACATGTGGTACCTGCTTTGGGGCCACTGGAACTATGCTGCAATGGAGGACAAAAATTATGTGGCAGTGTTGACTAAATTATGCAGCAAACAAAAGGCTGCAGCATAACGCGGTACATTTTCTGATACTTTATTATTTTTACACATACTAACAGTCTCTACAAAGATTTTGCCTCATTAATATCAGTGTAACATACAAATACAGCTGTGAGAAAGGTGACCGGTCAATTTTTGCAAAGGCCCCTTGTTATGATCTATTCTGCAGCATTGTAAATTTGGTGTTGGAACATTGTCTCCTTCATCGTTACCTGAGTGGTCTGAACAATATGGTGGTCATCGATGACAACACAATACAACCTCCTCTGGGCTGGGGGAATGTTTTAAATGTTGAGTCAGTTGGGCCCAGCTGTCTGTAAAGGTTGGTGGTCTTTAGCACTCATCTGAATAAATACTTTAAGAACTGTACTTGCAGTATGTGTGGTATTTACAACTTAACAGCCCTTCAACACAAGTCACTTTTTTTATTTTAACTGAGCTTTATATAGCGCAAATTTGACCCGAAGGTATAGGGTATCAGAGTGCTTTACACGAGCACCAGTTGCATTACATGAGGACACATTCATTTTTGTTAGGCACGGGGAGATTAAGCGATTTGCCCAGAATCACAGGATGTTGTGAGTCCTTGCCAAGACTGGAAGCCGGTTCCCCAGATTTGAGGACGACCGCCCTAGCCTTTAGGCCAACTCCTCTCCCTCTTATTAACTTTTGATCTGTTTGAGCTACAAACAATTATTTTTAGTAAAAATCGTCAGATTATGTAGCGGATGATTTTGTGGCAAATGTGGCAGAGCCATAATTATGTGAAAAACATTTGCAAACCAGGATATTTTGCCCTTTAGGATTTGTATAGCTTTTGTGGAAAAAGAGAGGAAAAGTTCAAATGACAGAAACTATATGGCTCTGGCTCAAATGGCTTGTGATTCTACTTTTAAGAGTATTTGGGACATTCTGCGATTGGAAACTTATCCCAATTTGTGAATGTATTTTAATGTCAATAACTCATATTAAACCTTAAATAAACATGTGTTTCCAGTGGTTCAATTAAATAATGTTGTAAGCTGTAACTGGTAAGTGAAATGCCAACCAAATACTCAACATTGGGATGGTTTGCTCTTTCTGGACACACCTCTCATTCTGGCCACTGACCCAATCCTCAGGTTATTCCCGCCCTCTGCTTCTCCGCCCACAGTTCCCCTACGTTTTTACCCCACTTCGACCACTGCTGCCACATAATTTGGACCTCCCCTCTTCATTATTCCAGTGGCCTTTCATATTACCCATAGGGAATGTATCCTCTGCTGTATAATACCTGATAATGTTGTCAGCCTGCCCCTGTGACGCAAAATTACAGAAAATCAACGTTATCTTCTGGTGCAGACCCTGCTCCCCAAACACAGTTTCTGGGGAGAGTCAGATACGCTCTGCAGGCCATGAAGAACTGGAATATTTGTCGAGCATCCCTTTAGTACTGCCTCGGATCCTATAACCTAATAGTTTAGTCAATTCTGTACTAAAAAAGCACCATTTGGCATCACTGTTTTTCAATGTTCTCACCGGTGGAGGCTTCCGCCAGTTTGATGGAACGTGGGACTGACCTGTTCATGTTGCTCTCTCAGTACAACTGAGGGTGCGGAATTACACCGCATAATTTTACCATAGGATCAGCCGTCCGCCTAAAGCCCAAAGGAAACCCGGCTCGGCCGGCTCCCTCGCCGTGATGCTGCCCTTGCACTTGACTTCAAAGCACAGATTGGATTGTTTATTGTTTCAGTAAAGCTCGGATTCTAACTTCTGGCAGCCGGGAACAGGGGTCGGCAGCCTGCTGCGCGCTTCCCTCTGCAGCCCGTAAACAGAATAGCTATGAAGGCATTATGGCCTGAAAGTTATGACGGGCCCGTGAGACGCTCGCGGACACCTGTTTCCCCTCCAGTCACACGCGCCGGGAGGCCCAAGTGGAACGGCCGCACTCACTCACTCACTCCCATAACACGTCACTCACGCACCTGCGGTGACTGAGACGCGCGCGCCTTACCTTCCTCATCTGGGCCAGTAAACCTTCGAACTCCTTCAGGTCCAGCGTGGCGCCGCTGTACGACGTGCAGCTGTTCGCGGCCTTCCCCAGCCAGTAAATCGTGACTAGAACCTGCAGAAACGGACAAGTGTTATTAGCCAGGGAAATACCTTCGCACGGTTTCCGATGCAACTTTCACCTCGCATAAAATGGAGGCCACGTGCATGGCCCCGCTACATTCCAGTCGGAAATAAAACCTGCTACAAGTTAAAACAAACATTTTTTTAAACTAGACAGTAGCAAATTCACAACCAATCATTGCTCTCAGGTTACGGTAAAGTTCAATTAAGTATAGCTAAAAAATTAAATGTCAGTACTTAATTAATATTTCATCTACTGCTGGGTGCTTTTAATACATACATTCGTTTTTTATAGTAAAAAATCAACACAAAGCTCTTGGCTTCCCTTATCAGACATTTACTTAAAATACACCTATTATCTCGTTCACCAGTGGGATCTGCAAATAGCAGCACATGTCACGCTCAGTATCCTGGCTACCAGGCTATGGAAAGAGTATGAGCCTTTTGTGCCCTAGTTGCAACATTATAAAATGCTTTATCCGTTCACCAATAAAGAACAAGAACTGACACAATAAACTATATTGTAGCTTTGTATTGTTGTCAATGGTTTCAACCCGAGTTAGGGGTCTGAAATCCTGATATCCATTGGCTACCCAATCACACAATATTGGAAAAAAAAAAGGTTGATTGTCGCTGGTGTGACGTCACTGGGAACGCACTGCTTGCCGGTATTCTCCACCTCATCAGGGTCTCCACGACAAAGGGAGATTGCTGCATGTGGATGGCACTCTGAAACATCTAACCTATGGGTACTCGCAACAGGGGCGGCCTTAGGCATGTGCAAGCTGTGCACCTGGACAGGGCCGCCAAACCCCAGGGGCCTCCACGCCAATATATATCCTCAATATAATAATCCTCTGAGGATGGATACATATTTGCGTAGTGGCTCCTGGCAGGGATTTGGCGGCCTCCGGCTCTGTTCCACTTCCAAACACCCTGACCCCCCCCCCCCCCCACCTCGCCCAGAGCCCCTCTTCCGGGGCCCCCTACCTACGCTCCCTGCCCAGGGCCGCCATGAGCCTAGAGCCAGCCCTGCTCGCAAACATTTTCCCAGAAACCGAAAAGTTTGGTTTTTGATGTGACTGAGGGCCGTACTGCCTGTGGAGGAGGGGTGAAAGAGGGTGTAGGGCAGTGCTTTAAATGGGCCGGTACTCACCGGTACGGAGTACCGGCACTACCGATTTTTTTTGCCGTCAGTATCAGCACTTCTCTGTAGCCAGGGAGAGTACCGGTACATTGATCCACGGCAAGCACAGGTTACTCTTCTCCTCCAGTCCAGGGCAGAGACGGCTCTGCTTCCGAGGAGCTCGTAATTAACTCGGCTGAAGTAGCCATTTGCAGAGTTGCTGGTACAGATTCCAGCAGCTCCCATGTGAAAGGCCCCAAACTGCAGGGGGTTGACAGGGCTTATGTCACGCTGTGATTAACAGTGCAGGGTCTCTAGACAGACCCTGCACTGTCAATCAGGTGCGCAGCGACCATTCAGGTAAAAGGGTCATCGTGACTTTCATGTTGTGTGAGGAGATAATGGTTTTTAAAACTTTTTTTTACATAAAATCATTTCTCTTGTGTTTTAATATGTGCTGCAACTGGTACAGAAGTCAATATGTACGATTACACTTAGGCCTTAGCCATGCCCCTATCCCCGCCCACCTGCCACACCTCTATTTTAATGAGTACCTGCCATTTTTCCCCATTTAAAGCACTGGTGTAGCGGAAGCGAAGCAAGTACATCTAGTGGCTGAACTCAATTGCACAATGTGAAACCAGAAAACATGGGATGAATACAGGTTTCCGCACTTGGCCAAATTGTGTGATCCTGGGAAATTGTTTTATTTCGATTTCCCTCCTTTTTCTTCATTATCGCATATCAGGGAACCTCGAAATGCATGACTTCAGGATGCATGCTGTACAAAACGTTTTCCTGTGTTAGGATGTAATCACTAATGGCATTGTTGTCAGGGGGGTTGGGGGGGAGAGCATGAAAGTTTCTAAATTCATGTTAGAAAAATATCACTTAAAAAAATACTTCTGAATGCACTGCTATACCATGATTTAGTAAGGTGAAATGGTTCTACAGGTTAATGAAATACACACTTTGGATTTTTAAAAGACTATCATAATTTTAAAATGAAGGTGTTTCTAAAGTTAAGGGTCTTGTTACTTTATTTCCCTAATTGCCATTAACCTTTAAATAAGTGCTTGCTGTTTATTTAACTTTTTTTAATGTTAGTGCTGAGTCGAGTAAACAGCAACCCAGTGCTGCTGCTGTCCAGGGGGCCGCATGTAAAGGTTAGGAGGGCATCACTGCTCTAACCTATCAGCCGCAGGTCTGAAGAGACCCTGGCATGTCCGTGAAATGCAGTCTGTGTTAGTAGCAGCTCTCAGAGGACCAATTTCACATAGTGCCGTCCCTCAGAGAGGCAATGTCAGTCAGTAATCCGCAGGGAAGGGTTAGATGGTGGTGGAAGCACATGTAAGTAAGTAAGTAAGTAAAAATCTTTATTCGGGATTCATTTTCCATGAATTACCATAAAAGCATTTATACATTTCATTTACATACATTTTAACAATAATAAAATATATTCAGCTCATTTAAAATTTATCATGATATTACTTAGACAAGACAATTTAGTTATTGTTGTTCTGAAAATTGAGCCTTAACTTAAAAATACATTTTAGGAAGGTACTGACGACTTTACAGATATATTCTGAGCTTAAGAATTGTAACCACAGCATTGCAGGACGACATTTTCGAAGTCCTAAGGTTCTCAACAATGGGGTTAGGAAAAGTCTTCGGTGGACGGAATAATATTTGCAAAACAGAACCGTATGCATTGTTGACTGTTCAGATAGTTCGTCACATGGGCAGGGGATTAAACTCTCTTCCCAGCTATTTCTATTTGGGAATGCTACTATCCTGTGGAAAATGTTCAGTCTGAATCTCGCTAGTAAGAATCGTTCAAACTGCGAGACAACATAGGTTAAGTATGGTTCCATTTCCATGGTCGTCATAACTGCCAAAGAATGCTGTACAGATGGTTTCTTAATCTCCACAGTAATACGTAGTTCTTCAAAATGACTCAACGCCTTTGCCTTAAGCTCTTTCTTAGGAATTCCAACTATAGTATCCGGGTTATAATAGAAGTCGGCCATTCCTAGATCAGTGAGGAGATTTTTGACATAAGTTAACCAATCTATTTTATCTGCGTGGTCTAGTGTCATACAGTCCGCAACAATAGCTTTGGTTAGAGAATTCTTTGTTGAGACCCATATTCTACGCCATAGAAGTACAGGTTCAATTTTGGCCAGGTCCTCGATGTGCGGTAGTCCCAGTTCTGCATGGGAGGCAAAAGTGGATACTCTTTCAGGGACTGACAATAAAAATCTTATGAAGGTGTTCTCCACAACCTGTAGGGCTTTTGTGTGTTTATGCCCGCCCCGTAAAGTGCGATTGAGTGGCACTTGGCTCTATAGATTTGGAGGAGTTCAACCGGAGGTTTCTTCCCTAATTTCTGGGCAAATTTCATGAGGGCAGCGATAGAGCGCAGAAGTTGGTGCTTACGCGCTTCTATGGCCGCTCTCCAGTTGATCTTCTCGTCTATCATAATTCCCAAATAAGGATATTGGGAAGTGGTTTCTAGTTTTACATTATTTAAGAAAATAAGTTTTTCGTTTTTCTTAGCCCGTCCAGCTGCCATAACAAAAGTTTTCTTTATGTTTATAAGCAGATCTAGATCGCTCATAAATTTCGCATAGCTAATCAAAGATTTTTGTAGCTCGCGAGGTGTACGTGCTATGATTACCGCGTCGTCTGCGTATAAGAGCGCAGGCACCAGTCGGTCTTTTACACGGGGTAGGTCCTGTCCCCCCCGTAACATCTCTACCTCAAGACCGTTAGTATAGAGGGAGAAAAGAAAGGGGGCCAGGACGCATCCTTGCCTAACGCCGCGCTCTACAGAAAAGGAATCTGTCAGTTCGCCCCGTACTCCAAAACGCACCCTCGCGGAAGCATTGGAGTAAAGCTCTCTAAGAAAGGTCACAAGGACCTCGTCCATTCCCATGTTGGCCAAAACTGACCAGAGTTTTGCATGACTGACGCAATCAAAGGCAGCAGAGAGGTCGACATATACCATGTACAGCCTCTCGCGCTTTGCTAGAACATACTTTCCCATCAATAAGGCCAAGTTCAGGGCCTGTTCTGTTGTTCTGTGGCCCTCTCGGAAGCCGTACTGGATGTCCGAGAGGGTCCCGGTCTCGTCCACCCACTCCTGTAGACGCTGGAGAACCACTCTGCCCAGTACCTTCCCCAGTGAGTCCAGGAGGGAGATTGGACGGTAACAGGTCACCTCCTCTCTATTTCCCTTCTTAAAGATTGGTACCAAAATTGATTGGGTCCAAGATATAGGCAATCCGCACGCCATTGCTGCGTCAAACACCCTTTTTATTATCGGTGCCCAGAGATCTGATCTAAATTTGAAAAAATCAACTGGAACCCCGTCCGGACCTGGGGCTTTTCTACTCTTGCTGGCGTTCAGTGCGTTTATTACCTCATATAATTCAACTGTCAGTGGAATTGGGAGAGAGTTATCCTCATTTATGATATCATTTTTCCCGCCATCATCTGCTACTGGTGGTTTGCCAAAGATCTTGGAAAAATGGTTTATCCAGGTTTGTCCCTCAATAGCTACGTCAAGGGTTGGCTGGTCTGTTGAATCTATCAGGAAAGGTGCTTTGACTACTTTCCAAAATTGTTCGCTATTTTTGTTTAATGAGCTTTCATGCAGCTGATCCCATAACGCCTTTTTCAGCTCTTCTTTTCTCATTTTACATGCCAGCTTGTAGACTATTCTCAGATTCCTGACCTTCTCTTTATCTCTTTTTGGTTGTGTTAGTGCACTCTTTAATTTTTTATGGGCTACCGAGCAATTGTGATTAAACCATCTATTTCTTTTTTCCATGGTCCATTCTGCTTCACAGTAAGGTATTCATTTACTTTACCTAGGATCGTGTTAAAATGGGATAGGACTTCCTCGTTGGGTACCTCCATGTCTAAGCACTTCAGAATTTCTGTTTGTGCTGCATTTACGACCTTATTTGTCAGTTCGTTTGGATCAATCTTCCCCCACCCTAGAGTATAACCGTTTGTTTTTGTAAGCTGGATATTATTCTGGGAGAGGGTAGACATTAAAGTTTGGGCTGATAGCTGGGATTGATCCAAGATTAAATCAAAGATTAAGGCTGAGTGGTCACTTAATGTATTAGTTTTTACTCTGAAATTCAAGGTCTTATTTACGAGGGTCGCTGTGGTGAGGATGTAATCAATTGTAGTTTCACTTCCCCTTCCAAGGTATGTAGGGTCCAGCTTCCCAAGTAGAGGGTTTGTTTGGTTCAATATTGATAGATCCAAGCTGGACATGGACTCATTTAAGAAGTCTCCCACCGCTGAGTGAGAGAAGTGGGTTATTTGCTCCTCCGTTCCATGGCCCAAACCACAGAAGTTACTATTTTGATTTTCGCATGGGTGGAGATTAAAATCGCCTCCCCAGACGATGCTCGATGGTTCTACCCCTGGTATAAGTTTTGTGTCGCTACTTAGCTTCTTGCGTAGGACCCCCAGTGTTTTTATTCTCTCATTTTCCGCCAGATTATCATAGAGGTTGACAAAAAGAATGATCCTATTTGTCTTAAATGCCAGTCTCAGGATCTGATAGTGGGTCTCTAAGCTAATTGGGGTAACAACCAAACCAGATATAGTATTCGATATGTAAGTTGTCAACCCGCCTTTAGCTCTCCCATGAGTTCCTGCGATTCCTGGTGAAAAATATGTTTTATACCCTATCAAGTGCATTTCTTTTGTGAGCCAGGTTTCCTGTAGGGCTAAGACTTGAGGATCATTAGCAAACTCTAAGAGGCTTCCATTCAAGATTTTTTCACGAAGGCCAGCACAGTTCCAGAACATAATTTGGATTTTTTCTCCTCTCATGGCTCTATTTATCCTGTTTGTAGTCCTGTTTGTAGTATTTTGCACACATCCCTGCGCCTCCCTGTTGTACTCCTCACTAGGTAAAATAGGTGAAGCAGTGATATTGTTTCCTCTGGTTGAATTATCCCTGTCCCTCTCAGATGGTTGATTGATTTTAGTCAACTGACTATGATCATCAGTGCTATAGATTTGATCCGTAATATCTGGGGTAGTATCACCAAATAGAGTGCCTTCTTTTAACATGAAGCAATCTTTGGGCAAGGGTAGGTTGCTATTAAGTCAATCCAATCCGTCTAAACCACTAAATGTTGAGAAATGGTTAAATGTTGGAATATTAAACTCTGGGAATGTTGATTGGTGATTGTTATTCGAATTACCCCAGTATGTCTGAGGGTGAAGTTGTTGTAGCGGTAGATTCAAAAGGTGATTCTGGGTAGGTTGGTAGCCTGCTTCTCTCCACTCTGGACGATATCTTCTCGTTTGGAATTGTCTGGAGTTATTTATCAGTTCTCGTGGATAGAAGTAGCTAACATAATGTGTGGAGATAGTGTCTCCGCCTATAGGCTCATACCAATCTCCTAGTGTTCTTACCACCCTATGGTCCTTGAAATTAATAATTATCACGTCTCCCCTTTTGTCTTTTGGCCTTGAACCCACCCACACCGCTCGCCTTACTGACAGGATTTCTCCATTTATATGTGCGGGAAGGGGTCTATTCTGCCTCAGCCAATAAATGGTTTTATTTTTTAGTGCATGATAATTCTCTCTAGCCCCTTCTGCTAACTCTGGGACTCCTGTCAGAACAATTGTATATGGAGCTGAGTCCGGGGGTAAATCAACTGTCCTGCGTCTTGGTCTTTTTAAATATTGTGTTGACTGCTCCCCCGAATCTCTGCTTGGTAAGTTGTTTGTGGGCAGATTGGGTTTTACTGTTGGTAATAGAGGATTTGATTGTGTTGAATTATTTGTCGCAGGGAGGGTTAGACCTGAGGACTGTGAAGACTGAGATAATGGGTTAGTAGGTTTAGTAGTTTTGCTATGTGGCACCAGGGGCGGATTAGCCATAGGAGGATGTAAGAGGGAGGTATCTGTGGTCACCAAGGGAGGCCCTGGAATACGTTGGGCAGTTTGTGGGGTAGGGTGTAAGGTAGAGGAGGGTTTGGGCTCAGGAGGTCTATCTCGAGTGATGACCGCTGCTTTCAGACTGGTCAGTGTGGCTTCTAAAATGGTAAGCCGGATCTCCACCTTTTTTATGCTCTCGCTAATAGGCAGGAGCAAGGATCTAAGCAGGAATTCGAGATTGCCCATGGGAGCTGGAAGGGGTAGTTCATTTGAAAAATTAGTCATGGGGGTTTCCACGAAGTTGGGAGTATGGGCCGCTCCAACGAGGGGAGAGCTGCGCACTTCCTCCACTATTCTGTCATGCTTTGGAAGTAGCTTTGGGCCTTTTCCGAAGTCAGAATGGGAAATTTTCGTTTTAGCATGACCTCCCCTCGTTTTTCTTCTTCGCTTATTGGGGGGGGGGCATGGACCTTCGCATCGGGAAGTGTTTTTTGCTTGCCTTTCCCAATTGTAGATGATTTACTCGGTAGGGTGGATTGGGAGATTAAATCAATGTGCGCTCTACTAGAGCTGGTTGAATCAATAACCATAGGGGCTTGCTCAATCGGTGAACAAAGGGGAGTAGTACAATTTCTCAGCAAGAGCGGGACACCCTCCTCGGATAGTGGGCCCTCGCTAACAGAGAGGGACTCACTCTCTTGGGAGATAGAGATTTCAATTAATGGTCTGTTTTTCAGGTTTTCGATCGAGCGACGTCGTTCAGCCCTGCACTCGGCCAGAGAGGAGTCTTTATCCCCGCCACCCGGTGTTCGTGCAAAGTAGACATCCAATGTCCTGTTTTTAGTTTCCCCCGCCTTTGCAGTACACCCATCCAGCGCTGGTGAAGGCATGTCAGATATATACTATCCTTTGGTAGAGATGACAGCAAGATGGTATGCCAGCGAGAAGCACAAGAGGGTGGGCCCAGCCCAGGCTCCTCAGGCCTCTGAGGGCCACAGAGGGCCCGCCCTTTGCCCGGGCTTAGCCCCGGGCGCTCCCGCGCAGCATGTTATGCTGATTCTTATAGACGTCTTTTGAGGCGGGTTGGGCTGGGCGGGGCAGTCAGGGAGAGCGGGCCAGCTGACTCGGCCTTAATCAAACCGGGGCTCCTGGGATAGCGAGTCCCGGTTGACGCTCACAGCCCTGTCTCGCACCTAGCAGTTACCAAACCTTCAGTCTCCCACTCCTGACGAAGCGGGACCCGCGGAGCGGGTTCCGCGAGGCGTGGGCTCTGGTCCTTGAAGAAAGCAGCCGGAAAATAAGGTCTCAATAGAATCCCAAATTGAAGCAGGCAACAGCGTCTTTTGAGGCGGGTTGGGCTGGGCGGGGCGGTCAGGGAGAGCGGGCCAGCTGACTCGGCCTTAATCAAACCGGGGCTTCTGGGATAGCGAGTCCCGGTTGACGCTCTCAGCCCTGTCTCGCACCCAGCAGTTACCAAACCTTCAGTCTCCCACTCCTGACGAAGCGGGACCCGCGGAGCGGGTTCCGCGAGGCGTGGGCTCTGGTCCTTGAAGAAAGCAGCCGGAAAATAAGGTCTCAATAGAATCCCAAATTGAAGCAGGCAACAGCATCTTTTGAGGCGGGTTATGCTGGGCGGGGCGGTCAGGGAGAGCGGGCCAGCTGACTCGGCCTTAATCAAACCGGGGCTCCTGGGATAGCGAGTCCCGGTTGACGCTTGCAGCCCTGTCTCACACCCAGCACCCAGCAGTTACCAAACCTTCAGTCTCCCACTCCTGACGAAGCGGGACCCGCGGAGCGGGTTCCGCGAGGCGTGGGCTCTGGTCCTTGAAGAAAGCAGCCGGAAAATAAGGTCTCAATAGAATCCCAAATTGAAGCAGGCAACAGCGTCTTTTGAGGCGGGTTGGGCTGGGCGGGGCGGTCAGGGAGAGCGGGCCAGCTGACTCGGCCTTAATCAAACCGGGGCTCCTGGGATAGCGAGTCCCGGTTGACGCTCGCAGCCCTGTCTCGCACCCAGCAGTTACCAAACCTTCAGTCTCCCACTCCTGACGAAGCGGGACCCGCGGAGCGGGTTCCGCGAGGCGTGGGCTATGGTCCTTGAAGAAAGCAGCCGGAAAATAAGGTCTCAATAGAATCCCAAATTGAAGCAGGCAACAGCGTCTTTTGACGCGGGTTGGGCTGGGCGGGGCGGTCAGGGAGAGCGGGCCAGCTGACTCGGCCTTAATCAAACCGGGGCTCCTGGGATAGCGAGTCCCAGTTGACGCTCGCAGCCCTGTCTCGCACCCAGCACCCAGCAGTTACCAAACCTTCAGTCTCCCACTCCTGACGAAGCGGGACCCGCGGAGCGGGTTCCGCGAGGCGTGGGCTCTGGTCCTTGAAGAAAGCAGCCGGAAAATAAGGTCTCAATAGAATCCCAAATTGAAGCAGGCAACAGCGTCTTTTGAGGCGGGTTGGGCTGGGCGGGGCGGTCAGGGAGAGCGGGCCAGCTGACTCGGCCTTAATCAAACCGGGGCTCCTGGGATAGCGAGTCCCGGTTGACGCTCGCAGCCCTGTCTCGCACCCAGCACCCAGCAGTTACCAAACCTTCAGTCTCCCACTCCTGACGAAGCGGGACCCGCGGAGCGGGTTCCGCGAGGCGTGGGCTCTGGTCCTTGAAGAAAGCAGCCGGAAAATAAGGTCTCAATAGAATAGAATAGAATGTGGAAGCACATGTAAGAATGCCAAGTATTATGTTTCTAAATATTGGGATAGGGTGTGAAACGCAAAGGTGAGATTGTAAAAGTCAGTGCAGACACACTACCTTTGTCGTTCAGTGAGATGCCTTTAAGTGTTTTCGGTATGCCCATACATGGGTCGCGTGCTTGAATTGCCATCAGTCACAAGCTGCTCCTCACAGAGGCGGGCAAGCCTGGTATGGACCATATACAGAGGGCCTGGCAGTTTGGGTTGGACTGCTCTTATACGGGTAGCATGAAGGCTGATATACATAAGATTGACCCTGATCCACACTACTATAGAGGGCAAAAAAAGGATGTAATGGAATGCAACCCAAACGATTGCTGACAGCAGAGCAAGCATTTCAACGATCACCTTTTTTTTCAGTTTGACGATTTTTACGTATGTTCAATTTCAATCCTCTAATAATGTCAATACCTGTGATAAAGTCTTAAATACAGAATAGCAGCAAGTAGACATGCAAAATGAAGGGCTGCCATCATGAACTTGGAATTTTAGCAGCATTGTGGTTAATATTAAACTAAAGAGAAAAAATCATATCTTGGCTCGAACTGGAGAAAATATATAGGCCCGGACACTAAAATAAAAGTGTCCCCCATTAGGGAACCAGAGCACTAAAAAAAAAGTAAAAACATTCACCAATCAGGGCAGTTTGGAACTTGTAAAGACATTCTGTGTGGGTATTTTGCAAGGTATAGAAGACTGCATTTTGTGTTTCCTGCCGGCAATTTTTGTAGTGATATCAGAAAAATCAACAGTAAAAACCTAGTTAAAAAACGGCAACACAAGCCTAAAAAAAACCTGTCCCCCACACACTAACCTCTCAGCCCAGCCCATCGGGCACTGCCTGATTGCCCTATTGGCCAGTCCAACACACATCATGGCTTTAGCAAGTGTACGGTAACTGCCTTCCATACGTAAATCACCTTTACATCTCTGTGCGTTGTACATAGAACAATTCTTCATCACAAATCTTAGCTAATTAAATCCACTTCTCTTCTATTCACAAAATTCAAACAGGTTAGAAGGAGAACTTCGAATCCACACAGCAACTCTGCAGAATCCATTCAAGATTCCATTCCACAGCCTGAGCCAGCGGTGTGCAGCATAAGAAAGCTTTTGAGAGAGAGATCAAAAAATAAATTAGCAAGACAAAACGTTGTAAAGATCTCTTTCTTTCTCTACTGTTCCCTCACATTGTCTGGACTCACACTGAGGACAGAAAGTGGTATACGGTAGAAATACGAACACACTAGTTTTCAGGAATGTTTTTTGCTTTAGATTTCTCACAATGTAGTACGTTTCACAGGGTTTCTAAAATCTAATTTGTTATTTCATCTTGATTATGGGTCGAATAATCTTGGAATCCGAAATTAAATAAACCCTACATTAATTTTTAAAGTGTGTAGTTTCTAAAAAAAAAAAAAAAAAAAGAAAGTCTTATGTTTCTCTGTATCCTGGTAGACCAGTTACCCAAAAAACTGGCATACTCACGTGTGACGGTAGTAACAACTGACCAGGAAGCGCTCACTGAAAAGCTGGTGATTCCTAGCACACCTGCCCTACATCAGGTCTTACAGAGGTAAAACTCTGAAATAGCGAAAGTTATTGCAGATCCTTTTGCAGTGCTATCTGGCGAGTTATCCGACAAGTAAATAACATTTGAGCAACATCCTGGACACTTAGAAGAGCACTAGGCTTATGCAAACACGGTGGAACGGTGCCTACCACACACCCAGGTTTCTACATAATACCAATATTTTCTTTTCCGAAAATATAGCTTTGCTATGTTTCCATGGGAACAGGTTTCCCGTAGGCAAGGTACAGAACGCTCGATACTTGTGCTATTTAATCTCAGCATGTAGTGTTTACCTTCACTGTAGTTTCCAAACCAATTCAAAAATCAGTGCCACGGTAAGCCAAGCAGCAAATTTGATATTTAAGTTGGCACTGGGGCTCAGTATGTTTTAAGGGCTTAGAACTATTATAAAAAAGTTTTGTGCAATCTCTGAGGCTAAGAAGAGAAACAGTCAGAAACTGAGCAGGAACAAGCCAGGGACTATGCAATGAACTGCCCAGGAAGGGGCCTTAAACTAGGTCTGTGCAAGGCAACATGTTCTGCGCCAGATGCACCTTCCCAACTTATTTCTAAGATGCTCAAGAGAAGAACTGTCACTTTGACAGTCACGTGGATTGAATCCTGGCCCCTCTTGAGATGCACCTCCCTCGAGTAGCAACACTACGCCTTCTTCCTTTAGAATCCCTTTATTGCTTCATCACCTATAAACTTGCGGCAAGTTGGACTTTTCAAAAACCATCGGACGGAATCTGCAGATATTAGTCTATGCAGATGGTCCAACCACACGAAAAAGCACTACAACTTTGAAGGAAAACTTATTTGTTCAATCTTTCTTCACAGGATGCTCAAAGTGAACAGTCTGAGAAGAAAGCGCCATGAAAGCAGAAAGACCTGACACGGCCATCAGGACTGTAAACGTCGCACTCCGAGATTTCAGTTCCAATGTAAGGACAAACGAAAATCAATCATCAATAAAAAACACCTTAGGGAAAACAGAAACCAAACACCATAGAATCAACAGAATCCTGAGACAAACAAGAGCTTATTTCCCGGAAGAACCTCTCGAGCTCTTTTGCACAGGTTGTGTCCTATCCAGATCTACAAGAAGGGTTGGCCTTAGTAAACCAAGTAGACTCAAAGTCTACATTATTTGTCTTTTTACGAGAGGCACATTCCTCGCTGCCTCCCATACCAGCCTACATCCCTTCATTGCGCTACTTTTCTTACGAAGTGCTGTTTGAGTTACCCATATCGATGTAATGTTTAGCTTAATAACTATTTCTATTAGAATACGCGTGTTTCATTCTGGGCTGCTCTGAATTGTACTACTTATTAAAATATGACACCTGATGCCACTACCAGCTAGTCCCTGTCTGTTTATCTCACTCTTGTAGGTTCCTGCTTTCTCCCTTTATGAAGGTTTTCCGGTCTTTCTTTTCCTCAGTCTTTCCATTTTGGTGTTTTACCCTCTCTCACTCCTGTAAATGCTCTGATGCGAAAAAATGCTGGTCAACAAGAATGACTGGCTCAAATTAAGTACTGCTGCTAGCCATACCAACACATTAACGGTTTGTTGCAAGCCTCAAATGCTCACTGCTAACAGTGCTTCACTAAAAAATTAAGATCTGCCTTCCCCATTTTAATTAGGTGTAGCAAAATTGGGTTATTGTTTGGGGGTGGGTGAAACCCTACTCAAGCAGCAACCACAATTCTTGTCAGGGTGAAACCCAAGCAAACCCCACATTAACATGTGCTCAACCTTCTGGTATGCTTGGCACAAAAGCGGTCAGGCTTAACTGAGAGGCAATGTGTAAAGTATTTATGCACCATACAAACAGTAGCAAAGTGAAAACACAAGAAAAATACCACAACAATTTAGAAAAAGAGAGTAAAATGTAATAAGTTATTTGACACCAAAACAACAACAATCCAATTAGTAGACCCAGAGATATGAAATCTAAAGGTTTTGTGAAAATGAAGAGCTAAGAAGCACCAACTATGTTTATCATGTTGCAGTAGACCAAGTTCAAGTCACAAATTCAGGCTAACCGCATTGAAGCACAATGAGGATACAGAATGGAATGCGCTGAATAGTACCTGTGGCTTGGGCGCCAAGATGCAAAGTCCTTATTTTGATCTGTAGACCGGTGTCAAGGTACTGTCCACAAGGAACTGTGCACAAGGAGCTGCAATGCAAGGTCTGGTGTCGAGATGCGTTGCGCAGCAGCAGGCTGATGAGCCTTCAACGAGGAGATGCATCGTGCTGCAACAGGTTGATGAGCCATTGACGAAGAGATGAGATACGAGGCCCTGTGTTGGTGTTGAAGGAGACTCAGGGGCTTGCGAGGACTTGTGCTGAGATGCGTCCGCATTGAGGGATGACCTGCGTCACACTGGAACAGTGTCTATAGAGAGCTGCTCTGTGCTGCATAAAGATCCGTGGAGTTAGGTCGACATGGAAGGAGCCTGTTATGTCTCTGTGGATTGAACAGGTGACCAGCCAACTGACCCTTGGAGATTCCTTGGAGTCCTGGGTCCACAGAGGCATGCTACATTTAGCAGGGCAGCTTATGACATCAGAAGAGTCCTGGGGCAGCAACAGAAGGCCTTGGATAGCAAAACAGTCTTTGGCCAGCAAGCAGGTCAGACTTCACAGCTAGGCAGTCCTTCCTGGTAGAGTTCACAAATCCAGAAACGATCTGAAGATTTGGCTCAGAGGGTCTACGATTTATACCTGGTGCCCACTTTGAAGTGGGAGAAGATTCTAGAGTCTTACCCCTGAAGAGGAGTCCAGAATTTCCCTTCTCCCGGCCCTGGCCCCAGCTTGCTTGGGTGCACAAAAGACTAGTGTGAAACCCTTTGTGATGGGGTAGCTCCTCCCCCTAATCCTGACCGAGATGGCCTAACCTGCCAACACCTATTCCCCTTTGTCTCACTATCTCGGCGCAATACACAAACAACAAATGCCAGCTACACCTAGTCATGTGACCTAGGCTACAGCCACCAAATGGTTCGGACAAGAAAATGGCAGCTTTCTAAAAGTGTCATTTTCAGAATTGTGTCTTAAAATCCAATTTTACCATTAAAGAGGGTTTTAAATTACAATTCTTTAGAGACCCAGCTCAACTTTCCTACCTGCTACCGATTGAAAGTTATCACTTTTTAAATGCAATAAGGTAACCCAATGTGGCTGTATGGGAGAGGCAGGCCTTGCAGTAGTAAAAAACAAAGTAAAGAGTTTTCACTGCTGGGACATGTAAAACTTGAAAGTACATGACCGACTTTTCAGATACATTGCACCCTGCCCTATGGACTGCTTGTGGCCTACCCAGAGGCAACTTCTATGTATTAAGAAAGAAGGTTTGGGCCTGGTAAAAGGTTTATTTTCCAAGTCGAAATGGCAGATTAAAACTGTAGACATAGGCTGCAGTGGCAGGCCTGAGAGATGTTTAAAAGGGCCTTAAAAGGGCTACTTAAGTGGGCGACACATTAACCGGTCGAAGAGTTTCACGTTTGGCAATCCAAGGTGAATTCAATTCCCTGAGACTTTAATATGCAAACTGGTTAGAATTTCGGATGAGTTTCTTGGAATTTGATACTCGTGTTCGGTAATTTAATCCCAATGTACCAGTGTAATTTTGGATACCCGTGGTAGCGCAACTACGGTTTATTGAGATTATGAAGATAAATTGGTGCAAATTTTTCACCTAGAGGATATCATTTATTGACCTGACTTTGAAAAGAATATACGCTACACATAGATTGAAATTGATGGTTGCTCTCAAACACTGTTTCATGTCTTGATGATGACCTAACAAATCCATACGGTTGAAACGCAGTCGACGTTCTCCTTTGGCAAACCAAGAGGAAGCATACATTGCATTCTGATCTTATTATAATACAGAGAAATATTTGTATTCTTTTTTCCTCTGCCATTGTGTGTGTTTTTTATTTACACTGTGACGTGCATTATTATATGCTGTGTGTAACCTTGTAAGCCCAAATTGTCTGTTTATTTTAGATTCTGCATTCTTCATGCTTTACAAAAAATATATTCAATAACAAAAAGTATTCTACAAGAATCTACTGTGGGTACCTTATTTTTCGTGTCACCATTGTTGCACTGAGTCATAAATTTTCGTGATTTCATTACAGTATCATTAGTGTTACCTTTTTTTTTTAAAATAATGTATTTTCCCTGAACTGTTGTAGCTGTTACATTGTTTATTGGCCACAGGTTCTGGGGAATAGGGCCGCCCCAGTTTGATGTAATCAACATGCCCACTGGTAGCATTTAATTTACCGGCCCTGTGTACATGTAGTACCACTTTACTAGGGACTTCCAAGGAAATTAAATGTGCCACTTGGGTGTAATCCAATTCTACCATGTTTAAGGGAGAGAGCACAAGTACTTTAGCACTGATTAGCAGTGGTAAAATGTGCAGAGTCCTAAGGCCAGCTAAAACGAAGTCAGCAAAAACAGGAGTACTGAAAGCAAGGAGATAAGAGAAACACACCCCAAGGATGTCAGGACCAACAAAAGGCTTGAAAGAACATTTTCTTTGAAGCACACTCTTTACCAACGTTCCTTGGCTTATCGGCTGCTCTGAAGTTGTGGGGAACAATTATAACACAGGGTGCCACACTAAACATCTTCCTCACAGCGAGAGGTACCTGAGGGAGAAGGACAAGTCATTTAATAACAGACTGCTTCTGACAATATTCTTGGCTCTGATCCACAGGCAGCCATAAAAATTCTGCCTACTGCGCACAGTGTACTATTAAGACTATAGCACGTTGTCTCACAAAGTCAGAGACAACATGGATTTCTATGGATTGTGGGGTACACCCAGTCACGAATGACTGCAGTTGGTGCTAGAAAACAGGAGACAAGTTAGTCTAGTGAATTAGTACAAAACGTCACTGTACATCTGACATGAGCCCAGGCCTTTGAAGGGACATGTGCCTGCAGAGACGACAAGAACAAAGAAAGAGGTTTCACTGTCATACAAGGGCTATTAGAAAGGATAGGTCCATCTGAAGACTGCCCAAACCTCCCAAAAACACCAGCAGGATACTTTAAGTGGACCTCCACTAATGAGACGTTAATGAAAGTGACAGCAAGCATGATATCTATTTATCTTTCTTATTCCCTACTCTAGCGTGGCAACAATGACAAGTAGTTGTTACAATGATAATAAGAGCATTCATCCAGAATGCACAGAAAATTCCTAACTCCTTCTAAACCTTAAAAACAGCCTAAAACAATCTTGTCTTGCTTTCTAAAGCGGTGTGAAAATGCACACAGCCACAACATACCTTTCCTGTACTGCCTTCTGTGAGTGCAAACCTTCCCTTTGAACCAAATGCAAGTCCATGGACAGCGGAATCATATCTAGTGTGTGTCCATCACAAAGTCCTTCTCAGCACAGCGATTCCACTCATTAGTTACAAGTGTAAAGGTGGGCTTTCTAAATGAATACATGGAATAAAATTAAAAATACAAATGCATCAATAACTATATAATATCATATAGCATACAATTAATTATCTTGAGTGAAGCTTCGAGAGAGTCATGGTGCCCCTCCATCTCCCTCAACAATGGTGATAAATACATTATACATCTGCATGTAGGGTTTACGCCATGGTGTTGTTTCATGTGTAATTGCATTAACAAAGGGTATTTAACCGAAACCAGGATGCAAGGGGGTTAATTTGTGCAGTAGGGTAAAATCACACTGAAGTGATCTTGTGACTATAAGGAGAGCTGCTTCCCTGTATAAAGTTATTGTTATATGCCGATTGGGAGGCAGGAAAAAGGGTTTCTCATGTCCATTTTGCAATACTGAGCTGATAAACTCAAATTTGACATCTGCACTGTAGTAATGCGTGAGTGTGCGCTTACCAGAAAATTTGCTCTAAATAAAGGTGCTATTGGGCAACATGTATTCGCTGTGGTCCCACATGGTCTAGGAACAGGCCCTGTTCAGAAACCGCCAGCTCTGCTACTTAAGCTCCACTGACTTACCCGACCATGCATCTGAGCTGTGGCCTTGTGCCAGGCTTGCATTGCCTCTTAGAGGGTTCTGGTGCTGCCGATTTCATTGTTCACCTCTCCATGCACTGTACAAACTAACGGCTGTGGGACCTTGTGTTGCTCTCTCCAGGCAACTTTTGACACTCATCTGCAACTGACTCACTTTTTCTGCATTCACTGGGCTTCAGGGATTTGTGTGATATACCGTCTTTCTAGGCTGCAGCATCCACATCTGGAGATGTCATGTGTGCTGAAGGAGTTGTGTTGGATCAGAGTCTCGCCGGTCTGTTTCCAACATGGCATGGCCGTAGGTTTCTGTTATTTCAATGTGTGAGTTTTGTAGGCCAGAGGGCCTCTGGGATTATCTTCCTGGGTCTCCGCCCTTTTAGCTTTCCAGCAAATGAAGGCCTTTTGTGCATTGGGCCGAAGTGCACGGAACGAACCACAATTGACTCACTATAAGTGTGAAAAGGGCTGCTTTAGTGAAGACAGGTGCACCTTACACAAACATAACCTTGGCCTTTGCCTTACAAAACTACATCTAAATATACATCTACGTATCCACCTCCCCCAAACACAATTGCACTTTATTTAATATACCCAAATTAATCAATAACTTTCGCCCCTTTAAAAACTTTGTAACCTGCTTCTCAACCTATCTAAAGATCTACCTACTCGATCAATAACTGTTAACCCTTAAAACCCTGTAACCTCTTCTCTTAACTAAGCATACCCTACCTAACCTCCTTACCTACCTGTCCCCACACAAAAATGAAACAGTAACAAACTGGCCAAAATAGGCAACCGACACCACGCACCTGCTTCAATGGACAACCGAAATATAGAACATTAACCACGTGATGCACCTGTTCCCAAAGAAAACGTACCAAGACAATATATACCTTAGGAAAAAAAAACACATAAAACACCCCAAACCCCTAAAAATTGGGTGGAAGGGTGGGCAAAAACTTTCCCTAACTACCGGAGATTTCGGCAGCCGTGTCACCTTCCAAAATGGTGACACGGCTCCGAAACGGACGTCTATGTACCCCCACCCTAGCCCAAAAATAGCCCAAAGCGAGCCCGATTGGGCTCGACCGCACCACCCGGCCCAAAAACACCAGGGGTGCAAGCCTCCCTGGCGGCCGTCAGCCCCCTCAAAGCCCCATAGATGGGTGCACCTCGAGATTGTTACTAAAGCCTTTTTTCTATATCATAAAATGGTCCATCATATCCATTGCAGCTTATGCGCCACCTCATTTTCTCCCAGGTCCCTAATTACATTTCTGTATCTAGAATTGGCCCATGGATTTCTCCTATGGCAATGCCCCCCACCTGTTACTGAGGCCATCCCGTGTGTTTACATCATATCCCACACATCTTCCTGCCGGACATCTGGAAGATCGAAGAAAGCAGCTTCCAGTACTCGACCTTGGGCTGATTGGCTTAGCGCATGAGGTCTGGTCCTCCATACTGCATTGTAAGGGGTTTCTGGCGCTTAGCTCTAAGCTGGGCAGTCTTTCATAGGCCATTGTTGCATGCCGCTGTCTCACTGGGCGGAACGAGAGACATTCATGTGGTTTTAACTCTTGGACATTTTAAGTCCAACAATGCCACCTTTCTTTGGGACACTGCTTTTGGCACTCAGCTCCACTTCTACCCAATGTGTTGCCCTTGCGCCAAACACACTGCTGCCCCCACCCACACTGCCCCCTTACAAAGCTAAAGGTTTAAATGTTGCACTCTTTTCCACTCATCAGACTGTCAGGGGAGCAGAGTGGACCGGATTAGCAGTACTCCATCCAGTAACACCACTCTGCCTGCATTTTCAAACTCAGCCTTTACACAGCAGCAGCTTTGCTAGAGGTGTTGTTTTCATGTCTGGTCAGTGTTGTAAAACACTACAAACATGCTTCTCTGCTCAAGTTTGAAAAGTTGTTCATGCGGAAAGGAGTCCCTGATGTTGAAATGGGAGGGCGTAAATGCTTTGGTCTGAATCACGCGTCTAGTGTAAAGTAAAGTAAAGTCCACATTTGTAAAGTGCACAATCACCCGTAAGGGTCTCTAGGCGCTGGGGGCCGTCGGGAAGATTAAGCGAGCTATTGCCCAGAGTCACATGGTGCTGGGCTAACCTGCCGCCGGAGCCGGGGATCGAACCGTGGTCCTCAGATTCCAGCGTCAGTCGCCCTCTTAAGATCGAAAATACTGTAAAAGTTGAGTCAGTGAGTTTATTGCATAAAAACTCACACATTTTGCCCTCCCAAATGTATTGCATAGATGTACCTGTCTCCTGCAATCTGCAGACTTCCACCAGAGGCATGGACTGAGAATAGAACCTTGGGACTGATTGTTTTCTGCTTACGCATGTAGGAGCTCGAGGAGTGGGAAGGGGTGTTGGAGGTATCTACTTAGCTCCATATCATCCAGTAGGGGGTGGAGTGGAAGAGCTGAAGTGAATTGGATCAGGTGATGATAAATTGTTCAGACCTTGGAGGCAACATCTTCCCTCCTGGGTCAAAAAGGAATAAACAGACTTGTCTCCTATGCAACGGAGTGCCCTCACTTCTTCAACTACAATCCGTGGGCCCGTCCAGTAGACTCTCTCCTTTCCAACACATTCAAGGTGTCCATTTAGCTACCCCATAGCTGGGTTTCCGGCACTCAGATGCCTCTTCCCTGCTCTAGAGCCAGATGTCACAGATGCAACTTTGTGTTAGATGGTAATGTTATTCTAAGGAGGTGGCAAGCATGTTGGAACGCTCTCCCACCAGTTTTCAGGGGGGTCAAAGGCACATCTGTGCCTTTATTCTTCTGCCTTCCAGTTGTCCCCATGCTTCCAGGCTCTACCCCAGCCTTAATATTCCCCCTACAGACTTCTCCACTGACCCATCGTGCGAAGATTCCCAACTGTGGCAAGGGAAGGACACCAGTGCCCACTTTCCATTCAACTGCAAAAAGAACAGATGATGAACGGAATGCTGAATTAATCAAACATTCACCCCTAGTCACAGATCTGGGTTAAATCCATAGTTTTTTTGAAAGACATTCCAGTTTAGACCCAGCCATATGCAAATCAGTATTGACCCTGTTCCCCATGGGAACAGTCCAGTCCGAACTGCCAGGGCAGGTCTTCCCTGGACCAGAAACGAGCATCCTGTGACCGGTTTCGGGGTAACATCCCATATCAGTCAAGTTAGCTTGAATCTGGTGGTGTAGCGAGCACAGGATCCAAGTCTAGGCATATCCTTCACACTTAGGGCGACAAATGCAAAAAGAACAGATGATGGACGGAATGCTGAATTAATCAAACATTCACCCCTGTCACAGATCTGGTTTAAATCCATTGTTTTTTTGTACGCCACACCATTCCAGTTTAGACCCAGCCATATGCAAATCATTCTTGACCCTGTTCCCCATGGAAACAGTCAAGCCTGAATTGCCAGGCCCATGAGAAACAGGGTCAATACTGATTTGTATATGGCAGAGCCTAACTTTTTTTTTTTTTACTTTATTTTTCAATTTTCATACACAATGATCAGGAAATCAATACAAGAGTGGTACATTGTCAGGCGTTCTATCAGGCAACAATGACAAACGGTAATATACATGACTGATCATATGGCATCAGTAGGTATAGCCTGGTGTCGGGGCAATACAAAACCACAAACATTCAGTTCCCTTGGTTCAGGGACAGCAATCTGGAGAACTAACCCAGCTACAGGCATAACCCCAAGTACATCATTCTTGATCTAGTGATGTCCCAGGGGCAGGCATGGTAACTAAGTATACATACAGTATACAACAGCAACAGTAGTGACATTTCCGCCTACCATTCCCTTAGCTCACCCCTCTGGTACAATGCCACTCTCCACCTGCGAATCAGAATCCCTGTTTCTCTCAACAATATATGCCCTATACGGGCCCCAGATGTCTTTGGGCCGAGATGAGCTAGGCATAAGGGATGCATAAACTTCACAGTTCTCATTGCAATATGCTAGGCTTCGAAGCCAAGCCTGTAGTGCGAGTGCCTGTTTCTTGCCCCACATTAATGCAATTTCGCGTTTAGCCAATAAGAATCCAAGCGCTGCAAACCTCCTCACCTTCTTAGGAAAATTAATCATGTAGCCCAAAAGCACAATTTCCGGGGTGAGGGTTAATGACAGGGAGACCATGGCGCCCAATGTGGCATGTACCTGTTCCCAATACAGTTGGAGTCGCGGACAAGTCCAAGTAAGGTGAGCAAAATCTGCATGAGGGGCAGAGTATTTCCAGCAATGATGTGGCCTAGATGGGTCTATCCTGTGCGACCAGGCAGGGGTGTGATACATTCTATGAAGACATTTAAAGTGAAGGAGTTTGTGCCTGCTGTTAAGGGATACCTCCTTCGTGACTCCGCAACACTGTTCCCATTGGTCGTCCGAAATGGACCGGCCTAAATCATGTTCCCATGCCGTGCAAGCTTTAGCATCCACGACTGGGCGGGCAAGAACGCACGCCCTATACATTTTGGAAATCAAGTGAGCGCCCAAGTCGCTTTCAATAACTAAGGTTAATGGAGCAGTAGGTTCGGGTGCCATGGGGAATGTGGGAAAAGTGGCTCTTGGCATGGAATGCATGCGCCGCAATACGAAGGTGTCCATGAATGAGCGGTCCTGGAACCGAACATCCTCTGTCACCGAGAAGACGTGGCCTTTCGGAAATAAATCACCCATCTTTTGGACCCCAAACTTAGTGTGTTTCTCCCGTTATGGGGAGCCATGAGTGGGTTGGGAGCGGCAAAGCCGGTGAATACAATAGGTCCAGTCCCAGGAATCTTCGAAGCTTCACCCACGCCCAGCTAGTGGTGGAAAGCGTTTGGATATCCAAAGGGTCCCTAGGGACCCCTTTGGGTAGAACAGTGGATAATTTCTGCAGGAGCACTAAATCTGCCTCTGGTCTCAGTTAAGGGATCCGGGCATCCGGGTGGTACCAAGCATAGGAATAACTGCACTGTGCCGTTAAATATTATAAATACATATCTGGGACACCAAAACCTCCCCTCTCATAAGGGAGAGTCAGGATCTGCCAGCTCACCCGAGGTCTCTTACCCCCCCACCCCCACACCAACCATATAAGGTGTTGTCGTAACTGAGAGAAGAATGACTGGTGAGGGGAATTGGAATGTTATTAAAAAGATATAAAAACCTCGTCAGGACTACCATTTTAATGATAGCGATTCTTCCCGCTATGGATATCGGGAGGCGCAGCCATCTCTCTACTTGCGACTCCAAGGAGCTAACCGCCCGTCCATAATTTAGTCTGATGATAGTGGTCGAGTCCATGTGTATGTGGACACCCAGATATTTGACCATATTGTGACACCATTCAAGTGGATAGTCACAATCCCAAGGAACAGCGCTGCGTGTTAGCAGAAAAATCACAGACTTGTGCCAGTTAATGCCAAGTCCCGAAAACCGGCCGAACCGTAATATCTCCCTGATAATGGGCCCAAGGTTAAGTTGAGGGTGTCTAACATATAAAATAGTATTGTCGGCATAGAGGGACACCAACAACGGACCAGTGTTAAACTGCAGCCCACGATGTAAGTGGCGCTCCTGAAAGTGCCTGATCTGAGGGTCCATTGCCAGAATAAACAATAAAGGGGACAAGGGGCAGCCCTGCCTCGTACCACGAGGCAAACGTAAAGGTTGAGATATCGTTCCATTAAGGCGCAGCCTAGCAAAGGGCCCAGTGTACAAAAGGGCGGTGGTGAAGACAAAACCTTCGGGCATCCCAATGCGACATCACAGAAATAAAAAAGGGCCATTCCAGGGAATCTAAGGCCTTTTCGGCGTCTAACAATACAGCAGCTGCTGGAACCTCGGGGGTCTGTTCTATGTATCACAGCAAACAAGGTCCGTAAGTTTAGTGAAGTGGATCGATGGGGGACGAACCCAGACTGAGTCGGAGATATAATATACTCCATTAATAAAGCAAGACGAATTGCGATCACCTTAGCTAAAATTTAATAATCCAGGTTTAATAGTGAAAGGGGCCTATAAGAGCCACACAGCCAAAGATCATTACCCAGCTTAGGGAGCAAAATAATGTCAGCTTCTCTAAAGGTGGGTGGGAGAATACCTTTCTCTAATGCCTCCGCGTAAACCTCTATCAAACATGGGACCAGAATATCTTTGTATGCTTTATAAAAATCCGCTGGAGAACCCATCCAGACAAGGCGCAGATGAACCCCGGAGTGCCTCAATGGCCTCCACAATATTCTCCTGAGATATAGGAACTGCCAGGAAATCCTGCATGTATTTCTCAAAATAGTTGCGCTGAGATCACTACTTATTCTAGAAGTATATATGGTTTTAAAGTGAGCCACAAATGTGTCACAAACCTCCGGAGTTGAATACACCAACTGGTCATCTGGTCCTCTGATTTCAGTTATGTAAGCTTTACTGTAAGAGGGCCGAAGTATGTGTGCCAGTATTTTGCCAGGGCGCTCGCCTTCTTCATACCTCCTGGCTGTGTAGTGCTTACCCAAAAATAATAGTTCCCTCTCTGCAGCGTCAAGGAATTCTACCATCAGAGCTAAACGCAGGGACTCCCCCTCGACCGAGGTGTGCTCAAGCAAGTGCGAGTCTAAGGGCGCAGGTCACTCTCAATGCGGGATAGTGTATTACGCAGGTCCTTTAGGACGCCCGCATTCTTGGCAATACAGACCCCCCCGAATATATGCTTTAAAAGCCTCCCATAGCACTGCCCATGTATCCACTGACCCAGTTTTATTGTCAAAATAGTCTTCTATAGCAACCCTTACCTCTTAAATGGACACCTGATCCTGCAACGCTTTCCCAGGAAATCTCCACTGTCTCTCAAAACCCCCATGGCGCGGGACATCAAGTCTCAGTATCACTGGAGAGTGATCTGACAAAGTCTGCGGTGGTGTAAGCAAAGCCCTGAACCAGGCAGCAATGCCCGGGCAGACTAGCCAGTAGTCTATTCTAGTCCAGGTGTCATGAAACCCTGAGTAGTGCGTATATGCAGGGGAAGTCAAGTGGTGTGTACGCTCTATGTCCACCAGCGAGAATTGCTGGCAGATGTCCTGCAAGGCCAGGTGAGAACGGTAATTAGTGTCCCGTGAGGTGGAGGTGCTGTCCCTGGTGAGATCCAACAACAAATTAAAATGCACCCCCATTATGAACAGCCAGGGAGGCAGTGCCAATAAATGCACTTGTAGTGAATAGAAAAACTCAGGGGAATCGACGTTAGGACCATATATACCAATTATTGCCACAAAGTGGCCCATTAATGTGCCTGTAACAATCAAGAAGCGGCCTTCACCATCCTCTATCACTCTGCTCTGGGAAAAGGGGACCCTTTATGAAAAAGTATGGCCACCCCTCTAGCGTATCTGCTATAACTGGAGAAATATCTATGGGCTCCCCAACTTGCAGCCATTGTCGGAGCGTCAGATTTGGTTAAGTGGGTCTCCTGCAAGCAGGCAATGTCAATGTTGTGTCTTAGTACGTAATTGAGCACCTGGCATCTCTTCTGGTTATTATTCAAGCCCCTGACATTCCAAGACATGAGTGACAGCCCAAATTGACCAGGCAGATTACCTAGCTGTGCCATTCTAGAATGAAAACATTAAGCATGCAACTGTACAAGCCAAACAAACGCTTTAAAACAATTACCTGTGTACCTATCCCTGACATACGGTAAACAAACTGCAAATGTTCCACCCACCACCCAGCCTCACCCTTTCCCTAGCGAGGCAAAACCATGCCCCACGGATTATCTGAAGGTGCCAGCAAAATGTATCTGTAAACATAAAAATTACACATACACACCATAATCCTAGCACATACAACAAGCAAAACCAGGTATTCACCATGAGGGGCAGCAACGCCACGTCAGCCGGACAGCCAAATGTCTGCCTTTAGCAAATAGTAGAAATATCAAAAAGTGAAATATACATTACAGAAACCTCGAAACTCAGATAAGGATCATCAAGTTCCAGTGTTAGAGAAGACTTCCATGCTAGCTTCGGATCCGCTACGAGGAGGGGATGCGCCTCGCTCAGCCGCCACCGTTCCTTTGTTATCTTTCTTGTAATTGTGGCAACACTCCTGCGCTTCCGTCGGAGTGTCAAATATGCGTGATCTGCCGCCCACATCCACCTTGAGTCTGGCCAGATTTAGCATCCCGTGCTGCAGCCCCAGATCCAGTAGAGTGGCCTTCACTCCGTTGAATTTCCGGCGAGCATCTTGGACCACTACTGTAAAATCCAGGAAGAACTATAGCTTATTCCCCTGCCACTGGATTTCGCCACGTTTACGGGCAGCACGTAGGGCTGTGTCCCTATCTCTAAAGTTCATGATTCTGGCAATGATGGGTCTCGGTGGCAGGCCAGGGTTGGGGCGGGGGCCCAGTGATCTGTGGGCTCATTCCACAAGCGGAGTCTAACCTTGGGTATGGTGAGCAAAACAACAATGGATTTAACCCAGATCTCTTGACTAGGGGTGAATGTTTGATTTGCTCTGCATTCCGTCCATCCTCTGTGTCTTTTGCTTTCTCGCCCTAAGTGCGCCAAGTATGCCCAGACGTGGGTCCCGGGCTCACTGTACCACTGTATTCAACCCAGCCTGGCTGATGGGGAGTGATACCCCGAAACCGGTCCCAGGATGCTCGTTTCCGGTTCAGGGAGGACCTGGCTTGGCAGTTTGGGCTGCACTGTTCCCATGAGTAACAGAGTCAAGACAGATATGCATATGGATGGGTCTAAATTGGGGTGGCATGGTAAGCAAAAGAACAATGGATTTAACCCAGATCTCTTGACTGGGGGTAAATGTTTGAATTAATCTGTATTCCGTCCATCATCTGTGTCTTTTGCTTCCATTCCACTACAGCCAAAGGCTCCACGACCCGACTTGAAGGGTCCTGACATTTGCTGAGACATAGCAGCCGGGAGACGACTAAAGCTACCCAACAACCTCCGCCCTCTAGCCTGTCCTCATGTAAAAGGGCAGGTAACATATTATCGCATTAGTATATCTTATTCTCCTGATCTTGGCCCAACTATTGCTAAAGGATCTACGTATATGTCATAGCAAGACATGACTGACTTTGTGCATTTCTTTGTATTTTTCACTCACTTTGAAATTGAACGCCCAACAGATGTAGAACAGTTTTTAAGACCGCATCAATCCATCTCGATCCCGGTCAAAGAGAACCTATATATGACTTCCAAATCCAACAGTACACAGGCATGCTCTCTTCAGTATCCTGCGCAGTTGGTGAATTATGGTGAAGTTTGGGTTTCACCGCCTGAGAACATAACTTACCCATTTTCGGGAAGTGCCAGACACTGTGTTGCATGCTTAACTGTGCCAGGTGCTTTGTGTGCTGTAGAGGCCCTGGTGCCACCGCACCCGCTGCACTATTAATAGCTATGCCCCAATCAAATAGAAAAAGCAAAAACTGACTCAAAACATAACCTCCCAATGTGCTTTGACACAGGCCTCACTACCATATATGAATCATCAGTAAATATATATATATATATATATATATATATATATATATATATATATATATATATATATATATATATATATATATATATATATATATAAAGATAATGCAATAAGAACAAACCATTTCTGTTCAGGCGGGGTACTCCAGAACGGAACCGCCATCCAGTTCACTAAAGTGCTACTGGACCATACAACTGAAAATCAAACACTTTAAAAACATAACCACAGACATGCAGAGAGTTATCGTACTCGTCCTGCGCATTAACATATATCGATCTTTCGTCAAGCTGTTCATTTTTAGAGTATGCATTTTATTCGATAAATGCTTGGGGAATCACCCGCCGCTCATGGCAGTGTGCACGACTACATTCAATAATTTGCAGCCGACAAGAAAACCACAAACTATTTCTAAACGCTCGCCCACGATGCCAGCTAACATTATTTATGAATCGTATATTTAATTCGACAATTAGCAATTCATTGCTTCTCCAGGCCTCCACCAGTAAGCCACTGAGTGAACACGGAATTAGCATAGTGCAGGTTCGGATGCTGTATTCCCACAAATACGTACACTTTGTTTTAGTTCCAGTGTGAAAAATGTAGTCATATCTGAGGATAAGCGACAAGAAATATTTGAAGGTTTGATCCAAAACCCGCAACTGGGACCTGAATAGGGAGCCTTGCCGAGGTCTGTACACCGCATTCAACCACCGGGCGCTGTTTCTAAATGCGCGCGTTTCTGCTTTCCTTTCAGAACAGAGCGCGCGCCGTCAGGAGCCCGGGCCCGCCCTCCCGTGTCCTCAACTTCAGTACAAACCCAGCACCTGCACGTGCTCCACAGGGGAACACTGCGTGGGCGAGCACGTACAGCAAGCCCTCGCAGCTTTATGCTGTCGGCTACGCGTATTTCCAAAATAAATAATTGGGCCTCGGCGCTGCAATTATATTCCCACGCAGGCCAGTTTGAGAGGCGTGTATGTGGGAGCAGTCTAAAGACGCGTGCTGGTTCCTGCCGACATCCACGCCTTAGTCAGCTCAGCAGTATGTCTTAAACAATGGCTACCCACGGACAGAGCACGTGACAGTCAGACACTGTCAGGGGCAATACGGTCATGATAAACAAAACGTAAACACCCACAAATACTTACATTTTTCAGCTTCCTGCTGTAGTCTGTGCTCCTGGGGTGCATGAAAGAAAAAAGAATATTGCATCATACAAGGTGCTGCTTGTTAGGTATATTTGCATAAATAAACATTACAGGCGAATGGATACAGTATGTACACCCTTTTATAGAAATAAAAACACTAGCTTTGACACAGTGATACACAAGGGATCCCACTGGTATAACAAATACAGAGACTTCTCACAAAAGAAAATGCACTAATTCAGTGAATTCTATTCAAAACATTATTCAGCAACAATCGGACCTTAAAGAGAGCTATAACATGGTCTCACTGCTCTATGAGTGATCTCTTGACATAACTGATGCGTTAAGAACTACACCCATAAAGCAAACATGAGCAGTGAAACAAAACATATTTATGACAAAGAAAAAAATATTCATTACTAAAGCCTGGAGGTATATTTAGTAAGAATTGTGTTTTTTGCTGCACACAAAAGCTCTCCCCATAAAGTCAACCAATTAGGCATGTTAACACTGCCTGGCGAAAATAGTTCTCTTTAATGCTTGAAAACTGAAAGAAACCACGGACAGTTTGTTTGTATCTTTGGCAAAATGGCTAGTGTCACTCATACTTTTTTATCTACCTGAGCTAAGAAATAGATTTTTGCTTAAACATCCAACATTTTCAAAATATTAAGGATTATTTGGCAAATGAAGCACATCCATGCAATTGAGTAATTCTGGTGGCACTGCCCTCACCATACTTCTGTTTACATGACTGTCTTTCACATTTTCTGTGGCACATACTTTGCAACGAGCCACGGTGCTTATTCACAGAGGCTAGTTTATGAAAAATTGTTCACAAAACTGCATGTAGAAAAAGGAGGGCCACTCCAATCAGTATCAAGAAGAAAATTAAAGATTCTGAGGTACAGTATATAGAATTATAGAGGGGATGTATCAATATTGCAGTGGTTTCCCACCAACACCGAGGCGACTATAATGCCGATTGGAACTTCAAAGTGGACACTTCCTCCTCCACCAACTTTTTTCTGTTAAGTATGCATCCCTCACAGGTACAATCATGTAAGCTTATCTGACAGATCAGTTGTGCAGAAGAAGATGAATCAAAGGAGAGCCATACACAAAATGGTCTTCCTCACCCTCTGCATATCCACCTCGCCCCTTCCCTTCCCTTCTATGCCTCGGCTATGCTCTATATTTTCTAGAAGAGAGCAGCCACAGGTGAAGTGCTGGCATCAGAATTGCTAGCAAACACGGGAGACTTCCATCTAACTAGCAAATCTGTAGGTTAGAGAGAAATCCTCAATGTCAAACGACACCTAACATTTCCTTTCCTCGTTTGGGTTTGAAGAGACTTGGAATAAGAGAGGGGACATGATATTCCATCACAAGCCATTCCATTGATGCTTTCAGTTCTCTGGAATCAGAGAGTTAACCACGTTACCATCACTTAGCTCAAGTTTGAGTCGACTTAAACAAGGTGGATGAGAACTGGAAAACAGTTCCTTCTCCATGCTGACATCATAGCAATGAAACACGTTTTGCATCTTGTTGCTGGGGCGCCACCACAGCAAAAAACTGATTTGAGTTGCTTATTCATGATAGCTACTTTCTATGGAAGCCATGCACACCATAGAAAGATCTGGAGGTCTTTCAAAACTTACAAGATGTATATTTAATAACCCCACCAAGTCCTTGAGCTGCTAAACACTAGAATGGGTTTATCCGGGACTGTTCTCAAATGGTTCACGTCCTTCCTACATAACCGGACTCAGAAGTTCAAGATTAACAATGTGTTGTCCTCGCCTGTGCCAGTCGACTTAGGCGTTCCACAAGGATCCTCCCTTTCACCCACACTGTTCAACCTCATCATGGAACCGCTTGCCTCCTTGCTCCAAGCATCCAATGTACACTTCCATATGTATGCCGATGACACCCAACTCTACCTAAAGGTACAATCCCCGGATGATATCAAACTCCTGAATTACACTCTCACAAAGACCCAATCGTGGTTGGCCGACAACCACCTCAAATTAAATGCTCTGAAAACTGAGTTCCTTCTGATAGCACCCCCTGCGAAATCTACCACCATCCAACTTTGGCTCAACAACTTAACTGCACTCAATGTCCGGCCCACCATCGTGGACTCCGCGAAACCCTTAGGTGTCACACTGGACGCAAAGCTCAACATGCAACAGCACATTAGCAGAGCTACGAAAGGAGCTAATTTCCAAATCAACACATTGAGAAAGTTGAAACCCTTCCTCCCAGCCGAAGACTTCCAAAATGCAGTTCAAGCCCTAGTCATCCCCCGCATTGACTATGGAATTGTGACCCTCAGTGGTCTCCCTTTAGCAACAACTGCACCCCTAAGAGCTTCCTTGAAGGCTGCCGCGAGACTCATCACGGGCTCAAGAAAACACTCTCATATAACCCCTAACTTGAAATCTCTGAAATGGCTGCCCTTTGAAGCCAGAATACATCTGAAAATCGCTGTAATGACACACGCGGCTGTACACCACAATGCACCTAACTACCTCACTCAAAAGCTAACTATATCAGGAGGGTTGAGATCCAATAGAAGTTCAAAAAACTTACTCTTGAAACCTCGCAGATTCCGGAAGGAAAAAACATACAAACGCTCCTTCTCAGGAATGGCGCCGAGGATCTGGAACGCACTCCCTCCCGAAACCAGGCTTATCTCCTCCACGGCCTTCTTTAAGAAAGAGGTGAAAGCCATCCTCATGGCTAAGTTCACCTGAACTTTAATGTCTGTTCCTCATTGACTTTCGTGCCGCTTGGGTATTACTGGTTTCATGATTGTCTAATGTCAAATAATGTCATATTTTGCATGACCTAGATTTGTTTATTCCTCTTGTTTGCCACAAGTACTTGATGGTCATTCGATCCTTCTATGCTACTCACTAAATATCTATTATTAGACTATTCATGTTAGCCTATTGTATATCGAGGCCCCTTCCCCCTGCAACTTTTAGATACTTATAGTATAAGTTCTCCTGATTTTTATCGTAATTGTATGTAAGACTCAGTATCGTCTTTTATTTTTCACTTATCTGATTGTTTACTGACATTCTATTTGAACATGACTGCTATCCGATCATGTTACTGAAGTTTATATTGCACCCAATATTATGTCGCGTCACCCTCATGCTATCGTCACCCCCTGTTTCTGTGAAGCGCTCTGATATCTGTAAAGATCTTGTTCGCGCTATATAAAACTCTGAATAAATAAATAAATAAATAAGTTTATCATTCCACTCCTGATGCACAGAAATAGTGTGTTGGCACAAGATGCATCCTACATATTGCACAGTTGCAAAATTGTCTGGTGAACCGTTCCCATGAGACTACTTTAACACACAATTCAATATCTACTATGAGAAACTAAGCACTCTGCTGGTTGTTGTAGAAATCACTATAAACAAGCAACACATCTGCTATCAAGATGGCCCAAAGGCATAGAGTGAATATGTTTTTTTGTTCCGCTCCTTCGCCTTCTCATCAATACAAAGGACTAATGCCAACAACATGAGTGCTAGCAGGAGGGCCAGGAATTGGCCAAACATTACTTTGTACCAGGTCATGAATCCAGATGCAGCAAATGCTTCAAGGAAAACATTACCAGATGACACCATGTCAGTAATAATGAAACAAGGTCCAAATCCTGGCTTTTATTTAACAAACTAATTGATTCTGGAAGCTATACTCTTGATTCCAGTCAATGAAACCAATTCAACTGACAAATACAATCACACTGGTTTGTAAAAGAAAAGTAAAGGACTGGGGAATTTTATAGCTGGTGACAAGGAGTCATTTTGCCACCGTAGTCAAATTTGACCCTCAGTTGTTCTTAACCACTTCCATGCTCATGACAAGCTCAGCTCGTCATGAGCCATGGCGCTCCGGTGCTCATGACGAGCTCAGCTCGTAATGAGCCATGGAACGCTCGCATGAGGGGATAATTCCCCTGCTGTTCCACGGCCGGTAATGCACCTGTGACAAGCTGAACTCGTCATGAGCACAGGAGCGCCGTGCCTCATGACGAGCTCAGCTCGTCATGAGCATGCGGGCGCCGTGTGCGCCCCCCTCCCGCCCAGCACAGCGGGAAAATAACCCCCGCAGCGAAGGGGTTAATAAGGAGACATGTCAAAAGACGCTTTGAGAATAGTTGGAAAGGGTAAGAAAATAAAAGCTGCAACTGCATAAGAATGAACTCATTGCAGATCTAACTTCGGAAACAAACAACTTGCCAATCTTGAAAAATCCCACCAGTAGCAGTAAGAACATAAGTTACTTACCTGTAAACTGTGGTTCTCCAGTATTGGTGTCTTTCATAGATTCACATGCTTGAATATTCCCCGTCGTCGAAGTGGGAGTCCCACGGTACATAAATAGCAGTAATATATGCATGTATACATGAGAAATACAATAAATAAAATATACATACATATAATGCAATAGAAAAGTAAACTTGAAAAAGTACCATAGAACAGAATAGGCCCATTGAAAAGCCCAAGGGAGAAGTCACTTTAGTAACATATTAGAGTCATTATGTGTTGGTCCACATTCCAGCCAATCAGGCTGTAGCCTCCTCTAGAACCTTCTCCTCAGAAGCCCAAGTCCTCAGATTTTCGTAGCACAAGTATGTATAAATGCTTGAGGAGAAGAGAGCCTCTGAGGGGAGGACGGGAGGGTCGCATGTGAATCTATGAAAGACACCAATACTGGAGAACCACAGTTTACAGGTAAGTAACTTATGTTCTTCTCCAGTATTAGGGGTGTCTTTCATAGATTCACATGCTTGAATAAGAGTAGAAAGCAGTAAACCATACATTAGTCATAAAGGCAATATACGATTAAAATCATGGCAAAACATAGCACTTAATAAGCCATAAATAACAAAACATGAAAAAACCTTTATGACTGGAGGCGGGAAGCAACAGAGGCTCACCTTTATTGGAAAAGATTCCGCAGCACCGCTTGACCTACTGCCGCATCCGCGGCATCTGTTGATTGCAGGCAGTAGTGCTTCGTAAAAGTATGGCTGCTCGACCAAGTAGCAGCTCTGCAGATGTGTCTCAGAGGTACCCCCGCAAAGAGGGCAGCAGAAGTCGAGACAGCTCTCGTGGAATGAGCTCGAGCTGGAGCAGGAAGGGGCTTGCCGGCCCGTTGATGACAGTAGGATATGGCAGACGAAATCCATCTGGTGATAGTCTGTTTGGTCACAGATTGACCTTTGCACACTGGGCTATATGCTACAAATAGTTGATTTGTCTTTCGAAATGCTGCTGTGCGTTGAATGTAAAACTTGAGGCAAAGTTTCACATCCAGAGTGTGCAAAGAGCGTTCCGCTGCAGATTGTGGTGCAGGAAAGAAAGTCTTAAGAATAATTGGTTCATTAAGGTGGAAGTCACTGGGAACCTTTGGAATAAAACTGGGATTTGTTCTCAAAGTAACAGCCTCGTTGGAGAACTGTAAAAATGGTGGTTGTATAGTGAAAGCCTGGATGTCGCTGACGCGTCTGGATGAAGTCAGAGCCAGCAAAAGAGCCACTTTCCAGGTGAGGAATTTGAGACTGGAAGAATGGATGGGCTCGAAAGGAGGCAAAAGTAGTTGAGACAAAACCAGATTCAGACGCCAAGAAGGTGGAGGCCGACGGATTGGTGGGAACATCCGAAAGAGGCCCTTGAAGAATTGTCTAATGATTCTGGAGGAGTACAAGGAAGTTACGCCATCATGGCGAAAGCGAGAAATTGCAGCCAGAAACACCTTCAGAGTGGTGTGTGATAGTCCAGATCTTGCTAAAGACAGGAAGAAAGGCAAGATCTGTGCAGGCTGAGCACACATGGGATCCAGATTTTTAGTGGAACACCAAGTACAGAATTGCCTCCACTTTAGCTGATAAGTTTTGATGGTAGACGGAGCGCGAGCACTAGCGAGCACCGTCCTACAATCCTTGTCGATATTCATGTGTGCAAATTCATTGTACTCAGGTTCCAAGCATGAAGTTGGAGGTATGCTGGATCCGGATGGCATATCTGACCTTGCTGCATCGTGAGAAGATGTGGCAGAGGGTGCAATTGTATCGGATTTGTCAGAGAGAACAGAAGAAGATCCGAAAACCAAGGACGTCTCGGCCATTTGGGTGCGATCAGGATCATTCGACACTGTTGGAACCTCATCCTGTGCAACAGGCGAGGGATGAGCGGAAGTGGAGGAAATGCATAGATGAAGTCGTTCGACCAGTCTATTGAAAAGGCATTCCCGCTAGACTCCTTGTGTGGATGCCGGCTCGCAAAACGTGGACACTTCCGGTTGAGAGCAGTTGCAAAGAGATCCAACTGCGGTCGGCCCCACTGACGGAAGATGAAATCCAACGTTGGTCGATTGATTTCCCATTCGTGGTTGTCCGACAAGGCTCTGCTGAGCGAGTCCGCCAGAACATTGGCCACACCTGGTACATGGACAGCTGTGAGATGTATTTGTCGCTGGATAGCCCAATCCCATATTTCCTGTGCCAGTTGAGACAGCACGAGGGACTTTGTGCCGCCCTGTTTGTTGATGTAGTGCATGCTGGTGGTGTTGTCCGTTCTCACCAGCAATGTTTGTCCCTGCACTAATCTCTGAAAGGACTTCAGGGCCAAGAAAATCGCTAGTAGTTCCAAGCGATTTATGTGCCAAGCGCGCTGGGACGCCGTCCATTTCCCCTTCACGGACATCCCGTCGAGATGCGCCCCCCAACCTTCTAGGGAAGCGTCTGTCGTCAGCGTAAGTGTTGGTGGTTCGTCTCTGAATGAACGACCTGTCGCCATGTTCGGAGGATGAGCCCACCACTCCAAAGCGTGTTGAATGCGGGGCGTTAGGTGGATCTTGTCTTCGAACGAACCCGATATCTGCTTCCACTGCTTGTCCAGTTCCTCCTGTAGAGCCCTCATGTGCAGTCTGCAGTTGGGAATCAACTGAATGCACGAAGAGGCCATGCCGAGGAATGATTTGTACATCCGGACAGAAACGTAATGTCTTGACTGTAGGAACTGTACTTTCTTTAGCATTCGAACTTGTCTCTCTTGAGAAACGAAGACCTGCCCCAGCCGAGAATCGAGCGAGGCTCCTAGAAAGTCTCGCTGTTGAGATGGTTGAAAATGGGACTTTTGGTAATTGATGGACAATCCCAATGTTTCGAATAGGGAAATGCATACTTGTGTGTGCTGTTCCGTTAACTGAAAAGTCTTGGCCTTTATCAGGCAGTCGTCCAGATACGGATAGAACTGGATGCCCTGTAGACGCAGATAGGCAGCGACCGGGCGAGAAATTTGGTAAAAACCCTCGGTGCTGATCGAAGGCCGAATGGTAGGACCTTGAATTGATAATGAAATTGGCCGACTGTAAAACGGAGATATTTCCTGTGACTGGGGTGAATAGGCACATGGAAATATGCATCTTGAAGGTCTATTGTTGAAAAGAACTCTCCTGGAATGAGGAAATTCAAGATTTGAAGCAGGGTTAGCATCTGAAAAGTCTTTGAGGCGATGAACTTGTTCAGAGCCCTCAAGTCTAAGATGGGACACCACTCTCCTGATTTTTTCTTTACAAGAAAAAAGCGGGAATAAAATCCCCTGCCGTGTTGACCTTGCGGTACCACTTCTATGGCTCCTTTCTGGATCAATAGCTTCACCTGAGCCATCAGTTCTTTGAAATGGGGAGAAGGTGGACCCGAAGGTGGACGAGTGGGGGGGAATTTCGTGAATTCCAGAGTATGTCCTTTTGAAACAATGTCCAAGATCCATCGGTCGGTGGTTATGTTGGACCAATTGAAGAAGAACTTTGAGATCTGACCTCCAAGATGTACAATCGGAAGAGGGTAACATTTTGGATTGTCACTGTTTTTTGTTGGTGTTTGCACCACCTCTGTAATTGGATTTACGCTGGTATGGTCTGGAGTTGGATGAACGACCCTGGGACTGATAGGAGCCCCTCTGTCTATTATCATTGTAGTGGAATGATCGATATTGACCCGTTCCACGAAAAGTAGAGGTTCCTCCTCCTCTACCGCGTGCCCCACGAAAAGGCTTTTTCCGATATTGTAAAGTTGTTAAGGACTTTGCTGTGTCCGTGTCCTTCTTTATCAATTCCAAAGCATCATCAACGTGTTTTCCGAATAAAGATTCGCCGTCGTAGGGTAAATCCAAAACCCTGGATTGAACCTCTGGACGGAAGGTGGTTGATTTTAGCCAGCCTTGACGGCGCAAGACTGCTGCACCCGCTAGCTGGCGGAAACCAGTGGAGGATATATCGACGGCACAGTCGATTATTTCTGCCGAAATGTTTTCTCCTTCGAGAATGATGGCCTGCGCTTCATCCCGGATGGAATCGGGCATCTGAGGGATCAGACCAGCAATCTCAGACCACATTTGTCGGTCGTAGCGACCTAGAATAGCCAAGGCGCTGGATGCTCTCACGGTTGTCGCTGCCATAGTGGTCAATTTTTTACCAATGGAGTCTAATTTTCGGCCATCCTGATCAGGCGGAGATGTCAGAGGTATGGCCGGATTTCGAGACCTCTTTTGTGCAGCCTGAGTGATCACTGAATCCGCTTTAGGTTGGGAAACTAAACAGGCCGGAGAAGAAGGAGGCGCTTTATATTTTTTGTCCAATCTGGGCAGAACAGCTGGTATTTAGTTTGGACGTTCCATTAACTTTAGACCTTCTTCCCATATGTGGTCTATGATAGGAATGGTATGGGTTTGTTTCTGAGGTAAGTCCTTAAAATCGTAAAGAAAACAATCTGTTTGTTGTGCCTCGATTGTTAAGTGAAACCTTTTTGCAGCACGAACCATAAGGTTATGAAAACTTGCGATATCTACTGGTGGAGAAGCTCTTGGTGATGCCGGTGGAGTAGAAGGCGTCTGTGCCCTATAATTGTCCCAATCATGCATGTCATCATCGGTGTCATTATCTCCAGTGTCATGAGGAGTCTGGTTCCCATGATCCGAACCAACACCCGATGGAGACGTAGGTGCAACCGGCGCCGGAGCTTGAGGTCGAGGCGCTGGAGACGAAGGTCGGGGTGCTGGAGACTGAGGTCGAGGTGTCGGAGACTTTGGCCGAGGCGTCGGAGACTGCCGGGGCGCTTGTGGCGCTGGAGAAGTAGGTAATGATGGTGGAAACCTACGATTGTAGTCGTCCAGCATATGTTGCAGGTTTTGTACCAAAGACAAAGGAATTTGTGTAACCTGTTCGTAAGTAGTTGGTTCTGCCACATCAAGTGGAAAAAGTTCATTCCCATCTTCGACGTTAGTATGTTCATCCTCATCCTCGTCAGTGTATTCCTGACATTTAATGTTTAATTCAGAAGGACTGGATGCTGGTTCATAAATTTGATCTATTTCAGAGTCATTTCCTGATTCCTCTTCTCCAGACAGGAGTAATTTGTCCGGAGGCTGAGATCCACTCCTTATCGGACTTAACTGAATGAGTGGAACAGACTTGAGAGACGAGGCCGTAACTACTCTAAAAGTGGTAGTAGTCTGTAAAGGTTGGTGCGACGTCAACGAGCCCGTCGACGAGATCTCCACAGTCTTAGCACCACTCTGACGATCATGTGCCGCTGCCGCAGAAACAGGCGTATGAATTGGCAGGGATTTCTTGGTCGACGTTGATTTTTTGGTCGTCGACGGCGTCGTCGACGAAGTTGCAGTTTTCGCCGTCGACGAAGATGCTTTCGTTGACGATAAAGTTGCCGTCGACGGACCAGCCGTCGACGGAGCGGTCACCGTCGACGATGTTGTTGCCGTCGACGAGGCAGGTGTCGACGAGGCAGGCGTCGACGAAGCACTCGTCGACGAGGAAGATCCCGTCGTCGGAGTTGTCGTCGACGACGATGGCTTATTCTTCGTCGACGGAGGACCCATCGACGGAAGGCGCGTCGACGAGGACTTCTTCGTCGACGGTTTGATCGTCGACGAGATCTTTATAATTGAAGAGATGGGCCTCACCTCGTGGCTGCTCGTCGACGAGATGGTCGTCGTCGTCACGGAGCTGGTTGACAGAGAACAAGTGGTCGTCGACGTAGAAACGACCGTGACTGATTTAGTGGTTGCTGAGGACGTCGACGGACGCGTCGACGAGCCCGTCGACGAGCCGGTGCCCGTTTTTGAAGAGGAGGGCATAATTTTGGGTTTCGCCAGAGAGCCAGGTCCCGTAGGCGCGCCCTGAAGCAAATCCTGTGGGGAGACATCCTTAAAAGACCCCAACATTTTACTTTTCTTTAGAAAAGGAGAGGGTACTTCGGTCTCAGACCCACGCTTCTGTGAGGATTTTGAAAATCCAGATGACATACTCTCAGCATCAGAAACCACATTTTCTGAAGTTTTCAACCTCTGCAACCATAGAAGGAGACGGGCCTCTCTATCCCTCAAAGTCTTAGGGGGAAAAGTGCGACAGAACTTGCAGGTAGAGGCATTATGATCCGGGTAAAGACAGTAAATGCACTTACTGTGTGGGTCCTCATGAAAAAGACGCAATTTACCACAGGATGGACAGGCCTTGAACAAGGTTTTCTTTGTAGATGAAATTTTTGAAGAGAAAAAACAGCTAGAACTGTGAAAACTGAGCAGAGCTCAGGGAGACTCCCTTCACACGACGTGCGGTAGAAAATCTGAGGACTTGGGCTTCTGAGGAGAAGGTTCTAGAGGAGGCTACAGCCTGATTGGCTGGAATGTGGACCAACACGTAAGGACTCTAATATGTTACTAAAGTGACTTCTCCCTTGGGCTTTTCAATGGGCCTATTCTGTTCTATGGTACTTTTTCAAGGTTACTTTTCTATTGCATTATATGTATGTATATTTTATTTATTGTATTTCTCATGTATACATGCATATATTACTGCTATTTATGTACCGTGGGACTCCCACTTCGACGACGGGGAATATTCAAGCATGTGAATCTATGAAAGACACCCCTAATACTGGAGAACAATATTCTTGGGCACCTAATTTAACACCATAACACAAATTTAACAGAGCAGAAAGGCTAATATAAACGGATCCCTAACCTGCAAGGCAGAGTCAACTTAATTCTAATTAATGTTATTAAACCTAGGGTTGTAAACATAAGTAATGTACAAAAATGTGACACTGCATTATTTGCAGCTGGTTCAGATTAATACAAAATAAAAAAAGATCGCGGAGGCAATCGAAATGTGTCTGGGGCGGATACTGGTCTGCACATTTTGATGAAAGAATACATTTATCATGTTTTTGTGAGCCCGCATACCTGGATTTCATTGGAGTGTTTGCCTGTTTGTGGTCCGGACCTGTGGTATATCCCCTCCTTACAATTGGACGATCAGGACTTTGTTAATATATTATTAATTGAAAAGAACAGCTGAGGCCTTTACCAATGTCTTAAGTACCACACATATTCAAATGCTCACTAAACCGTTACTATTTATTTATTTTGAAAGTTTTATAGAGCGCGAACAAGACCCTTGCGGATATCAGAGCGCTTTACAATAAGTAAGGTTACTTATACAAACAATAAATGCAAGTTAAACACGTATACATAACATCTTGTAAAAGTAAAGCAGTAGGTTACAACACAGAACAATCCCATTGAAACAAGTAAAGGGTAGATATAATGTCTAGGTTGTCTAGTTGGACCCTTGTCATAGTAAGAATTAGTAGCGAGGGTACGTTTGGTCTCGAAAATTCTTTAGTCTATGCTCAGGTGAATTTTGCCATGAGAATCGATTTTACTTCCTTTTTGAAAGATGTAGTAGAAGAGTTCAGTCTGATTTCTGGGGGTAGTGCATTCCATATCCTGGTCACCATCCCTGAGAAGGTTCGTTTATATGTTTTCTTCTTGTTGAATCTTTGCGGTTTCAGTAGTAGGTTTTCCACACTTCTTGAAGATCTTATCTCACCAGAGATCGTCAGTTTCTGTGCCAGATAGCTGGGTGCATTGTGATGCATAGCTTTATGCGTCATACACGCTATTTTCAAATGAATTCTGGCTTCCAGTGGTAGCCAATTCAAGGATTATAAGTCTGGGAAGATGTGGGAACTTCTTTTCGAACTAGTGATGAGTCTCGCTGCAGCATTTATTGAGGCTCTAGAGGTGCTGTTGTAGCTTTTGCAAGGCCACACAGAGAGACACTTTCATACTCCACTCGAGGGATAACTAGAGCTTGTACTGCCAGCTTGAAGTCATTGACTGGCAGGAAGGGTTTCAACTTCCTCAGTGCGTTTATCTGGAAGTTTGCTCCCTTTGTTGCGTTGCTAATGTGTTTTTGCATATTGAGGTTACTGTCAAGAGTTATTCCTAGTGCATTTGCAGAGTCACAATGGTTGGTTGAACGTTGAGTGCCGTACGATGTTTGATCCAGTCTTGCATTATGGAGACTTTGGCGGGTGGAGCTATTAGGAGGAATTCGGTTTTTAGGGCGTTCAATTTGAGATAGTTTTCTGCCAGCCATGTCTGGGTATTCCTAAGCGTTGTGTTAAGCAATTTAACGACTTCTAAGATATAGTTGTGTGTCGTCATCGTACATGTGATATTGCATGTTAGACGCGTGTAGCATTTCGGTGAGTGGTTCCCTGAAAGGATTAAACAATGTCGGGGATAGTGAGGACCCTTGCGGGACTCCCAACATTACTGGGACAGTGTAGAAAAGTCTGCCCATATCGCACCCGATGCCCAGGCTGCTGGTGCAGGGCGACTCTTATTTCCCATCTTGAATAATTACCAAACAAAGAGACGGGCACTGGAAGCAGGAAAACAAGAACAGAGTTTATTACTCATGAGGAGAACATGTCATTTCGGACACTCGCATAGTGTCTTCGGGAGGTGCTCTAACAAGTTTCTCTGAAGCTTCGTCTTTTATACACAGGTTTATGGCACACACATCCTTCATTACAATCAAGACATTGTGAAGTGTGAAGATATTCCAACACGTGGCTACAGTAGGGGCCCTTATCCTCCATACAATAGGAGGGGGCTGTCACGCAGCTGAGTGTTCTGCTGATTCCTTTTGGAATGTGTGCGCCTGATCGAATCTCAGGGGGTGGGGTGGTCATGATCAATAGTGGCTACTTTCAAGAGAGGCGAGTGCATACAGTAGTGGGCAATAAACTGTATCCTCAGGCTAAGGGATGACCAGCGGTCCATGTGGTCAATTAGGTTCAGAGGAAGAGGTCATCAAAGGAGGGGTATTCATGGAGGGAAAGGAGGTGTTGGTCAGGCGCGGGGTGTGATTCTCAGAGACAGAGTCATGCGGGAGGGGAGGGCTCATGACTTGTGCATGTGAGAGCGGGGGCAGTCAGGGTGCATGGGGGAAGCTTGCAGGGTCAGGGAAGGGGCGCTGGTGATCGATCGCAAACTGAGAGACCATGGTACCTAAAATGGCTGTCGTGTACGTGTGTGCATGGGTCTATGCTAGCGGGATAACACAGTCAGTATTTTTAGTGATATCTGTTCTGCTTAAAACAAGGGGTACTGTGAGCACAAATGAACGCCGCTTATGTACATACACATTGCTATTTTCAACAACAGGTTTGGACAGGGTGTTGTTGACCTTGAATTTTTGTGTCTGGTTTTCAAGAAATGAGGTAAACCAGTCTAGCACTGACCCTGATAGACCCATTCTATGTTTCAGAAGATCTACCAAGTTCTCATTTTTGTCCGTATCAAAGGCTGAGGAGAGGTCTAGCAGGATGAGTAGGCATGCGTCGTTCTGATCAAGTATTTGTAGCGCGTCATCAATTATGTGTGTCATGGCTGATTCAGTGCTGTGACCTGCTCGGAAGCCTGATTGGTGTTTGTTAAGAAGGTCAAAGTGCTCAATATGCCTTGTCAGTTGATGGTGTACACATTTTTCCAATAGTTTGGCCAAGGTAGGAATATTGGAAATAGGGCGATAGTTGTTTAGGTCCGTAGGGTCAGCCGTGGGTTTCTTTAGAATGGGTGATACCTAACCAACTTTGAGGGTGTCCGGGATGCAACCTTGTTGAAGAGAACTGTTAATGATCTTGGTCCAGAGAGGCAGAAGCAGTGAAGGTAAGTCTTTAACACCGCTTGCGCGGAGGGGATTGGTGAGGTGATTGGCAGGTTTCAGGGCACTTAGAATCTTGCATATAGCTTCTTCAGTGTAAGTAGCAAAGGATGACCAAGGTGCGTCATTTTTTAGGTCAAACTTTGAAGGGATTTGGTGTGGTGCAATTGGGAGTGCTGGGGAGGTTTTCGTATGAGGACCCAAGTATAAGATTAGGAGATCCTTCTTGATGTGGTCAGTCTTCTGATTAAAGAAGGCAGAAAATTCTTCACAGTTGGGTTGCGGGCGGACTTTGTCTTGTAGACGTTGAGGTGCATCCTTCGATTGGGTTTTGATTAATTCAAAACGTTTTTTGGACGATTTCTTACTTGGTCTAGTTGGTGGCTGAAGAAGTCTGCTTTAGTGAGCTTGATCTTTCTATAATATGCATTTCTCTTTTTCCTTAGTATCTTGAGGTGATTGGCAGATGGGACTGATCTCCAATTGCGCTCAGAAGTTCCGAGAGACCGTCTATCCTCATTGAGTAGACCATTGTACCAGGGCTTAGAGTCTTTTGTGGTGACTCTTTAGTTGAAGAGGGACTACCTCGTTTATTATCGAGGTCATGGAATTGAGAAAGTGGTTGGTGAGATCATGGACTTCGGAAGAACCTGCAGGCGGCAGAAGTAGGTTGTAGCTGGAAGAAGGTAATATGTTACGGTTGAGTTTTTCACGTCTCTTTTCCATACTTTTGGTCTTGTGGATTGAACCGAGTTAATTTTCACTTTTTCCTTGATAAAGAAGGTGGTAATATGATGGTCTGACCAGTCACAAGGTTGGATCTACTCAAGCTGAATGGAATCACTTTTGGAGATTATTAAATCCAGGATTGAGCCTCTATTATGTGTAGGGCTGTTGCAAATTTGGGTGAGGTCTAGAGCATTTTGACACTATTGACCACTGCATCGTTGTGGTCGTTCCAATGGAGATTGAAGTCGACAAGGAATATTTGGGTATTTTGATGCCCGGTGTTCGTTGAGACCATATCCAGGAGGTGTTCAGTGATGATGAGGTTGTCACCAGGTGGATGATAGATGATGTGTAACAAGCATAATGGTTTGCCATTTCTGGTGATGTCGAGGCATATGTATTCGCAAGAGGGGAATACAGGGGATTTGTCTCTGTTAACAGAGATGTTGTTACGATGTATACAGGCGATACCTCCCCCTGTCTCATCAACAATTCTGTCCAGTCTGATTATGTCGTAGCTTGGGGGTACTAGAATGTCGATGATTGGCGCAGAGGATTCCGTTAGCCAGGTTTAGGTTAACATTATCAGGTCCAGTTCTTGTGAGATAATGAGGTCAGCTATGTCCGCTGCGTGTCTAGAGGCCGATCTACAATTTAGGAGTATACATTTAAGACTAGGTGTGATGAGGGATGAAGTGTGATCCTGAATGAGTGGGACTCTTCTTAGGTTGTTGTTGATGATTCCTCTAGTGTTGTGTTTAGTGGACCTGTGAGGGTTGGGGGGGGATAGTTGGGATGGTCATTGAAGTGGAAGCTATGGGGTTCATGAGGGAGGATTCGTAAGAGTGTAGTAGAGAAAGTAGATCGCTCTCCGAAAACGGATTGGTGCTTCAAATTGGGCAGGTTGATATATTACAGGATGGAAGTGATTTCCACCTGGGTAGAGTAAGATTCGAGGTGAATTTTAGGTGGTTCGGGAGCTCACTCGATTTAGACGGTCTTGTAGACCTAGTGCACCATGGTTGTCTCGATATCACCTCTTTAAAAGCTTGGAGTTCCTCTTTGATTTGTTGAAGTGCGATCATGATCTCATCCAGTCTGGGGTCTGGAGCGGTTATGAATGGGGTGGGTGGCTGCGTTATGATTGTGGATGGCTGCGAAGTGGTCTGGTTAGGTCTGAGGTCAGGTGCAGGTATAAGTAGAGTTGGAGGCAGTGTTACCGATGTAGATGGATGAGTTGCAGATGTAGATGGCTGAATTGTGGGTGTGGCTGGCTGGTGTGTGTGTGGTAAGGTAATTTGGTGCGATGTGTGATCTGAGGGCGGCGTGTTTTCTAAGTGGTAATGGGGTGTCCTATTATGTACCAACGACTGACCTGGGGGGGGCTGGAATGGGGTGTACGTGTTAGGAATATCATTGTGCAGCAAAGATGAAGTAGCGGGAGAGTAGGTTATGGAAGGGATGATGTTAACGGGGAGAGCTATGATCGTACACAGAGGGGATTCAATATCTATTGGGGGTGTGTATGCTGGCTCAGTCGTGCTGGGTGGAAGTAAAATGTGTGGGTTTGTTGCGGTGATGTGATGCGTGTTGCTGGGAGGGGTAGTCTGGGTGAAAGTAGGGTATGATTCCGATGCCAGTAATGGACGGGGTAGTAGTGGGGCAAGGCTGTCAAAAGGGATTGGTGATTTGATATCTTGTGTACTGGTGGTATGAGTAGCCTGGGTGGCATGTGATTCCGATGCCAGTAATGGACGGGGTAGTAGTGGAGCTAGGCTGTCAGAAGGGATTGGTGATGTGATATCTTGTGTACTGGTGGTGTGAGTAGCCTGTGTGGCAATTTGGGGTTTAGACACTTGTTCTTTAATAATGGGGAAGATGTTATCCAGGAGATTTAAACTACGGTCTGTAGATTGCATGAGGATTGGTCCGTTATTGTAGATGGTGATGGTTGCTGTCGCTTGGAAGAGCGGTGAGAGGGAAATACAAATAGCTAGACCAGGCGCGGTTTTCCTAGTTGAGGAGATCGTAAATAAGGCTAGGAATGCTTTCCTCCATTGGGCTCGTCGTTTCGTGTGGAAAATTATATCAATGGTTGTGTTCCTGTTGTGTAGTGAGAAATAGGGATCAGCGATGAGCGTTACAGGGTGAAGTTTTATAAAATTGTGCCTGAATCGTTTGGCTGATTTTCTTGAGATGTTGGGGGGATAAATGATGTTGTAGGTATGTGTGCCTGTGAGCTCCATGGTATGACCAGCACAGTTGGTGAGACGTTATGGGGCGCAAAGTGTATATGGGGCTCGTGAGGGATCCGTGCTATGCAGCGTGATGTGCTTGGGAAGGTGGATGGGTAAGGGAGGGTGAAAATAGCAACTGAGGAGGTGACTAGATTATGACCCTCCTAACAGCATGGAGAAAGCCCCAGGACTTCTTCACAGCATTAGAAGGGGAGAAACAAGTCTACTGTGAGATCCAGCCCACTCAAATACGTGGAGACAATGCTCTAATCAAGTTAATCGATATCTGAATTTCTACAATAATCAACAAGGTTGCAGTTCTTAGTACAAGACACAAAAACCGAATACATGGGGAAGCGCAAATGCCAAACAGGGAATTAATGAGGAAGATCAATGCAATGGATTAAAAGAGAGGTAATGCAATTACTAACCAAGTAGGATGACCACATTTGCCATGTTGTCAAGAACGGTAAACACAAACTAATAAAGGGAGCAGCTAGTGAAAGATGTCACAAAATCTAATCAGACATCATCAAACAAGGTAACATTCTGAAATGCCTACTGCTGGTGATTCTTAGTGATGCAGGACCGGGTGAAGTTAACAGTTTTGTCCCTCTGCATTGCATGACTCCTTTGAAAAATGTGCATTAAAGTACACTATTCCATAAACAACCCGACACTATTGAAGATACCTTCACGGAACACTCACGTCACAACATGACTTGCATATTACCCAGGAACTTAGAGTATCGCAAAGTATCTCTTGAAAACATTTTTTCAGGAGCTGGAGTTGTATGAATTAATACATAGGCAGGTTATTAGAACACATCAACCCAAAAAAATTTAAATGGTTACAACAAAATAATGCAAAACTGGTTCTGGTAAATGCAAATCCCCATGAGTGCATCGTCCTCACTGAGGATGTGCACTCCTAATACACCACTTTGTGATGACATGGAGATACAAATGGCGGCCAACAAAAAGGATAATATGACTGGCGGGGGGAATTATGGTGGGCCTCATGCTTTGCACACTACTACTGGCAAAAGACACAGGCTTGTTTTTAGCAATCCACTCTTTAGAACTTCCTATAACAAACTCTTCTCTCAGTGTCACAAAATGTGACTGACATGCTTTCAACATGTCATTACTGATTCTGCAGTCTTGCTACTGAATACAAAATCTCTTTCAATTGTGTGATAAGCGCTCTAGATTATTCACAAATCAGGAAGGTGAGGATTAGCCTTCACAACATTTTAACTAATGTTTTATTTGTGCATCATAGTTTTATTTTGATGAGAAAATAGAAATTCTGCGACTATTGGAATTCACCTTCCAGGAACTGTTTCTATTTAAGCAACAACTTTCTGGTTTTCATCATAAGAGTGACTGCGATCTTCTGTGCTTTTCAGTAAAAACAGCTGAAGTATGACCAGGACTCATCGAATATGGCCTGCTACTAGGTTGGTAGATTGTATGACTTCATACAAAAAAAATCACTAGCGTGTACAGGTGTTTGGTCATTTGTATTCAACGTTTAAAAATTATTTACTGTTTTTGATGCAGGAAATGTGAGTAGTAAAGAAGAACAGTGATGTCCTTAATAGAACCAACCAAATGTAACGCACATGAAGGAAATTTTGTATTGACAGGTAGAAGGTAAACTTGCTTTTTGATTATAGAAATCAACCAGTACCAGTTTATGCCAGCCAGATACCATGTTTAGGTCTCCAAGACCCATACCGGAAGGGCGTATGAGATGGTGTACATACTTCACACTAGGAGGATTGCTCATCTATCACTGGAAGCACGCAAAGAAAAATAAACCTGCCTTCCACGTGTTTTTCTTTCCACTGTAATCCTAATATGAATAAAGTTATGTAAGCCTGCTGAACACGTCCATGTAAAATTCCTTCACGCATTAGATCACCGTAGATTCATATATTGAAATGAGAAAGAAAAATAAACCTGCCACTTGACAGTGACAAGTGCCCTGCAGTGAGAATGATACAAAAGTGAAACGTTTACACAGAGAGGTTTCTGCGAACATGAACCTTATGGACGTGGCCAATCACAACAGGCCAGTACAATGAGCGCAGCCACCTGGAGAGTGAAAGTTTAAGTAACCAAACCTAGGCGTCTGATTACTGCGCACAAAAATAACAGATAGGAAAAATAACATATTACTTGAAATATGTCCTATCAAATCTAAGCTACAGATTCACTGGCGGATTGTTTGGTGGATAACAGTCTGGCACACCCTCAGGCAAAATTGCAGCACAGACTAACGGTGTCCATTCAAGCACCAACAGCCTGGCTGCCAGGCTGGTGGTCGCCACACAGCCACATTCAAAGGCCCTGCTGTTGTGGCATAGAATTTTTGCTGAAAGTGCTCTGGGCAACATGAGGTCACTGAGTGTTGACCACGTCACCATTACATATCACCACAAATGGTCGGTCATCATTATGTTTAGGTCCAGCCTGCCAGTACAGCAGTCACAAAATCTTATGTAAGGCTCGAAAATTCCACTCCACCGCTTGCATAGTCGCTAAATTTAACAAGGTCGAGCTGTTTTTAGGTCCTACTCACCTGGGCGAGTAGGAAAACAAACCAACTTTTGTCCTCTGTCTATGAAAACGGAGCAAATGTGACAAGAAACAAGATTTAAAGGCATTTTTATTGCTCACAAAGTTAATGAGCAATAAAGATGCCTTTAAATCTGGTTATCTTGTCACATTTGCTCCACTTTCAGGCATGGAGGTCAAGTAGGTTGCAGTTAGGTCGATGACATTTTTTTAAGATACTAGTCCTGCAGGACTAGTACCATTTTTGGGATTTTTTGAGCCCTGCCTTATGTGATAAACTGAAAAAGAGCACTGAAAAGCACGACTGAAGGGGTGGCTTTAGCTCCATCCAAATGTTTATCTTCCCCAAGTAGAGCATTTGATTGAACAGAAGAGTGCTTGCATTGCACTTTTTGCTTTGTGGGGAAAGTTTATGCACAATACAACAGGACTAATGTGATGAAGGTGATAAGCTAATGATCAAGGCCAGAGCCCTGATCTATTATGCAAAGTTACAACAAAGGCAGTAGGCCTGACAATCATTGAGAAAAGCAAATGTTAACTGCAAAAAGGCAGTTAAGAGTGCATTTTCTTCACAGTGTGTGAAAGCTGTAAAATAAGTGTTTTGTAACATGGAATCTCACAGACTACCACATTAAGCAAAGGGATTTAGTATTGGTTACCATCTTGGGCAAATCCGGGGGATAGAAGATTTGCACTGTCATAAACCTTGTTAAACAGACCTAGGAGTGGTTGTGTAATGTTTTCCAGTGTAATTGTGTATAATTTTATGATTCTTAATGGTCTGAGATGGTTACGGGATCAAGCCAAATATCAAGGCTATAGGCCTCACTTGTTCATGGGAAAAAGTTGTCAGATGCTATAGACATCTGTTTATTATTAAAAGATACAACACATGCAGTAGGCCTGGCACAGCTGTTGTGAAAACATTTGTTAAAACTAATGGACCTTTAAGAGTGGATTGTTATTATACTTTGCTAAAGCGTGCATAGAAAGGTATTTTATTAAATGGAGTTTATCAGATTACTGTTGCAGGCAAGGATTTTGGGGTTGGTTATTCCTCTGACCAACCCTGGGGAGAGAAGATTTGCACTTTGATACATTGCTGTTACCCCTACTTAGGAGGGGTTACATGTTTTTCTAACTATGGTTCTATACATATTTTTCATTTTAGTTCTGTGCCTAACTATTGAAAGAAATCACAAAAAATGCTAGAGTACTGAAGAAGCTGTGGTGAAATTTACACTCGCGTCAATAAAGAGCTAACCTAAAAGGATAAAAAAAGATCTGAGAATTCAACTCACCCACAACTTATTGTGGCATGTTTCATCCTCGACAACCCCCCACACCAGGGTAGGGTAATAACACTCTGGTGGACTCGACCAAAAAAGAGAGATTATTTTTTTTTCAGGACAATCGCAGGGGTTCATATGTCAAATTAAAAAATACCTAATGGTATACCCAATGGATTTCATTTTATTCCATAGGTACACATGGTTTATTTCAAAAACAAATCTGCTTGGTTCAAATTTGAGAATGATAGTTCACCTAACCACATATATCTTGCCAACATGTTTCAACCAATTATTATGCCTGCATAGGTCAAAAGTCTTCCTCAGGGCTTGAGAACTCCCTGCCTACTTAATGCATATATCCCATGCAAATATAGGATGCATATAGCTCTCAAACCAGTCTACTGTAATTAGCAATAATACCCTATTATGGGATACCAGTGGGCCTTCATGGTCAAGAGTGGGAGGCACCTCTCCGCTAGTCACATTTGTTAAGGGGTAGATGCAGCCTGCCAAACCTAATCAGACCCCAATCTGCTTCATAGTAGTACACTTCTATGGTCAACCATAGTACCAGCAGGGCTGACATTAGGGAGGTGTGACTAGTGCAGCCGCACATGGTGCTGTGTTTAGAAATAACTTATGGGTTTAGAAGCACCTGCTGCAGAGTTCCTTGTGTGTCCAGCAGTTTTTAAGCAACAATAACGATGTCAAGATGACTCTGGTGATTAATATTCCTTCTGGAGAGGGATCAGAGTTTTCGCTTGTGGCAGTTTTGCCTCATCATACAGTAGCCCAGAGGTTTAATATGCCTGCTGGAAAGAACGTGTTTCATGCAGATCACAGAACTGTATTTTATGTGGCAAGCTCAGTCGGTTACTGCTTTTGAAAGCAGAGATCCTTTTGTTACTTGCAGTTTCGAAATTGCAATCGTAATATAGGACAATGACATTTGAACTGTCAAAGAGCTGTATGCAAATGGCATCGTATAGGTTAGAATCTTATGTTCTTTTCCTCACTCTCATTATCTTAATGTTGCTAAAAAGGGTTTGATGGGTGGAAATACATTCTTATTACTGAAGTCAACTCAAAGCCTGGTAGTATGATTTAAATTCTGAGTTTGTGCTTCTCCATACCAAACTCACTCTTAAAATATACTGCCTTCTATTCTAGATGACATGTGATTTCGACACAGTGTAATCCTCGTTGTTTTATTTAACATTTCCTATGGACTGATTTACAAACGTATGATTCATTGTCTCTGTATAACGTATGTGTGATATAAAGTGCTCCGATACCCTACACTGGTATGAGTAGCGCTATAAAACAAATGAAATGCAAGTGAGAGAGGGGCTATACAGAGATGAGAGGCAATGTTGGAGGGTGGTAGTGAGGCAATCCATGGAGAAGGTGGTTATTAGGTGGTGCCAAAAAAGATTTAGGCACTGGAAAACATCAGCACTAAAGCCGGCCCTGGGTACAAGGACACGTTCCATTAGTGCTAATAATACACATATCTTCCAGTGAGAGCATTATAGACCTAGAGAGGAGTACTGTGTCTCTTGTTGAAGTGACAAAACAACATTAAATTATATTTTAGACCTTCCTTCACATATTTGTACTTTTTTTAAAATGCTTATGCAAGAGCTAGTTAGTATGTGTGGTAATAAAATCATCAACAAATGTCAATAGCTGAATCATTGTATTGGGTCCCTAAATAGTGTAGAGCATGCAGCTATGGGAAAGTATGAATGAGTATTTGATCCCCGAGTCATGTTTAGATTTTTTTGCCTATTTCCTTGTAAGTGCAGCTTCTGAGGTGAGGCTGTAATCTGGAAATTTCACTCTATTCAAATATTTTCAGATATTCTAAACCTTCTCTGGATGAGTAGATTAGGAACTTTCCCCGTGTTTAAAGTATCTATTTAATAAGACTTGTAGTTCAGGGACAAATACAGTGGGTACAAGGTATTTCAGAACCCTTTCCAGGGTGATCGAGCTAGCAGTGGTTACTGGACTCCAACAGTGGTAGTAAAGTCAGCAGGATAAGGATTCTATGGGAGGTGGTGTAGGGACAGAGACTCAGAACTCACCATTTTTGCAACAGACAGTATTTACTGCCAATCCAGTGCTTCTTTTTGTAAAAAAGGTAGGAGTGACCAGAATTTTAAAGCCAAAAACTGGGAAATTTCACAAAAATAGAAGAAAGACTACAATTTTACTGCAACCGAGCGCACAGAGTGACAGTGCTCCTCAGCGGAAAATTACAGAATAGGTGGTAAAAACATACATAAAATGCAATTTTTAAAGCCAGTAGCAAGCCAGTTAAATAAATTACTTTCTTAGAACAGCTACTAACTATCCCTGCTTTGCAAAACAAATATATACCTCCCACTGTTTTCAGCTGACCCTCTCTAGAAACCGAGACATGAGCCTAATATCTTGAAATCTGCCCGGACACCTGGCGAAAAAACGGGACTGTCCGGGCAAATCCGGGACTCCTGGTCACCCTAGAAAAAGGCGAATACTTTTATAAACTCTAAAATGCAATATTATACATATTTATTACAAGGGCCTACAGTTCTGTACATATAGCATGGGATTTCTACACAGAAACAAATGCGGTGTAAAGTTAACTGAGATGGAGGGTCACTTATTGAATGCATAAGCATTTTCACTAGTTCTGTGACCTATATGTCAGGCTTTACAAAATGTCCCAGAACCGAGTCTTTATAGTTATGGCATTGTCCCAACCCTCTTAATTCAATGAGTGAGGGGAGTTCCAGCTTTACCTAGGTATTGACTTTTGGATGCGATGGCAGTGTGCCTGGGATTCTTGAGTTACAAAGGGCAGCCACCATTTCTTTGGACTCTCAGTGCAACAGCAAGTTGATCAGCAACTCACACGCCACCTTCAATCTGTATGGGGGTTCTGCTGGCATGCAGGCATGTTGCGTGAAGACTATACCATCTGGTATAGTCTTCACGCAACATGCCTGCTTGAACCATTGACTCCAATGGCGCCCTCTCAGGGCATCGGAGCAGTCGCTCATAGCTATTGGTGTTTCTGGTAACGGTTACTCACAACTCTCAGCTCATGGTTGCTCATAGCTGCAGGTACTTCAGGTTACTCTTATTTGCAAAATACTGAGATCACAGCAGTGATTGCACAACTTGTAGACTAATTAGGTGACTTGGTTAGGTCAGGGAAGACCGAAGACCTCCTGCAAATTCAGGTTGGCACCTATTATACTCCCCACAGCAGTCTGCAATTTCTGAGGCTGCTCAATCACTTCTGGGCAGAGCAACTAGGGTTCTTCTTGGCAGCCGTCTACCTGCAGGGGCCAAAAGCTCTTTCCCCCTCTTTCATCATGCCAGCAGCTCTAAGATCATAGGCAGACCTCTCAGTAATATTGCAGGCTTCGGGTAGTTTCATCACCTCTGGAAGATCGGCTATACAAGACACCAACCCTTGAACTCAGGATTTCTTAGAGTACTCTGTTGGAGTAACCCCTTGAATGAATGAATTAACCAAATTTGTTATAGAGTTACAGTCACTCACAAAGAGTGTCCCGGTGCTGACAGAGAGCGGTTGGGGGAGCAAGAAAAACGACGCTAAGTTTAAAAAAAGCCATGTTTTCAGATGTTTCTTAAAAACTGAAATGTCTGGGATGGCCCGAAGAGTTGCCGGGAGTTTGTTCCTAGCCTGGGTCCCCAGGAAACCAAATGATCTGCCACCCACACGGGCCAAGCATACCTTGGGTGTACGGGCAAGTTCGGAGGAAGAGTATCATAGGGACCGTGTTGGATTGTAGCGGTTAGCTCGTTTGTTAAGGTATCCTGCTCCCTTTTTTTCCAATCGTAGCCAGTGGAGGGATTTAAGGTGGGGCGACATAAGAGACCTGGGTTTAGGTCTGAGAATTGCCCTAGCTGCAGCATTTTGTACTACTTGCAGGAGCTGTACAAGGCAACTGGGAAGGTCCAAATACAGGACATTTGCGTAGTCCAGTCTTAAGGTCACCAATGCCTGTACCACCGTTTTCCTAGTCTCTAGTGTTAGAAGTGGAAGAAATTGTCTTAGCATGCGCAGAATGCCGAAGCAGGTGCCGACCAGACCTTGGTCCTGGGACCTCAAGGAAAGTGCATTATCTAGGAAAACACTAAGGTTTCTCAAAGATGATTGCTCCGAGTGTGGAGGTGAGTATTCTTCAAGCCACCATGTTTTCCAACTACTGACTTCAGGTTGACCAAAGAAGACAATCTCGGATTTATCCGAATTGTACTGAAGCTGATTCGTCTTGAGCCACTGAAATACCATGGTCAGACATGCTCTGATGTTTGCACCGTAGAAGTCAGCTCCTTTTTCGCAGGTGAAAATCAATTGTGTGTCATCCGCGCAGGATATAATCTTAGCGCCATTTGCCCCTGCCATGGATGCCAAGGGGGACAAGGACAGATTGAAAAGGGTCGGACTGAGAATGGAGCCCTGGGGAACTCCAACCTTCAAGCCAGGCATGAGGGCTAAAAAGGGAGCAAAAGCCACATTTCTTGGGCTCTGTCCTGCAGGAAAGAGTCCAACCAGGCCAATACTATCCCACCAATTCCCAGATTCCTCAATCTGTCAATGAGTCTTACGTGCGGGACAGTGTCAAATGCTGCAGACAGATCGAGTAATATCAGGACAGCCCAGCCGCCCTGATCCAATTTTTCTCTGATGTACTCCGTCACTTCCAGGAGGGCCGTCTCAGTGCTAAAATTAGCCCTAAACCCCGATTGAGACGGGTGCAGCAGATTGTGGCTTTCTGCGTGATTAGAAATTATTTTATTTACATCTTTTTCTAGAACTTTTGAGAGGGCCGGAAGGAGAGATATCGACCTATAGTTGGAGGGATCGTTATGGTCAGCCGAAGGTTTTTTTTTAAAGTGGAAGAATTTTGGCCTGCTTCCAAATGCATGGTACTTTCTCCGCAGAAAGGGATGATTTCAGTACCTTATTTACTGTGACCTTTATCGTGGGGGCAAGGGAAGCCAGAAATTCTCTGCCTTGGTCAATGACGAAACAGGAAACAAACGGTAAAGTGTGGGTGCCAAATTCAAAATTATTTTCCATGCAGGAAACCAGGATCTTCCTGTCAAAGGTCTGGAACTGGCTTGGGGCAGCCTCTTCTATGTGTATTCCAACTCAGTGGAGCAGATAAAGTCCTGGTCTCTGGAAGGGTTCTTCTCAACAGATAGCGAGGAGGGGTGTTTTTAACTGGAAACGCACGACATCAGTACAATCAAATGTGAAGTTCTGCACCCAACTACTAGTATCTCTCTTGAGAGCAGCACTAGGAGAAAGACAAAAAGGTAGGCCTTGCCTAAAATAATCTGCTAACTTCCCCCTACTCACTATCAGCCCTGATGCCAGTGCTCTGAAAGAGAAACAATGCAGGCCCTCCACTATATGGTCGCAAATGCCTCTCTAAATAGCCACATCTCAATCTCCTACGCTTCACTGTCTGGGGTTGTTTTCTGCAAGCCCGGAATGGCAGAAATACTCTTTCTTGTCCATGAAGGCTAAGCCACAACCTCATTGTGTGCAATGTTGTACCAGGAGCCCTTTAAAATGGACCGTGCTGGTCTGGCCAGAAGTACACTCATGTCACACACAGTCCCACCAAAAGCATCACTTACACACACAAACACAAAAAAATCACTCTGGATATCAGTGCAGCTTTTGGGTACTTCTTTCCACCAGTCCTTTACACAAGTGGGGCTGATAAGCACTACAATCTTCCTAAACAGAAAAAGGCCCATTTTACAACTCTCAATTAAATACCATAAAGTACACTGCCACCACCGTTTAATGGATGTGCCTGGCAACGCAGACAGTAGTCTAGTGGCAGTGCAAGGGAATGCTGGTGAGCTCCTCCAGAACTCAAAGGCAGCCTCCGGGTCTCAAAACTTATAATATCCCCTAGACCAAGCCATGTATGCACAATGGTCGTGCATACTAGGACGAACAAAAATATCAGGATACCAGATATCATGAGGTTGGGTTACTGGGAACATGTCCCAAAAAGCTACCTCAATAAACTCGCAGTACCAAGGGATATATAGACCCTAAACACAAGTGTGTATTTGTGATAGCGCATTTTGTTGCACTCCCTGACCTTGACTGAAAGACGTCTGTGTGTATTCATATATATTTTTGAGACAAGCACCAAAAACAAACCATAGAAAAGGGCGAAATAAGGGATTTCTCAATGGAGAGATTTGTTTTAGCAGAGTAAGAAATAAAACCCATTTCCACCAGACCACCTTCTACTGCAGGTTGTTCTCCACACATCATGCAAGAGTTAGCATGGAAAAACAGAGGTACACATGGAAATGCATAACTCCGGGTTTACTCCAGGGATCCACTGTAAATCTCCAAAAAGTCGGAAATCTGCAACAATCATAAATACTGTAGCTTATAATAAATGTCATCTTCTTCTCACACCCCTGTGTGCACACAGCTCAGTCCCGCTATAAGTTCTAGCACAGGTCTGGCACCACTAGGCCTGTTCCCAGTTAACCCTGTGGTTCATTGGGAACATATGGTAAGGGGACATATGGTCTGCATAAGAAGTTCATTCACACACAAGAGTTGGGAGATAAAAAATGTGCTTCTACTATGTTGTAAAATTCCTTAATCTAGCCTAGCCCATCACTCCTGCTTTAATACGATAGTCGCTTCCATTTACAATGCTACGTCATGAAACTTGCCCCCAAGTCCTTGCTGCAAGCCACACTTTCTGTAATGATGGAATCCTGAATGATTCTTGGTGATCCATGCAAGGCGCCTCAAAGCTGTGGCGTTGTCTTCTTCAGAATTAAGTGAGCTTGCGATGAATTGCTGCATGTGTACATATGTTTATCACTGGAAAGCACTGTAGGAATTTCATTTAGAAACCTCTAATCTTCAAATATCAAGCGGCTCCTCCAGGGCAGTGAGAAGTGGCTTCACTAAATCCTAATAACCTGTCCTTTAAAAGGACTCCATGACTTCAAAATTGACACACAAGGTTCATGCTTCTGCAGCAGGCAAACAAAAGCAAACGCTTGGCCCGACAGCACAACTTCAGAAATGAGGCACAACACAGATGAAACGGTTCCGATCTAGTCTCAAGCAAAGGACTTGCAAATCCTGGGACTGTGCAAGAAAGAACCTAGAATTAATACAGATAGGATTCTAAAGTCAACCTTATCTGACAGGCAAGAAGGAACTAAGCTACAGCTAGTAGCCAGGTCTAACATCATGCGTGCCTCTGATGGTGATAGCACTCTCCCATTTGGACAAGATATGAGATGGCGAAAATGTATGAAAAAGATCCAGTGAACTTGAGCATGAAATACTATGCATCACACAAGTCCATCTTTGGTACCTACGGGGAAACTGAAACCTCCCCTTGTCTTACCTGGTAAACCAAAAATAAGACCACCCTCAAGTGATCCTTCCTACATATTGTGGCTAACCCGCAACCACCTCATGCTTGATGCCCTCCAAATAGAATTACTCTTGATCACCACCACACAATTGCTCTCTCCCCATAAAGGAATGGCTCAAACAATGTACAGCTCTCAATTGTGCCCCTAACATAACTGACTCCATGAGATCACTTGGTATAACTTTGTACAAATATCTGAATATGCAAGATCATATCAGCACAAAAACCATGGGAGCCAATTACCAACTGAGCATGCTAAAGAAAATCAAACCTCTCTAGCCCCCTGTGACCTTCATTTGGCAGTACAATCCCATGTCATTTTCCGATTAGACTATGGGATTGCTGCTCTTGCAGGCCTTCCCAAAAAAAGGTTAGTACCATTAAGAGCTGTGGTGACTTCAGCAGGTAGACTAGTCAAGGGATCTAGAAAATATGATCAGTCCAGACCTAAAACTATTAAACTGGCTCCCGCTTGAAGCAAGGACCCAGCTGGAAATAGCTTGCATGACTCATAAGGGTCTACACCACAACACTCATTTACCTGGCCAATAAACTAGAATGGTCTGGGGCAGTCATTCCTTAAGAAGCGCCAATTCCTTATTGCTGAAACAGCAGAAGCTCAACAAAAAGACAACATACAACCGCTCATTCTTTGGCTTAGCCACTAGAATATGGAACTCACTGCCACCCACAAAAAGAGCCAACCCCTCGACAACCGCCTTAAAAATAAAAATGAAAAGGTTTCTGTTGGAAAAAATATCTCTGTTATTAACCCTGATGAATGCTTCTGGTTGACCCATGGTGATAATATCGGATCATGAATCTACCTGCCCGATGGTTGCTCTGCAGTTTTTTCTGTTATTACTTATAACTGATTACCTCTCACTTTATATGTAAACCTTGTCTGCAATTGTTCTGCGCTCTGAGACCTGGATGGGTCATGTCCACACATTATAAAACTCTTCAAATAAATGAAAACAAATACAATTGTACCCAAGACCGGACATTCCCTCCTGGTACAAATAAGAATCGCTCCCTCTCTTTTTTTGTTCACAAAAGGCCTTATTTTGGCCTCCGCTTTCTCTCATGTGTAAAGCATGACCTTGTAAATCTGCCTTCACAAAACGCACAGCTCTCCCACATTCTTTGCATCACAACTTCACCCTTCTGTAGACTATTTTTTATCCCCTTTCGCTGAGATTCCCAAGTGACATACTGTGTCGAAATGTATGCATGCATACCTCCAGATGTTGGAACTTTCTACATTCATTTTGCGGGCATGTACTCTGAAGACCTCATCCTTTTTAGTTCAACTAAGTATCCCTTCAACAAGCGAACATCTGGTTGCCTTATTATTGCTTTTCCATATTGTGTAATACTCATATTAAAAACAAAGGTGATACTTCTATTTCTCTTAAATTTACTTTGATCATTTTCTTTTTTCCACTGCTTTTCCCAATTTGCAAAGCGCTGCGATGCTCCTATCGAGGTCTTTCCAGGTGGTATCTGAAAATTGTCAAGCTTAAAAAGGTAAAAGTAAACCTTGGTTCTAACACGGCAAGTGCCCATTTTAAAATTATTGGAGAGGCCCTTCAGCTGACCTTCACAGAGAGGGAGACACCAGAGTACCTGGGCTCCCCTCATAGGGACTATCAAAGGGGCTGTCTGCATGCTACAGCTTGAAAATGTCTCCAATTTAAAAACCATACTCAATGGGAAAATAAATGTAAATTACTGCTTCTGTGTACCTGAAGTGCATTTATTAGACAAGGCCCGAAGCAGTCCACACGTACTGAGCACCTGATGTCAGACTATCTACTAGCGAACACATGCATCTGAGGAGAGCCCCAAGAAGCAGTGAAACAAACAGAGGAAACAAACAAAGCATGTATAATTTCTTCTTGATCATTGTGGGTCGCCTCAGACTATCCCAGCCACTGAGAAATATATCCCAAGGCTTGCTGTGGAGGAGGAGGTCTGTTTCCTTGTTGGTCGTTTATTTTATTTTCAAAATGGTATATGGAACTGTTTCTTAAAAACAAGTTGTGGATGAGTGAGGCCGTTTTGGTGGCACCCAAGCATGAGCATTGGTAGACCTACAATGCTGGAGCAGATATGACTGAATAAGAATCTGTAGGAACTCTACAAATCTGATTTACACCCCTTTGGACCCACGTTTGTGGAGCCGTGGTTGAGATCCTAGGGCAGATCAAAGACGAGGGGTACCCTGACCCCATAAGACACTGGCTGACCAGTCTGCTGTGAGGAAGGAAGACGGAAGGGGCCGGGAAGAGAAGGAAACGGGGCAGTTTTGAGCAGAGACGGGTAGGAGAGAGGACCGCTGTAAAGCAGTGAGCTACAACAGAGGTAGAGCCTACCAGTACCTGTGTCCATAACCTGTGAGTAAGGGTCCCAGGAACACACAACGCATATACAGGAATACAGTAGTATTTCATTACCCTGGCCGTCCAGTGGCATGACAGCAGCACACTTATTCTATCCCTGGTTCAGAAGGGCTATCTTCAGTCCTCACAACTCCAATTACAGGACTTGCAAGGCTAGGACACAGCTGGTGGGTACAACACAGGCCTCTACATACCTCACACGTGCCCCAAAAGAGTTAAGGACCCCAGCCAACAGAGTTTTTGTGATCCTCTTGCTTTAGCTGATTTTTTTCATACATGTATGTATGTATGTTGGTGTCCATATGCTCAGATTGAAACGCAATACATTTAAGCAATTTTTGGTTGCTTTCATTTTTTTTTTAAAGTTTGAGTATTCATTGGAGGAGGAGTGTGGCTCAATGGTTAGAGCGGCAGACCCTGATGCGGAGGTCTGGCCCGGGACCAGGGTTCGATTCCCGCCTCGGCGGGGTCTCGGGCTCAATTTCCTCGGACCTGTTAATTCTCGCCTCGGTGCGTATTCTAATCACGGGGCCCACGCTGCAACTCTGGCCAATAGCTTGCTTAGCCTCCACACCGGCCCCAACAGCGCTAAGGATGCCTGGCTTCACCCTGGGGGTGCCCAGGAGTGGACATTTCACAGGGAAAGCCAGGAGGGGTTCCACAGCGGTATGAGTATCAGCACCAGGAAACCGCATAGGCGACACCGCAAGGTGACCGTCTGGTGACAGTGCGCTCTATAAGTACCATGACATTTACATTGCATAGATATTTTTGTATTCTATTCACAATTGTCTAGTTCAGGTGTCTCCTACCAGCAGCTCGTGAGCTACCAGTAGCTCTCCAGCTACATGTAAGCAGCTCGCAAGAATGCATCTCAGGCTACTAAAACGAAAGCCTGTGCTTGCTTATATTATTATTTGTATGTTAAAATTAAAAAGCATTTGAGATGAAAATGTGTATATTTTGAGAACTGCTAAGCTGATGTTCTCGAGAAAAATGGTTCCATTTTCAAAATAAATGTAAAGCTATTATTTGAGTTGGAGAAATGTACTACTCATATTACCTTGGTGCCGGGGAATTGCAGCTACAGCTGTTATGTATTACCTATGTAGATGCATTCCAAAGTGTTGGTGTTCTTTTACTTTACTGCTGACAACCCTGCCTAATCACTGATGGGATCACTGTAACGGTCTTGGATGGACTCTGACATCACTTACAGTAGCTCGGGATAATTTTCCTTGAACATAAGTAGCTTTCATGGTAGCTTTTACTACAGAAACGGTTTTAAACCCCCGGTCTAGTTGCAGAAAAATCTGTATGTAGGAACATGTTTAAAGTCCCACTGTGTTCTTCAAAATTATTGCTCGTAAAACAATGTTCTTGGAATAAAGAGTTTGATCTTTTCGCATCCGTGTTCTGACCAAAACATTTCTGCACTTGCGTTCTGATGATGCAGACATGTTGTCGGTAGCAACAATTAGGTAATTAATGGCTGCACAAGTAAGTGCCCACGCTGGCTGCCTTGAGCACCTCTCCAGAGCACTGGTTCGATGTTTTCTGGAGCGCTGACATATGCTTTTAAATCACAAAACTTTAACGACTGCCATTGAATACCCAAAGAACATGGGGTGGCAGTGGGACAGCTTGAGCTACAGAACCCTGCTTCATCACTAACAGCGCTCCTAGTAAGGAATTATATTAATTTCACTGCTTCAGCTGGGGGAGGGTGTGGCTTAACGGTTACAGCGGCCGACTTTGAAGCTGGGGAACTAGGCTCGAGTCTGGAGGGAGGCTCAAGCATCTTGTGATTCTGAGCAAATCACTTATCTCACAGTGCCTAAAAACATGAATGTTCCCCTCTGCAATGCAACTGGTGTTCATGTATAGCGCTACGGGTCGAGTTAGCGCTATATAAAACTGCAAAAATAGGCCCAGTAATGGCCTCTGAGGCAGAGACCAACCATCCCCCCTCCTCTCCCTCCCTCCAGGGATCCGATCCAACATCACATCTCTGCAGCACGCCACATACAACCTGTAGGCGCAAAAATATGCCACCTGCCTAGAAGCCCCCGTCGGTGCTTGGTGATTCCACCAACCTCAGCCTCCTGACATAGGAAGCGCCTCTTGGCGCGAAAGAACTAAAGTTGGCAATGCAGTGGCGACGAGACTTTAGTGCCACTCGTCACAGCCCGTAGGTTTGCATCGACCATTCACTCAGCTTCAGTAAAGCCCGGGTCTACATCTGCACAGACTCTGCGAGAACAGATGCTTGCTGCCGGATCGGATGGGCCCGTTGGGTCGGTTTCAAGTGTCTTTTAGTTCGCAATTAACATGTCTTTATGTATGTGAGACAGACCACCTGCAATCACCTGCTTGCTTCTCAGAATACTACTCCCAGATCAAAGTCATGGCGTGCCAGAGATGGTCTGCGTGAGTCATGACACGGGCTTCAAAGACAGCGCTGGGACTTCAAACAGCTATTCCTACAACTAACACTATCTTCGAGCTGGAGAGCGCACGAACCTCTGCTTGGAAGCCCGCAGTCCTCACGCACGCTTCACGCCGTGTGCTAAGAGCACGAACGGCGCCAGCGCAGGCTGCTTCGACAACATTTGTGTTTAAGAAAAACATCTCGCAGCAGACAATGTTAGGAAACTCAGACGGCATGGAAAGCGAGCTCCGGGAGCCCCCGCGCACACCGTCCGGTCCCACTGCCCCCCTGCGCCGCTGGCAGCGGAGAGAAAACACAGGGCGACCTGCGCTGGCCGCAGAAACAACACACACAATGCCTCGCTGCACACACGCAATATGTGACATGAACACAACCTTTGACCCGTCACTGTCAGCCACGGTGCGCAGTCTGAGCTGCACTGCCTTCAAATAAACACAACACTCCCCTACCCACATGAAAAAGCCCAATAACGCAGCGAGCCCGGGGACTTACTTGAGTGCAGCCCTGCTGGACGTGTCCTGGAGGTCGCCGGGGTCAAACAGCTGTGACTCCTTCAGTCCGAGCTCCTTGCAGCCTCGCAGGAACAGGGCGATGTTGTCCTGGAAGGGAATGAGAAGGCACGGTGAGCGCCGGAGCGGGCTCTGTCAGGCAGCGCGCCCCGCCCATTGCAAGCCCTGGACCGCGTCCAGAGCTCTCTCCCTCATTCGCTGAACCCGACCCAAACATACTGCCTGCTTAGACCACAAATCACACGCATTTTGAAGGTTTAAATGAAAACTGATGAAAACTTGTTCCACGTCTTTAAATGTTGCCATACATATTGCATTCTTCCAGCTTCCCCTGCGACTGGCGGCAGTGTGTTTGCTTTACATTTCTGGATGCGTCTGAGCGCTCCCAACATGTGCTGGACAGTCTGGAAACAGAAGCTCCCATTTTATTCACTGTTCTGGCGCAGCCAAGGCGGGAGGCAGAGCCGCCTTTCCTGCTTCCTATTGAGAGACCCATTAACGGCCTGATTATGAGGTGGCCGCAACTACATGGGGAGGATCGGGGGATGGAGTTAACGGTCCGCGGGCACCACGAGTTACAGGCCTGGAATCGGAGAAAACATGAGGGAACTTTTGCCAAGCAGGTGGAAAATGTGTGTAGTAAAGCAATGAAACCCAGTAAAGGTGTCATGATTGGCCCCTAAGAGTGGAATTGTATTAGAACTTGGGAATGTTGGGAGCTCCATTTAGGACAATGGAGTACGTACGGTGACCAACTGGCATGGGTCAAAATTCAGGACAAAACTTCGGGACAAAAGGTAAGTTTTACAGACACATCGGAGGAAGTCGCGCAATATTATATAATTAAGCCCATCCATATTCAACCATTTGCAAACTTATCCATCGTGCATCCTCTTTCATCCATCCATCAGTTCACTCATCCATCCATCCACCCTTTCACTCATCCATTCATTCCCCATCCATTCACCCTTTCACCCTATCCATCGGTATACTCATCCATCCGCTCTTCCACCCATCCATCCATTCACTCATCCATCCAGCCTTTTAGCCTCTCACCCAGTGGAGGAGTGTGGCTCAATGGTTAGAGCGGCAGACCCTGATGCAGAGTTCTGGCCAGGGACCAGGGTTCGATTCCCGCCTCGGCGGGGTCTCAGGCTCAATTTTCTCGGACCTGTTAATTCTCGCCTCGGTGCCACGCTGTAACTCTGGGCAATAGCTTGCTTAACCTCCACACCGGCACCAACAGCGCTGAGGATGCCTGGCTTCACCCTGGGGGTGCCCAGGAGTGGACACTTCACAGGGAAAGCCAGGAGGGGTTCCACAGCGGTATGAGTATCAGCGCCAGGAAGCCGCATAGGCGACACCGCAAGGTGACCGTCTGGTGACAGTGCGCTCTATAAGTACCTTGACATTTACATTTGACATTTACATTTACCCATACTTTCACTTATTCATCCATCCACCCAGTCACTCCTCCTTGCACCCATTCACCCTTGCAGTCATCCATTCATCCTCCTTATTATTATTATTATTATTATTTTAATTTTATAGAGCGCGTAGTCACCCGTAGGTATCCCAGCGCTAAAATCAAATACGACTAGCGGGTCAGCAGGGCAGGGAAGGATAATTTAAGGAAAGAGGTGGGTTTTCAGTTGCTTCCTGAACCTTAGGTAGATGGGTTCAGTTCTCAGGTAGTGAGGTAGGGCGTTCCAGAGGCGTGCGGTATGAACCGAGAAGCGCCTACCTCCTGTTCTGGCCTTCTTGACTCTAGGAGTGACAATGAGATTTTCCTGGTCGGAGCGGAGGGATCTGGGGGCTTTGTAAGATTTGATAAATTTTTTTAGGCCTGGGGGGCCAGTATTTTGGATCAGCCTATGTGCCAGGCAGAGGGCTTTGAACATCACCCGTTCTCTCACCGGGAGCCAATGGAGGCGCTTCAGAGCTGGTTTGGCCGAGGCTCTGGCGGGGGTGTTAGTGAGGATCCGGGCCGCTGTGTTTTGGACCCTTTATAGTTTGTTCAGGGTTGCCTCTGGGGCCCCTAGATAGATGGAGTTACTAAAGTCCAGCCTAGAGAGAATCAGGCCTTGAATCAGCAGTTTTTGGGAGTTATGGGGGAGAAGGGGCAGGATCTTCCGAATTGACCTGAGCAGCCCAAAGCACAGCCCTACCTTATGTGCCTGTGTTGTGAATGATAGCTCCTTGTCGAGCCAGACGCCCAGGCTTTTTACCTCCGGTTTCGGATCAGGGAGCGAGCCTAAACAGGGAGGCCAGATGTTTTGGAGTAAGGTGGGCCCCTTCTGACCAAGGAGGAGAATGTCGGTCTTTGACCCGTTGAGCTTCAAAGACGATCTATTCATCCACCCTTGTATCTGTGTCAGACAGTTGTAAAGGTCCGCAGGTTGTTGTTTAGGGTGAGAGAGGGACACCACTAACTGTGTGTCGTCAGCATAGCTGACGATGCTCACTCCGAACGGGATGACGACCTCCTCCAAAGGGGACATGTAGATGTTAAATAATGTGGTACTCAGGGAGGAACCCTGAGGCACGCCACATTGGAGGGAAGTGTCGGAGGAGCAGGAGTTATTCTCCCAGATTTGAAAGGAGCGTTGACTCAGAAAGGACGATATCCAGGACAGAGCCGTTCCTCCAACACCGACGCTCCTGAGTCGTCTGATGAGGAGCTGATGGTTGACGGTGTCGAAGGCCGCACTGAGATCGAGGAGGATCACTGCCACTGACCCTCCTTCGTCTAAAAGTGCTCTGGCCTCCTCCACCGCCATGAGAAGGGCGATGTCGGTGCCTTGCCCGGGGCGGAATCCCGTCTGCGAGTTTTTTAGACAGTTGTTGTTCTCCAAAAATTGTGAAAGCTTCCTATTCACAAGTTTTTCCGCGATTTTACTCGTTCCCGGGAGGAGGGAAATAGGGAAATAGGTCTATAGTTTGCCAGGTCGGTAAGGTCAAGGGAAGTTTTTTTTAGTAACGCCTTGACGACTGCCGTCTTCCAGCTGGGGACAACAACTCCTTGTTGAAGAGAGGTATTGATCAGGTGGGTGAGGAGGGGGGCGATCGTGGGTGCTACCCTTTTGAGGATACGTAAAGGGACAGGATCCCTAGGTGATCCACTTTTGATGTTTTGCAGCGTGTCTTCAACCTCTTTTACCGTCACCTGTTCCCAGGAAATGAGACATGGGGGGGGTAAGAGAGATGCTAATTTCTTTTTCCTCGCTCGGAGTCATAGGTGGAATGGAGTCGAGGATTTTTTGGATTTTCTCCTTGAAGAAATTAGCTAGCTTGTGGCATTTTTCCTCATCAGTTTTGGGATCTGGGGGGTCTCTTGATCCCGGGTCAGGGATTTTGAGGAGTTCTTTTAGGATGGTAAAAGATTCCTTACTGGAACTCGTGGATTGTTCTATTCTTTCTTGGAAGAATAGACTTTTGGTTTTGCGGAGGGCAGTTTTATAGTATTGTGATGCGATTTGATAAACTTTCTTGTTTTCATTAGATTTGTCCTTCCTCCAAAAGCGTTCCTTTCTCTTACACTCCTGACGCAAAGATTTAAGTGCCGGAGTGTACCAGGGGGCAGGGGCCACTCTTTTTGTATGTTTAAGAGTGGTGGTATTAGGGAGGAGTTTATCCAGAGAGGATGTGACCCAGGAGTTGATTTGTTCGTCAGCCGTGGCCGGGTCCGTGGAGAGGACAGGTGTAGAGTCTGAGAGCAGGCTGGCCCATTCAACCGAATCCAGCTTGTGCCAACGTCGGCCCGTCACTCGGATTTTGGGCGGTTGGGGGAGTGCTATGGCCCGGGGCCAGGAGAAGGGAACCAGACAGTGATCTGACCACGGGAGAGAAATGGGGGGATCTGAGGTAATATCCCCAATGTTGGTCAGAACAGGGTCCAGGAGGTGACCCTTATCATGGGTAGGTTCGTTGTTGACCAGTCGGATATTGAATGACCTAAGGTCCTGAAGGAAATCCGAAGCTGCGGAATTAGAGGGGTCATTAAGGTGAAGGTTGAGATCACCCACGAGAAGAAAGTTCGAAGCGGAGGAGGCTAATTGTGACACCGCGTCCTTTTCTTTCTCCATCAACCCTTTCACTTAGCCATCCTTCCTTCCACCCATCCATCCACTCATCCACTCATGAATCCATCCATTGACCCTATCAGTCATCCATCCACCCTTTCACTCCTTCACTCATATATCCATCCTTTTGTCCATCTACTTTCCCTTTCACTCACTCATCCATCCTTACATCCACCCTTTCACTCATCGGTCCATCCATTCACCCTTTAACTTATCAATTCATCAATCCATCCACCTATTCACTCGCCCATCATCCACCCTTTAACTCATCCATCCACCCTTTTACCCATCCTTCTACCCTTCCACCCATCTATCTTTTTACATTTTGTCTTATCCATCCTTCCACTCACTCTTCCATCCATCCATACTTTCTCATTATCCACCCATTCACCCTCTCATTCATCAATTCACCCTTTCACTAATCTATCCAGCCATCCACTGATCCCTTCACTTCACTTACTCACCTTTTCATTTTAATTATGAACTGAGCCTTTGTCTGCAGAATTGCAGACAGAAGAGGCCCATCAAGAACGTCACCCTTGCTCTAGTTCCTAAAGCAAGGGGTGGGGCGGGGAAGGGTTCACTATGTCCTTGCACATAGGAAATCGGAGTCATTAGTCATGCATGATGCACAGTGCCAGGCCATGAGGTGACTGTGACATGGTGTTGTTTCTAGGCCTTTAAGTGGGATGAAAAAACTGGGGGGGTTCTCCAAAGTGGATGATTGATGTAATTAAGAGTGCAGCTTTGAACACCTAAGCTAAAAATCTGTGCTTAGTATAGTGTACCATCTATCTGGTATTTTGCGTCTTCTGTCATTATATCCATATAACACAACAAGTAACGTTACACCTGCAACAAGCCAGAACTATTGGCTTTGTCAATGGATGTTAGTTGCATAAAATAAAAAAAAGCAGCAATTATGGCTTCCTTTAATATTGAAAATGCATCAGTTCTATAATGGCGAGACTGTTACCTTAATGGCCTTTGACCCCAGTGGAATGGAATAAAAGTATCCTTTGGCACGTGCAACTATGCACACAGTGCACCAGAAAGTCCCCGTCTCACCTTTTATTTTTCACGCTAACCAATATAACAAGCATTTACAATGCAATAGGGCTCGCAGCATTAAAGTTTGAGTTATTGGCATTGTGTATGACAATGCGTTGCATAAAATGTTTAGCAAACTTTGAATTGGTGAGCAGTGAGTGTGTGTGCAAGAGTATGCTGGTCTTGAAAGCAGTGTGGTAGAGAGTGCAGGAATTTGGGTGACCTGAGCAATGTGGATGATGCACCTCACGCACGGGGCTGATACAGTTATTATTCATACAGCTCTGATGATGTGCACTCACTACTCTGCACTCACTGCTCACTACTCTGCACTCACTGCTCACTACTCTGCACTCACTACTCACTACTCTGCACTCACTGCTCACTACTCTGCACTCACTGCTCACTACTCTGCACTCACTACTCACTACTCTGCACTCACTACTCACTACTCTGCACTCACTACTCACTACTCTGCACTCAGCACTCACTACTCTGCACTCACTACTCTGCACTCACTACTCTGCACTCACTACTCTGCACTCACTGCTCACTACTCTGCACTCACTACTCACTACTCACTACTCTGCACTCACTGCTCACTACTCTGCACTCACTACTCACTGCTCACTACTCTGCACTCACTACTCACTACTCACTACTCTGCACTCACTACTCACTACTCACTACTCTGCACTCACTACTCACTACTCTGCACTCACTACTCACTACTCTGCACTCAGCACTCACTACTCTGCACTCACTACTCTGCACTCACTGCTCACTACTCTGCACTCACTACTCACTACTCACTACTCTGCACTCACTGCTCACTACTCTGCACTCACTACTCACTGCTCACTACTCTGCACTCACTACTCACTACTCACTACTCTGCACTCACTACTCACTACTCACTACTCTGCACTCACTACTCTGCACTCACTACTCACTACTCACTACTCACTACTCTGCACTCACTACTCACTACTCTGCACTCACTACTCACTACTCACTACTCACCACTCTGCACTCACTACTCACTACTCAGCACTCACCACTCTGCACTCACCACTCTGCACTCACCACTCTGCACTCACTACTCTGCACTCACTACTCTGCACTCACTACTCTGCACTCACTACTCTGCACTCACTACTCTGCACTCACTACTCTGCACTCACTACTCTGCACTCACTACTCTGCACTCACTACTCTCTACTCTGCACTCACTACTCTCTACTCTGCACTCACTACTCACTACTCTGCACTCACTACTCACTACTCTGCACTCACTACTCACTACTCTGCACTCACTACTCTGCACTCACTACTCTGCACTCACTACTCTGCACTCACTACTCTGCACTCACTACTCTGCACTCACTACTCTGCACTCACTACTCTGCACTCACTACTCTGCACTCACTACTCTGCACTCACTACTCTGCACTCACTACTCTGCACTCACTACTCTGCACTCACTACTCACTACTCTCTACTCTGCACTCACTACTCACTACTCTCTACTCTGCACTCACTACTCTCTACTCTGCACTCACTACTCACTACTCTGCACTCACTACTCACTACTCTGCACTCACTACTCACTACTCTGCACTCACTACTCTGCACTCACTACTCTGCACTCACTACTCACTACTCTGCACTCCTCTGCACTCACTGCTCTGCACGCACTGCTCTGCACTCACTGCTCTGCACTCACTGCTCTGCACTCACTGCTCTGCACTCACTGCTCTGCACTCACTGCTCTGCACTCACTGCTCTGCACTCACTGCTCTGCACTCACTACGATGGTGGAGGCGACCACCTTACTGGAAGAAATTGTTAAACACTAATAACGGAGGAGTTGGTGCAACAAAAAGAAGTCCCATCTGCCGTAGTGTCTAAAAGTATATCCAACAGTAAATTGGCGGGAAATGGAGCAATGATGCTATAGCAAATATGTGTGCCTGTGCTGCATGGCATACTCTCTATCCTCCTGTGATTAGCATCAGGAACATAAACATTTTAGTTCCCCCTGTTCTTGTGTTAGTAGCACAAATGGACTGCACGACTTGAGCGGTCTTTAGCGCCCCCTGTCGGGTGAAAGTGGCTTCACCAAGTGCTCGGCTGTGACTGAAAACATTGTGAATCCAAAACCCTGCGACCTTTCTCTGACAGACCTGCTGTAAATGTCTTGTGGTCGTTGTTTGCTGTCACCCTCCCCAGACTCCAGTCTGCTCTCGCCTCAGAACGAGAGCCCCCTGGGGCACGGCGAGGCATCCCTGTGCCGCTTTAATACTTAGTCTCTTCTATCGGCATGGGAATCTCAGACACAAAGCACTTTCCCTCTCCCATTTCCGAAATAACAAATTTCCCCAGCATGCCGGCGCTTCTATCTATCTCTGTTGTGGTGTTTGTAAAATATACAGACCACGCAGTGCAGGGAAGAGCAAACACATCATTATGCCTTCATGACAGAAAAGCCTGCTCTGCTCGAGTGTAAACTCATTTTTCTCCAGGTGACTTAAGTAGCCTTGCACTATTGTGTGGGGGCTTCAATCAATAATCTTTGTCAAAACAGAATATACTGCATTGTCATTCTGTCCCTTTTAAAACAAAGCCGCGGCCTGTGAAGGAGTAATGGCCGTCTGCTTCTGCCTCCTCTTAGTATCGAACTCTTAATAACAATAATGACAAGCATTACAGTCCCCGTTCCTTCCGCGCGTTCAGCCGAGCCCTGTGAATGCAGCGAGCGCGTTCGCGTGCTCGTTTCGAATCGCCTCCAAGGCGATGCGCGCGGCCAGGAATGTCTCCTTGAAAGGAGACACGGCCACAATAAGTTCTCGGCAGAGACGCGCTTCCGCGCGTTCAGCCGAGCCCTAAAAATGATTACACAAGAAACCGGACAAACAAAGCTTTACTAACACAATGCATCGGTCAAAATTCCACAACTGTATTGAAAGAATAGTGCGATCCTAAAGAAGTACAGTGCACCACATATGGTAGAAGGGTGCAAATGCTGGTAACAGAACTGGTCAATACATAGACTAATGTTCCAGGGCACTAGACGATTTCCAGAGCAAACTAAATACACCGTAAAAACCTCATCACTGCTTGACCTGGCTCCATTCTGTACTTGTAAACATTCAAACCTGGATGGCTCAGAATAAAATATTCTCGTAGGGTGGCATACTCAAAACTTCACAATGTACGATAAGTCCTCGGCATTCAGTGATATGTTAAGAGAGAAGAGATAATGAATAACTCTCCTTGGATTCACAAATGATGGCGAAACCCAAACCAATCTTCATTCAATAGTTTAATGCTTTATTCAATAGACTCAATATATAAAAAAAAAAAAAAAAAAAACAGGAATCAGCCTTGCCAACACGTTTTGTTCCTTACAGAAACGTTATCATGGTAAAATCTATCGTCGAAGGGCCAAAAACACATATCACATGGTAGTTCATAGACATTTGAACTATTAAAAAAATCTTCATCATTCCATTGAGTCTCACCAGAATCTGTCCTTTTTCTAGAGGTGAGAACAAGTGCATGAACCGCAGGATTAGGTGCGTTCCTTGCAGAGGATTAAACCCGAGATGCCAATAATGATTACAAGTTTATTCAGCACCGTGTGCATTTAGATAATTAAGGGAGCACTCTATTGGGCATCACCCAATCCAAACTCCTCTCACTCTAAACTGCTCTACACTCCACTTATCCCATTTTCATTTAAATTCAGTACTGTCACTGCAAGCCTCATCTAGTTACATTGTCTTTTGTCTAGAATAAAATTGAAACGGAGAGCTCCTGCCTACAACACAATCCAAACTAACTCTCCGATTTACCTCTCTAATCTTCTCAAACTAGCTGGCAGCCTGAGAGGCCTCCTGAGTGAAAATAGCATTCTTCAGGAAATGCCAAGAACCAACACCCCCTCCCCCTTCGCCCACCCTCAGGCAGTCTTCTGCATGAAAGAATGCCCTGCCATGGACAGAGGTGGAAGGAGGCCGGCCACCACATGCTTTGCAGCCCAGACTGGCCCATTGTCATTCTGTATGTGGCAAAAAAGGCATCCGTAAAAGGGTTCCTCGTGGACAACGGACGCAAGGTCTCAATTACGGACGGTCCGTGAAATTTAGGGACGGTTGGTCACCCTACAATGGAGTGTTCCAGGCTTCTAATGGCTGAGGGAAGCCTGGAGCATCAGACCAATAAGAAGGAAAGGGCCTCCTGAAAAACGTGATAAGAGGCAGACTAGCAGGGGAAATAACAGTTGATTTCAGAGAACAGAAATAGTCTACCCCAATTAATTTAAGCTAAATGCTCACAAAGAGTCCTCAATAACCATACAGCAGGTATAGGCTCACAAAGACCAGAAACAAGAACAACTGATGTCCAGACAACACATTATATCATGATAGTCAGATTTTTATTTTCATTTTTCATTTTAAAAAACACATTTCTTAGAAAACCAAATTAATACAACATGAGGGTTTCTGAAACATTACACCTTAATTCGACAAACATCCCACACATCCCCAAAGCAAATCACTCATACTACTCAAACAAACATCCACATCCTTTATGCATGTACTCATTCACAGAAAATCTCACCTCATCATTCATTCACCAGTCATCCTATATACATAGTACTCAAATAGCCCGAAGTTAGACAACAGTGGTGTCCTGAGACACTTCCAAACTCAAGGTCGGGTATTCGTTGACAGAATATCAGGACACAAGAAAACAACGCCAACACGCGTTTCGGTGCACGGCCAGATGGAAGGTCCGCACCTTCTTCAGGGCATACAAATGGGGGAAGAGGGACGAAGAAACAGCATATATTGTGTGGAATTCCTATACTCAGGACGAGCTTCGTGGACACCTCCGGTAACGGGAAGCGGTGTCGGTGCGGTCCACGATAATCTAGGAACCTCGGCGGTGGTAGGCGTAGGCCACCGTTCTACGATTCGGTCCTTAGTCTGGGGGCACTCAAAGCACTCTGCCCACAGGTATTAGGGTGCCCAGGTCCAAGTAGGAAGTTAGATCAAAACTTTAACATTCACAAGTCCGTGGTAGGGCGCAAAACGGTAACATGGGTTCACAAGGCACCAAAACGGCAGAGTTTCTTAAGTCAGAACAGCTCCTTCAAAGTCCGAGAGGGTGTGTCGGATGCGATCATTTCCTCTGGCGAGTAGTAGTCATCGGGGAATCCGAGGGAACATTCTGTATATGGCAAAAAAGGCATCCGTAAAAGGGTTCCTCACGGACAACGGAGTCTCAATTACGGACGGTCCGTGAAATTTAGGGACGGTTGGGTCACCCTACAATGGAGTATTCCAGGCTTCTAATGGCTGAGGGAAGCCTGGAGCATCAACCTTCCAATGTTTGTTCATTGCGTTCTCAAAGAATCCATGAGGATTTCAACTCTCTCAGGCTCAGTGAAGCCTTTGTTTTACAAATTAGAACAGTCTGTCATCAAGGGGCGCAATGTTCTAATAGCCTTAGCGCCCTCCGTAGCGGGCTCGACCGACCATTAAAGGCACACTCCCTTTTTAAAGGCCCGCGTCTTTGGCCTTTATCACTGGAGCAGGCCTTTAACGGCCGGTAGAGTCTGCTACATCGGGCTCTAATGCTATATTAGAACACTGAAACGTTGGGAGCTCCACTGAAGGCAAGGAAGTGACTCTGGGCTAATAATGACTGGTATGATCTTTCTGCTCCCGCATTCCATTGTTTTTCCCTTTTAAATGTATAACATTTTACCCTCTGTGGGTGAAATGTTCTAATAGCCAGATAGTCCTTCTGCCTCGGGCTATACCATTGTTAAAGGCCCTCTCGCTCATTGTAGGTCCAAGCCACACTGGTATAGCCATCATAAGTTGGCTATAAGTCTATATTAAACCCATGGCTATTCAATCAGGCACCCCTTCACTGGCATGAACAGGTGGCCACAAGGAACTGCCAAGAAAAGATTGTTTATTTTACTTAAGGTAATTTACAGCACACAAAACTACCCCCAGAAAACAAGAGGTTGTAAGTAGCAAGGGGTGAAATATCACAATAGACCAGTGATACTCAAAGTATGGCCCGGGGGCCGCTTGTGACCCTCTTGACCTTAACATGCAGTCCTCCCTGGTGAACAGCAGGATAGGCTGCTGTTTACTTATTAAGCACAACTATTCTGAAAAAAATGTTAAATAAACAGGCAAGCATTTCTTTGCAGGTTAACTGATGTTATGAATTAACTAAGGTTGTGTCCTGCACCACCTCACTTTAGGAGCACCTTTATTTTGAAATAGATCTTGCAACAAATGTGTAAAAATAGGATTATGTTTCTTCAAAATTCCAAAAAGTATTTAATTAACATGCAAAATCGTTTTACCATACCACTGCATTGAGAGGTATTTTGTTAAGTGATAGTTTTCAAACATGAATTTAGAAACATTTATGCACCCCCACCCAACCCGATAATGCCAATAGTGAACTAAGAGGCAAGTGAGTTTTCATGTGCACCCTCTGGGTGGCCTAGATTTGCTAATATATGTGGACAACATTATAATTAAACACATGAGAAGGTTATGTACAGCACACATCTGAACTCATGTATTTCGAGGTCTTCTTATATTCCATAATGAAGAAAAAGGAGGCACTGGGAAATAAAACTTGCCTAGGATAACACAGTTTAGTCAAGGGAAAAGCTGGGATTGATCCCAGGTTTTCTGGCTTCACGGTGTACAATTCAGCCACTAGGCATCAGTGTGGCCCTCGGTCATACCACAGACCATACTTTGTGGTCCCTGGGCAAATGTTTGCGAGTATCCATGCAATAGACAGTTACTTTTAATGGCTCTAAATCTGTGCTTAACTATGGCCAATCTTCTGACAACAGGCACTCAAGACTGCATTTACAGTCCCTGCCCCTTATCCCGTACCCTGCCTGTAAACATAAACTACTTTAAATATGCACTATATATAAAGACTATATGTATGTGGTGTCTTATTATTGTGGTCACTAACCAACCACAGAAACAGAAAATCATTCTGTGTGTGTGTGTGTGTATCCATCAAACCCCATCCTGGACAATGTAATGTCATCTCATTCCTATATACAGGGTTTCTTGCAGAGCTGCTCCTGTGGTCAATAAATACAATATACGTTTTAAAGTCTGAGATGACAGCACAGCCATCTGCAAGACCTATTGCATCCAATACACACACAGTGGGCTAGGTGTCCTCCCCCCAATTAACCACTGCCTTATTTGGATCAACATCTTCATCCACTGGCTTGAGACTTGGTCAATCCCATGCTCGAGGAGTCTTTCATGCTCAACATCATGTTACTGGCGGTTTGGTGCACCGTTTCTGCTTATATGGAGGGGCTGCACTGTAGAGGTGGGCGAGCCGACAAATTAACAGAGAGCAGAGTAGTACCCGAGACGAGGATCTGGTTTGACTGTAAGTGCCTGTGCACGAACCAAGCCCTGACAATATTTGGAATGTAAGTCATGCAACAAACACGTTAAAATATGATGAATTCACTTTAAAAAGTGTGATCTTTAACATGTGGATGTGTTTCAGCACTTTAGATTACATCAATGCATTGAGAAGTATTTATTAAAAGTGATTCTTACCACCGCTCTCCTGACAATGCCATTAGTGAACTAAGAGGTAAGTCAGACGTCATGTGTACCCTATATATGTGGTGCACATTTTTACTGCAAAAGGAGCAACATTATAGTCTACTTCACAAAAACAAAAGGTTTTTGTATAGCACACACCCTGAACGCAAATATTTGAAGGCTGTCTCAAATATGATAATAAAGGAAAAGTAGTCTTGTTGAAAAGAAAATATTTGCCAAGGAACACACTATTTCATCAAGTGGGAATGCCAGGGTTTCTTGTTTTACACTTTGCAATTCGGCCACTAGAAAGGTATCTGTTTCCCAAGTGTCTGTTTTAAATTAAACGTTTCTCATCAAAACGTTGTCTTTATTTCTTAATTCATGAGATGACAGCTTAGTAGCTGGAGTCGGCCACATGAAAGCTAAACTTATTTTCGGCTTGAGGCGTCAAGAGGACATCGAGATAACCCAGAGCCAAGCATCCGGCTTGAGCCTGGCTTGATTTCTCATTTTTTAAGCTTTTGTCTATATTCTAGTGGAATGTGACCCTAATATGGATCCTAATAGATTTTTGTGCATCACATCATGCAGCCATTTTGGGTTCATGCTTTCCTGATGTGATCAACGAAAACAATTGGGAGGAGTATGAGATTTGGGAACTTGATTAAAACCACCAAAAACACAAAACACAAATACCATGAACAACACACTATTCCCATCCTTAATACCACATCATCACTACCGTGAATGTCATTGCAACAACCACTAAACCCACCACCAGTACCATCACTAATATGACTATTACCTATACTACACCATTACTACAACACCAACAATACCACCCCAATACCGACATCAACATAATACCAACACCACATTACTATACCAAGATGACCACCAATACCACAATATCACCAATATTAGCACTACAATACCAGTAGCACCTATACCCCCATTAACGCCAATAGTAAATATAGCATCAATATCACTTCCACAAATAATCCCACCATCAGTTCAACTCCCACCATTACCACCCTCACACACCACCAATAGATACCACTATCAATATCATTGCAGACAATACCAATACCACATCACCACCAATACCCCAAATCCTAACACTGCAATACCATCACCAATGCAATATCACACCACCATAAACAATGCTAATAATAATACGAACACCAATACAACCAACACAATTATCAGTAAGAGTACAAGCTGCCTAAAACAGCGGGCTTTTGCCCTCTCAGTGGCAGCCCTTGCTAATCCAAAAGCATCATGAGAGGGGTACAGATATCAATACTTGGTCCATTGTCAGTCAACAGTGAATGTACTGGTCCCACAGTATATTTGCAATTGGACTGTGAGAGGCTGTTAAATAAATATTTCCCAGCTACCACAGGCGGAGATCATGCTGTTCAGCCACTCTGCACTGACCATCTCTGCACTGGCCCAGTGTACCAAAGAAGTCTACATACTACAACTAACACTTTGATGACATCTAGTGAGAAACAAAATAAAATCCTATGTGTTAAAGGGCCACAGAGACCAGATCTACAGCCAGTTAAACTAGTCCCCCGATTTTAAGTACTTCCAAAGAATGGATCGTAGATTACCTAAGACAAAGCTACGACTCTCCATACTGGGAGGCAATGCTCCGCGGATTCAAAGAGGTGAAACTATAACTGAGGTTGGGTCTGTGTATGAATTTGACAACTGGATTTCTTTGAGCCCCCTATGGTCTTGAGTTTTCCAAAATGCAGTAACTTGGTCAACTTCAAGGTTTCTCTGGCCTGTGGGATTATCCCTGTGGAGGTAACGCATTTTAGTTATGAGTGTATTTAAGGGGGCATTGATGACCTGGAGTATATATGATGGGAGTTCAAAGAGAGAGAAGATCTCAGTCTACTTTGTTTTTCTTTTAGGTAAGTCTGCGTATTGAAATTTCCTAGTGCAAGGGAAAGAGTAACTACCATGCTCACATCAAGACCAAGTCTTGCTTTACAAAGGAGGGCAAGTGGGAGGATGTTCTATGGAATTTCGATTGAACCAGGGTCAGTCGTCACCAAAGGCAATGGAAAGGGTGCTTCTCCCCATTAAATCTACTGTGGCCATAATATCGGCTAGCGTTAGCACATAGCCTCAGAGGTATTTATCTTTGTTATTCACTACCAGTGGGATCTAAATCTGTATATCATAGACGTGGTTTTACAATGTCTTATGAATATTTCTCACTTTGTATATTTGTATCTCTTGTTCTACAATGATGTTTTTCCTTTATGTGAGGTATTTTGTTAAAGGTTGTGTACATTAGTGGATGCAGCTAAAACAGGGATTCCTGGCATTTGTTTTGTTTACTATAAATCACAAGCATACTATAGCTTCAAAAAACTTTTTTTCTAGCCGGTTGTCCCTGACCAGCTACAAACTGGAACAAGAATTTGCAATGCAATAGGTCTTCCATTACTGAAAGTTGAGCTATTGGCGTTGCAAATAATAATGCTGGTTAGATTTTCTTTGTTGTTAAAAAAGATCCCAGAGTAGCATAAGTAAGGGTGCAGTACATTGTGTGGCTAATAGAGGCCCCTCCACAACTCTACAGGAACACCTACTAACGGCCCGTGGGAATGCACCCTCTTCTTGCTTCTTGGATTTTATTTCTTATGCAACTGCTGGGATATATTTAAAAACTAATAAACATAATCTGCAATGCCGATAGGTTAAACTTTCAGTAATGTGAGACCTATTACATTGCAAATGCTTGTTAGCTGGAGCCACTGGAAATAATGGGGTAAGAGATAACTAAATTATGTAGCAGTGTTGACTAAATTATGCTGAATGGAGAGGAAAGTTTTGCAGCGTCCACATAAATTTAGAGTCCTAAATATTGTCTACAAAAATATTGCCCCATTGGAGTGAACATTAGAAAATCTACACCAAATTGAACTAAATGTAATAGATGATATTGTGGACATATTTATGTTGGGAGATATTTCTATATTTGATACTCTGAACTGAACCATGGGTGCAGTGTGATTTATATAATGTAAACTTAGGGTGTGTGTTAAGAGAACCCTGGCAAAGGACTGCAAACCAAACCTGAAAGCAGTGCTGTGCAAAGCAAATGTTAGGATACCATTCATCCCAAACTTGGGGCTGGCTGTCATCACACCACTGTAGACTTCGTACAACCACGACTGCAACTTACTGCCTCACTCTTTCACTTTTAGGACCTGTTTTGGGACAGCAGCGGACACGTATTTATTTAGATTTACAGTTTTTTGTAAAGTGCTAAATGCCCTTTTCCAGTCGCCTCAGAGTGCTACATTACTGATGCCGTATTTGGTGGCAGTGAGAATGTTAAACATGTTTAGCAGCTTGAATCTGAATTTCGCGACAGTTTTTCTTTTTTTTGGCACAATCTCAATATTAACAAACACACGTTTTTGCTAATGATTAGAAGTACACTTAAGCAATAGACACCTTTGTTTAACGACAAGAGTTTGCACTGTGGGTCTCATCCTTCCCACATGAACAACTCAGGGCCCTTTAACATGCACACTTCATCGTTTCAGTGTCATGAATTATTAGTTGCATCGCTTGCAAGAGGGTGATTCATGCAGTCAGCATGAATGAAATAAAATATGTATAACTCCGTGAGTTGATTACGAGAAAAGTGGAGGGCAAAGACTGCTGCCAACATACCCAATGACTTACAACGTAAGCTTATATGCAATCAACAAGGGTCACCCCAAACACACACACACACACACACACACGCAGTCGTGTAGATAGGCCTTATGCCGCCTGTGCGTTTGCGGCCCGCAGCGGCTTAATGTAAGAGCGGAGGGGTCGGGGTGCTGGTGATTCCTGCGGCCGCCACCCTGCAACAGCATTAGGTAAGGAGGGAAGGTAGTCGCCCCCAAAACTCGTGCCCACGTGGCAGACTATCCCTGCACTACGCCACTGCACACACGCACGCACACAGTTTCACACACATGGAAACCAATAAGCAAAAAAATGTGCACAGACACAAAAAAACGCACACACAAGTGCACACACGGAAACAAATAAGCATCAGACACAAACATGCACCTACACGGGAACCAATAAGCATCAGACACAAATACGCACACACAAAAAGACACACACTATACAGAAATGCATAAATTAAACCCACATATTAAAGACAATACACACACTCTGGAGCAGGGAAGACGTTAAATAACACATCAATCGAGTTAGGTCAATCAACAACATGCGTAAATAGCGAATCCAAGAAAACACAGAGATACAAAATGAAGGCAATGTAAAAAGAGGAAACACATTCAATAATATGAACATACTTAATAAAAGCATGTGGCGCTGGCATGACCTGTTGAGGCGGGTGCGACTCCATCAGCCATAAAGGCGTCCGCGGGTTAGCACTTACAAAGGGCAGGGGGTTGATTTGTGCCATGTAGACCCCTGGGAGCGGAGGGAGGAGGTTGGGCAGAGCAGAGAATGCTGCGGAAGGAGGAGTGAGTATTGAAGAGGCGTTGCCACCTCATTAAGGGAAAGCTTGCATTTGTGCTGAGTGGGGGGAGGGCTCGTAATGCAAGTGGGAGGGGAGAGCAAAAAGAGCTTCAAGGAGCACATTGAGTCGTGCAAAACAAAAGAAAGGCGGTGCCTGCTTCATGCCCCAGTGATACCACTATGCATATGCAATCCATACCCACGAGTCATCGATCACACCCAAACAAATCGGAGGTCACGGGCTTCGATCCCATATGGAGAGAGGCACCGGAGGAACCCTCAACAGCAGACCAGTCCTAGGGTCATGGAGGCCATGTACGTGACACCATAGAATGTAAGGGCGAAGTTGAGCAACCTGGCCTGAAAAAAGCAAAAATGCGCGGCCGCCATTGTTACTGATTAGGAGTGGCGAGCCACATTGCTTTATAAAAGCGGTATCCTGCTAATATATTTAGTGTGGCGGCCGTGTTGTTGTTAATATGAAAGCATGGGCTCTGCTGAAACAAAGCTCAGCTCCCGGGCGATGAGGAGCAGACAGTCAGTAGCTAGTTGATAAGCAGGCCCAGTTACAGTAAAGCATGTCATGCGTACAATAGGATAAAGTCCTAAGAAAATAGTGCTCACAGACTGTAAATGAAACTTACTGAGTAACAACACATGTAAAAGAGCCAGTACTAAAGGGAGGTTACAAAAGGAGAAAAGGAGGTACTAAGGGGGGACTACTAAGCCTTTTCACGAATCAAAAGTAACCATTTAAAAAGGACAGTAACAGGAGCCAATCGAAAAGATGGGCGAAGCTTCAAGTCCATACCTGAATACAGCAGGTCTCGAAGAGGCAGCGCAAGCGCTGCCTAGGCGAGACCAAACAAAACAGGAAGAACTCCTTGCCTGCGGCAAAAAGCAAGTCAACTGCATCTTTGTTCACATGAATCTGGTAAATAGTCTAAGTACCTCAGAATAGGGATAGGCTTCAGTCTATCCAGATTTGTTAGTACTGCCCAATATGTACGATATGGAAGATGCACACAGACTCAATTACATCTTATACAGACTGTAGTCTATTTTACATTACAATCAAAGCAAGAGAGACAAACACTTTTGATTCTAGTTTCTTGATAGTATGTACAGAATATCAATCTTCTTTTACATGAACTTCATTTGATCATCCAACACGTGATTCTCCCTACGACTGTGTACAGGACTAGGGCTTTTTCGACATTGTCTTCTCTCGCTTTCTTTGTAATGTCAAATAGACTACATTCTATATAAGATGCAACTAACTGTGTATGCATTCTCCATGTCATAAATGTTGTCTTTTGATTGGGTTTGATTTGGTTTTTATTCCTACATTTGCTGCATTACAGCAACTACACAATAAAATGACAACTGGGTATTCCGGTAGGGTGGTACTGGCCAAATCTTTTCCTTGCACTGTGGTATATAAATAAATAATACCGGATCTATTTTTGTCTAGGCATAGCAATAACAGATAGCTCAATAAATAAGAGTCAAGATTCGAGGTAGTAGGAGTTTGCAGGTTTATTACAGCATAAAGGACAGGAACAGGACAACCTGCATAGGAATAGGATGGCAGGGCCCGGCAGGGGGGCCGGATTGGACTAGCGTGGCCCGGCAGCTGCCGGGGCTGGATCTGGGATGAGCGCGCTCTGGAGAAAGGACTGGCGTAACATTTAATAACAATACACACATATATATATATTAAAACAGTTGCATTACAGTACATACGATAGGCGGAGCAGTGGGTGTGGTCAATAGCAGTCGCGAAAGATAAGGGTGAATGTAGGTGTAACAGAGGCGTATACATAGACATGTGATGCAAACGTAACAGAATATGTCATGAATGGGGCGGAAACATGGAGGGGGCTACCTAAGGAGCCGGGACCTCTAACCTGATGGTGCGCGCAAACTGGCAATGACGTATTACTAGGAGAAGCTGGGGGCTACGAACTCTGTGCTAGGAGCAGAGACTGAAGTCTGGAGAGTCAGGGCGACATGTACCTAAACAGTATCTAGTATCTGATGTTTAGAGAACATGTTGATATAAACTAGAAGTCAGGAGGGGAAAGGCTAACAGACTCTAAGACTGGAGCATGCATTATTCTACATGTAGTGCGTGATGAAGAATATTAAATGACCATTAAATACAGTATTTCTCTAACATGGAGACGTAAAGGCTAGACTATGACGGAAACTATTGATGCGATTCAGTAGCTTTAGGAATGCAGAGAAGGAGGGCTGGACTGATAACTAGAATCATAACATACTCTTGGCAGACTCAGAGGCAGAGCCAGGCTGAACCGGGCACTGCGAGGCAGGAAGTAAGTGAAGGGTCAGGGATACAGGTGGGGGCTGTATCGCTCCTCAGCGAGGGCTTCAGGAGACAGGAGCTGAATCTGGTGTCCGGGCCCTTTTGAGGCCTAGAAACGGGGACTTTACAATGGAATAACGTGCACACTGAGAAACGTGGCAACGTAACTTTACATAGGCCTGATATTCGTAGTATTCACGAGAACTAGAAATAGACATACTAGAGGTGGACACAACTGTAATTGCGTCATTAATCGAACATGGGGAATACATATGCATATTAATCATGCACACATAACATATGATGGAGAACGCGTAGGGACACAGAACATGGCAAAATTTACTTTTCCACATTCCCTCCTTGTCACTACGTTTCCATCAGGAAACATCAATATTCATGATACCATCTATCATTTCATACAGTATCATTTGCTCGTCTCGAATTGTCTGGGAACGGGATTTAGAACGGGACTTGGGACTAGGTATACAAGAGGTAGCACAAATGCCGCAAATCGCAGGGCCACATTGTATACAGAGGCAGCAACTGAATATGATCGCTACTGCAATACCTAGAAAGGACAAGACTTTCCATCCCCAGGCGGAAATTATATTCCAGAACCAACCGGACCATGTCCAGGTGCCTGGATCTTGGTGTAACAGATGGGCAATTTTATGGAGTCTGGTTATAGCTGAATAAACAGACGGCGCGTTATTAGGAATGAAAATGCAGCAACTAGATCCGATGACTCTACAGGCCCCGCCCCTATCGGCCAGTATGACGTCAAGGACGAGACGATTTTGCAAAACGACAAATCTCATAGCAGATTGCTCTTCAGTCAAATTACCTAGGGCAGAGGCAGTCTCATTTACTACAGCTTCAAGGGTTCTGGTTAACCTACGGATTAGCTTACTGTTCTGGATAGGGCCTATAAAAAAGAAGAAACCTCTATTGAAATCTGTATACTGTTCTAGAGCAGTTTCAGTATAATCGACAATTGGGGACTCGATCTCCCTTCTATGTCTAATGTGTACTAGATGTGTATTTCTGTGATAATCAGATGGGGCTAGGAAAACTGGTGGCAGTAGGAAGGCAATGTAACAGGTTCCCTCCCAATCGAGGGGCAGACGAACATATGCGGTTTGACCACAAATAAAATAAGAATGACGTGAAGCTTTGAAAATAGATTTCCCACTGTCACTATACTTGACAATAGTAGTACAATCACTATGTCCTACATGTACGGAACCATTATTTCGGACACATAATTCGCCTTTGACTGGTAGTACTGAAATAGCAGGTAAGTCTGGTGTAGTATCAGACTGAACATTCAGGACCATGAAATTCGAAGAATAATTACCTAAATTGTAAACTTCATTTTCTAGATCTAACCCTGTTCTGTGGGGAAGACCTTGCTTGTCTGGGAAACATGTACTGTTAAGGAAAGACATATCTGTTGAGGATGACGTTAACGTGGACCATGCTCCACACGAACCATTATGTGAAAATGGATAAGGAAAGAGTGGCAGAACTCCCTTCGGTGTCTGGAAAGGGGGGAGTCGACCACACACCCAACAATTAGTGGCATTGCTGGTCTGGTGTGAATAATGTAACATGCGGATAAAAGAATTGTTACGCATAGCGAGGCGGTAAGAGAGTTCATGAGGAGGCAGATCACTAAACGTGTGCTCTACTGTAACATTAGAAGACTTATTTACATGAGAAACTGGAAAATACAAGTAAAATGCATAACTGGTGCAGGAAATCATAATGCTGAAAAATAATATGAAACTTAGAAAAACGATACATCGGATTGAGTTTTGACTAACTCTCTCACTATGGGGGTCTATTTTATACATGTCAGAAACCGGTCTAACCGTTTCACCTAGGGGAGGACTTAGACAATCAAACTGGCTGACTTATTTTACTAGACCTTAACTTTTTCTTATACTCCTGTTGCGGAGTTGTCTCTAACAGGGAGGGTTCAGTAACAGTGTCTTTTGCGGGACAGTCCTTAGGAATAGTATTTTGGCAGTCCTTTAAATCCTCGGAAATGTTCTTTGAAACTGGTTTCAATCCATAAAACTTCTTGATGTGCGAAAGATGCACCCAGCCTTTTCGTCCCTCCAACTTCACGGCTGTACGGGTGGCCAGGAGGACCTGTCGGGGCTCCTTCCAGCGAGGCTCCAGCGGACTTGAACGATCGAAATTTCGCACTAGGACCATGGATCCGGGAACGATTTCATGCGGTGCCACCTCGATATTGTCTGGAAAGGCGGCGGCAACCTGTGAACAACAAGAGTTGAGGGCAGACATCAAGGAAGCTAGGTAATCTGTCAGCATATTACTTGTAACATCGGTAATACTTCGGGGTCTAGGTGTACCCCACATGTTAGGGGGGCGGCCGAATACGACCTCATACGGGGACAGACCTGATCTGGAATGTGCGACCATGCGCATATAAAACAAAGCAACTGGCAGAGCTACTAGCCAGTCTACACCTTTCTCTTGACAAACTTTTGCAATTCGAATTTTCAGGGTCTGATTATGTCTCTCTACGAGACCGGCTGCTTCAGGATGGCGTACACAATGGAACTTCCACTGGTACCCTAACAAAAGGGACACGTGTTTCATTAGCTCGGATGAGAATGGCTGGCCGTTATCAGACTATACGACTCTAGGGAGTCCATAACGGGGGAAGAACTCACGAACCAACTGCTTGGCAGTGGTCGTGGCTGTGTAATCAGGGACTGGATATGCTTCTGTCCACCTGGACAAAGCGCATACAACTACAAGGACATACTTGAAACCTCGGCATCGCTCCATCTGAATGTAATCCATCTGGAGGACTTCAAAAGGGTGGTCAGGGGGCTGGAATCCACCTTGTTCCACCGGGACACTTTTACCTGGATTGAATTGACAACATATCATACAGGTACGGACTTTCTGCTTGGCTGCAGCTCGTAAATGCTTGTTGAACCAAATGTTCTGGATACTGTCTAACATTGCTTTTTCTCCTAAATGTGCTGGACTATGTGCGGTATTAATAATGACTTGAACCATAGAGTCGGGGAGAAACCATGTGGCTTTACCCTTCGTTACCCATCCCTGATCTGTCTGGACCCCTCCTTGTTCGGACCATTTCTTGATTTCATCGGGAGTAGCATGTAACTGGATATCTATGACATCTTGAGTAGGGTCCTTAACTGTCATACAGGTAGTCGGATCTGGAGTATGTGTCTGTGTTGGCTTAACTGAAATGTCTGGAGTCTGAGCTGTGAGCTTGGCTGTGCGATCTGCTAGATCATTACCCTGGGAAATAGTGTCAGTAACCTTCGTATGTGCTTTGCATTTCATGATAGCAATGGATGTCGGTAAGTGTATGGCATCTAACAGAGCTTGAATAAGGAGACCATGCTGAATCTTGGTTCCATGAGAAGTCATGAAACCTCTCTCCTGCCAGAGCACTCCGAAGTCGTGTACGACTCCAAATGCGTAACGTGAATCGGTGTAAACATTAACTTTCAGGTTCTTGGCGTGAATGCAGGCTTGAGTCAGAGCAACTAGCTCTGCTGCTTGAGCAGACAGGGTGTCAATACGGTGTGTCTCTATAACTTCAGTGTCAGTAGTCACTGCATACGCGGCTACTAGTTCTCCTGTACTTGTTCTCATGCATGAACCATCCACATAAAGTGTCAGGTCGGGATCTGGTAATGGAATATCTGTCAGATCTTGTCTTGGCTTTGTCATAATGTTAACTACTTCCACACAGTCGTGTGTGGCAGGATTTGGATTAACTGATGGTAACAGTGTAGCAGGATTCAGAACGTTGCAGCGTCTGATTTCTATGTGTGGCTGGAACAGTGTCAATTCATAACCTGTTAAACGTGCAATTGTCAAGTGCTGAGTTTGTGTTCGGTTTAAAAGAACTTCCACGGAGTGTGGAACTTGTACGGTCAGGGAGTGTCCTAAGACTATGGAATCACTTTGTCTGATAGCTAGTGCTGTGGCTGCAACTGACTTGAGGCACGCAGGCAGAGCCTGGGCTACAGGATCTAATGTGCTCGAAAAATAAGCACAAGGCTTGTATTGTCCTGCTTGATCTTGTGTGAGAACAGATAATGCTGTACCTTCACGTTCTGTGACGAAAAGTGTAAAAGGCTTACTGTAGTTCGGTGTAGCTAGAACTGGAGCTTGGCATAGGGCTTTCTTTAACTCATTGAAACTAAGTGTATGTTCAGATGTCCAAGGGAGGACAGTCGATACGGCTGCCTCCTGTGTCGTTAACTGTATCAGTGGTTTAGCTAGAAATGCATACTGAGGAATCCATTGTCTGCAATAAGAAGTAAGGCCAATAAAAGCACGTACCTCCTTCTGGGTCTTGGGCTGAGGAAGACTCGCTATTAACTGGATACGGTCTGGTGTCAACTGCCTACCCCACTTGGACAGCAAGTGGCCTAAGTAGATTACTTGCTGGACACAGAATTGAAGCTTCGAAGGGGACACCTTGTGCCCCATCTCGGCAAGGAAATACAAAACTGTGAGTGATGCTCGCTCGCAAGCACGTTCAGAACGGGCTGTGATCAGTAGATCATCGACATACTGGAGCAGGGCAGTGTCAGTTGGCATGTGAATGTTGTCTAGTTGTCTCTTGAGTGCTTGACTGTAAATACTAGGACTTTCTGTGAAACCTTGAGGAGCGCGTGTGAACATATAGCTCCTTCCATTTAAACAAAATCCGAAAAGAAACTGGCTGTCTGGATGAATGGGGACACTAAAAAATGCGTTCTTGAGGTCTATGACAGTGAAAAATGAGGCTTCGGAATCAATGGCTGTCAATAGGGAAGAGATATCTGGGACAACTGGGTACTGTGGAATAATGCATTTATTAAGTTCTCGAAGGTCAATCACTAATCGATATACTGGGGGTGCATTTGGATCAGTACGTTTCATGACTGGAATGATCGGAGAATTACATATATTGGAGTCAGTTTCTACCACTACTCCTTGAGCCATGAGCTCGTCAATAATTTTGGATAAGGCTGCTACAGCCTCAGGTGGCAATCTGTACTGTCTGATTCGTGGTAACACTACACCTGGCTTAAGAGTCACACGATGGGGTGTGATTTGCATATAGCCAACATCAGTTGGACCTCGCGCCCATAGATGCTGCGGAACATTAGACAATCTGGGATCAAAATCTCGTAATACATAGTGACCCTTGAAGTCACGTAGGAACAATCGTATTCCCTCTGGGCAACAGCATATAACTGCACCTAACTCTTTCAGTGTCTTAATGCCTAATAGATTCTCTGGACATGACTTTGTAAGTAACAGATCAGTAGTGCGGGACAATGGACCTACTTCTAGAGTAACTGGCTTTGAAATTTCATTTACGATAGGTTTTCCTGAAAATCCAAGGGAAACATTTCTAGAGCCTGAGAGCGGAGCCCCTGGAACTTCGGCGTGACTGATGGTGGTCCTACTTGCCCCTGTATCAATCAGGAACTTTCTGTCTTTCCCTAGTACTTGACTATGAACATAGGGACCTTCTTGATCTACAGGTATCTCGATGAGAGGCAAGCCTACCTCCCTCTCTAGGCTGTTTCATGAATATGGCTGATACTCTGGATACTCTGACTGCGCATACTGGTACATCTGCTGTGTAACATGCTGTGTTGCAGCGATGGGCTGCGGTACAGTAACTGTCTGTTGTGCATTCTGTGGCTGAGAAGTCTGTGAAACTTGCTCTTGTCTAGGCGGACGTGGTCTTTCTTTAGTCTTACCGGTAGCTATGTTGTGTTTCAGAACTGCACACTCGTTTATAAAATGACCTGGCTGTTTACAATAATTGCAGTTCCCTTTAACGGGAGCTGCAGGGTGACTGGCTTGATTCGGACCCCTCTTCTGACTGTCTTTAGGAACAGATTGTGCAACTAGTACTTTCATTTTCGTGTCTCTCATACGTTTTCTGGTGGTATTGAAGCATCTGTAACATTTGGGACGGGGTATTAGCTTGCCAGGTACTTTCGACTTTCAAAACTCGGTTTTTAATTGGTGGACTTGAATTCTCGACTAATTTAGTAACAAAAAGATGAGGGTATGACTCGCTACTTGTCTTGAGGCCACTGTTTATGGTAAAACATTTCTCAAATCTAGAATAAACATCACTAATGTCTTCGTCTTGTTTCTGTTTACAGGCTGAGATTGCATCCCAGTCTTCCTTTTTAGTTGCTAATAGTCTGGGCAAAACTTGTATTAACAGTTCTGGTAATTCTTTACATTTATCTCCAAGACCGGTACCTGGTACTCGTATCTTATCTTCAGCTTCTAGAACTGCCCAATCGATCTTTTTCTCTCCCACCTCCCAATCTTTTTCCTTAAGTTTCTCATATACCCCTGCGGGCAATAGGACTTTTAACATTTTAATAATGTCTGGATACGTGTATTCTCCCATACGGAGCATGTCTTTTAATTCTCGGTGGAACCCTGCTGGATCTTTATCATGACAGGGAATTAACTTTTTCATCTCTAAGAGTTCCATCTTTGTGATCGGGGTGTAAACAAACACTCGTTGCATTTCACCACCGTCTGTCTTAACTGGATGCACTTCTCGTAACGGATTTTGTCGGTCTATGTAAAAGGGTTTACTTTCTGGAGGTGAGACATGAACAAAATGCGGGTTCAAGAACATACTATATTTGTGGCGCTGTTCTAGAATGACACTAATCAAATCGGTACCTAAACCTTTCCATTTATACTGGAGTAACTCGTTCAGGACATCGTGTAACGGACCTGGATCGGAATGTTGACCCTCATACAATGTGATGAGGTGCTGGATCATATACATACCCGCCAGTCGTTGCTCGGCTGGGGGCATTTTCAGAAACATTTGTGCCACTATTTCGTCTGGAAAAGTGGTAGAATCAGTAATCCATCGGACTGCTGATCGGACTAGTTCTTGTTCATGCATAGTACTTAACTCGTTATAACCGATTCGTGATTTCAGAATGTGATCGGTAGCTTGAAATACTTGTTCCAGAGAACCTTGTTCTGGTGCCGGGTGATGGAAAGTTGACTTGTGTTCTAGGCGTAAATGGCGATCTGGAAATCTAGATTTTCCTACATACGCTATTCTGGCGGGATTCTCGTCCTCTACCTCTTCCGCAGAGTCATTTTCTTTTTCGCTTACTTGTGCTGCCTTACGTTGATCATGTAACCTTATTATTTCCTTACGAATTTTCTTGTACATACTCTCTATACTACTGATGGTCTTATGCTTACCCTCGGCTATATTATCACTCCACCTTGTCAGGATTTTCATTTCGGCTTGATTTTTGGTCGGATAATCTTGTTCTCTTATTAGACAATTAATCAGAAACTTTAATATCATGAGCTGGACTTCAACTTTTCTTTGGCACATGACGTCACTAATACTTTCTGGATCATCCCCTGAACGGATGAAACGGTATATTCTGTCTAGATCTCCTTTCATATCTGGTAGGGTGACTAGATACTCGGTCACCTTTCTCACGCGTAATGAATATAAAACCATATTATCCTCGCCTGGGACTGGATCATAGCCACATTCGTTAAGGGCTTTTCTTATTTCTGCAACAGACTGATATCTGGGCGTACGTTGTGACGCTTGTGCATGTAATTCGACTAACGTTAAACGCTTGTGTGGCGGCGGGGTTCCTGGAGGACCTCCCCCTGCGGCCCCTAAACTAGAGTCGTCTACTGATGCTCTTCATCCTGGCAGAGTGGGAAATGGAAATGCAGGCTGGACTTGTATGGCGGGCTGGACCGGGGGTACCGTAACAGGTACTCCGGTGTCTGGAGGAGCGGGAAGTGCCTGATTTACAGGGACTGGCTGAGCAGGATTTGCATATTCTGGGACTGTGTCGTCCAAATAGGACGAAATGAAAATATCAGCTGCGGTCGGTTTGTGACGTAGCTTGGTCGGAACTAAGGGTGGCGGAAAATTACTGAATGCCTCCGGGGTCGCTTTTGGCAAGCCCTCGGCAAGAAGAGGATACATACCCTTAATAAGAGCATGCCTCTGTCTGTCTGACTGTTCGGCTTTAACTCGTTCACCTATCTCGATTAATTCTTTTTCTTGTGCTCGCTCTAAGGATTCTCTACTTAATTCAGACTTTCTGATTTCTTTTTCGGTTCTTTTATGAGATTCTTTGCGCCATAACTCAATGGCATCTTTCTGTGACTGTCTGGCTTTCTTTTTCCATAATGCTTCTTCTACTCTCATGATGCACTCGGCATCCCACGTACCTGATACGGGCCATCTATACTTTTCCTCTAACTCTTTGGTATACTCTACCCATAAATCTAGATATAATATGGCACTTATGCCATGCTTCTGATACATAAAATGACCTGGACTGTCCCTAGGCGGGACAGGAACTGCTTCTTCTAGCAGACCTTTTCTAGTTTTTAACTGACGTAATCTCGAAAAGAGGGACATTGCAAACTTGGATCTGAACACAATACAATACACGAGGAACAATAACAATTGAGAAAACAATTCAGGCATACCACAACATTGAAAATACATTGAATAACATTATGAAGCAACAGTTCGGACAGAATACTACCTGGAACACTGAGAACAGAAACACATGAATTTCTCGAGAACGGAACAGACTAGAATTACTGGATGCGCTGCTGAGACAGCACGGAACATACCGGTCCCATAAAGGGACGCATCAAGACCCGTATCCACCTAGGTGAACACTTCGTTTCAGATCTGCGTACCAAGACCCATCGAACCAGAGACAATTTAGATTGACCCTGTCTAGATACTACCCCAGCAACGGTACTCACCGGGCAGCAAGAACGGAAGGCCTCAGACTGGACGGGACTGCTTCGACGCCGGACGGACGAACTTCGGACTTCTGTTACGGGTGGGCCTCCGGATACCTCGGACCTTGGACTCTCGGCTTGGGCTCTGGTCGGGACTCGCCGCGTTCCTCCACCGTCTCGTCTGGATGCTGGACCGCCTCCTCCGTCTCCTCCGTGGGCCTGAGGGATACTTAAAGCAGAAATATCTGCCGGTGCGCAGAAGAGTTCCGTCACGACTGCAGAGGGTCAGGGGGCCGGCGTGGCTTCACCGACGCGTGGGGAAAGGGCAAGTCCCTATTCGGGCGCCATTATGTGGTATATAAATAAATAATACCGGATCTATTTTTGTCTAGGCATAGCAATAACAGATAGCTCAATAAATAAGAGTCAAGATTCGAGGTAGTAGGAGTTTGCAGGTTTATTACAGCATAAAGGACAGGAACAGGACAACCTGCATAGGAATAGGATGGCAGGGCCCGGCAGGGGGGCCGGATTGGACTAGCGTGGCCCGGCAGCTGCCGGGGCTGGATCTGGGATGAGCGCGCTCTGGAGAAAGGACTGGCGTAACATTTAATAACAATACACACATATATATATATTAAAACAGTTGCATTACAGTACATACGATAGGCGGAGCAGTGGGTGTGGTCAATAGCAGTCGCGAAAGATAAGGGTGAATGTAGGTGTAACAGAGGCGTATACATAGACATGTGATGCAAACGTAACAGAATATGTCATGAATGGGGCGGAAACATGGAGGGGGCTACCTAAGGAGCCGGGACCTCTAACCTGATGGTGCGCGCAAACTGGCAATGACGTATTACTAGGAGAAGCTGGGGGCTACGAACTCTGTGCTAGGAGCAGAGACTGAAGTCTGGAGAGTCAGGGCGACATGTACCTAAACAGTATCTAGTATCTGATGTTTAGAGAACATGTTGATATAAACTAGAAGTCAGGAGGGGAAAGGCTAACAGACTCTAAGACTGGAGCATGCATTATTCTACATGTAGTGCGTGATGAAGAATATTAAATGACCATTAAATACAGTATTTCTCTAACATGGAGACGTAAAGGCTAGACTATGACGGAAACTATTGATGCGATTCAGTAGCTTTAGGAATGCAGAGAAGGAGGGCTGGACTGATAACTAGAATCATAACATACTCTTGGCAGACTCAGAGGCAGAGCCAGGCTGAACCGGGCACTGCGAGGCAGGAAGTAAGTGAAGGGTCAGGGATACAGGTGGGGGCTGTATCGCTCCTCAGCGAGGGCTTCAGGAGACAGGAGCTGAATCTGGTGTCCGGGCCCTTTTGAGGCCTAGAAACGGGGACTTTACAATGGAATAACGTGCACACTGAGAAACGTGGCAACGTAACTTTACATAGGCCTGATATTCGTAGTATTCACGAGAACTAGAAATAGACATACTAGAGGTGGACACAACTGTAATTGCGTCATTAATCGAACATGGGGAATACATATGCATATTAATCATGCACACATAACATATGATGGAGAACGCGTAGGGACACAGAACATGGCAAAATTTACTTTTCCACAGCACAACCCAATACTTTAAGACTTTTACCTTGGTTTCCAGTTCAGAGAGCTGAACCCATTTAAATAAGTATAACGCGATCCTTACAACTCGCCACTGTCATTTCCATAATGACAATGAAGAATGTATAATCTCACATCAATCAATAAAGGTCAGCAGATCATCCGACCAAAATCAGTTTCTAAACTCTCAACAGCTAACCACTCCTTGATGCTGGGTCATTACATTTAACCACGAATAACAAACCAAGTATGGGTAAACAAAGCATAGAAATTCAACTAGAGTCATCCTAAACCCACAAACTGTTCTTCAAACGGTGTTAGAGTATCCAAAAATATTTCCAATATATTGTAGAAGCAGCAAATTACAATATTACTATCCAACCTTCTGAACTACCCTGTTGAATGGAAGAGCTGTGGGCGGTGAGGGAGAGAAGTACTAGCATGGCTGTGTGCACAAGCACTGTGGGGCATTCTGGGTAAAATTAGTTTGACTGAGCAAGTTCTTTCTGCCACACTTTTCTTGTGGGTTGCTTGCTAGGGGGTTTCTTTCAGAGCAGAACGGGCAGTAATGACTCAACCACAGCCCCATTCTAGTTGTGGTCTGCTGCAGTGAAGGGTTTTGCTAGGGATGATTTTGTTTTGCAGTTAACCCACACATTTGGGCATGTTAATGGAAAGGCTTTTCTCTCACCACTCCCAACAGACTCCTGATTCAGTGCTACTGCACGCTGACACACAGGCCTGATGCTCAAAGGTAAACTTACAATTTATAGCAAGTTTAGTAATTTTCGGTATTCATAAACTACGTGAGGAGTTTTACCATCGTGGACTCCATATACTTATTTGTGCGTAGTCAGTGCTTAATTTGAGCCGGTGATTTCCAGTGCTCAACACCAGCACTTAATTGTCGGCACCGGCACTTAATTGTCAACACAGGCCCTTATGACAGCTGCCACACAGTGGTGCGGTTTGTATCATTTAGAGATGAGCAGAACAGCAATTGTTTATTAATTCAGTATGCATTAAAAACAACTAATACCTGCCGCCCAAGTTATTTTTGTAGCTTTGGGGGCCTGGAATAGGCTGAACTAGAGCCCTGGAACTTTTTTTATTGAAAACTGTGCGCAGTTCTTCGCACCCAGAGACTCCGCATACAAATGCAGGGATTGGGTTGTCGTAAAACTCCACACGTAGTTTGTGAGTTGCTTTTTGTAGTACGTTTTGTAGTACTAAAAACGTACTACAAAGTGCAGTATGAGAATCAGGCCCTCAATATTTATACCATTCTCTTGTTGGATGGAAGTTCTTAACTGCTATGATCTATCTGCATTCTCCTTTTCCCAGGACTCTGCTAGCAGCATCTGAGATGGGTTTTATCCCAATCTGCAGACCTCCACCTGACCAGGCATTAGGTTCTACCATACCATCCTTGGAATCAGTACTGGCTGCAACCCCGAAAGACTGGTCTCATCAGTGAAGAGCACTAGCTTCAACTCCCAGTGCGGAAACCCGTAGTGTTTCTAGCAGCATGGATGCATCACCATTTAGAATGAAGATGCTCAGTCCACAACACCTACACCAATAGCTGTCCGGCTTGGGCCACTATAATGGAACCACCCAATCAAGGATGAGAAAAAGGTGAAACTTGCTCCAACTTCCTATCCGTGGCATACTCTATTACCAAAGCAACAGTTTTCTCATGAACAAAGAGCCCCGTCACCACTAAAAACCAAAATACCACAAAAGAAGACATAGGTCTAAAGCCTTCTGTCCCTGCATCCTCATTAGAAAGCCTTCCATCTGTGAACTGGACTGCTAGGCTCAGTTTAGAAGTGGACATGCAGTTCATCCGATTCATTTGCACGCTTCAGACATACTTTGGTGGCGCATACAATTTTTGGGGAACGGAGTAAAATTAAATTGCATTTCAAAAGGATAAATGCACAATATTAAGATATTAAGAACTGGACGCTTAAAGATCTTTCATGCGCAAATCTGCGTGAGGTGTAAAGGCCGTAATTACCCTTTACAGAAAACATATTGTATTAGCTGGGTCAATAGGGGGCACACAAAGGTATATTAACTGAAATCTTATCTAGCTTTCCAATGAATTGGGTAGTTGATGGTCATTCAGGAAGTCAAGTAATGAGAAATCCATAGAGGGTAACCAAGAGGCCATCTTGATTTGATCTGGAGAGTGATGGAAAGCAACGCCACAGACCCTAGTTTTGATAATCGCTATTGTTCATGGCTACCAGTGTGGTGGGAACCCTTTGCGACAGCGGCTGCTACTCCGCTATGGCAGAGGAGCGTCGCACCTCCTCCCCCCCCCCCCCGCCAGCACCCTAAAAAACAAACCGATATTGAAAAGTGTTTTAAACCCATTTTATTATCGTTTTATTTTTCTTTATAACTTGCTGACTCTAGTCTTGGGGCGGGCCCAGGGAATTACTTGCACTCAGGGGGAGTGGTAGGTGCAATGCCGTCAGTGCGCATGTTGGTTTGGCTAGCCGTCTCAATATGACCAAACCCACATGCGCACTGAAGCTCTTTCCAACCCCAGCTGCATTGCCGGTTAGAGACAGCAAGCACAGGTTTCCAGTCTCCCTGGGAGCGCAAATTTGAGAGCACTCAGGCCAATCCCGATACTGCTGTCATGCTGTGAGAGCAGCGTCCAGATTAGCCGCTGGGGACTCTGGGAGCCTGTCTGCAGAGGAGCAGAAGAGCTAAATGTGGCTGAAGGCAAGTTCTTATTTTTTATTATTTTGTTTTGTGTCCTAGTCCCATCTCCTGCCCTCCCCCCGCCACCCTGCCCTGCCACCAGCCGCCACTGCTTTGCAAGACTCACTGACTGCATTATTATAAAAAAGCGGTAGACTATCCTTACGCACTGCCTTGTCTGTAGATCAATATGTAGTGTCTATGCATCGCCTGCCTGTATAAGCAGATGTCAATAAAAATATTTTGTTTTAAAAAAAGCAAAGCAGTAGACACCAGCATTGATGTACCCTCTCAAATGTCAAAATAAACCCCAGAGGAGTGTAAGTGGCACCTGATCTTAAATATGAGACTTCTGAAGCAGAGCTGCTGAATTCCTGGTCTGTATGGTACATTCATGTTTCTCACTGAACATCTATTTCACAGCAGTGCCTCATCTGTTACTGGTATTGTATGCCTTGGTTTCCTTAGCAACTTTGAACGAGTAGGTGCAAATAATGGAGTAGTCTAAAAAAAGAAGGACAAACAGTCCTCAAACAGCTACATTTTCAGCTTTGTATAAAAGTAAAAGTGGTTTTCAATGCAATAGCTTGTGGGAGGCGTGTTTTGCCTTAGCGGTCTATAAGAAAGTTACTTGTGTGGTAAGATTATATTAATACATGCAATTTTCCCCAGAAAAATTTCAAGTGAAAACTGCCAAATTTATCGTGAGAGGATGCCCAGTAATTACCGAACAAGCGGATTATGGAGCAGAAAAAACACCAACATTTAAATGTTATGTCCCATTTTGGAGGAGGTGAACTCCTAATAGGTGGCATTTATCACACCCAGTAAATTTAAAACGAAAGTGTATCTGATTGCTTAGATAAATAACAACTCCCTATTGGGGTCACTTGTAACCAGGGCCAAGGAAGTGAAAAAAATTCTACAAACATCGCAAAGTAAATTCCTTTATAAGTTTGCATGCTGTTTCTGTACTACATTTAAATATATCACTGTATATTGAGACACAATGTACAGCCCATACTGCTCTACTTTTATTCAGTTTGCTCACAGGCATCACGCCAGAATATGCAGGGCTACAACTCATAGCTGCAGTGCATTCCTAACTAAGCTAACCATAAGCTGGGAGCAGGAGGGTGGTGATCCTTCACAGAAACAACTGTAGTAAGTGTTGGTGCTGCAGCAATGATTGATGGGACCACCAAAGACACTAAATCAAATAGTAGAGTACAAAGTTCCCCAGGAAAGGTGTGACAACAAGGAGAGAGGAGTAGGTATCAAAAGTAAGGTGACTGAAAGGGGTCCCTTATCGGAACTTAGAGAGCCTCACACACCCAGAGTATTCGGTGTGGAACACACCTTGACTGGAGTGTGTCCAGTGTCATCATCGACTCACTGCCCCTCGACAGACCGGCGCTGCAATGTCTGTCGGAGCACCCGGAGGCACTCTTTTGGCGGGGTTCTTTTGTTCCTAGCCGACGGTGGGTGTGTGTGAGGATGAAAGAAGTGTAGTCTGTGCAAGTGTGGGTGCAAGTTAAAAAGGGTAGTCAGTCCACAATGACTTTTATTAACGTGGCTGATTCCCTGGTTAAAAGGGGTGAGAGGGGAGCTAGAGACCGTATAAATATACAGCAGGCTAACTCAACCCCCTGATGTGGTCAACATGTTTCTCGCCAACCGGCGATTCGTCAGGACCTCAACAGGGTACTACACATTAACACATGCTCATTCACTTTGAAAACCACCAAAGACACTGTCATCTGCTTTGTAGCCACCTTGACATTTTGAGGCTGTTCACACCATACTACCCTTTTCCATGAAGTAGGGTTATGGTTTACTCTTACAAGGGGGCTGCAAAAAATGCGTTATTTAGTACCACCCCCTTTTCTGAATCGTTTTTGGCCACTATAGGTGTGGCAGGGTATACTCAGACATGAGTCCCTTGCTCACTGCTCCATCAGGATTCAAGCAAGCCGGGCCGACGACGGCTGATATGCCAGAAACCGGTCCCCGGAAGCTTGTCTCCTTTCTGGTAAAGAATTGGCTTGGTAGTTTGGTCTGCCCTGTTCCCATTATGCACTGGGCCAGGGACAGACTAATTTGCATATAGCCAGGTTCTGAGCTGGGATGGGGCAGTGAGCTAAATAACGGTGATGGATCAAGCCCTGATCTCTGGACTGGGTAAGAGTGGTCTGCTTAATTCAGACACTCTGTTCATCACCACCCCCTTTTCTGAATCATTTAGTACCAGCAACATCAAGAAGCAAAATCCTTGCATTTACAATTCCTTACACGATTACACAATTGCTTCCACAAAGAGCATCCTTCAGAGGGCTTTTTGGTTTGACAGTATTAACACAAGGACTTTGTGCTGCATTGAATTCTAGCAGCCGGCTGCAATATGTGCAACAGATGGGCAAGGACTTCACCGGCTACAGGAACTCCACCCTAGAGGGCATTTCAGTGTAGAGACAAAAACAGTTCTCTTTACCTAGTCCTGCATCACTAACAATCCCCATCAATAAGCATACTAGAGTGCTGCTTCATTTGAAGCGGACTACTTGGGTTTTGAGATGCATTGTGCTATCATTCCCTAGAGGGCCCTTTAATTGGGGACATGGGGACATATAACACATAGGACGCACTTTCCCCGTTTTTGCCACGGTGCACCTTAAAACAGGTGCGCCGAGCGCAAAAAGGGAAAGTGCACCCTATTACATTGAATGTTCTGCTCTCAGGGTAGCTGCAAATTCATGCTGCCCTGTGGGTAACGCATTCAAGTGAATAACAGAGAGGCTTTGAAGCAGTCCTCCTGTGTTTCGCTGTGCATGTAGCAACCAGCCTGCACTTTTAAGAGGGGAGAGATCCCCTTGCAGGAGAGTGCAGTGAATGACTGCACCTGCCTGCAAGGGGATGTCTGGGCCCCCTCTCCAAAAGGCTGCCATCAGGGGGGCGCACTGACAGTAAGCCATCTTTTACGTGGCGCACCGTCAGTGCGCCTCCTGACAACTTCTTTGTTTCTGTGCCCGCATCTATAATACGGCACTGGCACAGAGGCAAAGGGATTCCCTCATGCACGGAGCCACGCCCCAGGCCAATGAGGGATCACCCTCTGGTGATAGCACTTGCGCTATATGTGCACCAGCCTTATCTGTATTGCAGAAAAGGAGCACAAGCATCTGCGGCCCTTTCTGTAATATCAGAGTTCCCCGGGGGCCCTCAAAGCGAGCACACATACCAGTGTTTCCAGGGACACTTTCCATAATATGGCCTCTGGGGTTCAAGTTTAAGACTTGGCTCGAGTGAATGTTCTCATCTGTGTTCCCCACCCCATGGAAACCTAGTACTGGGAATCCATCTACCATAATGTGAATTACCTAATGTTCGGTTTTCTACCCACATAGTGCACCATTGTAGATAATATGTATACATTTATTTCCAAGGTGTTTTGAGAAAAGATTACATCTGGTTTGTTACGGACACTTGACCCACACTGTCCATTTAGTATTTGTAATATATACATGAGAGTCCTTTACTGCTAAGTGTTCACATCAATTATTCCTTATTTTGTATTGTTTTAGCAGGTACCCAATCATTGAAATCATCTTTTCTAGGATCGTGTCCCCAACGACCCCATTGACCCATACTGACAATATTGTGCTTCTTTAGATTTTCAAGATCGTGTGTTGGCCTTCTTCCCTGAAAGGAATATGACTGCCTCCTGGCACTCTTGTGCCTTAATGTACTTATTTCCATGTCTTATAGTACAGTCAATATTCTACCCGTTTCAAAACTATTTGGATTGTTACCCTTTTAACTACATCAGATTGTGCCTGAGGTCTGTCTCTTTTTTTGGGCATTCTCCATTTGGCTACGTCTTTCGTTCCACATCATGCTCCCATCGTTTGCATAGTGTTTGTAGTTTGCCTAGTGGGTACATTTGTACGGTTTTATACATTTTTGCTATTTGTTTACAATCAGCTCTGTCGGCTCTTACTCGGTCTTCTAAAGAAATGCATTGTGGGAGCTGCATCAATCAGATCTCCCATTGGTTATGATGCTATAGCAGATATTCACAGAACGGCATATGTGAAGGTCACATTTTTGCTGGAGTCGCACAAAACAGTTCATTTCTTTTTGGTGCGCCAGATTAATTATTTTTAAAATCTTATACCGATCTGCAGCTGTAAAATACATGAACTGGTTTATAACATCCCCATAGAAGGATTTCTAGAGTTACTTGGCTTTGCACTTAAGTTTTGATCTCCACTGATACCTGGACCCAGTATTCTGCGTCAGTCCCGTACATTGGATATCTAAGAGCCATGAGGTACCAAAGCCCCTACCAAGCACTGTAGTATGTTTACATTGAACAATGAGATGCATACTCATTTGTCTCTGGAATACTAGCCTTTGTGCTGTGACTTGCCAGGATATCAGATTAGCTGCTTCCTCCAGCCTCCATTCATGTGTCATAACTTATTGATTAAAATATATATATATCTACATTTATGATTTCCATGGTGGCAGCCCCTACTTACAACAAAAAGTGAGCTTGTACTTAACATTCTATGCAAACTACAAATATGAAGTTAGAGTAAAAAAAAATATGCAAAAACATTACTTTAATTCTAGCTGCTCAATAAAAAATGGTTATCGCTTACTAGATTCAAACCATCCAAATGTCAAGGAGTCTGATTGGGAAGTATTTCTTGGGACTTGATGCATCAGATCATCGATGACTAACCAAAGTTATGCCCTGAACAATTATCCTCCGCGACGGTTATTCCCACAGAGAACAGAACAGCGTTGTAGCTCTAATGTAAGCACACAGGATCCCCCTTCTCTTACAAAAGAAATGATCTTCCTTTTGTAATATATTGATAGTTTTCTAATGGTGGCACTTGAATACAACTTCTAGCAGGTCTAGATAGTTTTCTATGAAACCTACAAATATGAAATTAGACAGAGGATAAACAATCTTGAAGACCAAAATTGTTCATTAAAATCAGCCATTCCAATATAATAAACTGTCCCTCTGACAGCCTCGATTTTATCCATCCAAATGAACTTGCTTGGGCAGTTCTTCCAAGACTGTTACAGATGGATCGAAGAAAGGGTATCAGAGTGGTAATTAGCCAAAGTGGTAGGGCAAGTATAACCCAAATATGCCAGACCACGGGATTTTGAATACCCTGCCAGTAATGCCCAAAACACACCCTTCCTCTCTGGAGCCACATGGAATCAGGCCAGAGGGATTATTCGGATATGTTCATTCCGACAAAATATCTAGCACTGATCTTCTGGCCGCCGTGCTGTTAATGAGAATATTTGATCTAATGCCTTCAAAAAAAGCTCTTAAAAAGGACAAAATAAAAGATATATGCAGAGAAGAAGAGAGTAACAATTGTTTTGATTTAAAAAAGGCTAGACCTACTTAGTGGTATGAGGCATTATAAAGTTGCTCTTTCGTCTCAAAACTCTGAAGGAAATGCACTCTGTGGCTTGTGAAACTTTGCTCCAGGCACCATTCACCCACACTACAGCCAAAATCTACATCTTTCTTTCCAGGCATCATTCTGGCCTGCCAGCCACAGACTGCATCTACCTTGGTTTCATTTTGCGTGACTCAGCAGATCTGGTATGGTGTTTGCCTTTCTAGGAGACATGAACAACAAGCATTGATAAAGTAAATATTTTTGACTTTCGCACCTAAGACAAAAGCAAGAAAAAATGGTGTTAAAAAGACTGTATGTACGCTGCGTGGATGAAATAAGAAATGAAATTCATTCTGATACAATGCCCTTTTCAGATGTAAAATAGTGCCTCAAGAATTCCAGTGGAGGTGAACAATATACCCAAACAGCCAATAGAAAGAGAGGAGATTAAATATTCTCCTGAGTTAATATAAGATATGATTGATAGTTTCTCAAGCCAATGGCTAACGTTTCCTGCACCAGAGCAGTCAACAACAGAAGGAGGATGAAGCAAAGCCCCTTAAGGTATGTAAAGAATACATTGCATGTTCACAATAAACAGCACAAGCCCCAACACGTGAAAAACAGTCATGCAACTATTAACCAGTGGCTGCCACTGCTTGTCAAGCTGGGTGAAGTGAGTAATGGTTTCCGCTCAGTTTTTGAAAAGTGCGCTCCATCTTCCTTAGACAAATTCATCATAAGAGTTGTAAGACAAATGGGTGAGACCCACATTGTCACACGAGAGGTTACGAGTAAATGGCTTTGGGGCAAAATGGTCCTATATATTTCATCAGTGGCCCTCCAGAGAATTGCCCACAGGAGGCCGGCAGAGCTTTGTAGGCAGTCTACAGAGCTCCCAGCTACATCGGCCTGCCGTTTGATGCAAACATGTAGGCAGGTCTGAGAAACACGTGGTGAAAGGCAAACTTCTGTAAAAGATCTTCACTCGTTAACAGAAGTCTTTGGCACACATGTTATGAACATGAGCGCCAGGCACATGCTGCCACTGTGCACGGATTCCCGGAAGAGCCCCTTTTCAATCTAAGGCAGAACCATGTGGAACTATCAGTCTGCCGTTCCGGGGTCTAGCACAGAACATGTCCAGCTCTTTACCAGTCTCGACTTCCTGGCTGGTTTGTAGCGATCCTTACAAAATGATATAATTCTCTTTCTGATATCAAGATAGTCGCGACACATGCCTGGGCAACATTCCAGTGAGATTCAGACTGACCAAAAAAAATGAAAAAGATTGTTTATGCTCAAAAGGCGCAGTTTACACCAGCACCCTTTCCTTAAAAAGGAAAGCATCTCCCTCAAAGATATACAAATAACTAATAAACTTCGAAAAGGCCAAAACAAATCGGTGGGTTGAATTTGGTTTTCCATTCCATGAAAACATAACTTCTGCTGCCTTGGGACAGAGGTCAGGATAAATGGATTGTAAATGAGGTCTAACAGCCCTGTCCAAGGGAGTCAACACCAGTGTTATCTCTACTCTGTCTCACTGCCAAATCCCTAAAAGTGATGGATGTCCATAGTTCTATTTAACACTTTTGGGCCAGACAAAGCAATGTTCGGCTTGCATATCCTGTTTAGCATCTGGCCAAGAACGAGCTTTTCCTATCACTTCTCTAGTACAGTTTGCCAAATCCGAGCATATATCATCGAGGGCTCATTCCATTGCTATTTTTGTACCCTGTTTTTCGGATAAATGTCTGCTTCAGAAGTACATTCTGCTACTGCAGCGAGAAAAACAGATGAGCAGATATATGAACGTGCAGGACAGGTGTGAACTATCCCAGTGAAACAGGTCACTTGGAAAAAGTGTACTGATAGATGTACATTCGCAACTTTAGCACTGAAATTAGGGTGACCAGACGTCCCCGTTTTCCCAGGACGGTCCCCGTGTCCCGACACTTGTCTCCAAGTGACTAAAATGTCCCTGCTTTCAAACAGTGTCCCGGTTAAACACAGAAATGTCCCTGTTTTTCATTGGCTGCCCTTTCGCAATTTAGCATTATGCAGTTTACCTCCCATGCTTTTGTCATGAGCAACTAAGCAACATTAGTGAGTTGTACTTTACGTGGTGCTGATGTGCAGCTATAGAAACGAGCATTGATAAAGCTAGTACATCTGGCGTTTGCTAGCCTGTGATGTTTTATTGATTTTTGGCAAATATATGCTATAGTCCTTAAAAATGTAAATGTAATAAAAAGTACTAATGCTGCTGGGTAAAGGAGAGGGGTGCCAATAAAAGACCTATGATTTGTGGTCTGTAATGCTTCATCTTAGACTGTGGAGGGAGCTGTCATTGTAGTCCCTTTTCTATGTCTATGACAGCTGTCAAATAGTCCTACTTTTATGTCGATGGTTACTGCAAACCGTAGTCCTACATCTATGTCAATGACCTGTCCCCGGTTTTTTGTTTTGAGAATCTGGTCACCCTAAATGAAATGCAAAGACCGAACTCCATGTTATTAAAATATTATTTTAAAATCTCCTCTCAACTGTCAATCCCACTTCAGCTGTAAAACTGCCACGATAATGGCATGTTCAAAGCTTATGTTATTGTTTAAAAAATGATCTGCAGATTCCATTCACAGATTTACATCCTTGCGCTTAGGTACCGCGTGTAGGCGTTGCCGCTGGACCATAAAATGCTTTGATGTTTAGGGATACAGGATGCTTGGACTTGTCCTCTGGACCCTTGTAGAACCGGTGGCCCGGGAGTAGAATATTTGCAGCACAATTTAAGACAGTCCTCGACGATTCAAATTTAATTGGTGTGCAGATGAAGACCACAGAGATGGTATCTGAAGAGTGGATTCTAGCTAGAGAACATTTAACAAGTACTAAATAAGTGTACATGCTTCGGTCTTTCACTCTGGTGAACAGTTAAAGATGGGGAGCGGGAAGCAAATGCACATTGGGTGCAAAGTACACCAAGAGGAACCAAGAGATCCTTCCATCTTTACTAGAAGAGTACCAGAAAAACTGCAGAGTTCAAGTCTTGCCAAGTTCAAGAGTGCAGCTAATACTAATGACAGTTTTGTGTGTGCCTCCTCACAGCTGAAAACATTAGGAGGACGGCATACCAGTCTAACGTAACCCTTAATCATACCCTCATAGCATCTGGTGACCGACTGCACCCAACCTATATCTATCTATCTCTATATGTTTATAAGCAAACATAACTATTTTCTAACACTGACTGGCATGAGGTCTCCGGTCTAGTCAATACCACAACTGTCCACCGCTTTATAAATCATCAGAAAATAAAGATTCAACCATTGAAAATCTTAGTGCACACTACAAAACCATTTTCATCATTATGTGTGAGCGCTTGGTGCCCTACCGTCTGCTTGCCTCCAGGCTCCACCTCTTCAGAAGGTAAGCCCGCGGTGGGGCACAAGTGCGTTTCCCATGCTTTTATCCATGAATGTGGTCAGGAGGTCACAGTGGTGCGGTGAGGATGAGAACTATGAGGCACATGATTGCATCTGGAAGCAGAGGGGAGCAAACATGGTGCAGTGTAATGAGGCAAGATGGAGGCCTGAATTATTTGTCAAATTGCCCAGCGACTGATGTCAGAGAAAGACAAAGGGGCACCAAAGTTAAGTTGTGCAGGGGCCTCCCAGGCCACTGGCAATATCAGAGTAACCAGGGCCAGCATGATCGCTGCAGGGATATGCCGGATGAGGAGGCGCAGCAGAAGAGGAGCCAAGGGCGAGGCAGCAGACTCGGGCATTCCCTAGAGCAGGCACTGAGGCTTTGAAAGAGCAGTGTCTGCATGTAAATGGCCACTATGGTGGGAAAGATATTGAGGAAGCCAAAGCAAGACATTTCTCCTATGGACCAGGGAGTGGCGCATGCAAGCAAGGAGACACTGGTAGCTGATTTCACTATAGGGGCTCCGGACTCCATCTTGAAGAAGTTGAAGGGGTGTAAAAATCCACTACTAGAAAAATAAAGTTGGAGGCAACAGAGCCAAAAATGAAGGAAGTGGATTCAATAGATGCCAGAACATAATGTAAAATAAGGTTAGAAGCATGGAGTATAGAACAAAGGAGTGCAAGAGGATCAGAAATACAGTAGTAGTCACAATGGAATACTAAGATGGAAGTTTTGGAAAATTAGTGGAAAGCAGTCAGCGTCCCTGTTCTGATCTTCCCACCTATTGATGCAAAGATAACAGTCGCGTAGGTAATGTGCTCCATCATCAAAGATCACCTGACACCCCTAGAAGGGGGGTGTTGGAACTGGTACACAAAGTCCCAAACTCCAGCCTAGGACAGTCAAAGGGGCCAAGAATTCACACAGCGAGACAAATACGGTCATTCTTCATGACCCGGACTTAAGAGAATGTATACTGTTGAAGGCTCTTTAAGTGGAAACTTCAGTAGTCAAAAGCAACAGAAGCATCAACAACTGCCTTTTGTGTGAGAATGCCTTGGAATTGCAGCAGCATTTGAGAGCGGGGAAAAGCCTAAGGTCTAGCACAATAACTAAACTTGGATTTCCACGCAAGTGAAAACAGCACCGAAATCCCTAGATCTCAAATAAGCCACGTGACACCCGCAAGGAGAACTTATCTTTTGGGATACAGAGTATTGGCATTCCTAGGTCACACTGTTTGATACTCCCTAGTATTCACATCTCAAACAAACTTGGGTCTGGGGCGGTTACAAAACTGAGCTGCATTTTTGAGGAGACCAGAGTGTTTCCTTCCCACCTCGTCCTGCTTTTTACTCCCTTCTTGTCCTCCATGACTTTAATGAACAATTGTGCCCCCCAAGCAACACATGGTGATTGACAACAGGTAGAAGTGCAACTCCTCCCAACTGAAGCTGCCTGGGACCATGGACCAGCAGGAGTAAAATGAAGGAGTCCAAAGAGTCCAGAATTCTTCTGAACAGGGCCACTTGCAGTGTGCCCAGGCCACCTGTCATTGTTTCCAATACGTTGCTTTGACCTAGTTTTGCACCATATACATCCTACATGTATATGAGAAATCAATTGTACAGCCTGTAGGGTTGACTTTAGAACAAATACCCTATGGTACGTGCCCCGACTGACTCAAAGCCAGACCTAAGATACAACAGGAAGAATTTGCAGTAGAATGGAACAAATTAGCATTAATCCACTCTTTAGATACGAGTCAGTATTAGTGTGTACAGTTCCACTGCAAACTTTAAATGTACTATAGAGTGGTTATCACCGGAAATACAGGCGATTCAGTGCACATGCTCCTCTCAAAAAGATCTCACAACACCTTCTACTTGCTGCTGTTCATACAGACATTTTTGTGAAGCTCTTGCTGGTTTCTAGCAGACAGTAACAAATCAGTTCAACATATTTTAGAACAGCTTGGCTGCTCTTCTTCAAAAACAGCTCAAGACCAAGCCAGGACAGCTATTAAATCTTCACAACCTTCAGAGAGGGAGATAGTGCAAAACAGAGGGAGGATAATTCATGAACTATAAAAAGCAGAGTAAAGTAAGCACAGCATATAAGAGCACTGCTGTTTCCGGTCCTTTTCCTCATTTAACCTCCAAGAAAAGCACAATACCAAATGATATTGGCATTTGAAGTGCATGATTTATATATTTCTATGAGAATTAAGCTGTACATTGCATTTCTATTTTTGGCCCACGGATCTGTTTTGCTAGAAGCTCAATGTCTTTGTGAGATTATGCTTTCCCCTTCAGTCACTACATTGAGACAGAGAAAGTGTATTATTGGGCATGTGTTCCACACGGGACATTCAGAAAGCACAAATGTGTTCTAAAGCACTGTACATAAAATGTATTACTGTATACAACAAAGTGATAAACTATACTAAAAGCATGGAAGTAAATATTGTGATTCACTCTCGTTAAAGTAAATCTCGAACAACCTGATTCAAAAATAAAGTTGTAAATCACAAGTCTGTGCGCTTGCATGGATGCATCTCTCCAACTTTATGGAATTTGCCAAACTTTTGCAAGGTGTGTCGGGAAACTTGCACCAGTCGCAGTTTTACAAGTGTAATCATGTAACGGGTGTCAAGACTACCTTTTTCAATTTGATAGGGAAATGTCTCCATTGAATAAATGAACTTCTCCAGTGGTTCTTAAACTTTTTTTTACTGTTGTGGACTGCACTAAATCACAGCTAGAAGCCAGGGACCACCCAAGCAATTTCTACAATTTGAACCTCAACAATAATACATAAATACACACTAAAGGAAACCTCACATGTACTTTCCTTTGACACTGTATATTCAACATGACAATGTGTATTTTTAAAGAGCACGTTCACCCAAGGGTATCTTGGCGCTCAATAACAGATGTTTTATTATTACCCAACTCAATAGTACTCATTTATCGACCTCAGAAGGATGAAATGCTGAGTGGACCTACCGAGATCTGAACCGGAGTCCATGAGTTCCAACACAGGCCCCTACAGTGGATGCATTAGTCCACTGAGCTACCAGACCCGGCTATATTTAATAGGCCTGATCCTGAAATTCTGCTCCGCTCGCTTAGTTTTTCCTCACTCACACTTGCCAATGTTAAGTTGGCGAGCTAGGAAAATCTAACTCCACCATCGCCCAGCGAGATTTCTCAACATGAGTAGCTGTGATTTGTCGCTACCGCTCGCATTGAGAAACCGTAAGTTCGCATTGAGAAAGCTGCCACTCTAGTAGAACATCTACTTGAGCAGCAGAAAGATGCAGGGTCCTCTTCCGGTGTGCGCTGTGCTGTTCTCACTGATTTTCCAGGGCGGGACAAACACTTGGAGCTAAAAATCAGCGCGAACGGCGCAACTCTGCTGCTTGCTGAACTCCACGTAGCGCAACAGAGTTTATTGGTCACTTCGCAGAGTTCCACGAAGCTGAACTCGGCAAACTCCCCAGGCTTAATATTTAAACAGGAGAGGGACTACACACCTGTGTAAAAACGTGGGCGTATTCACAAATACATAGTTAGCAATGTGAAATCTGTGCTCTCAGTAGGGACATCGTAGTACATAGTGGAGAGGTGTGGGCAGCGGCCAGGGCAGCTGTCTTCGGAGCAGAGGGTTCACGGTTCGATCCCTGGCTCCGGTGGCAGCTCAGCTCAGCACCGTGTGACTCTGAGCAATAGCTCACTAGGGGCTAGATGTAGGTAAATAGGTTTTACCGATTCTAAAATACCGAATTTTACCAATTAGGTATTTTAGAATCGGTAAATCCTATGTAGGTAATTAATCGCTAAAAAATATCGAATCGTTAAGATTAGGTATTTACCGATTCGGTATGTGCCATTCATTCCTATGGGCCTGGAGGCCCATAGGAATGAATGTCAATTACTGAATCGGTAATTACCGATTCGGTAAAATTGGGAAAAATTCAAGGGTGGCAGGGTGTCACTTTGACACCCTGTTGCACCCCTGATTAGTGCTGGTGTGCACATGTGGCATACATACATGCCCTAAGGGCATGTATGTCTGTCACATGGCACAGGTGTAAATGCACATTTATGCATTTACATAGGAATTCCTTATTTACCACCAACTAACAGTTGGTGGTAAATAACGAATTCTTAAAGCCCAGAAGCACTGTTTACAGTGCTTCCTACATCTCATTTACCGATTCGGTAAATACCGAATCGGTAAATACCGATTCGTTATTTACCGAATCGGTAAAATAGCCTCCTACATAGGAAAAGGCTTTTACCGGTCGGTAACGGACGATTTCGGCCGTTACCGACCGGTAAAAGCCTGCCTACATCTGGCCCTTAATTTCCACGACGGCTCCCAGCGCATTGAGACCCCGTAAGGATGAGTAGTTTGCGCTTTACAAATACGGATTTACATTTACATCAACCTCGGCCACAGATGGACACATGGCAGTACTCAAGCTTAACATGGACAAAACTGGAGACCACGCAGGATCTTTCTGTCAAAAAATGACAAAGAAAGTTGTTGCATCCAAGCTAAAATAGCAGGTGCTCATTATGCCCGAGAACATGTGGTTTATGGGAAGTGGTACTCTGCCGTTGGAAGTATCTCGGATTCTGCTGTAAAGTGCAGGCAGGCCCCCTTTCCAATACAAGAAGTCTAGGTGCTTGGACTCGAAGTGCCTGACCATGGAAAGTAGTGGATGAGAGAATGTGCAGCGTGAAAGGGCCTCTTGGAAGTTTGTCTAAGTGTGCAGATGTCTAAGATTTTCTAGAAACCCATATGCAATTCAAAAGTGTTTTTAGTCACAATCTGATGTTTTGCTCAGCTCGGAGTGTGTCTGAATGTGAAAAGTGACTGTGCACATTTACCCATGCTGAGTCCTGAACGTGCAATCCGCTTCTGACAAAAAAGTCTTCAAAGTTCTTCAGATTTTTTTCATTTTAAACATTTTTATTTAGAGTATATTTATTACATACGTCAAATACACTGTAGAGGCAGCACAGTAGACTTCAAGTAAGAATGAGTGTTACTTGATCAAACAACTGAGCTTGTAAGAGGAACCATCTCTAATTGTTTGTGGACCCCTAAATATGTGCCGTGGATCCACAGGGGTTCGCAGACCACAAGTCAAGAAATGCTGCACTATGCACTGCACAGTTACGAATTCTAAAAGGAAAAAGTCTTTATGCAATGGTTCTCTTTCCACAGGGCAAATACTTTCCTTGCAGTGTAATCACATCCTCTGCACCCCATGAATGTTCAGAAGTGGGACGTGTAATAATACCCTCAAAACTCAGTTCGTGGGTGCTTCCCAACATTCCAGGCAAGCCACGTGCTGCAACACTCACTTTCTACCCCATTAGCGGGATTTACACAAGTAAAATATCAGTAGAACATCGATTAATATTGTGCATCAGTAAAAGGATGTATACATGTAAAACCAAAATCAGTGAATACTTTGCAGTGGTAAATCTAGCCATGTGTTAGTATACTCCAGGCTTCAATGTGCAAATGGCTTAGTGAATCAGCCAAAAAAATCTAGAATACTGCATTTTTAATCAACATTCAGGAAATATATAATATAACAAAAAAACAGCGAACAGTTTACTGTATTCAGCCCCTTCAGTCACACCCTAGTACGAATAACTAGCGCTCATTCCTGATCAGTGGTAGATCAACAATTTGTTTTTCTCATTGATTACCCTTTGAAATGCAACAGTTTTTTGGGATTTTGGGGTAGGGAATTGTATTCATGGTTTCTACTAAGTATTGCATTTATTGTAGTTGTGTTGGTGCATTCCTGACTGTGGTCTATACTGAGGCAGCTTTGTGCATCTACCATGGTGACAGGCCAAAGGACTGAGCAATCACCAAGTGCCTTTCAGTGGCATGGCAGTCTTCACACTTTCAACAACCAACTTCACAGTCTTCCAGATATATAACCTTTCGCCTTGCCAGGAAAGTCCCAATTATGCAGGCGGTGTCAGAAAGTAATCATGATAAGTAAGTGTAATCAATATAATAAATCAATAACAGTAATGGAATATTAAAAAAACAATAAAGACAATACTAAATAGTGGCAAAGCATTTACTCATATTTTGCCTACCATGAATTAGTTCATCAGTTCATTAACAGATCTTATTTGTTGATGTCATTTGTAGAGCATCAAAAATTGATGTGCATAATCAACTTCCACAGGTCCTCTCCCTTCCCAATCCAGGTTAGCAGCTATTTGTTCCTTTATAAGGTGGTTGCAAGAGCGCGTCCTTGATATGGTGTGTCTTTCTTGTGGGTCCCTGAGGAATGGGTAACTGGACCTATTGGCCATTACTCTTCACTAATTCAAAAAAATCAGGATAGATCTTTAAACGTACCCTACAATCAAGTCCCAGAGCAGCGTTGCAGCAAAGTTTGCTCCTAAAGTAACGAAGAGCAGAATGTCCTATTTCTCAAATTCAGGCATAGAATTTTGTGAATGAAGAAGATGCAGCCTATAGCTTTGCTAATTCTAAATGGTTTGCTTGGGTTTGGACATAACTAAAGCAGTATCCTTTCAGTTGTCCAATGTTTGACCTCAGACACCATGACCCTATTTCTGAAGCTGTTAAGAGGAGAAAGACTTGCTGATGCTATACTCTGCCCAGAGATAGTATCAGTTTGCACTCAAGTTTCTATGTTTTTGATATCTACATTAAATTAGGAAGACACCTTAGGGGTCTAAAACTAAGAGGCGACAAGGACGTAATAATTTAGCCTGTAGCTATATGTTGCTCTTTAGCAGATAGATCTGCATTTTCATACGAGAGAGCATAGGGATGCAAGATCAATATCCCCTTCCCTAATTCGAAGGCAAGGTAGATGCTGCGCCTTAAGGCAGCCAGGTAATTACGATCTGTTCTAATCGTAACCCTGTGCAATAGGAGCTTCATAGAGTCTCAAGCAGGCTGGGGCGCTTCTGAGCAATTTTTTTCATAAACCAAAGATCCACATCTTTTTTTTTTTTTTAACGAATTGATTTTATCATAGTAACAAACATAACCACATGCCTGTACAGTTATCAGCCATTATGCGTCTTAAGCAATTTCTATGGAATCATTAAAGCCATTGAGTCCATCCGCCTCACCCTCATCAGTGCCCCACATCCATAGTTCAGTATATCATTCCTAGCACCCTCTCTCCCATTCCTAGTCTCAAGGGAAATGCATCTAGTTTAGCAGTCCCCCTGCCTTTCCTCATATGTGGTCAACTTCTCCTAAATCTTACGAGGCTTCTGAGGATATCCCCTGGCCTCATATATTGGGAATTCAAGGGTTCAACAAATGTCCAGTCCCCTCTTCCATCTGGTGAGACTTAGTGAAGTTAAACTCCTCCAATTTTGGACTCTATATCACTTCCCTAGGTGTAAACCAAGTATGAGAAGTCTTTTTACAGAATGTGTGAACTACCTGCCTTCCAAGATGTTCAACAATGCTATCTTGGGTCTCAAAGATATGGGATGTCAAAAAACCAGACAGAAAAGTATGTGATAACACTTGTCAGAATGAACGAACGTTTTCACAGGTTAAAATTGTATGGAGGAACTCTCAAATCTCATTCTGGCATCGAATACAATTGAGACGCAGGAGCCTCTCAGGGGTAAATGACACATATTGAAGGAGTTTTAACTAGATAAGACAATACCTACTAGACATCGCTGCCTTGAGTGGCTAGTCGAGCAAACACCCACTCTTCATCCACCATTAGTACAATGTATTTTTCCAAAGTTTTCACGAGCTGAGAAAAGGTATCCAGAGTATTGACACAAAGAGATTTGTAGATGAACATAATGTTCCACTTTTGAGGGAACTGAAGCATTGTTAATTTTGCTTCCAGTAGGTTGAAACCCGGGATTTCCCCATCAACCCTCAGATATAGCGTTATGTCACACCTTAATTGGAGATATCGGAAGAACTGGGTATACACAATAGTCCAAACATTGTCATTAAATCAGTGAAGTTTTTCATATTTCTGGATATAACTACATTCAAACTTTTAGGTGATCCAATCCCTTGAAGCCCTCAAGCAAAGTTACCATCGGGAAGACCTGCGTCCATCCATTGTGGCATCTCACCCGACAGTTTGCTTTCTTAAGCACTTTAATTTTTTTAAGTGCAGTCTTAAAGGTTTGCAATACGATTTGTGTTGCATGGCGCATATCGCATATCAACTGGGATTGTGCTACCATACAGGAAAAGAGCAGATTGGATGTTTAGGGGGGGTGGGGGGGAGGAGATCAGTTCAAATATTACCCAGAGTTTAATAACATATGCGGGAACTGCTTGTGCTTAAAGAACAACTTTCTAGAACCATAGGTAGAACTTACTAATTTTTCATTGCCCATGACAAAGAAACTGAGACTACCAGAGAAGAGGAAGGCCTTTATCCAAGGAGAAAGCCCGCTCATCCAAGTGTCTGAAATGGCACAGCAAAGCAGAGGCGAGGAGCGTCAGATCACAGACTTGGTGGAGAAAAAACTTCTGAATAATGGTTAGAGGACCAGGTGAAAAGACCAAGAAAACGTACTTCTATTATGATGCAAGGCACTTCAGTAACAAGTTTAGGAAGCACAGTGAAGACCTCTTGATAAGTTCTGGTCAAACACAAGGATGTACGAGGAGAACTATAAATGGTGAACACACATTAAGATAGGTGTAAAATAGGTGTAAAATGGGGTTGTTATCGAAGGCAGCTCTGATGCCATATGATGTACTGCTAACTAAGCCGCAGACAAAGGGTTGCTGTTCCATCGTTAGTACAGATAAGCTAAAATACACTGCTAACTCAGTTTGTATGGTGCAACAGTAACAGCAGCAAAGGACCAGGATTGAATGTAGGACAATTTCCCACAAAGATGGAGGTTTCCTCAAAAGAGGGAGAAATGTGTGGCTTCCTTCACTCTCTATCACACTTTGGCCAATCAGGGTAGTAATAAAAAAACATTTCTAAATATATAATGGTGTGCTGCAGTTTGAAAGCTGAAATATACAAAAAAAAGTGATGGGTAGAATGCAATGCTTGAATTAATCTCAGCCGCTTGTAATTACTTGGGCCATATTCCAGTCCATCATTATTTTGCACACCATACCACATTGGCTTGGACCCAGCCATATGCAAAACAGTCTTGACTTTGCTCCAATAGGAGCAGTCTAGCCTGAACTGCCAGTCCAAGTCCTCTCTGAACTAGAGCACAAGCAACCTAAGATCAGTTTTATCTTGGTCGGGGCTCTTAAGTGAGGTGTATGCGTGCCTTACTACATGTAGACAATAATTCATTCTGGAAATCCTGTGTGCAAGTGGCAAACAAGATGGTTGTCAAAGCAGAGCCTTATTATACAGCGGCGTGAATAATGTTGCTTTGAAGCGGACCAGGCTCCACTGTAAAATGTGTGGGGATCAAATGGTCCTCTGATGTACAGGATAGCCCCCAGCACTGCTTTGCTTTTCCGCATCCACTGAGGAGCGGTCTAGTCACCGATGGGCAGCGGCCTGTAGAGGAGGGCCTCTTTTTTTGTGGATTTGTTCGTTATCTCAAGTCGTGGTTGAATCTCTATTCACCTGGTCCTGCGCACACCGCCCACTAAGTCAGTTTCCCCTATGGCTTAAAACATTAACACGCTATTAATAAAGTGTGAGGAGTAATTAATGTAATGTGTAGTCACCAATTAAATTCACAATATCTGTAATACATTAGTCTATTAATAAGACACAAACCTTTTGTTTCTGCAGCCAACTCACTTATTCAGTATTTAAAGAAAAAAGTTTGCTTAGGTATGTATCAAAAGGAGACTATTTGGGAATTCTGCTTAGCAGCATGTTCTCAATGACACCAATACCAGAGTCCACTGTACTCTTGCTCTCGCGTCCTGATCGTTCACACTCTGCAATTGAGGATGAATAATCTTGAATAGTCCTTGTGTTGAATGAATGTTAGTGTGGAGCATTGACTTTGGATTGGTCGTTGAGGAAATTACATCAAAGTGTTAGGAGGTTTGGAGTCATTAAGACTGGATTCTATTCATGGTGCTCTGGTGTTGATCTGCAGTCGGTGTTACCATAGATTACGTCATTGAGTACAGTCTGCTCAGCAGAATTAAATCTTTATTTTTGGAGACAATTTGTATTGCGTCAAGTGTCAAATACAACGCAGAGCTCTGTAACCCAGAGACTATCTGCTACAGTTTAAAGCACAAAATATTGCATTGACATTTAATAAAAACATTTATCAAAAATAAATAATAATATGCACCCAACAAAACTCCCCCTAATGCACTGTCTCTGCACTACATCTCAAGCATCCCCTCCACACCCACTGCATCTGTGACAAATTCCGCTTAACCACTGATCCCCTGCAACCACAAATGATCTCCTTTTGATACATGCATAAGAATTTATTTTTGCTTTTAATACTGAAACGTTCATCTAGCGCTGAGGGATCGGTGTCCCTACCGTGAAACATGTTGGCTGCCAAGTTGTGTTTTTCTCTAAGATCTATGAACTTTAAAATTATATGTTCTAAAAAGTGCTGCATGGATTTGCAATTTTGAGTATTATCTTAATGCTAATCTTTCAGTGTGTATCAACTCAGTCAATGTATTCTGTACACAAAAGGTTTAGGTCCTAAGAACAGGCAAATACTTGTATTTCAGATATTTTGGAGTTAATTACACATTACATTAATTACGCCACACACTATTACTCATTGCTCAACCTGCTCAACTCCTCTTCCTGCCAGACCCTCAGGTCAAAGCTTTGATGGCTGAGAAGCTCCTGAGAATGGATGTAGAACCCTTGAGATCAGATACTTCCTGCCAGGTGGCCCACAGCAGAGCACAAAGAACCCACCATGTTCATGGGGGGGGAGCCTTTGGCAGTCAGCCCCATTCTCATATCTGGAGCAGATCTGACGCCTTCCAAAAATCCTGCTAGTCATGGAAAAGTGAGGTCTGTAAGAAGCTAAATAAACTCTTAAGCAACAGTACATTCCCAAGCAGGAAGACACCTGAACAGTCAACCCTATGGGGAGGACAACCATGGAGGGCAGGGGCCCGATCCTGAAGGGAGTACAGTTAATAGAAAAGGAGTCCTGAGTGATAAGCAAGAAGTGCCTGTGGGGATGAGATCAGAGTACACAGAGGCAGGAGCAACCCTCATACTAATAGGACTATTCCACTGCAATTATCCACAGATTTTTGATTTCCCAGTGTGTTATGTAGAATCCTCAATTTGTATGATTATGCATGTAATACTGCGATGTGATGCAGAATAAAGTAATTTTAATATAATGTAAAGCACTGGTTGGACAGTTTTTCACTATATATATTCTGCTGAATCAGCAACATCTCCCCGAGAAAGCCTTAGACTGTTCTGGTTTCCTACTCTTCAGCGTTAAATGACTATATTAGGTAATCAGTTATGGGTCCAACAGTAAGGACGCAGGACAGCAGATACAAACAGTTGACTCAATTGGAGCCCTGTTGCCCTGGCCTGTCTTCTGGCTGCTCAGTCAGTTCTGAAAGCAACTAAGCAAGAGCACAAGTCCTCACCCTGACACTGAAGACCATCTACTAGAGAGGTGCCCGTGCTTCTTGAAAGAAAATCCTTGCGCCAGCCTTGCTTTTAGGGGCTGTTAACGTTAGTTCTTATGTCTCCAGTATGGCGTCAAGGTTCCATTTTGTGAGGGGATTCTAAAGCTGCATATGGATCAAGAGAGCCAGTTTCAAAAGGGTAGGATGGTGTATTTATGTTGCATGCTAACAGCCAGTGGCTCTGACTGACCACTGCACAGTACTGGCAAAGCCAGATCTTGGAATTTCTATTTGCCTGTCACCTTCTCGACCACTACCATGGGTGGTAACCATCCCAAGAATCCGGAACCCTTTGTAACCTTATCTGGATTTCTTTTGATGGAAGGCATTTCATTGCTTCAAGTTCTTTCTATTTGTGCTGCTGTTTTTTGTTTTTATTATCCGTGCAGCCAGAAACCATTATATGCTGGCAATCAGGCACACTGTTTTTCTATGGCTCAAGAGCATGCTTTGTATTTCATCTTGAGGCAATCCAGGCATATCTTTTATTACAGCAGCGGAGGGATATTTACATGTTTTACTTTAACCTTTGATTGTTTATATTGGCTCAACATGAGAAGAAACAGTGTTCTAACTATCCAGGCCTCACACACCTGCTGAGAAAGCGGCAATGCGCTGGCTGAGCGGAGACAAAGGAGTGAAGCGGTGTCAGGAATGATGAAGAGCGGCCACACGCAGGTTGCCAGAGGGCGCCATGTCCTCGGAAACCATGTGGGGCTGGGCTTTCATTTAACAACTCGTGCATTCTGAGCATTTTTGTTGTGTTTCCTTCACTTGAGCTAACCGGATTAGTGTATTTGATAGCAAGGATTTGTAAAATGTAAGCACAGGACAGGAAACCTGGGGTGGTATCTATACATTGTGCCCTGGGGGCGCACCTGCGGTGTGGGCGCGCTCTGTGTGCCTCCGTGGTAAAATGGTAATACAGAATGAGCTGCAAACCCTTGTGCGTCCCTTTCTATAAAATCAGAGGCGATAGGGCATATGTGAAGCCAAAGCGGTCATCAGAGGGTGTTCCCTCATTTGCATAGGGACGTGCCCCATGCAAATGGGGGAATCACTTTGCCTCTGCGCCCCCTGCCATATTATATGCGCAGAGGCAAACATGCCCTTAAGGAGGCGCACCAAAAGTGCACCACAAAAAGGGGGTGCGCTTTCAATGCACCTCCTGAAGTCAGCCCTCGAGTGGAGGAAAGGGGTCCCCAAGACCCCCAGACATCCCCCTCCCGGCAGGTGTGGTCACTCACTACATCTCTCCTCTTCAACGTGCAGGCAGGTTGCCCCTGCACTGTGAAACACAGAGCAGCTTTGAAACAGCTGCTCTGTATTTCATTTGAATGCGCTGCCCCGAAGTGAGGACTTTCTTTGTTATAAGGCGCACTGGCTCGGATTGCGTCCGGCACACCTTTGGAAAGGTGCACTATGGTTCAAACAGGGGAAGAGCATCATATGCATAATACAGTCACTGGAGTCCTTCCAACAGGGTGCAATCTGACAGAATCTACCATAAAGGTAAGAGATTATTGGAATTAAGGGTATAGTACATTTCTAGGCTATCCACTTCTTCCTCCCTCATTAGGTACCATAATATGTTTGAACAAGCACTTGCATAGCCAATGGATTTCACTCATGTGGGATCTATTGGCTTTGTCAATTTTTTTTAAAACATTGTTACACAGCACCTCGTGCTGTGGTACAACATAGTTTAAAGTCAAGCAAAAAAAAAGTGCTATGACGTGGCCATTGTTGACAAAGTCATAGCACTTTTTTTCTTTTTAGACCAAAAGCGAGGGGGGCACACCAAAGGAGGAGGGAGAAGATGGGGGTGGGGGGGCAGCAACAACGGATATAGCAGGAGGAGGGAAGCAACACAAGGAAGGAAGGTGGGAGCAGCAAAAATGGGAGAGGGGGAAAAGCTCACTTAATCTCCCAATACCTAAAAACATTTGTGTCCTTGTGTAACGTAGCTGGTGTTCATGTAAAGCACTTTAATACCTTCGGGTTGAGTTTGCGTTGTATAAAGCTGCAATTTCTTTTTTTTTTTTTAACAGAAAAACAAATCAAAAGGCAGGTGCGGTGAAGGAGGGAGGAAGCAACAACACAAGGGACAGTGGGAGTTAGAGGGGGGACAAGAAACACAAGGGGGGGAGACAGACAGTAGGCATACACTCTTCTAGGCATGTCCAAAAGTAAAAAAAAATACCTGCAGCAGTGTGCGGCCAGTGGAAGACCACTGGCTGCAGACAGGAAGCTGTACTATGACCACGCACCATGGCAGGGATGAACCCGAAAGCGCTAAAAGGAAGCAGGAAGGAGTAGGAGGCGCTGACCAATCAGAAGCAAGAAAACTAGAGTGACCAGGAAGGAGTAGGAGGCGCTGACCAATCAGAAGCAAGAAAACTAGAGTGAGGTGGAACCAACCAATGGGAATTAATGGTAAGTAATGGGTGGGCTCTAAACCCATTGTAAAGCTTTTTTGTGAACAACAGATTTTAGTGACAGCGCATGCGTGCTGGTCAGGTGAAATCTAAAACCGGACCTCAGCATGGACAGAGAAGTAAGCTTAAAGGGGACAGCTGATAGAACTTATTTTCCAATATTTGTACCACTGAAGTACAAACAAAATTCCATTGTATTAGGAGTAGATCACACATCACTCTGTGGCCATCACCTACCTACATGCAAGGGGAGCTCATGTCAGCCCACTAACAATTCACCATTGCGTAACTGCTCCCACGTTTTCCTAGCTGTCAACAGCACAAAGGCTGACAAGACGTTAATCACGCAGTACAGGTAGCTTTGAAAACAATCTCTTTCTCAGCTCTGCACAATAAATGCAGGTTTTATACCCACAGCATCTTGACTGAGGTTCTCATGTTTGCCTGTCCTTCGACCCACGTAAACAATTAATCAGCTGTCGAAAGATTCAAAGAATAGTCTTCTTTGAAGAATTTATTTATACCATTAATTAAAATCTCGATCTAATCATTGGCATAAAATAGTTTGAAATGATGCACCTTTCCAAAGCAACACGCAAAAAGTTTCTGGGGTGGAGTGGGGGTTTCCATATAGGGTCACAGTAAAGATATTCTACTTAAAGGGGCCAGCGGGGAGTAGACAATCAGCCACAAGGGGCAAAGAGGTATGCCTTGGTACCCCGCTCTGGCTCACAACACCTTTTTACAGGACCATGTCATGCCTCTACCCTTTAATAGGTTTAAGAATACAGAAGGAATTGTAACAATGCTGTTAATTTAATTTCACTGTACTTATGCTCAATTTTTTTTTTAAAAGACCAGAACTGACTACCAAATGTGAAATCTGTCAAAGCCGAGAGCACATCACAAAACCATATTTTGGTTTATAAGATTAATTACCCATAACCATTTTATTTTTCAAAGGTCAATTTTCATAGCTTTGCAATAGCTCACGCAATTAGCAACAGAAAGCATTCCGAGACTCGTAGTTCTACCTTTTCACTGTAAACAAGGACCAACAACTCAGAATGCCTAATATTGTTGGCTTAAAAATGACTTCATAAATAAACACCGCTTCAACGTCACATGGGGCCATAATACATTTGTGTTTTGTTTTCCCCATTTCTGTTTTCCATTCTCTTCTTCAGTGAAAGTTATATTCCTAGACCTTGTAAAACGTAACCACATGGTGGTCTGTTAGGTTTTGTTCATCATGGATTACTGAAACCCATTATATTGTTACGTATTATTTTTGCGACATGTTTTATGAATCCGCTGATACCTCCCCGACAGATATAACAGAAAACACCCTAAAACTGAATATGTACATTACAGTATGGAGATCATTCTAGATGCTATTCCTATCCACTACGCTATTACTTACTAGCATTCACCAATATAAATGTGGTGGTGACTGCTAGAGTAGTTTGATCCAGTCGCGTAGCGTGGGCGGGGCCACAGGGGCGGTAGCCCCGGGTGCAAAATTTTTCGGGGTGCAAAGCTGAGGACGCAAATTGCAACGCGCAATACTTGCCTTGCCTGTGGCGCTGGCAATCCATGCTACACCGCTGGCTTGATCAGCAACCCACCAGAAGTAGGAGACCCTATGTCAAAGTTCCAGGACAGTACAATGATAAGAGAGGTCACTACAAATAACAAATCTGATTTTTAAGCCATGGCTGGCAGAGGTGTCAGTACAGCAATTGAGTGCAAAATAGCACATAATAGCGCCCGCTTGTGATCACTGACTGACTTTAAAACTTTAAAAAGCAATATGCAGAAGAATAGGTGCTCAGAGATACTACTCATATTTACACATAACCCTAGTGGTATGGATTCTAATATAAGAACAGAAGGCCTGTGAGAGATTAAGAATCGTTACAGAGAATAGCTTTTTATAATGAGCAATATGATGGGCATATGTCTTGCATTACTCAACCCCACACTGAACTTGTTGAGGAAGGAAGCCATGACATGCAATTCCTCTTTGCATATCATCATGACTGAACTGACTTTTTGCAACGCCCTGGATTTTTAATAATATATATCCAGTTACGTCAGACCTTTTCTAAATAAGCTACCAAGCTTCAGTCGTTCCTGATTAAAGCAGCATATGATCACAGCCATATCAAACACCTTGGGTATCCACCCTTAGGAGTCACAGGATCTCAATGGTGGCACCTCACAGTGCTACAGATTTTTCCATCTCCTCCCCTAACTGTCGGACTTGGTTTCTTGCATTAAATGAGTAATACTTTGTGTGCTAGGATTAATCTACCATCGTGGTACTCCAAGTACGGCCCGGGGGCCACATGCCGCCCTCTTGACCTTCACATGCGGCCCCCCCCTGCTGAATGACCACAGGTCTGATGTTGACTTCAGAAAGCACGAAATATTTAAAAATATGTTAAATAAACCAGAAAGCGTTTATTTACAGGCTAACTGAATTAAAAGAAAAGAAGCAAATAAGGTGTCTTGCAAAACTTAATTTAACAACACATTATCATATTTTTACACATTTGTTGCAAGATGTGTTAAAAAAATTAAAGTCGCTTCAAAATTCAAAAAGTGTATTTCATTATCAGGAAGTGTTACCCCTTAGTACATCAAAATAGATAAGAGCGTTCAGAAGTATTTTATTTATAACTGATCGTTTAAACAAATATGTAGAAATATTCATGTCTTCTCACACTGTGACAACTATGCCAATAGTGAACTAAGAGGTAAGCCATTTGCCACGTTGAACCCTCTCGGTGGTCAAGGTTGCAATTCTACATGGACAACATTATAGTAAGTTCATTAAAACAAACACAAGAGGTTTGTACAGCATATACCCTGAACTCAGGAATTTCAAGGTGCTCTTATATGTCATAATGAAGAAGAAGGAGACAAAGTGAAATTAGGCAATTGCCTAGGATCAAATAATTGGGTTAAGTGGAGAAGCCAGGATTAATCCTAGGTTTTCTTGTTTCATGTTGTGCAATTCGATTTCATTTGAATAGAGTTCAATAATCAAGTTACTTCCTTTCTACATTTGCCTCTCCCAAGGTAGCGATAGCAAGCAGAGAAGGCTTACCTCAGGGTGTGGTACAGATATAGCGATTCAGATACAGCAAACACAGTATTGTCAAAATCTATGACTCTTCTAGAGACTAGGGGCTTACTTTGGGTGCAGTATGGAAAGAAACCCTTAAAGTAACTCTGTGACACACTGACCACACCATGTATGTGAATAACGTCCTCTATGCACACCTTAACCCCCCACAAAGCCCCACTCCCACAATGCTGCCACTAATGCAGCCCTCGGGCACACCACAGACCATAGTTTTTGGCCCCTGCGGAAATGTTTGCGAGTACCCATGTTCTAGCATAAGAGCGGAACAATTAACCAACATCCTCCCCAAACTACAGCATTGTATGCATTCTGCAGGGAGCAGTGCATGGCTTTAGTTTCTCACTATAACAAGCACAGCTTCTAAGTCACTCTGCAGCAGGAATATTTTATAAACTGCAGAAGGACTTGGATTCCTTTGGATTTCTTTGGGGAAAACAATATTTTGCCTCAGAAAACTTTAGGCAAATTGAAGAAAACGTAGAAGGTCAATGAACATTTTATTGAAAAAACATTCATAGGAGGTGATTATCAGAAGCACAGACCTAACTTGACTATCAGTCTGTGAATTACAAATAGCGCTCTCAGTTATTTATGGTAAAGCTTTTTAAACATTATTTTTTTTAAACTATAAAGTTTTACTTAGTTTACTTACATATTTATTTTACGTTCTGTACAAAAAACTATGCTCCAATTTTATTTCCATGATTAATTTCCAATAAATATGCAAGCACCGTTAAATCATTTGACTTTTAATAACATAAGCATCCATGAATGACAATACAACCATCTGAAAACAGAATTCTCATAGAAGCACATGTTCACTTATGCAATATTCAAGTTAGTTTTGCTCTCAGAACATTCCATGTTGTCACTTTTTACAGCTATTGGCCCGACTGTGATGATCAACAGCATGGATAATCACCCAGAAACCTGCTTTCCATAAAAAAAAAAATATATATATATATATATATATATATATATATATATATATCTATATATATATATATATATAGATATATATATATATATAAACACAGAGGTGGAAACCTAATGTTTTCTGTCTCTATGCATTTGCAAAAAAATCTGTAAAAATGGAACAGCACAACCTGTAACAATAAAGTTTCAGTTATTGTAAAGTGTCCTTATATCTGACATTTAAACTTTGGTGACTTTTATTCCTCCTCTATGGTGTATTAGAACATTGGAATGTTGGTAGCTCCATTGTAGACAATGGAGTGCTCCCTGCTTTAAGGGCCGGTAAAGTCCCGCAGAGCAACAGTGTTACAAAAGCCTCTTGAAGCTCGAGGGGATTTAAATCTCCTTGAGCTTTGAGAAACCTTTGTTTAATTTGTTGGAACATTCTGCCCTCTAGTGGCAGAATGTTCGAATAGCCTTATAGCCCTTCGTAGCAGGGCTATACCGGCTATTAAAGTCCCGTCCCTTGTTAAATAAAGTCCCTCGCCTTCGGCTCGGTCCTTTAACATGGGAGCGCGCCTTCAATAGCCAGTGTAACCCACTACGGCAGGCTATAAGGCTGTATTAGAATATTGGAATGTTGAGCGCTCTATTGAAGACAATGGAGTGCTCCAGGCTTCTTATGGCTGTTAGAAGCCCGGAGCATCAACATTCCAATGGTTGTTGACAGCAACAGCTGTGAACAAAGGCCTCATGGAGCCCAAGGGGATTTCAAACCCCTCGGACTCCGTGAGGCCTTTGTTTGACAAATTAGAACATTCGGCCTTCTAGGGGCGGAATGTTCTAATAGCCTTAGAGCCCTCCGTAGCGGGGTCTACAGCTATTAAAGGTCCGCTCACTTGTTAAAGGCCTTTGCCTTCGGCTCAGATCTTTAACGTCCGGTAGAGCCCAGTACGTCAAAAGCAAATTTAACTCAACATTTCACTGATACATTGTGGCAATGTTAGAAATCGGGGTTAAAACATCTACAGAACAATCTTACAAGAAGCTTGTTGAAGAACACCTCTAGCAAAGTGGTTTAATAATAACAAATCAACCGAATGTGGATTCTCAGAACAATGACTGAAGAACAATCCCACATCTTTCTTCATTTTTGAACCCAGTGCAGCAGATTTATCCAACCACTTCATGGTTGGCAAAGCATCAAAAGGAGCAGCGCTAGTGCATGCAGACATTTGTGCCGTGGCAGCAGAATGCGAGTGAGTGCCAGCCTTTCTTAGAAAACCCAGAGATCACTCTTCCAAAAAGGTAACAAATGAGGCCTTTAGGCTAGAGTTCCTAGGCAAGCGTGCACATTCTTTAATTCATTCTTCTCTTCGGCTCATAAATGATGATGGAGTTCCTTTATATTTAAAAAATGAGCCATCCTAGTGAACATACATCTTTCTCAGAACTGCACATTCTTAAAAATGTACGCCTGTCTTCCCCATTACCTCCAGACTGTGATGATTCACCTGTTTTGCTATTACTTTATGACCCATTCCTTTCATAGACGTAGCACTGAGACTTGCATATCCCCAAGGCACGTTCCAATAGTGTTTTTCTATCTGTTAACTTAAGATCTTGTTTTAAAGCTTTGACCTTCTTTAAATAAAGTGAGATCCCCCACAAAGATTCTGAAACTTTTTTTTCCTGGGGATGCAGTTATCGCAACTATGCCTCCAAGAACTGGTTAGAAACTTGTAGAAGTCAACAGGAGGCAACCGCAACTAGTCACGCAGGATCTGTTGTGACGATGGAAACTGCAATCACAGTTATTAGAAAAGACAGACAGGCTAGGGTAAGTGGGACATCAAAAAGAGAAAACTTACCAAGACAATGCATTCTGTTTCTACATACCTCATAAAAACTACTTCTAGCGCACACAAATTCATGCCTAGTTTGACTGGAATGCTACAAAACATGAAAGGTGAAACTAAGCATCTGGAATAAGGCCAAGTCCTTGAAGTTGTGGCTTTTCAGATTTCTTGGATATGTTCGACATCCAGGGATAAAGGCAGCAAAACAAATTGCTGTTCTTTCCCACGAGAATTTCTTGGCGAATTTATACCATCTTAGTAGTTCATCCTTTTTGGGAAGCCTCCTTAAACTGATAACCCTTCAGTCATTTATAGTGAATGTAGCAGAACGATACTAGACGGCTGGGTAAATCCATCTCGTTGTCTAAAAGACTATCAGACAAAATATCCTATAAATATTCTGTACCTAAAATCTGTACGAGAAAATATTTTTAACAACATTAATTGAGGGTGGGAGGTCTTGCACTGTTACAATAAAACATGGCCACTTCCTGTTACTTAGCAGTGGATGCCTTTCTACAGGACTAAGAAGTTAGGAAATGCTGTCTTTCCCCCTTTCGCCATGATCACAAGGACATTGGCCCCCCTGAGGAGACAGGAAGCCATGGTCGCCGTGGTGAATCCTCTATGGACAGCACAAGTCTGGTTTCCAGTTCTGCTGGAACTATCCTTGGGTTCTATGATCCTCTTCCCCAACAGTCAGAATAATCTGATGGATGCACGGAGAAGTCACACTGTCTGATGCAGTTGGGCTCTCTATGGCTCATGGAATGGGGGATTTCTTAGGCCGCTGGGTGATCCCAGGTCTTTCAGAATGTCTGAAGCCCTTCACTCGTGCAGCTATAGAAAAATATACCTTTGTATTAATATGCCTCCTGAAGAAGCAAAACATTGAGCGCCAAAACTATAGCGGTTCTTTTTTTTTTTACCCAGAAAGCATAAATTCCTAAGAAGAACCGAGGCATGGGCATGCACATGGGCAGAGGACACATGGGGGACCCGTGGTGAATCAATATTGCTGGAACTCCTCGAGGACAGTACCTGTAAATGTTATAGATCAGAATCTGGTTGGTGTACGGGATGGGGTTCCATATCAGCTTTACAATTACCTGGATGGGCGGCCTGTGGGGTCAGGGGTGGGAGAACATCCTCAAGCCTGTAATTTGATGAGAGGCATCTTCTTATCCAGGCACCTGAAACACAGTATGTGAACCTAGTCCGTAACCTCTTCCTGTACCAAGCTACGAACAAATTTCTCCGTAGGAAGGAGCTCCAGCAAAACATGAGATATTGCTTTGCCTGGTGTCCTGCGGATAGTTCTCTGAAGCTAGAGCTTTGGATTTGTCTGGGAGGATATTCACCACAGAGGAGGTGGCGTTTAATATCGACAGTCGAACAAAGTCCAGCACATGAACTGTATCCAACTCAGCCTTCCCAGGTTCTCCTAAACGTTGTGTTTGTTGCCTCAGAGCTCCTCCCTGACTATCATTAGATGGGGAGTCATGACTGAAGCAGGCAGTGATACGTCCAGCTTTGAGGTCCATTCAACCAGAGGAGCAAAGGTGTCCAAGGCCCTACCCCTTGGGAGGTACATTGAAAGACATTATAAACAATGCAGATTGGTTCTCAGAATTCACCTTAAAAATGTTTATTTCAAGCGGTACTGGATTTTGCTTCTCAAGTAGTTCTAGTGGTGAATAAGGTTTGAACATGCATAATCCTGCCTCCTGTCCTGATACTGAATGTACAGTTTCCCAACTAAAGTAATAGAAAGTTTCAATTCTATATAGGAAACAGAGGTAAGCGTCCCATTCGGTGTCATTTTTCTAAACAATTCCACCCCAACTAAGAAAATGGTAAGGTACAAGTAATCAATTAATTTTATTCTGAGATCAAGGATTATTTTTATTTTCTTTAAAGAGTTTGACTGCAGCACTGCCATGTGAAGGTTTTTTTTCTGTTGGCATTTGCTTAATCTGTGTTTTTTCCGCAGGAGTTGATTTTAAGCATGAGTAGACATGTCAGTTATGGTGACTCGCAAGAAGAAAAGATGCAGTCACATGAGAGGCAGACCTTATTACTGGTGGTGGTGCTCTGAAAATGGTGAATCTGTGCACTATTCCACAAAAGTGGTTCTCTTGTTGATTGTTGTCCTTTTTAGAAGTTTCTTGTTGGCTGCTAGAAGTGGAATTGAGGAGTGTAAAAACACAATACTCGCCTCCCTTCCATTAAAAGGATTAAAACTTTCAATGAAGTAGGAATTTTTACATTCTAACGAGTGTACACTTGCATGTGTAAAATGAATGCAAATAAAAAATTGAATATTTTTTTTCCTTTCTCTGTAGTAAACATTTTACCTTAGAGAATCCTCTTCCTCTACACATCTACTACCTGCCCCAGAAATGCATTTACTGATGCCCTTACCAGGAGTAAATCAGTTTGCTTTAGTTAGTTGGAAACTACATGCAAATCATTGGTGAAGACCCACAAAATTGTGAGCTTGTGTATGTTTATCACCATCTACAAGTGGACACAAACAGAACATCCTCAGACCTTTCTCCTAAATCTAATGAGTGATAGGAGTCTATTATTGCTGATCTCCTGAATCCGATACCAATTATTTTTGGTGCAACTCTAGTGACCGCAGCTGCGTAAAACTTAAATAAATTAGGCCACAGGTTTTTTAAACACACCAAATTATTAATAAATTTAATTAATGGAAGCACATATGCTGGTTGCAGAACTTCATTGCCTCACCAACAATAAAAGGTCTTCAAAATAAAAGCAATAAAGGATATTATCACAAAGCAGCAGAGCGATTTTAAAGCTATAGGAAAGCTGCCATAGGCTATGTGCAGCTGGCTGGGATTACCGGTTGGATGTCTGCAGTAGACATTACACAATTTGACTGAATATTATCCAGTTTCTAAAAGTTGTCTTCATCAGAAGATGAATTCCTTTACTAAAAAGCTTATTCATTCTCTGGCAGGGCATAGATTCGATCTAGGTAGAAAATTGGGGAAGAGAACAAGCGCCCTTGAAGAGTCTGCGGTGATAAGTGATAAAGTAATGGCAGAGTAGAGGTAAAGCTTCCGAGAATAGCGCACAGAGTGACACTGATTTACAATCGGCCCACCAGAGCAGCACACAGCATGCTGATGCTGGAAGCCTCCTTTCAGAGCTGAACATGTCCCCTGCACATATAACGGCCATGTTGGTCCCATGGATCCCTATGGCAGGGAAAGGTAAATTATGCGGCATGCATGCGATTAAAGAGAAATTTCACAACCTTATCAGCTAGTTAATATATTTTTACACAGTTATCAATAAATACAACCATATAGATTGAGGAGAAACTGTTCAAAATTGTATTCACCAATAGCGAATTATTTTATCTGCCACAAAAGAACATGAACACCATTTATTAATCCTTAGATGAAATGGTGTGTGTAAAACATACACAATGTCCCAATCATTACACTACAAATCTCAAATGTTCCTATTTCTTGTGATAAAGAATGACCACTTTTATTCTGTGCCTTAAAACTCGGTGTTAAAACTATTCTCCTCTAACTCTGTGTCCGAGGCAACTGGCTTTAATGCATTAAAGGGATGTAAAGTTCTTGGGGCGAGTGCGTTTTCTAAAATACTTTAATTCAACTTCTCTTTTAAAAAATAGTATAATGAAAATATAAATTAGCAGCACCCATATAACCAAATATTTTCATGACAAAGAATATATTTTTGTTGCCAACTTTTCTTTGATCTATATTTGAATATATAGCGTTGATTTTCCTGCTTTAGTCAAAATAACCTTCCCCAATGCCGCTATAATTGGTGATACTACCATCATTTTAGCGTCCCGATACAGTGATGGTGTTCAAGTAGAGAAATCAGAAAATTAAAGGGGTGACCGGTTAGCTTATGCAGTGTCTTAAGCTGCACTTCATTCCACATGCAGTGTTCTTTGAAACATTTGACTGCTTTGAGCCAAAACTAAATGCACTTTTGAGAATCTCTGCAGATTATTGACAAATTCTGCAAATTAAAAATTAAGTGGAAACCACTGTGGATGTAAAATCATGTTAAATCTTATGGTCCTGTCTTTAATGTAGAACCAGCTCAGAAGAAAGTAGGACCTCCAAGCAGATTCAAAACTGCAATGCAATGCAGTACAATGAGCCCCCTCAATCTGTGGAAAATAAAACAGAGTTCTCTCTAGGTTGGTAAAATAATAATGTATATAATGTATACACTTTGATGCGGGGAATGTTTGGGCACTAAGCAGAACTACTACTGATATGAACAAATACAAATTCAGCAAATTTGTAAAACACATTAACCAACAGATTCACGCCAAGCTAGAAAGGATTTTTGTTTTCCTCTTGTCGCGCTCTTTTCTTGCCCCTCCCGGTCCTTTTCCCATGCTCTCCCTTCCTCTGTATCCCCATGAGCTTCGTAGATCGTTTGCCACCTATCCCACTTTCTTCTCTCCTGCACCCTTCTCAGCTCCACCCACCCCCGCTCTCCTCCCTCTCCCAGGACCTACTTAATGGTGGCTGAAGCACAAACACATAGCTAGCACACTAAAGGCAGGCCCATCTGCACCTGTCCATGACCAATTCACGCCCAGCACCAGGAACCCATGTCCTTCACCTACCCACCGCTACACTGCCATGACCCTTCACCCTCTCAACCCTGGTCGTCGTGCGCCATAGTTACCATATAGCACAATACGGAAGTAGCGTTCTTCTGAAAGTTCTCATGCAACCTTCCATCTCGTGTCCACTTACAGTATCCTACATCACTCTCTCTCTCTCTCTCTCTCTCTCATAGGGAGGAGACAGCTCTCTCACAACACTCCACACACTCATGCATGTCTCTTAACACCCACCCACTAACCAAGCATGGCATGGAGATCTGGGGCCTACAGCACAACTACGCAGTTCCTCACTGAAACCTAGCTGAACTCTGCATCATCCATGACATTGCCTCAGCCATCCCCACCAGCTACAAGATCACCCAGCAGGACAGTAAGTACAAGACCAGAGGCAGAGTCACCATCATCTTTAAGGACACCCTCAGCTGTACCAGCCACCAGCAACATGGAACACCTCATGTTCAAACTCCACATGAGCGCTAACTTCACCCTGAGCAGAGCCCTCATCTACAGACCCTAAGGCCCCCGCATTGACTTCGTCAGCACCATCATGGACTTCGTTGCGCCACCAACCCTCGACTCCAGAGACTACATCCTCCTCGGAGACCAGAACTTCCACCTGGAAGACAGTGTTGACCCAAAGTCAACAGCTCTCCTTGAAAACCTCAGATGCCTCGGTCTCTACCAATGTGTGATTGATCCCACCCACTCTGCTGTACATATCCTGGACACAATTTTTATCTTCTTCAACAACATCAAAGTCAACAAGCCCTGACAGATAGCCTGGACAGACCACACCCTCTTCAAGGTTAGCATTGGATCACCGCCCGTGACGACACCCAGGCCTCCCTAAAACACTGCAAAACCACAAGATCCAGACTGCAACACCTATTAGATCCTGCTTTCCAGCATCTTCGGCACCCATGACATAGATGTCCTATCCCACACTGATGACACAAAACTTATATTTTGCCTCTTGGACAAGATTCCCAACACACAGAAGTTCACCACCTGCATGACCAAAGTCGGTGACTGGATGAAGACTATCTTAAACTCAACACGGACAAGACAGAAGTCGTAATCTTTGGCATTGACACATGGTGGCCAGCCGAACTGGAACCCACACCTACCCTCTAGCTCCCACGGCAAGAACTTCAGGATAATCATAGAAATCAAACTGGACATGGCCATGCAAGTCAACACGGTCTCAGTGTCTTGCTTCTACACCCAAAAGATGCTAAGGAAAATCTTCAAATGGCTCCAGAGCAACAACTGCAGAACTGTCGCTCATGCCCTCATCACCAGCAAGCTGGACTTCGGAAAAACCCTCTACTCTGGAACCAGCAAACAACTCCCAGAAGACTGCAAACCCTTCAGACGTTGGTAGCCAGAATCACCTTCAACCTCCCACGCAGCACCGACATCACACCACAACTCAAGGAGCTCCACTGGCTCCTGATACACAAGCTTGCACAGTTCAAACTCCTCACACACACTTTGAAAGCACTACATATCTTCGGACAGAACTACCTTCACAGTTGCATCTCCTTTCAGAAACCTAGCAGACACCGCCAGGTGGCCAGACTTCTACTTGCACACATCCCAACACATGCAGACCCAGATCCAGATCTGGACGTCAGGCCTTCTCCTTCATCACTCCGAAAGCACAGAACGACTTGCCATTACACAACAGAACCGTCTCTTCACTACTTCAGTTCCACAACAAGCTGAACAACTGGCTTTTCGAATAGTTCCACGCATGTCTCAGGTGAGGCTAGACCCACATGCGCAGCTCCAAGATACCCTCCCCAGTGACTGACATGTCATTAAGGTGATTGACGTGTCATTAGATATCAACAGCAATATCCTACTATATTGGCAGAACACTGGTAATCTACTGAGCATTTCTGAGATACTAATGAAGCCAAAGAGACAAAAAACAATCTTTTGCCATGATAAATAAAATCTAAAAGTTGTTTAATGCAAAGCCCGTTTTTTAACCAATTGAATGCAGAAAGGGATAGTAAAGGGAGCCTTCCCTCTTGCACTTTAGGATAAGATTGAAATGAATGGTGCATTTTAATGTACAATTTCCAATAACAATGTCTAAAAATCCACTGATATCACAGAAAGTTCTGAGAAGGAAAACCAGAAACATCAGTCTTGGTGTGCTTGGCAGTGGCGGCACCAAGGAGTGCTCGTAAGCTAACCTGCTATGGGCAGGAATGACACTGTAGTACCGGTGTAGGGTCCGTGATTATGCTCACATCTACAAGAGAGCACATGGCGAACCAGAAATAAGGGAGTATATGGAAACACAAGAGATTTGTCCTGGCAGCTACTTTCCGCCGGCAGCTCTTAAAAAATACAGCACTGTACTATTATGCCTCCTGGGGAAGCAAAACACGGACTGACAAAAAACCAACTAATACAACTTTTCATTTACCCACAGAGCACAAGCGTCTAAGGAAAACCGAGGCATGGACATAGAGGTGGCAGAGGGAATAGACATTGATGGAACTTCTCAAGGACCTATAAGGCTCTATTCATCACAGTGAAAATAGAGTGAATTCTATGGAAGGAAACTGGAGGCCGTTCAGAGATCTACTGATCAGAGAGAGCTAGAGAGGATTAAACCCTGAAATGCCAAGTAAAAGCGATAGAGACATCAGTACACTCAAGTGAAAGAGGCACCACGAGGAGAAGAAATGCTAATGTCTGCAGATTTGCCTCAATAGCCAATCTAGAATCCAAAGAGGACTATCTCTGTACAATTTGGTGAAAACAGCAAGGATCTAGAACCCGAAGGCATCTGTTATCGTGAATAATGAGGAGCTAAAGTCCAGATTCACAGATTAGTTCATTCTGAGGTACTGGGTGCAGTCCCACCATTACATGTGGATGTCATAAATGTCTCTAGGTTCCCTACAAAGCCTTTACAACCAGAGAGGTTGGACAGGAACTGTTAATGAAGTCCTTGTTGATCGTGGGGGAGCATGAGACCTTCTGGACTTGAGCCAACAGTTGTGGAAATGGAATTGCAGAAGCAGGTGGGCTTACAGAGACTTGGCTATGTTCTATATCCAGCAGATCTAGTGCCTTACAGATCTGTTTGTTGTTATGCCTCGTTATTGGCTGACGGGAGATATATACGTGGCGGTGGTTAGCTACACCAAGGTTTCAGTCCCCAGCGCCACAGGTTTTTTTGTGATGCCTTTATTGTGATGATTCAATTATTTTTATTAGGTTTTTAAATTTTTCAATGTAGTATTACAATACAACAAGCTTTTTTGCAGTACGGTCAAGGGATTAATTAAGCATCTTTAAAATAAGAAAAGAAAACATTTGGTATTAACTAGCTGGGTTCATGGGGGGGGGGGCTGGCTAACTTTGAAGGAGTGGAAGAAAGAGGAATATATGAGCAGAAAACATGATCAACTATCATCCAAGACTTAGAATTCAGAAACCAGGGCTTTTTCAGTTGAATTCTCCGGCAGTGATAGAAGATTGGAACATACTGAGTTTGTGATGCATCTTTTTCAATGAATGACTGACAAAAGTAATCAACAGTGTTGCCACACTATAGTCTGTAACACTCAAATATATTTTAAATTGTAAAGACAGCGGAGGATCTACATCAATTTTTGAAAAAAATTCAACCTGACAAATACAGGTATCATCGCAATAACCATATACAAGCTACTTGAACGAAATGGAGAAGTAGGATTTTGAGGTCCTTTACTGGTGGCAAAAAAAAAGGACCGGAGAGCTTGAATTCCCCCCCCCCAACACGCCCCCCCACCCCTTTTCCCCATTAGCATGTACATCCAATACGGCAGGGTCCTGCTATTGACAGATTACTTCCTGTGGTGGGTCGAGGGGGACTGAGTAGTACATAAAAGAAAAGTCTGAATTAATAATCATGGTATTTCTGTTGCAGCAATATTCTCTAAATGGCCAACTAACAATAAACTACAATTTCAGGCCTTAGTTTGCAGACAAACTATTTTTTATTAGGTGTGGAGAAAGGTGGATTTTGCAATTACTCCCATGGGTAGGGACACTGATGGGAATATTATCATGCACGATTGATGTAAAATATGCCTGCTAAAAAGAACATGTCTGTAGCTGCATTTCATTGGTGACGAAAACATAACAGGATTTAGCAATCATCCGTGCAGTAAAAGGTGTGCTAAGCCTCAGTGTAAAGCACCAAGCTGCCAACGAGGAAGGCGTGGCATGAAGTCTGCAGGCTGACATGGCAATACCTCCAGCACAGAAAATGCAAGAAGGCAGGTTATACTTAAAACACAGCCAACAAACAAATGTGCCAGTTGTTCCACCAAAACCCTGCCAGCCATTGGGAAAAAATGCAAAGGTACACACGTGGAATCTAAAGCAACGTGGATAACAGCAGTTGGAAGACTGTATGCAGCGGGTCCCCAGCCTCCAGGGCATGTCCTAGGGGCAGACATGAAGTAATATGACAGCCATCCATAATATCCCGGATGTTCAGCTAGCATTTCCTCCAGTGTAAAGAACACATTGCAGGACTCCGGGCTGACTCTTTGTCCCTGCGTTGCACTACTTGCTTTGTGACCTACACACCCGGGGTGGTTTGTGTTTACACTTCACACTACTGGACGCTGGAGTCTATCTACATGTAGGCTGGACATAGTGGCAAGGCCTTTTGTCAACCTTAGTGAAGTGACATCATTTTGTAAAGCGTCCACCTTTAGCACCAGAAGGGAACTGGCAGCTTTCCTGGTGGTACAATCCAACAAAGCCGCTGGAACGTGTCTTGACCTGGAACCATCCATGTTTGTCTTTTCTATCTAACGTCAAAGACAGTGCAGATGTAAACGTTTCTTTTAAAAGAAACAACTTTTTTTTGTTAATAAAAAACAAAATCGCATCTCACGACCTGTTTAAACTGTTTAAAAGAATGTTTAATACCAAAAGATGCAAACACGATGGAGGGTGGAAGAAGTCTCTCTGACAGACAGAAAATACACTATGTAGCTGTGAAAAGAAATAGGTACAGCTGTGAACAAGCACTGGCAAAGTCAACAAGGGTAGATTGTGCAAGGAAGATATTCATGGGGTAGATTGGAATGGAGAGGGGTAGATTGGACTAGAGATTAGGGGAGACTGGAGTGGGGTAAATTGGAGTGAAGTATATTGGAGTTGGGTAGGGTAGATAGAAGTGAGGAGAATACAGTGGTGACTGGCATCTACGGGAGGGTTGGAGGTGGGCGCGCATGCAAAATAAAATTAAAATAAATACTAACTTACCTGAACGAAATGTCCTCTGCTCCGTTCATCTTCTTTCCACAGGAACTGGATGCAGCAACTGCCGTGACCAATCCTGGCACTGCTCTCATGCTGGTGAAAGCATTGCCCTGATTGGAAGGAGCGGCCCACACGGTGCTCCACGGCGCTCTGGAAGCCTGCACTTGCTCTAACCCAGCTGTCTTGAGACAGCTGTGTTAGAGATGTTTATAGTGCGCATGTGTTTGCCAAAAAGATATGCGCACTTTAAACCGTGCATAGCCAGCCCACCCTCCTCCATGCTGCCATCACTGGCCATGCCCCCGCCCTGATGCTCTGTTTGGGATGGGGGATGAAAAATAAAATGGTACTATTTCATCATTTATCTCTGGGGGGTTTTGGGTAAATTTAAGTGGGGTGATGCTCCTCCGCTCCAACGGACGAGACCCCAGGTAAAATAGGTGGTTTGGAGTGGGGTAGGTTGGAATGGAGTGGAATAGATTGGGGTGGGGTAGATTGGATTGGGGTGGAGTGGGATACATTTGAGTGGAGTGGGGGTAGTTTGGTGTGGAATAGATCGGAGTGAAGTGGGGAAAATTGGGGTAAAGTGTACCGTGGTAGACTAGAGTGAAGTGGGGTAGATTGGAATTGAGTGGGTTAGACTGGGGTAGTGTAGAGTGGTGTAGATTGGAGTAGAGTGGATTTGATTGTGGTGGAGTGGAGAGGGGTACACTGGAGTGTAGTAGATTGGGGTAGACTGGAGTGAAGTGGAGTGGGGTAGATTTGAGTGGAGTTGATTAGGGTGGAGTGGATTGGGGTGTATTGAGTGTGGTAGAGTAGGGTGGGGTACATGGTGGTAGAACAGAGTGGGGTGAGTAGTGAGAGGTAAGTAGTGTGGAGAAGAGGGGCATAGAACGAAGTGGCATGGCATGTTGAAGAGTGTCTTAGAGTGGAAGGGAGTGGACTGGTATGTAGTAGAGTGAAGTGATGTGTCATAGAATGCAGTGGCATGGCGTAGAGTGGAAGGGCATAGAGTGGAGTAGAGTTAATTGGTGTAAAGCAGAGTGGCGTAGTTTAGAATATACATGGTGTGGTAGCGCATTGTCAAATGATAATGTGTGGAAATGTCATCACCTACTAAATTGAGGTTCTTTTGATCGTATTCAAATAGTTGTTTCCACCACAATTCAGAATTACAAAAGAAGTGCTTCATTTGGACTTTCTTAATTCTAATACATTCTGAAATATCAACACAGTTCATTTTCGTTGTGCACTTGAAAAAATGTAATCCTACAGCCTCTCCTCTGACATGGGTACCCAGCAGGATTGTCACAAATACTCTCACTTTACAACCAGAGAAAGAAACGTAAACATCAAGCTCCCACAGAAGACAGAGTCTGGCATTTGAGGTTTGTATTTGAATGCACTGCAAATATGACAAGATAAGAACAAGATTTAAAGGCATGTTTTCTGAAAATGTGTCCTCCTTGAGTATTCTCCTGCACTCTGCCACCCCCACTCCATCTCAAAGAACACCAAAAGCACCCAACACCTCACTCCCTCAGACACTCAACAACCAGCCCCCACCTGCACACCACTCCACTTTCGCATGTATACTCCTCAACACCCTCTCGCTCAACAAACACACCATAGAAATATGGGACCTGATGTACGATCGTGCATTGGACCTGCTCTTCCTCACAGAAATGGGGCTGAGCCCAGACTTTAAGTTGAGCAGTGCCACAGCGATCATCACTTGCTACAAGATCACCAGACAAGACCGCTAGCACAAACCTGGAGGCTGAGTCACCATTATTTTCAGGAACACCTACACGACCTCGAAGGAAACTACAACCAGCTACACGGAGCACCTCAACTTCAAGCTATGAATCACAGCCTGCTTCACCCTGTGTGGCACCCTCTTAAACAACCCACCGAGACCCCACACCAAGTTTGCCAGCAACATTACAGATTTAGTCGTGGCTCTCATCATCTTCTAACACCGTCATCCTACTAAGAGACCTGAATTTTCACTTAGAAGACCTAACTTACCCCCAATTCAGTATCCCTGCTGATGAACCTCTGCCTCACCCAGCATGTCGCCGGACGCATCCACGCCACCGGACTCCTCCTTGACCCAATCTTCTCCTTCAGAAACATTTCAGTCAACAAACCATTGCCCATCACTTGGACAGACCACGCCCTCATCAGCTTCAACATTCCCATCCTGACCCATAGAAGACCTACCACCACTAGACCAGACCGCTGCTGCTGGAACAGCATCACAGAAAAAGATTGGGCTTCAGCGCTCTTCATGCAATGTCCCAAACACACCAGCAGCCTGATGTAAGACTTCTAGAACTACAACGGCTGGATCACAGTTTGCTCCGACTCACTGCCACCGCCCCCTCAACGCAAACAAGCAATTACACAGAAGAATTCACAATGACCAAACAACTCTGCAAACTACTAGAGCACAAATGAAGAATGAGCCAGGGCACCGTAGTCAAGAACACCTTCAAATCAGCCTTGAGACGCTACCATCAGCAAATTCAATCACTAAGCAGACATCGCTCACAGATTGCATTGATTCCACCAGCAACAGCAGTAAGGGAATCTTTACCATCGTAAAAGATTTCACTGCACCTACAGCCACCTCCAGAAACATCATCCCTTTGAAAGACCTCTACGACAAGCTCTCGGAATCTGTCTGCAACAAGATTACAATCATATACAGAAACTTAGACTCTTAATCAGACCCCATTGACCTTCCCTTCTCGGCCTAAGAAGGAACCCTGACCACATGGCCCACCATCAGTACAAGCAAATAGGCTCAAGGGCCTCATCAGACCTCTGACCCACCACACCTCCAACAATGGTCTCGCCCAATCAGCGAAGCTCTGACTTCCATCCTCAATGCCTCCAACTCAGCCACCTTCCCTGAAACCTGGAAACATGCCACTGTTACCGCACTTCTCAATAAATCCTCTGTGGACCAAGCCAAGCTCACCAACCACAGACTGATCTCCCTCCTACCACACTTGGCCAAGGTACTTGAGAAGCTCATCAAAAGATGCCTCACCAACCACCTCGACAATCACTATCGCCTTGATGCCACACAGCCCAGATTCAGACTCAGCCACAGTACGATCACAGCACTTATCACCACAACAGACATCTTCATGATGCTTGCTAGAGAAGAGATGACAGCACTCATTCTACTTGACATATTAGCAGGTTTTGACAAAGTACCTCACCCTATCCTCATCAGACATCTACACAAAACTCAGCATAAGGACCTGCCTTCCGCTAGATCTGTTCCTTCTTGACAGAAACAACACAAGCTGTCCTTCTAACACCGTACACCTCCAAAGCACAGGAACTTATCTGCGAAGTGACTCAAGGGTCATTCTTCAGCCCCACCCTCTTCAACGCATGCACGACTTCACTGGCCAATGTAAATTGTGACCACTACTGCCCTTACGTTCCAAAGACAAAGCTCTATTGTCAGTTCCCCGAATTTGCATGACGAGAGGTGAGGGAAGGTCTTTTTCCTACACACCGCCGTTTTACTGGAACCATCTGCCACTCCATGTCTGAACTTCTTCTGTCTTTGTCAGTTTTAGGGAATCTCTCACGACAGCTGTTTTAGGAATGGAGTTGTGTGTTTGACTGTACGTTTCCTTAATGCCGAGAGACCCCTTCGGGGATAATTCATGCGCTATACAAGTCATATTAACATACCATTAACATCCTTTCATAGGCCGATGACATGCAACGCTTCTTATCCTTTCTTTAGGAGTTCCACAAGAAGCTGAAGACCAGACTCTCTGACTAAACACCCCCCACCCCACCTCACCCCCATGCCCCCCCTCCATCCCCACAAGGAAAGTTCTACACAACTGATACCCTTACAGGGAAAATTGTGTGCTCGAAAAATACACATAACAGAGAATCAAGTCTAAAGGTATGAAAGGCCGTATTGCCAAGAAAGACAGTATCCCCCCCTATTAAAAACAGAATCAACAGTACTGGAAACGTGCTGAAGACCTAAACAAAGTGGAGATCACTTAATAAGAATCCTATTCCATTCACCTTTTGATTCCCGCTGCTCTTCTATTTAATTTATGCTTATAAATCTCTTTGGGACCTCCGTAGGAGAGCCAGACCTGACCACATACGGATCACTATTAGGGAAATGTGTCCAAAGAAATTGCCCAAAAAACCTCTCCAAATGATTCCTGCTGTAAATACTGCATTGAACAAAATGAAGACCTTTTTTATTAAATTGCGTTTTAATTAGACATAAGGACTTATACATGGTACACTGTCAACTTAAATTCATAGGTGATATTCAACCATACGGTCACATTTTCATTCAAACCTGACATATTAAAGTGACCTGATGCGTGTCATTTTCGACAGTGAGTCTGACAGGCAAATGGCAGGTTGGGGAACCAGCAGCAGGCCCTTACATGTGTGTACATGTCGAAAGTCAACGTGCATTATAAGATATTTGCTGTCAATTAGAACCACCAAAGCCTAACTGCAAAAGTTCAATATGATCTAAATTACAAAATTATTTTGAAGTTCACATCAGCTGTACTACTCAATCTTGGGTACCAATTGGCTTTCGCTATTTAATTAAAACAGGTAATATCATTAACTGTTCAGCTCTGACAACAAAAATAGTAATATAAGTGTATTCCAGTTCTATGATTTGATGTTAATTTCCGAGTAAGGCCTGCCTGTCCAATAAAGAGGTTCGTGTACTATTAATAGTGCCAGGTTGAAGACAAAAAGCATTGTACAGAATTCTACACACAAAGATTTTACGAGAGAAAGCAGGGTAAGAAAGGTGGGCAGACACTCATAATAAATGTGCCCTGAGGTGGTGGAAAACCTAATTTAAATGTTGTTTTGCTGAATTTGCTGGTTGGAGGATATGACACTTTCATAGGGTGTTTAGAAAGGCACAGAAAACTGCCTTCTGGGGAATTGACAAGACGTAAATAAGACAGAAAATCTGAACTGCAGAGGGCATGACCAATTAAACATTTCCAGATACTGCCTAAAAAATAATATATCCGTGCACATGTGTTTTTATATTAGCTTGACATTAGTATACATGGAATTTCTAACTATAACACTAAAGTTAACAAATCTTCAAAGAGATTTGCAGATCTCCATCTAGGACTACATCAAATGTTGCTTTATCTGCGACAGTGTGACCTTGAGGCCAGCACTAGGCCAAGGGAGTGTTTAGCTCAAACTCCTTTCGTCCTGATGGATAGCCTGGAGACTTGGTCTTGGCTTGACATTAAGCTGCAGCAGGCGGTGTTTTGACATTTCTAGGGGAAAGTCTGGGCCTCTGCTCTAGTAGGCCCTACATGATGCAGAGACCTTCAAATTTGAACCACTTTTGTACGTTTTAAGGTACTCAATATTTCTGAATTGACCTGCTGGTGACAGGGGAGGGAAAATATCTTGTGTTATGGTCTGCAAGAGGATGTGGGTACAGGGGCGGTTCCTCCTTAAGAGCGGAGCCCACCTGCTGCAAGGGCAGCAGTAAAGCAAAGTATAGAGATAAAACTGTCATTTCCATCTTGTGCATGCAACCAGCGAGTGTGAGGGCAGGGTGAGGCTGATTCTCCATGATTGATTTAGAAGAGCTGGGATGACACGTATATTTCAAAGTGCGCATGATGGATCGGCCGGCTGCCTTGCCACGGCCAGTCCGACATGCGCACTTCTGCCAGCACCTATCCACCAGCTGTGTTAGGCAGCGCATGGGGGGGGGGGGGGGGGGAGGTACTCGCATAGGCTCCCAGTCTAAAAAGGAGCGCTGGGTTTGGCTGCTCTGCCCAATCCTGCTGCTTCTCTCAGCAGGAGAGAAGCTGCAGCATTGGTTAGGTTTGCGTTTTGGAAAACAGAAACCATACTGCAGCCTCAGAGCTAGAACTGCTGTTCGGTTTCCTAGGAAGCATTCTGCAGCACGTGGATTCTTGACCGCGGGTACAAAGGAGACCACAGGCGCGCAGTGAGGCAACAGGTAAGACTATTGGCTTCACATGTGATCTATGCTGAGGATAAATAAAGTGTAAAGTAAAACAGTAACAAATCGGAGAGTAGGTCGAAGGTGCAGTCATTTAGTCAGTATAGAAACTGAAGACGGACGTAGTAAATCAGCGTAGATCACAACAGAGCAGTCAGCTGTGGAAATGTTGCTTGAGTAAGGGTAACCGGTTATTTAAAGCGTTTAGAAACAGTGGAAGTGCAATATGAAGCGTTATAATATAAAATGAAAGTATCTTTCTGTGCAAGAGACTTGTGCCTTTGTAGGAAGAGTGTTACAATATTGTCGTTAAGAGTGGCAGATGCACAATTCTGTTGAATCTATGATCGTCTATTAGAAATCATTTAGTGACTCAGTTGCTGACAATGGAACCCGGAAATCTGTGCTATAATCCGAGTTTTGGCGCTGGACCGCCAATGTGTGATTCTTAGATAATCGCCTAGTCCCCTTATACTTTAGACTGTAAGGCTCCAGTATGTTAATATTCTGCTGCGTCTGCCCCTTTGAAAGTCACTGCAAGGGGCCTGAACCACCAGAGATTAGTAATAGGTCTGTCCCCCGCGAGATGCGCCCGCCTGCACGTTTTGAAGGGTGCTTAGCTGGAGAGCGCCTGGAAGCATTGAAAGATGAATGAGAGATCTGCTGGCTGGGTGATGCTAATTAATAATATTCAGGTGAGCCTCCTCCTGACACCCAGGAATGTTTTTGATGGTGTGAATACGCTACTCTCAGTACATTCGTGGATAGGGGGGTGGTTTTACGGAGTTGCTTGAAAGCATTCAATAGAGCGGGCATGTCTTTAACCCCTTCCATGCTGGTGACGGAACCGCTCCGTCATCAGCCTCGGTCGCGCTGTGCTGGTGTCGAAGCGGTTCCGTCACGGCCCGCTCGGCATGCCTGCACGGTGCTGATTTCGCGCCTGCGTGGCGCGTTCTAATGAGCGGGCGGGGCCGTGATGGAACCGTTCCGTCACAAGTGTAAAGGGCGGGCCTTAGGCCCTCATACTGGAAATGACTGAGACGCAGGGCACACTGCTTACTCGGTGCGACTGGCCCAGAGCACGTGCGCTCGGCCTCTTTTATTGGTACTGTGTCACATGACCAGTGACATCAGTGGTGGGTGGGTGTTAAGTGTAAATACAGAGTTAGCACTAGAATGCTAACAGATTCTAGGGCACTACATCCCTTCCCAAATTGGTTAAAAATTAAACCAAACGGAAAAAGTCCAAAACCTGTGGGGGAAGGAAAACACAGAAAATAACATTGGACTTGCGCTTTCAAAATGAGTCTCTTTGGCTGCTTGCAAGCCGCAGGCAGTATAGTTCTTGCGTTCAGGACTAGAAGTTCTCGGTGGCACGGTTCGCAGTTGTTCGGCGGGTTCACTCTTTGTCGGTGCTGTCTGTCTGGTGTTCTCAGCTCTTCCTTTGCTTCGCTCTGTAGGTGATGACAGATAGATGGATGACATGGGTGTCAACAGTCTTCTGGTTTTGTTCTGTCTTCTGGCTTTGTGATGTTTCCGGGCAGGCTTTAGTGTTGACTCTTGGCAGGTGAATAGAGTAGGTGCAAACATCCCTCTCACTAGGATGCCCCTCTCGCTGGTTTTCTTCTGCCACAAGATGTCCGGGAGGACCTCTTTGCCAGGTTTCCACTGTACTGGTGTTTTTGGTCGCGTTGCTCTACCATAGCCTTCGGGCCGTGAGAAGGGCGCTCCACGAGCCTCACCGTCGTGTCCTAGTTCCACCTGAAGGTTGAGTTGTCGACTCTCTTCATTGCTCTCGAGGCTTTCATCCTCTTGGGTCCTGCAGACGTGCTTCTGTAGATCTGTCTCCCGTGAGGGACTTGCTGCCACCAGAGTTCCTTGAGGCCTCTGCTTCTTGGGTTGCCACGGGTCGGTGTGGAGTGGTCAGTTCATCAGCTGGATGTGTGAGCACTCTCGCTATTCGATCTTCCGCTCAACCCCAGAGGAAGATGTCGCCAACAGTCTATCTTGCTCTCTTCTGCGTTCGCCATGTGGATGGATGACTCGTAGGTGGTTGTCTTTGGTCTGCTCTGCCGGTGCTCTTACCAGGCTTGTTCTCCATCGCCCTCCGGTGTTCCAGTGCCTGTCACCTTTCTTCTTTTCTTAGTGGCGGTGGCCACTCTGTTCTTTCTTCCTTCTTCTTAACCTGACAGTCGTGCCACTCTGATTACTTCTTCCTTCTTTTCTTCTTAGTGGCAGTGGCCACTCTGTTCTTTCTCCTTTCTTCTTGAAGTGACTGGGTGTCACTCTGACTTCTCTTTTCTTCCTTTCTTCGGTGGCAGCGTGCCGCTCCGATCTTTCTTCTTCTCTTCTCCTCTTTTCGCGACGTACCCTGTTCCCTTTTTCTTCATCTTCTCTGGCCAGACTTCCCCATGCAGCGCGCGCACTCTGCACGTGTCTTCCTGGTCTTGTCCTAGTCCTAGGACACTATCTTCTTGTTACTCACTTCCCAGGGTTAGCGTCGCGACCTTCACATCTTCTTCCTGTTGCTTTCGTTAATAATTTGTGTGGTTGAAGTTCGTGGGTCTGGGTCTTCGGACCGCGCCGTGTCTGAACTTCTTGGACGTCGTGCTGGTCCCTTCTGCCGAGGTCTGGCAGGTAGGATTTGTGGTGCGACCATCTGGCTGGTCGACTTTGTGCTTTGGGACCAGGCTGAGTGGTCAGGTTGCTTCTGTGTTGAATCTTCAAGGCTGCGGGTTGTCAGCGCAACCATTTTCTTTTCATCGCAGTTGAGTTGCTTTGGTGCGCATCTGGGTGCGCTCTTCATGTCTTCTCTTGTGACTTGCTGCTTTGGGCTAGTGCTGTCCGGACTGCTGCGCATTTGCGTCATGCGTACGTCCTGGTGCTGGGTTCCAGAACCATCGTTGGTTCGTGTGGGGGTGTTCCTACTTTCGCCATTCTGCTGCAGCGATGGCCTATGGCCACTAGGCATCGCTGCCTTCTCTTCTGGCGTGGTGTAGATGCTTCTTGGGTGTTTGCTTCAGGAGGGTTGCGTCACCACTCCGTTGACGTTCTTCTGTTTGGTGCTGGTTGCGATTCTTGTGAACTTCTTCGCGTAGGCGCACTTGTCGCGCGTTCTCTTGGATATCCTGTGAGGAGTCGCTGCACTCCTGGCGCGATTCTTGAGTTCTGTCACGTTCTTGTGCTTCCGGCGCGTTCCTGCGCCGTTTCCTCCCAGTGCCTTAAGTGTAGGTCTTGTATCTAGTTTCGCGGAATGTCTCTTGCGTGCTCTTTAGTTCCTTTCTGCTTGAGAGTAGCCACCTGCCAGCAGGTGGTTCTCTATCAGTCTCTAGGCAACGCTTGTGTGGGGGTCATGCAGTCTTGGCGGCGTGTCTACTTGGTGGCGTTCTGGTGTGGCAGTGTTCTTGCCTTTGGTCCTTGTGACCAGTTACAGTCTTCCTTTGTCGTGGCCGCAGGCTGGTTGCTGCTCTTTGTAACCTTTTTGCTTTATTGATGCTGTGTCATTTCCTTCCTTCTCTTAGTTGTGGGTGCAATTCCGCATTTTGGCCACTAGATGGCGGGGGATCTCGTGGGCAGGCACCAGCAGTCTCTCCCTACGTTGTGTGTCTTATGTCCGGTGCGGGGTTTCAGTGGCAGTTAGGAGACTAGGGCCCGGGAACACAGTGAGTGCTTTCACTGCGTCTTTTTCAATTTGCAGGCCCGGGTGTACTCGCTCTCTTTTGCAGGGAATAGCTCTTGTGGGCAGAGGAGCTGGAGGGCAGCCAGAGGCAGTCGCGGTGGTTAGCCTCGTTATCACCAGCTTCTTACTGTCAAAGTTGCGTTGCGCGATGGACAGGCGCTGGGGGCTCATTCAAAAGAGTCAAAACAGGTTGGATGTCGTCTTTATTTCCTTGCGCCCCGCCGCTGCAGCTTTAGCCCTCACATGCTGCGCGGCGGGGAGGGGTGTCGGTGTCAGCTGGTCTCCGGGCCGTTCACTGCTTTCGCCGCGCATATACAGCTTAGCGGTGCGGGGAGGCAGGCGGCCACGGCTTGTTGACTTTCCCCTCTTACATCAGGGTGAGTTCTCTTCTATCGGAGCTGCGCCGGGGTGTTCCGATGCTGTTGTTACCGGCTGCGGGCCGGGTGCAGGCTTCTCTCCTTCTCTTCCCCTACCGCCGCGGCCACACATCACTCGCGGCGCGGGGTGACAGCACTGTATAGCGGGTGGGCTCCGCTGACGATTACATTAACTGCGGGTGGGCTCCGCTTCAACCATTCGGCGCCAGGCAGCTCTCGTCACGCTGCGGGCGCTGTACGCTAAGTTTTCTTTTCACCCCGCCGCCGCACTTCACACACGCGGCGGGGGACGCTGCAGGCAGGCCGCGGGTGGGCTCCGCGAGCCTTGCTTTATCATCGGGGGCATTTGCGGCCGACGCCGCGTCGCAGCAGGCAGGCCGCGGGTGGGCTCTGCGAGCCTTGTCTTGATTGCGGGGCCAGTAGTCAGCGCCGCTCGCACTTTTAGGGCACGGTTAGTGTTTATAGTCTATGGCGGGTGGGCTCCGCTTTTGGTGGTGTACAGTCCGGGGCTCACCTTCGGCCGACGGGCCTGTTCTTCCGCGGGTGGGCACCGCGATGGCTCCGCTTGTCTTTTCAGGGCACCACCACGGCAGGGCGGACCACGGCAGGCTGGAGAGGTGCGGGGTGAGCTCCCGGTCACCTCCTCCTTCTTCTCTAGGCTCGGGGCTTGACACACGCCCCACGGGCCTCTCGGCGGCCGGCACGATTCTTCGCAGGGGGTGCTCTCAGGCGAGCAGCATTCTCTTCCCCTTTTCCTTGATGATGTTGAGAGCCGTGGCACGCATGGACACAGCTATCCTCGTCGCCATTGTAAAGGGCGGGCGTTAGGCCCTCATACTGGAAATGACTGAGACGCAGGGCACACTGCTTACTCAGTGCAACTGGCCCAGAGCACGTGCGCTCGGCCTCTTTTATTGGTACTGTGTCACATGACCAGTGACATCAGTGGTAGGTGGGTGTTAAGTGTAAATACAGAGTTAGCACTAGAATGCTAACAGATTCTAGGGCACTACAACAAGCACAGCGCGCCCGGTGCTCGTGACGGAGCGGTTCCGTCACGAGCATGGGAGCGCCACAAGGCCCCCACTCCCCCCTGGCGCTGCGGCTGAATTGCGGCTGTAGAAAAGGGGTTAACAAAAAACCCACTCTCCCCTCAGTGTGCATGGAGTCCCGAAACCTTATTTCTAATTGCAGTGCACTGAAGCACCCTTTGCTAATCAGATGCTTCCACGGACAGGCCTGTGTGAATCAGAGTAGAGGCTGTGTGTGTGGTTAGAGAGGCCCAGGAGCCTGAGCGGCTGTCTGTAATTAAACACAAGGGACACACTACCCAGTGACCCGGGTCTTCTTCAGCTCTGTTCATCAGCAATGTTTACTTCCCCAGTGTCCATCCCCTCCCTGCAGCCGCGGTGCGTCCATTGGGGCGTAGGGGCGTAGCCCCACTAAGCCTGGACGCACCGTGGCAAGCACACTGAGACAGTTAGAAGAAATTCCCAAACAATAATAAAGCGCCGCAGCGCTTCAATCCTGACACGGCGATGATGGAATGCGGAGTGCAGGGGGCGGGGCTGCTGGTCTGCTGCAGCTTGAGTGACAGTCTGCAGCAGACCAGCAGCACTGTGCGCATGAGGAAGTTAGGGCTGTGACTTGCCCGAGCATGCGCGCCAAACACCAGTGAAGGTCCGCAACTGAGGGAGGACCGGGGGTGCTGCTTCAGCCGGGCCCGGGGTTTACATAGGGCAGCAGGGTGAGTACTCAGTATGCCTCCCTAGCCAATCCTGGCGCTGCATGCAGCGCCAGGATTGGCTAGCTGCATATCATGGCCAATCACTGTGTGACTTCAGCATGAAGCCATGCAGTGATTGGCCATTCGGGACGCGCGCCGTGACGTTCTTTAGTTTCACTACTAGTAGTTTCTTTGTAGTGTAGGGCAGCGGCCGGCTCGAGTCGTCGTCGCAGCCAGCAGACGTCCGACGGTCCACTGTCCACAGGCAACAGAGTCACGACGGTAACACTCGCACCTGAGGGAGAGGAAATTGCCCTGACGTAAATTGAGGTAAGCGTGCAGGTGTAGAGTGAAGGGACAAAACATGTGGTGTAGTGGCGAGTCGACTACTTTTAAAAATGTACAGCTCGCCGACCAGCACCTTAACCATGTAGCAGTAGGAGCGTGAGGTAGTAGGGCAAAGCATCGAACGTGGTTGTGCAAACACTCGGAGGTCGCAAAGGCTGCAGCGGGGACTCGGACTCTAGTCTAAGCTTTCCCTGCAGGGCGGGTGCTGCTCCCAGGAATCTTCAGGCTGCTCACGGTTAGTGCCAATCACGCTGGTTTACATTGTGGGTGCTCCCAGCGTGAGGCGGAGTAAACCATTTATTTACACATGGAGGTGGAGGCCGGAAGGTAAACAGCAAAACTTAAATGAAGTAAAGGTGGGCCGAGAACCGTTCTCTCCCCAGAACAACTGTCCCTTGTTATGACAGAAACGTTTCTGTATGTGGTTGAGTTTAATTGTCTTGCAAACCGCTATGTGGCTTCAAAGGCTGTGCTGTTTCCTGGGGCGAGTAGGATATGCAAGGTACATGTGAAGGGAAGCAATATTCCTTGATTTTCAACCCCGTGTCGTATGACCTCTTCTTGTTTGGGTAGAGGCTGTGAGCAGGTGAAACGGTAGCCTGCGCGCCTCTCCTGGGATCATGTTGAATAAGAGTGAAGGGAATGCTTATGCATCGAGAAGGCAAAATTATCACATTATTTCGACTTTAGCTTATGTTTGGGCAGCTGGTACCAGGTACTTATCTTTATTTGCATCACGCTGCAGCACTGGCTCTAATTTCACCATAGGTTGTTGTGGGTTGTTCTAATCTTATGGCCCGTAAAGCTATCCGAGGAGCGAACTTTAAAAGAATGGCATTTTGTTCCAAATGGACGTTGTTATACCCTGCACGGCTTGCATCAAATGTTTCCAGCAACATCAGCTCTATGATTTTGATGTGGGCATCAACGAGGGGACTGTCCTGTCACGCTCTTGTGCCACATACTTCATACTTTCTGGGACAAGATCTTCACCTCAATCAGCGCAAAACTAAAAGTCCAAATTGAGCCTGACCTACAAGTGGCATTATTCAGAATTTCAACCTATAACCATCATTTTAACATGAAGACAACAACACTACTTATTTATTGGATTGTTGGTTCCTAAGTTATTAACGCTGAAAGGATAAAAATCTCCTCCCCCCCCCTCCCCCACCCCGACGTAAGAATCCTGGGTAAACAAAATGGGCCTAGTAAAACAGCGGGAGGAGCAGTATGCACAAAGGGTGAGTGCACTTAAAACAAGCATTTGCAATGCACTAGGTCTTGCATTTATGCGAGTTTGAGCTATTGGCATTGAAAAAGACTGCCTTTTATTTATGTTTTAGTCTTTAAAATATAAATAAAAAGCATTGCCATTTACAATGCCAATAGCTTAAACTTGTGTAAATGCGAGAACTATTGCATAGCAAATTGTCTGGTGAATTATTTCTTTGAGTGACAGAAAGTTGTTGAATTCTATGTTGGAGAGAGCATGTTTTGGCTTGGAGTTCTGCAAAGGTGAGATGTGTTTTGAAACTTCTAGATCTTTCATGAACATAATGCCATTCTATATCCAGAAGGGCCATAAAATGATTTTATTATTTTTAATTCTCTTATTGTGCAAGAATGCTTGTAAGCTTGATTTCTTAATGGTATTTTTTTTGTCTGTTTGGAGTAGAGCAGTAGCTGTATCGAGTAGAGCAGTAGCTGTATCAAGTAGGATGTGAATTGTCTGAACTGATCTGAGCGGTCTCATTTTAAGAGCGAGGATGATGGGAGTCGGGAGTATCAAGTCCATCTTGATATCTACCCAAATAGGGTGGGTAGTTGAGGGTTCAGAAAACCGTAGAGAGACCCACCTTATCAGGAAAGGTGGCTTACAGTTGTCCCAGTTGGGTAGTCTATATCCTCTAGACTTCTACCCTGAGCAGAGCTTTTTATTGAGATTCTTGTTCTATTCCCATGCCAAAGAAAGGAACAGCACTTTTTATCCAGATTGGGAAAGAAATTAGATGTCTGTTCGGCATCATTTCGGAGAGGAAAAGTACAGTTGGTGTGATTATAATTTTCAGTTTCCATTCTCCCCCACCAAGATATATACTTTGGAGACCAGTACTTCAAGTGGTCTTCAATATTGGATAGGATCTTCTCTTTCTGCCTTACCGACTTTAGTAGGCCACTGGAGAACCAAATGCGCAAGCACTTAATGAATTTAGGTTGCTAGTGGATGCACACCTTATTTATGAAGCCTTGGAGGCATAACATGTTAAGTGGAAAAATGTCTGTTTTATCTCTGTTCAGAGAGTAACTGTTCTTGGATAATGTCTAGAAGGACTAGAATAGATTTTTCTTCATAGGCACAACAAAATTAAATATCATCCACATATGCTGCCACTTTGAGAGTGTGTGATTTATAGTTAAAGGCAGTAATATCTGGGTGGTTATTGATGTATTGTAGACGTTGGTCGATAGTTAAAAGAAATAATAGCTGTGAAAGAGGACAGGTTTTGCGGTTGCCTTGATCAAGGTGGAAGACATCTCATCAGTTCTATTTCTTGTGAACCATCATGCCTAAAGCACATAATCATTCTCGTGAAGTGGTCCTTAAGAGTGAACGTCTGAAGTGTGGCATTTAGATAGGATCAAGAGACTTAGTCAGAGGCGGTTGCCAAAGCTGGAGAAGAAATTAACATGGACCATTTCATTTGTGCGGCAACATATTTCAGTGTTTTCACAGGCCGTTCAACCTTGTTCTAACAATATCATGACTCCTTAGATAATAAATTGTGACTTTTTTTATGATATTTTTTTTTGGTGTTGATTGCTTTATATGTTTTATATGTTTTATTTAGGACATTTTATATGTAACGAATCTGGTGCTCATGTAAAGCGCTCTGACATCCGACGTCTCTGGTCTAGTTCGCTATTTAAAACAAAAAATAGAAAAATCTGTTGTTGGCCTATATATGGCCTTAGAGCTGAGATTTTCATGAAAGTCTTATAGTCTGAATTCCGCAACTGAGCGTAATAGGACAGAATGTATGAAGCTCTGTGGTTATACTGAATAAGCAGCTACCTATGTTATGCCATCTATTAATGTAATAACTGCACTTTCACAATTGCTTTATTAACCTTCCTGCTTTCTCAAATTTGCTTGAAATGCACGATTTTTCTTCTTTTTTTTCAAATTTTCTTGGGGGGGTAACCCGCCCAACCCCCCTTTTGGGGTTTGGCCTCGCTCGCTGCGCTCGCTACGGTGCTGTATGCAAATCACTTTGCGCCCCACCACTATCAAATGTCACCCACCGCCCATGCCTCCCTGAGAGGCTGGAGGCTCTTAGACTTACCGGGGTGTTAACGAGGTGTGGTGGCTTTACTCTGACCTTCACAGGCATGTCATCAGTTCAGAGGCCTGGCTCATGGACATGAAACCTCAGGAGGAACCCCGTGTTACAGTTATTACAAAATGAAATCAAGCTGCAGCCTTAATGTTCTTTTTGCTAAACCTGTTCACTGTGTGAGTTAAACGAGTCCACAGCAACAAGTCACACCCCTGATTGTCATTAGCCCCTTTACAACACGTGTGTAGTAAGTATTGCATGTCATTTCCATCCACGTAGAAACAAAGCACCTACTTATTCATTTTAGCAGTCAGATCTCCAATCCTTCTTCAAACCTCAAACAAATTCACCACAACTTTCAGTGCCAACATCTTGCACCTATAAAGGACCTCGCTTCAGGCCTGATCCACAAAGCTATTTATACACTTAAGTGCTGCTTCACTACATGAATAATCCCATTCGTAAAGGCACACTTCTGCCCCAGACCACATGTGCAAGCGCAAACTCAGTCTTATCTACAATCATAAGCAGGCTTGGGAAATATCTTCCAGGGTGGGAAGCTGGTCCTCTGGCCATCCTGCAGCAGTGCGTTAAGTACGCTGCTTGGTATGTCTCCCAGCACAAGAAAAGCATGTGCAGTGCACTTATCTGGGAGGTAGTCTGAATTGTTGTCTCAAAGTCTGTTATTGCTTTAGTAACCTTCTTGCTTTCTCGAATTTGCTTCAAAATGCACCATTTCACCTCTCTTTTTAATAAAAATATTGGGGGGGGGGAGAAATCCCTCCCCTTACCCCCCCAACCCCCTTTACAAGTTGGGTTCGCTCACACCAAGGCGCTCATCCTGAACTTTTACACCTCACCACTTTCAAATGTCACCAGCCGCCACTGTGTGAGTACACATAAACTAAGCCACTTTCATAATGTGAATATTTTTTGCACATGCATGTAGTATAAATAGAGACAAAGAACAGGCCGCGTGCTCTACTGTTTCAAACTGTCCAGAGATAATGGGAACATCTCCATAATGCTGGTGGAATAAAGTTGTGGGGGAGTAATCCGAGGAAAAGGGAAAATCCTTCTAGAAGCAAGGAAAAATGGTATGCAGTGGCACGTGAGACCCACTGGCTACAGTGACGTGGCAATTTGAGCAAACAATTCTAAGAACTTCTCGTTCCCTAAAGGCAGGGCCACGGGAATTATGAGATTGTGCGGCCACAGCTATTTTTGCATAATTATAGATTTGCCGCATTTCTGTTGCTTACTGCTGTATTTGGGTGTTAGACTCGTACTAATAAGGTGCAACAAACGCCCAGACAGTGTTAACCAGTGCATAGAGAACAAAATAATGAAGTAATATCGTAAAATCTGCTGCATTAAACCGCATAATTTGCCTTTTCTTGCTGCATAATTTACTCAACCCTGCCGCATAATTCGAGTGGCCCTGCCTAAAGGTGGGGGCAATTGGCGGGTGGAAAATGAATGCGGCGAATAGAACGATAGGGAATGACGAAAGACCAGGCACCGTTCCACCACCACAGACACACTAGTTGCTACTTGACATGCAGCTGGCTGTGAACAGTTTCCACCTGTTTTCGACTGTGGCATGAGTCTTTCTTCCTGACCACTGTGATCAAACCTCAACCACTGCTCTCCTAAACTCCCCCCGCCACACACGGGCACGGTGCTGTTCCTTTGTTAGCCACATTCTCCCAGCACTGACAGGTGATTGGCACGCGCTTGCTTGCATGTTTGAGCTCGCATCCCACACCTCGACCAGCAATCCGCCAAAGATGAATGCAGAGCGATAAAATCAGGGAGGACATGCAAAGGGGATCCAACAAAGGACGCGTGTAAACCGGAGATATGCCCCAGCTACAATTAAACACGAACTGCACAAATGGCAGGTGTAATTAGGCCCACTATCTGCTAACGCACACCTGCTGGGAAAGAATAAGCAGCCATCAAATTTGAACAGAGAGACATAAAAATATATCTATCTTCCTTTCCTAGCCTGAACAGAACAAGACAGGCCAGGCAGATACCAAGAGACAGCACTGTGCTGTTAGACAGATTGGAGTGACATGTTTCCGGTGAGTTAATAGACCTGTGTTCAAACCAGTGAAGACCAAAGATCCACGCAATTTTACATTTCGCAAATTCTATAGATTTACACTCTTTCTTTAAAATAGGATACTTTTTAGGCAATACTTTACTTTCTTTGGCTCGCACACACAGGTCTTTGACCCTATAAGCCATAAAACACAAACTAAGCATCATAGAAAGGCTTACACGATAGTTCATCTGGGTGGATCCAATAAATTCTGTACTGAGGTGTATTTATTATCTACTTTTTAGTTTTATTCAGTGAGTACCAGCCCCACAGTAACAGCAGAGCACCCTAAAGCTATCTAAAGTAAATGCAATGGGATGAAGTTGGGATGTCAAAGTTAAAAACACAAGCAGCAGACATCCTTCAAAATGAACCTTTATCTGTTGGGAGGCCAAGATGGTGGTTTTAGTGAGATTAAACAAGTCATCAATGGGGTTATTTTGGGGGTTAGATTACATCTCTTCAAATAATACTGTAGGTTAACAACAACATTTATAGTCAGGTCTCACAGTATTTACATTGTGAGAGTATCAGGCTTGGAATTGGAAGGTATCTTTGGACTGCCTGAGCTTTTCTGGGGGGGACCCCATATAACCTGCACTGAAGTGTCTTTGGATGGCTGCACCATCAGTGTTTTCTGGATTGGCCCCACAGACTCCTTACTGAGGTGTATTTCGTTTTCCCAAGGCTGTGCCTTCAGGGCTTCTGGGTGAGCCCCAGAGAGCCTTTTTGAGGTAACGTTGGATTTTCCAAGACTGCACGTTTAGCACTTGACATGAAATTGAATGGCCACTTACCGAACTGCTGGGCAGGACTTCATCCCTCACTCCTTATTGCTTCAACACAGTGCACAGGGACATCCACAATACCTTGCCCCGGCTGAGATGGACAGGTAGGATCTTCTTGTCATGTTGTTTCAGAGGTGGGAATACATGGGGTCTTTCTTCCATGTCGTCTTGGACTGCCCAGTGATCATTGCGTATTGGGAAACAATGCTATCGGCATTGTTCAAAATTCTGTCCAAAAACAGGTTAAACTCACAGCTTCCATCCTCATGCTTGGCAGCTACACTAACCAAATAGGTCAACAAGATTATACAAATAAATCTACACTGAAAAAAAGAAAGGCTACAGGGATGTTATAGTTAGGCTCAGATTTCACTCGTACAAACCCACTGAATTTCAGCAGTTCTAGTTACCGGAGCTAATTATAACTTAAGCCTCGCAATACACTACTTATGACCTCACGCATTACATCACTCATGACATGGTCAGTGACATTAGTGATGACATCTCAAATGACATCATGCTCAGAACCACTCTAATACTCACACCCCTAAACAACCTCTCCTACACCCACTCAAACACCCACACAACTACACTCACACCACCAGTAGGGTGGGTGGGTATATATATCTATATATAGATATATATACACACACACATATACACACACATTCTGAAAAAAATCAAGGGTTAAAGTGATGTTATAGTTAGGTTTCAAAAATAACTAATGTTTAAAAAACAAAAAACCCACAGAAACTCGCCACATACAGTTAACGGAACTAACTATAATTTGCGCCCTCATCATGCACTGCTTATGACCACACATATTACATGACTCATTACATGTTAAATGTTATGTCAAGTTATCTGCATCTGGTGGATGATACCTTCTTTTTACTGGTATTCGCACCAGCTACCAAAGAAAACGTCCTCATAGATTATAATAGGGTCACCCCCTTTTTAACTGTGAACACACTTCAAAGAAAGTGTTCAGAATCTAATTACCTTAACGTGATCATACTATTAAAAACTAAATATTACTCAATTTTAAGTCAAGATGTTGACAAGTATGCATTTGTCATTGCAAACACACCTTCTGCAAAGGCTCTACGGACATTCCATGCAGTTTGGTAAAACAAACTACACACATTCCCGAAATGTGCAATGGCAAACAACCCTAGCGCCATGCCTGCAACCCTAGTGTGAGTTAAACCACCTCTAGGTTGGTCACCCCTATATTCTTCATTATTCAACATTCTGCAGTACCTCAAAATCTTTCGCAAAGTTCCAGGAATAAACATCCACACCTTATAAACATGCTTGTTACATAGAATTTGTCCATAGGACTGTATTATAACTATTTAAACAAGGGAGCATGCCCAGGCATCCACTAGTGGATAATCTATTGTCAACAGACAATTTGGCTTTCTCTCAGGTTTATTGCAACAGGATTTGGCTTTAAGCCACAACCTACTTTGAAACATGCCGCTGCAACCCACATTAGGTGAGCTCAAACTTTCACTTGTTTAACAATGAACAACTTCGAACCTCAAACCTTACTGGTTTGTAAACGGTGCACCATATAACATGCACAACCACTTTTACCTCCAGGGCTTACATTATTTCCATTCTATGCACCCATTTGTGTACAATTCGTAACTCTGCTGTACATGACTAAAGGTCCTTTACTAACAACTTTTATTTTAATTACGTATGGGTTTAAGGTATAATGTGACTAGCAGCATCACAGATGATTCATTTGAGATATCAGTGTTGTCATCAATTATGTCATTTAACTTATTATGCAGAACAGGGTTCTGGGTGCAGTGCCAAGCCTCTGGTTAGCACTTATATAACTATTGTCCCATTGTACGCTCAAAAAAAAAACACTTGGGTGTCTTAGAAGGAACCCAGTTACTTAGACGTATTCATCGGACCAACATTAATTACAAAGTAGACAAAACACAGGACTAATATAGTTTGCATCTTGTAACGTTTTGACTCGAATTATGTGTAACAATCAACAAAATAAGTGATCATAGTGGAGCCAACACAGTGCTCCAATGGTGATTATAGATAAAAGACACTGTACAATTCCTAATGGTTGTAAGCATTAACTGATAAAACTCATAAGAGGGTTTGCATGCGTCTGTGTGGAATCTCTTGAAGACAAATTACACTAACAACCAAGAGGAAGGGTTCGATGTTTCGTCCCCATGGGATTATTAGGGTCTCTTCAATACGTAGTCACCTGACTACCAGGCATATCCCAGTCAAATGTTTGAGTGCCGGGACATATTCTTTAAAAAACAGTAACAATCCTCTTCATACAAATGCAGCAAAGCTGGTCCCATACAGATCTAAAATACCAATACTGGGGCAAAATTACCCAAATTGGCATTTCAATTTATTTTTCAACAACATCATGGTGGTGTTGATCTCACTACGTCCGGCACCATTGAAGTGTGGAGAGAGAGAGAGAGAGAGAGAGAGAGGTCATGAGCACACTTGCCGCCAGTGGCAACCCCATGCTGAGCATGGTCTACCGCTGTGTGTGGCAGTGGGTTGACTCTGCAAACAGCCTGCACAAGAGCTATTGTCCGCAGGGTGTAGTCTATGACCAGACACTTTTCCTTCTTTTTTAAATAATTTTACGGTACCACAGTACCAGTAAGAGTATACCATGGTACCTCACTGGCTCCCTTGCTGGGTACAGCAGTACGGGGTGCAGGTATTGTAGCTCCTGCCCTTGGCAACAAGGTATGTCCTCTGGCAAGGCTCTCAGCCAAGCACCCAGAGGCGTCCATCTCCCCTCTGCCCAGGCCCAGGGCCCAAACCCTCCACAAATGGGCAACCCCCAATCTGCATGGCCTGCACTTAAAAAAAAAAAAAAAAAAGAATTAGAACTGCAATACCAGCACCGGTACTACAGCACCAGATGTTTTCAATTTTGACTCTTGATCCACATGGCCCTAGGGGTTAGGGTTAGTTCACTTTCCACCCTTATGTGATGTTTTATTATTTTTATGTTTCCAGGACTCTGGAACAAAGTCCCAGAGTTCTGCTGTGCTGCTAAAATATTCTCCATGGTGTGGCCAACCAATCAGCATCCGTCCGTCCACTGACTGGGCCAGTAAGGGCATATCAGGACTCCAATGGCTCAGACAGCTTTAACTTTTTACAAGTATTAACCCCTTCTTGCCCACCCAAGCACCTTTTTAACATTTGTTTCTTAAAACAGCAGAACGGATTTACACCAAGTAACAAAAAGAATACTTTCTGACCAAGTTCAAACTTTTTGCCAGATTTAGTGCAATCAGTTCATCTATTTTTTTCGGGTCTAGTGGCTCTGTGGACTAAAGCAGCCATTGCAGGGGCCTGTGTTTGACCTCATGGTCACAGGTTCAAATACCAACAGGTCCACTCAGCCTTTCATCCATTTGAGGTCAATAAAATGAGTACCATTGAGTTGGGTAACAATAAACATCTGTTATTCAGCGCCAGGATACCTTTGGGTAATCGTGCGCTTTACAAATACACCTGTTATGTTATGTATCAGAGAGCAAACTTCCTTATGGGAAATTTCAATTCTGGTACCCCGACCCCCCCCCCCCCCCCCTATTTTTGTTGCCTTGACTCCACACTTGATGGATTGGTGGGAAACTTTCCATGATGAAGCCACAGAATTTTTTTGGGGACAGTTTAGACCAAAATGGTCAAACTGCACCATTTTTTTTTGCAGTAGTAGAACTTTATTGTTTGATCAATAAAAATCATTACAATAGTAAACATTTATCAAAGATTTAAAAAATTTTTTAAACGTGTATTGATATTACTAAAATATTTACACATAGTGCAAGAGACACGCATTTTGTTTAGGAGCTGCATCTCAGCTTTAAAACATTTGTTTAGTTTTTTTCCCCTTTTATTTTTTCTCTGGGGATCCACCTAAGGGTGTCCATTTAGTCCATTCGTATCATCACAGTGGGTTAAAAGGAAAGATTCATCCATAAATTATTAAAAAGACCTGGCCATCCATCTTTGTTATTGAAATATTAACTTCATCTGATCAGTGCAACTTAACGGGGGGCAATTAAAAAACGGTGGGGACCAAGGTTGGCCCTTCTGATTTAACATCTGCTAAGGACATGTGCCAAGACCCTAGTCGTTAAGGATGAATGGTTGGTACCGCTAATGGCGTGGGTCCATTAATATGGTGAAGGCCCTACATGTACTGATTTAAATGTTCTTCAAGCGCACGGGGGGGGCAAGAGGTAATCCGTGTGAAAAAAGGCCGATGTCGGCTGATATTTGGTGTAGCAAAGGGCTTAGACCGCCCTTTTACAATTGACTTTTATTTACTTGCTGGCTCTCTCTGATTATAAATATTCTTACTGCTCGTGTCATGAACTTAGTGAACCGAATATTGAGCAGTGAATTGTTCGGATTCATTGAAGCATTGATAGCTTGTCGGCACGTGCGGATGCCAAGTTTATTCCATTCACTCTTTAACAAGATTTTTCGGTCGTCAAGTAGTGTGGGGCAGAGACATGCCACATGCTCAATCGTTTCCTTGCTACTCCCGCAACCCCTGCACATTATATTATTGTTTACACATTGCCATCTCGGCAGGTGGTACAGGAACGGCCATTCGCCCATTCTGAGGGCCATGAATCTTTTTTTCCATTGCACAGAATAAGTACATGACAGATATGGGGCCATAATCCCTGGCTGGAACCGTGATACAATTGACCAGGCATGCTTACGTTGGGCCAATTGGGCTCTGTCTGAATGGAAGGACCAAAGGTGGACGTTCTTTTTAATGTGGATTTTTAGTGCCTGCTGCGGTGGATTCGAGCTCCAGTTTTCTCCTGAGTCCAGGAGTTTTAGGGAATATTGTAGACAACGCCAATATGATCTACCAAGTTGTCCGGCTGAGATTTCCTGCCATAAAAGAGCCTTCAGTGTTCCTTCTCTGGAGGTACGCAACTTGTTACACAGCCTGATGAAGGCTCCGGCCCCTACTGCTTGATGGTCTTGAAGGCCAAACTCCAGACGTATTTGAGCGGGAGATGAAGATTTCGGGAGGCTCAACACTTGTTTGAATGTTCTTGTTATTATTTTATTCACAAGGTTGTTGTCCTTCCCTTGCATGATCTCCTGGCTGTAAGTGAGGAAATTGATGATTTTTGCCTTCATAACTGTTATGAGTGGGGTCAGACTCTGCCCAGACAGTTGCCTGGCAAGCGTCTTAAATGCCACCTGGATTGTCAAAGCTTTGGCTTCTACCTTGTCTCTATGTTTGGAGAATGAGCCCCTTTTATCCATGTGGACCCCAAGGTAGTTATAAGAGATGGCTTTGTCAACACTTTTGCCATTGTACAGCCAGCCGCCTCCTCGATATTTCCTTTACCCAAAGGTGATTGCCCTTGTCTTTGTTAGATTCAATTCCAGTTTGTTACCGGTGGTGTAAAGGGACAATTGATTCAGGAGTCTCTGCAGGCCTACCCTGGTGTGGCTCAGCAGCACTAAGTCGTCCGCGTACAGTAGATTGCTGACTCTTACCCCGGCAAGTTTTGGAGGATGGGAGTTGACTTCGTCGAGTGACTCTGACAGGTCAGAGATGAAGAGATTGAAAAGAAGGGGCGCCAATACACATCCTTGTTTCACTCCGCCTGATGTTGGGATTTTCCTTGAGGTATATGATCCGTCCCCGAGTTTTATGCAGATGTTGGTGTGTGGCGCAATTATTGCTCGTAGAAGAATTGGTGGAATCCCCAGTTTCCGCAATTTGAGCCATAGTAGACTACGGGGTATGCGTTCAAAGGCGGCCTTAAAGTCCACGAAGCAGCCATGCATTAACATTCCTGAGGAAGCCGATTTGTCCAAAAAGACAGATATTGTAAGCAAATTTGTTATGGTGCCTGATTTTTGCACGAATCCTGTCTGGTTGAAGGGTATTAGATTATTTTTTGATGCCCAAGACCCCAGATCTTGAAGGAGCAGTTTGGCATAATGTTTTGATTCTACATCCAATAGGGTGATCATCCTATAGTTTTTCGGGTCTGATCTCTTGCCTCCCTTGTAAATTGGATGTATGATGGCGCCTCGCCACGAATCTGGTAATGTCGAATTGGTCCAGCAGTAGGAAAATTCTTAAAGAAAGAAAACAGTGCCTTCCTATGGAAACTCCAACGTAACTATAAACTACACAGTGGTGACTGCCATTGTGTAAATATATGTATGCGGACATACATACACAACACTGACCACAAGAAGAGACAGGAATGTTCAGGTTTTAAAACAACTATTTAGTATAAGTCACATGGAATTACAACCCATGTCCCAGTTAAGATATTACATTAAATCACACAGTAGGGAACCGGGACCAAAGAACGGGATCTAGCCTACATCATAAGAAATAAATGTCATGACGTAAGAGTGGCTTTTGTGCACATTTGCCATTTTAGCTTCATCAACACATCACTTCATCAACAAACAAGTGTGGTGGAGTCATGTCAGCCGGTAACTCCAGCAGCAGCTGTGAGGCACACATTTCAGACCGCTTCACAGCTTTTAGAGATATATTAGTAATTCAATTCAAGCTCAGAGAGCTGATTTCACTTCTTGGGAAGCTCAAGCCACAATTTTTCCAAAAGCAGTAGGATGACCGAGGAATTATGTAAACTATGGTTCTGCAGAAAGGCAGAGGGTACCTCCTAAATCAGTAGAGTGGGGAATTGTGGAACGGATCAGACGAATAACGGAGAGAATGAAAACCATGTGTAAACGACTCACCATTGTTTAAATCAGATTAACATGGTGTTTTCTTGTCTTACGATAAACCAGCAGATTTTTAAGAAGCAAAGATTTATCCATGTACTCCTGGTGCCTGGAAATATTGTGTCGAGGCACTGGATTGCAACTTATAATTTGTCACCACAGATGAGAGACAGCTCGAAAGCAGTACAAATATTTTGGCAACATGTGAAGGAAGCATCTCGCTATAACCACTCCTTATTGGATAGCGAATAGTTTTCAGCAACTCCTCTGCCATCTGGCACTGCAAATCCCACCCAAAAATGTGCTTTCCTTTTGTGTGGACTATTCTGGTCACGAGGCGACACAAAGGCCACAGAAAATAACAAGCACAGGCAAAGCCAACAGATTTTACTTTTGTACGTCATGCGCATCAAACTTGTGCATATCATACAGACATAAATCCGACTGGCTTTGCCAATGATGGTTTGTCCAGCAGCACAGGGGAAAGGATGCTGTCAAACGCCTCTGAAAAATGGATGCTACAGAAAACAGCAGGCCTCTTCAGCATCAATTTTTCAGATGCATTTGTCATTGCTCCTCAAAGTGCTACTGAGCTACTTGCCATCTGAGTTCACATGTAAAATTACCCCTCGTGCATGCCAATGGAGGCAGAAGGACACAGTAAAACAGCCAACAGAAAAACAGTGAGACTAAAATAATCCTATTTGGTGATCCAAACCGTGTTTGTCAATGTCTCAAGCCACTGGCTGAGGGTTTCAGTGCAATTGAAGTCAATAGCTGAAGAACATTGACCCAAAGGCCCTTAAAGTAAACACAGAATGCCATATTCACCATGAAGGGTTCAAATGCTTATCATTGGCTCTGTGGTTTGTAATTCAGATTTCTGTGATTCTATTTGCTGGCTTTGTTTTAGACTGTTCAGCATGTCTTCATCACTCCCGTGGATCAAATCGTGTTCACCATCTCACCATCGCTCCTTGTATTCTTTACTTTTATTCTTATCTGGTCACATTTGTTTCTGCGTTCAAAGCCACTGGTGAAATGGCAGGCTCTTGCTTCTAAGACAGGTAGGTGTTTACTGTTCTTTCTCTGACTTCAAAGTGAGAGGATTATGTGACAATCTTGGCGGGGACTGGGGGGAAAAAATTCTAGCACACAACACAATTTATATGTCTGTAAATGCACTGTGCAAATATTTCAGAATATATCAGAATTAGGAAAGCACAAATAAAGCACTATTTTTGTAATTCAGATATGTGGGGGAAACAAATATTTGAATATGATCAAAACAAATCATTACACTAGGTGATGCCATTTCCTTTTTTTTTTTTTTTTAATCTTTTTATTGTAAACACGCTGACAGGGGAAAAAAAATACAGTACAAATATGTATAGGCAGGACATTAAAGACGTAGAAAAAAAAACGTAGAAAAAAGGATTAAATTATACAGCAAATAGTACGATATGTAAGGAACAGCAGAAATCATCGAGACAGCACAAAAAGATCATAAATATCCAAAGTTATTGAGCTTGGAGGTGAAAATTGTATAGATTTATAAGTTTCATGCCATGTCAGAAAAAATAAAATTTTAGCAAAATCATATCAAGTTGAGAAACATGTTCCCCAATTTCTTTCAAATTTTATCAGTGAGCGGCCTCCCCTTATGTTTGCTAGGGCAGATTCCATGGAATATATTTCCATTACTAAGGCCCACCAATCCCAAACCGTAGGAGAATCTATAGCTATCCAGGCTCTTGCAACAGTTAGTTTAGCACAAGAAATAAGTATGGTTGCCAAGGAAGATTGTGGGATTGGAGTAGACTGATAATCTAGCAAGATTAAGGGGGCCGTGAAAGTAGGCACCAAAATATTCTTGATACTGCAGATATCTTGGACCTCATCCCAAAAGATTTTGAGTTTAGGGCAGGAAAATAGCATGTGAACTAAATTAGCTGCTTCCCCAGAGCATTTAGGGCATTTTGTACGATCTGTAAACTCGGGGTTGGGGGACCACCTAGAGATTCTTTCAGGAGTATAGTAGAGCATGCAAGTTGTTCTAAACTGCTGTAACCTAAGACTGGAAGATCTTACTAGGTGATGCCATTTCCACACGTTATAATTTCTGCCCAGCATAGTTTTGTCAGTAAAACTCTACGTGCAAATATAATGGTCATTTCAATTGAATATGTGTTGCTGTAATGGCAATGCGCTACCACACAAACCATATGCCACTCCACTCTATACTCCGACACTCTAATCCACTCCACTTTACTCCACTTGACGTCACTCCACGATACGCCAACCCGCCCTATGACACTTTACTCCACTCTATGCTATGCCACTCCCCGCCCCTCCTTTCTATGACACTCTACTCCACTACACTCTGTCACTATACTCTACTGAGTCCACTCTACAACTCTACTCCACTTTACAGCACACCACTCTACGTTACTCTCCTCTGTACCACTAACTTTTAGCCATGCTGAACAGCAGCCACGCTGGTGTACAACATTGCTAAAAAATATTGGCTAAACCAACAGCTCCTGCACAGGCAAAACCCACTGGCTTTTCCAAAGCATGTTTAAAGTAACTGTAATGAGGATCAAAATGAAAATTGGGGGGTATACAAATGCGCAGCCAACTAGTTGGGTAATTTAGAGATAGTGTCACCGGAGACCCAGTATACAACACTTTACTCCAGCCCCACATCCCTTAATAATGCAGAGTCAGGATAAACAAAGTGAAACGACCTACTGAGGGCACAGTAGCAAACATCTCCACTCTGAGAGGAAACAAAGCAAGATAAAAACTAGTATAAACGGTACAATCAAGAAGAGTAATTTTACTGTGCTTCAAAAATCAAGTTACCACCTTGTGACAATTTGATCATTGTAAGATAAGTTGCTCTGCATTTCTAGTACTATGGTTGCCCCCTCCCTGAGGCCTTCACATTCAGGCTGACAAAAGCCCGCATTGAGTACATATCACACCCAGTATCTCTTCAGGCCCCTTGGCATTTCTGTAAGCTTTGCTGTACTTCCAGGCACCCATGTCTTACTCACATTTTCCCATTTCACATTGTGGAAAGTTGTCCCTTTGTTAAACTGCTCTGATCCGTACTCAATACAATGTCAGTGGTTGGGTGTGCTCCCGAGGGCACGGGCTGGACCGGGTGTATCGCTCCGGATAGGATTAAAGGGACAGGTCTGTGGGCCATTCACCTATGGAGGAATACAAAAAGGCGCTTCTGGGAGTAAATGATTGCATTCATATTACAGGAGCGGGGCATGTAGAAGGAAGCGGCATTAATCTGTACTTTTGTGCCTCCACAGGAGTGTGCTCACTGCGGTGCAGCCTGCCACCATGAATGTTGATATAAGCATATTACAACAATCCTGTTTATGCAAACATAGGTTTCAAAGTACTAAAAACATGTTTTAGCCCTCTTACATTTTAAACAACCATTTAAATATATCAGCATTTACCTACGAAACAGTCAACAAACCACACCCAAAATGCATTTAGGGGATGCAAAGTTAGTACACATGCTGACAATTTTAACGACAAATTCCCCAAAATGTTGCTGAAGTCTAGTCCTGTTTTCCCTTTCTGCATCTTTCTTCAAGCATGGTGGTGAGTGGTCACAAGGAGAAGGGTGTTAATCTAGCAGTACCTACAATAACATCATGGCACAGACCAGACTCACTCAGGCGCTCCTCGGCTCCAGAAAGATGAAAACACATCTCTTTGAGGAACCTCTCAATTGCCATTGACGAAACCTCCTACACAAAAATCCCACCTAGTCCATACACGATCTTGAATTGACCTTCATGTAGTGTATAGCGCTCCGAGGTATCAGACGGGTGTGTGTTATATGCGTACATGCATACGTTCACAATTCAAGCTTTTTGAAGTCTCCCCGTCCTGTTTTTCTCGTTCTTTTCTTTTTCATTGTAGTGCTTCACTTCCCTGCTCTGTTTGTATATAGGTTTATGGCTGCACAGACAGCATAAAACTCATGACTTGCCAAAGAGGTTCTGTGCACAAAAGGTTCAGAAAGTGAATTGAGTGAGTGTTGAAACAGAAACGTCCTGTGAATGGTTGGAAAGGTGTACCCCTGCCTCGAGTGCCCAACTGTACTATTGTCTGGATCCATAATGCTGACTTTTGTGTTGTACATAAACACGGATCATGCATGTGTGCCATGAAATAGGTCTATCTTATGGATTGGGTTGTTGTTGGCCCAGAAGGGGTTCCCAAAGCACAACCCTCATAGAGGTGGAAGGCTACCGCCTTCACCAGGAGTTAAGCAGCACAAATGCAGTGGAGGCAGCATACCGTGCAGTGATAAGTTGTAGTCAACAGGTCCTTTTTACTGTGTCACTGGAGTGACGCTTACAGGCTCACACCACTTTTTAAAAGGTCTGCTGCTGTGCGCTTAACTCAGGCTTGGCCTATATCAGGCAGATGTAGTGTGTCGAGCAGCACAGGAGTGGCGACTCTGAGCTGGATGTATGTGTGCCTGGCAAGGCTACAGTACAGGGATTGAGCAGTACTGTGTAGTACATGTGGGATCAGTGCATGTGCTGAGTGTATGTATACCTGCAAGGAGTATATAACATGACAATTGCAGTGCTGGGCATATCGTGTGCAATAAAAGTATGTGCAGGTTGTTTATGTGCTTGCTTGAAGTACAACACATGATGGGTGATGTTTTGTGCACCGCACACAAAGTGAATGTGTATGCTGGCAGAGTACATTTGTAAATAGCACACCATTGTACAATACAGAGAGGCTACAGTACCGAGCAGTGCGCGCAGACTCCATGTGTGTCTATAGTGGCACAATGCCTGGAGGTAAAAGTCCTGGAGAGCAAGTGTGCTTTGAATGTACACTTAGTGCAAGTGTGTCTGCAATGGTGCATTACAAGATGAGCCCTTGGTTCCATTTTGGGAAGCCCAGGCCTGCCTAGTAAAGACATGAGGAGGAGAGGAACCCCCCCCCCCCAGACAGATTTGTGTATTGCTGCATTCCTGTGAGCTGTGTGTGACACACTGGAGGAAGGGACCCCCTCTTTGCACTTCAATAGGTTGCTCTTTGATTCAGTGATAGATCACAAGGAAAGGGCCTGGACACATCTCAGGAAGGAGATGACACTAATAAGGGAATCATAATGAGGGAGACTATGGTCTGGGATTAACCTTTTGATGCACATATTACTGTTGCTGACATCCAGGTGTGATCTCTGGTCACTCCCGTGAATTGTGTTGCGGGTCAATCAGCTTTGGAGTCTTGCCTGCTGTGACTGACATACTTTCAAAGGGAAAGAAGGAAAAAAGAGAAGTGTACGCGGACCATAAAACACATTTCGGTGTCAAATGGACTATAAGAAGGAGAAGTTGTGACCCCAAACACTACCATCTGCCAAGCAACAGACTGGCTCTTATCAGGAGGGGAAGGTCTGCAAGACTTGTGCCTATGACCAGGACTGGGGGCAAATGCCTGCTAGGTGAGGGGACATCACCCAGAAAAACCAAGACCACATGCCCTGGAGCACCAGTGCCTGCCTGCTAGCCAAGACCATTGTCCCCTGTGAGGAAGAGGAGAGCATGAAAGGATCGAGGTCCTGCGGGAAGCCCTGCCAAAAAGGTTCCTTGAGTGAGATGTGAGTAATGGCTACGCACCGATGAGGTCGCAGCATGTATGCAGGACTGTCAGTTCAGTGAACCCCATATGCCACGAGAGGGTCACCGTGGACTGACCCATGAGATAGCCCCATATGCCAGGAGAGGGTCACCGTGGACTGACCCATGAGATAGAACAATGCGGGATTAACCAAACCCACACTGCCATGCTGCAGTGACCCCATATGCCAGGAGGGGCCACCGGTAAAGCTGCTACTCTGAGAGCGCTGCCAGTACCAAAGTTGCCATACAGCTTTGGGCTGTCGCTGTAGTAAAAGACTGAGGCTTTGTATGGTGGGTCGACCCACCAAAGCGAGAGAACTGCCCCTGACAGACCCCGAGGATGCCACAGACTATGTCAAACCCTCACTGGGCTTCTTTCGGCGGCTGATGAATGGATTTCCCCACCCCTGCTGTGGAATGTCAGCTTACTACATCTTTGTGAGCTATGGTAGAACCACTCAGGAGAGAGAAACAGTGCTGTCAGGTGCAGCCATGAAGGCAGCAAGCAGCCCGACTTCTCTGAGCAGGATCAGAACTTGCGCGTGCTTGCACTGAGGGCACATGTTACAATGCTGAATGCTTCTGTCCAGCAGGAGTGTTAAGGCTTGAACTGGGCCTGTTGGGTCCCTGGGACTCGCTGCCATCAGTGCTGTGACACCATAGACACTTTTGACTAATTCCTGAAGAGTCAATGGGGAACTGTTGAGTACAGCAGTATTAGTGAGAAACCCCTGGAAGCGGCCACCAGTGAATGGGGATTAACACCGAACATGTTACAAGGAAGACGAGGGGACAGAGATTTGCCTAACCACTATTACAGTCCCGACCTCAAGGGAAGGATTGCGTTGTTACTTACGAATGTTGTTATTCGTTTGCATATGTAGAGTTAGAAATCAAATACTTGTTTTTCTTATAAAAGGAAATATTTGACTGGACATTGGTTTATTGCTTGTACGGCTTGCTCTTTCTCTACAGTCATTTCTCTGAGTCTTCCATCACCTTCTCTCTCCTATTCAATGCTTCTTCTGACAGTGGTTCCTCATCCTGAGACTGCCTAGGTTCTGCCACTGCCCTCCACGAGGCTACCTGTGCCACAGGTGAGCAGGCAGTGAATCTTCGACAGAAAGAAGTGAGAGGGCACAAGAGGGTCATTGCATAGGTACCTGCACCACTAATACATGTGCCTATTCACGAGAGACTTGCCAAACATGGAACTAGGCGGTAGTGACACATCTTTGACTCAAGTGAGGGTAGTGCATTATAATGAAAGGGTAGAGTCACACCACCACTTCATGAAGATGAGCATCTCAACTTTAACAAGTTATAAGCTAATGCCCCCAGCAGACCTGGGTGTAAACTCATCATTAGCTGAAACGAAGGCACCGCTAATGCAACACCAAACATTCTGCCCTTCAAAATCTCAAACGATTGGCTTTGTCGTTGCTTTTGACCTCAACAGAGACACAAACAAACACAATTACAAAGATTGTGCTGATTCCAAAAGTTATCGCCTCTTCTGTTTACTTTATACTAAATGCTGCAATTCAATGGCATGAAATAATCTGCTGTTCACACGCTTTAGAAGTCAATGAATTATAGAATTGCCTTTGCAGCTCCATTTTTTAGGTTTCGCCTGGAGTCGGAGCTCCTAGCTCCGCCCAGGAGAAATCTTATGTCCCTACAGTGTGTGGCTTAGTCCCGCCCTCTGTTCCATTGGCTAGCTCCACAAATGGAGGCTAGCCATTGGAACAGAGATCTGTCCGTCATGGCCGGACCAGATTCGTGGGCGTTCCTGCATTTTTTTCCCTCTCCACCCTTTTTGCATCGTCATCGGGCAGTGGGCGGAGTTTCGGTTTTTTTTGGTGTTTGTTTTCGTCATTATGCCGACCACGGCCGCCGGAAGAAGTCCAGGTGAGTGCCCGTTCCCGCTGTCCGTGTCCGCCCCCCCTCCCGCTGTCCGTGTGCCCGTAGTTGTTTGTTTTTTGGTTATGCTCATTTCTTTAGAGAGGTAGGGGAGGCGCCCAATCTGTGCTTTCCGAGATCTTCCCACGCACCTGTTTTAAACACGTACGTGAGGGAAAGCTGCTCTGCACCGTCTGTAATTGCTCTTAATCCACTTCCCTGGTTCACGTGCTGATGGCAGGGTGGGGTCGGGACAGGGAAACCAACCCGTAGATCATAGCACAGGCCGTCTGCTTCCCCGATCCGATGTCTGCATCCAGAACCTCCCGTGTAGCCGCCCGCCCCCCTCACGCTGTCCGTGTGTGTCCGTGCAGGCGGCTCCGATCCCAGCGTCCATGTCCCAGTGTATCTGGCCTTAGCACACCTAGTTTTAGCTGTTGTAGTCTTGCGTTTGCTACGTTTATTACCATGAAACTTTAATACATTTTGCATACAACAGGTATGCAAGAGCCACAACGCCTTCTGCCTCCCGCTGTCCGTGTAGCCGCCCGCCCCCCTCCCGCTGTCCGTGTGCCTGCCTGTCCCCCTCCCGCTGTCCGTGTAGCCGCCCGCCCCCCCTCCCGCTGTCCGTGTAGCCGCCCGCCCCCCCTCCCGCTGTCCGTGTGCCCGCCCGCCCCCCTCCCGCTGTCCGTGTGCCCGCCCCCCTCCCGCTGTCCGTGTGTGTCCGTTCTTTAACTCTTTGCATGAGGTCATAAGAAGGGCCTGAGGTAACAATGGAAACCAGGCTTTAAAAGGACAGCTTGTAATTTCAGTCCTGCCTCTCAATGTGTCACTCATCACAAGATAGCATCTATATCTGTGAACTAAAAAAAGTTTAAGATCGAATCCAAACTTAAAATCAATGCTCTAATCCAATATAGATTGAAGAAATCGAGGCAGTAATGGACACTGTTAGCATGACCGTGCATTTGGATCAGCAGTACAGACATTACTGGTGAGTATCTTTTCCCGACCCCATCATCTTTTTTCACCTCCAACTTGTGGAACAGGTTATCAGACAGCAAGGTTAGTTAATGAGGTAACAACAGCGTGCACTTCAGCCAGACTTCACGCAAAGCCTGGCTGAAATGCACTCCAGCCCATACGTCTCATGCATCCTTCAGAAAAGTCAGATGTAGTTCATTTCTGGTAGAAGACAAACTACTCCCTTTGGTAAGTAAACCCATTACATTTGGGAGCTGCAGGTTGGCCTCAAGCATATAGCCAGTGAGTGGTAGTATGCTTCGAAGACTTCCCACCCTGAAAGATGTTCGTCAAAGGAATAGAAGCATCAACAAGGCCTTTCATTTTGTCTCTCCGAAGTAAAACATTTCTGAAGCTTTGGGACACAGATAAGTGGTAATAAATAGGCACTAGCAGCACAACCTTGTCTCACACACACAACAGGTGTTAACAATAGGAAATCTTGTAGTATAAACTTCCCTCGCACAAAAGGACAACAAGCATTTACAATGCAATGGTTTCGCCTTTGGAAAAGTTAGAGCTATTGGCATTGTAAATGACAACATTTGTATTTATGTTTTGGTTTGGTTTTCTCGCAAATGTGAGACCTATTGTACCCTACGGACGAGCTCAACAGACAGCAATTACACCACACAAACACACCCAGAGCCAGCCACACACACCCAGTGCCACACACACACCCAGAGCCACACACACACCCAGAGCCACACACACACAAACACCCAGAACCACACACACACACATACCCAGAGCCACACACACACACATACCCAGAGCCACACACACACACACCCCCAGAGCCACACACACACACACACCCCCAGAGCCACACACACACACCCAGAGCCACACACACACACACACCCAGAGCCACACACACACAACCAGAGCCACACACACACACACCCAGAGCCACACACACACACCCAGAGCCACACACACACTCCGGGGGCAGGGAAGCAAGCACAGCGAGGGGGCAGGGAAGCAAGCACAGCGAGGGGTTTTAGTCTTGTGTTCACAGAAGTGAACACAAGACTAAACTGGTTTACTGGGCCTATTCCCGACTCCCAAGTCCAGGAGACTGGGTCACAGTTTTGTGGATTTGGATTTTCTTTTGGCCAAGAGGAGGATAGCCCTTGGTTGGAAGTCAAGACACCCACCACTGGTGGTTACCTGCGAGGCGGACGTCTCTAGCTGGTCTAGGGCGGAGGAACAAGCGTTGCTTAAAGGATAGGATCACTAAACGTCGCAAACCCTTAGCAGAACCTTGGGCGGACATAGCAAAGGAGAGGGACACAAGACATGCACCGAACAAGATCTGCAGACTACCGCAACAGACTCTGAAGCTTAGTGGGAAACAATAGTACATACTCCTCGCTCCCTTCCTCCCACGCTTCCCCCCTCTGATGCCCCCCCCCCCTATGATAGCGTTGCTTCATACATGATCATAGCTTACAGGGATAGCGGGCACTTGGCAGTTGGTATGTAGTTGTTGCAACATGTTTAGTTTAGGTTGTTTTGGATAGCATTTCTTGAGTTCTTTTCTCGTTTCTTTTTATTTTTATTATTTTTTTTTCCTTCTTTTTAAATGGCTCCTTCAGTTCATATTGTATTGGCTGACAACTGTACAATGGGGCGAGATAGTATCTAATGGACATCCATACAAATATTACAAGAGATGATGTTTATGGGCCTGAGAGAAGTGCGGCAGCACCCCCATAAAATTTGAAAAAATGCATGCGGAGATCGACAATCAACGGGACATTCAAATGGCGGCATTTGAGGGGTTTTAATCCAGGCTGTGACATATCCTTTATACCTTTCGTGAAATGACGTTACTGACCAGCACTGTTCACGCTAAAAAAATATCCTAGCACCACTCACTGCCAAGCAGCTAATTGGGCTTCCATTCATTACCTCAGTAAGCATTTTTTTACTGTATGTAGAAGCTTTGACATTTCAAGATGCACTGTTTTTCAGACTCGTCTGGTGATGAATCCATCAGATGTGTCCTTTCCAACAAGTTACTTACTTTTGCTAAATACATTTCTGATGGACACTCGGAGTCCCTGTAGACTCGTCATTGCAGTCCCTCCTCCCCTCTCGAGCTGTGGGAGATGATTTCATGAATGGTTCTCCCAGTTAATAATCGGTCTAGCTAGCTCGGTCTCCTATGCTGGCCTCTGTGGACCGCTAGAATTAAGGTGAAAATTAAGTCATGGGCGCATTCATGGAGAAATGTCCTATGTAACTCCACGCTAAAATCGTACTGGCGCCACCTAGGGGCCATTGCTGGAGATTACTTTTTTCAATCTGCCGGATGCCTGGGAAGAATGCATCGGATAAATGATTCGGCAAAAAGACATCCGGGAAAAAAAATTCTATTACTGTATTGGCCTGTCCATGTAGCTTACTACCCATGAACAGGGCGTTGAAGCACTATTGGGTTGAAGCAACTTGTTCAGTAGAACCCAATAACGTACCAATGAAAACTCCCAGACTTTACTACAGGGGCACAAGGCAGAAACGGAGAAACTGATGAAAACCGACCAGCTATTGGCAAACCAAGGGGGCTGAACGGACGCCATCTTCAGATGCAGAGGCCCACTGATAAAGAAATGTAAAAAATCTAATAAAATCTTTTTTCCGGGGACAGAAAGGAGAACTGGAGACATTTTTTAACTCGTTGCATAATAGGATGAATAGTGAATGACGGAATGCCTCTCTCTGGGCCCACAAAATGGATACGTGCTACCTGGCCTGCACCCAAAACAGTAGAAACGATTAAACACGCTGTACAATTAACTTTCTGTTAACTAAGGCCTCACCTGAACACATTACTTGCTCTCGACATTATAGTTAAAAGCCCTTGACTTTATCTGCTTTGCTGGCACACACAGGAGGCCCGATAACAATTGGCATCAGACCCACACAATCTGGTGCGACGGGAGGGAGTGGGCTGTGGCAGCCCTTCATCAATTCGTGCAGTAATCAAGGCATTGTTTTTTTTTTGGGATTTATGTATTTATTTTGGTGATTTTATATAGCGAGTACACTGCCTGAGGGCATCAGAGAGCTTTACACGACAGTTACCAAACAATTCCAGCAGGAGTGCATTAAAGCTAAACCTCGCATCGAGAGTAAGTGGGAGTAAACATGTGTCTGGGTTCAGTACCCAAACAATCAGTGCAGGAGTACAATTCAGAACAAGCATTTACGATGCATTTACACACGGGCACATGGACAGCGGGAGGGGGAACGGGCTCACGGACAGCGGGAGGGGGGATGGGTTAACGGACAGCAGGAGGGGGGGACGGGTTAACGGACAGCGGGAGGGGTGGGACGGGTTAACGGACAGCGGGAGGGGTGGGACGGGTACACAGACAGCGGGAGGGGGGGCGTGCTCACGGACAGCGGGAGGGGGGGGTGGGAACGGGAGTAAAATATGCCGCTTACCTGCTAGCCGATGCCAGGCAGACGTCCCTCGTTGCGGTGCCTTCCAGGAGAAATGACCAAAACAAACCTCCCCCCCCAAAAAAAAGCACCGCCCACAGCCGCATGACGTAGGCAAAAGCCTAAAAGTCTCGGGAACGCCCACGAATCTGCTCTGGCTTTGACGGACAGATCTTTGTTCCAATGGCTAGCCTCTATTATGGAGCTAGCCAATGGAGCAGAGGGCGGATTCCCAAGCCACATACTGTAGACATAAGATTTCGCCTGCGCCGAAAAGCTGCGCGGCAGCTTTCGACGAGGCGAAACCTAAAAATACCAGTCGGGCGGCACATTATTTTTCAGCACTGATTATTAGCTTGGGGATGGGTAAATGGATGACTGAACGGGTGAGTGGGTGGAAGGATGAGTGACTGGATGGGTGAATGAGTAAGTGAAAGGATGAAATGAAATGAAATGAAAAATTGCATTTGTATAGCGCATAACTGCCCTGAGGCCTCGCAGCGCCTCCTGACCCACGTGGTGAATACCACTCTTGTGCGTGGCGACCCCTCAGTGAGCGCCCTGCGCAGATGCAACCAGAGAGTGTGCGTTTGGATGAAGACCCCGGTCACGCTGATGTGCCCAGTTCACTCTTTTCTGTTCAACAGCGCCCCCTGGCCCGGCCGAGACAGTCCAAAGACTGTAGATATGACGAGCGTCATCCCTGTTGTCCGACCAACCCCCAAAAGCAGATGTCGGCAGGGTACAACCACTGAAATATCGACTAAAAAATATCCCAAGGCCACCTAACGGTCTTCAACCATAGGTTTATTATTCCACCTGCGGTCGTAGCTTTAGAGTGCTGCTACGCACGTCACAGCGCTCAGTCAGTGGGACATGGACGAAGCTAACGAAACGTCACTTCCATGACACAACACAACCGGAGCATCAGTTCTTTCCTTTCTCGCTTTACAGACTAAGGTAAACGCGCCAGCAGACAGGATAACGGTGATAAATCAACTGAAACACCAGGGCAGTAAAAGAGTAGTGTAAAAACAGCATAAGGCGCGCAGTGTAACAAGCTACAAAGGTGCGCTCTCCAAAACGGACTGAATAACCCCTCCACAGAGGGAATTTACATCTCAAGGGGTAACCCAGCGCGAGGGTCAGGGGCTCATTCCAATGCTAAATACAATTATCTCTGCAAACAGAAGGATAACATCTTGTCCCTGTGGAAAGAGGGGAGGCTGTTCTTCTGAAAGTGCCGCGTCTTTTAAATGTTAAACTCATCAACAGGAGTTAAGTGGGCACCCCCGGGTGCCGGGCGGGCTCCTCTGCCCACAGAGGCTGCTAATGGCTGGGTGGATGGCTTTCAATTAGACGGATGGCACCCGCATCGAGATGCCATTGTTCGCCCACCCCAAGGTAGCGGCCCCACCCTGAACTCGGGGAACGGCCTCGCTGACCAGAGGGTCGCCAAGTGCACTTCAACCACACACACAGACAGGCGATATATAGTGCTGTCTTAATAAGGGGTGGTAGAAACGTCCTCCTAACGTCAAAAACAATACAGTAGTGACCATTCGTACAATCTCAAGTGCCCACCTGGACCACATAGGCTCTGGAGAAAACTCCTAAATTAAGAATCACAGATCTTGTTTTATATATCTTTTGGTTACTCTCTGTAAACACTCAGGCATTATTATTTTAAATAATACTGAACGCACCCAGCTCTCATGGGGCGATGCCAGGCAGCCCTTTCTACAGTATACCCGAGGCTGAGTCTGTCCTTCCAACCTTTCTGTCCTGTATGTGACGCATGTGGATGTGGGCAGGTAGCGCGGGGCACGCTTAAAGGCCTCTTGGCGCTTTAATGACATATTCCGTAGCTAATTTCTGGCAATATTTTGGTAGTCTGCAAGGAAAAGCAGATTACAATCCTTAAATTTGCAGTTCCACATCGGGGGCAGACACCGCTGCAGGCCGCAAGCACTCATCTCTCACACACACACACTCTCACTCACACACACACACTCTCTCACACACTCTCACACACTCTCACACACTCTCACACACTCTCACACACTCTCACACACACACACACACACACACACACACACACACACACACACACAGGCGAGCGGCACAGTGCTCGGCCCCTCCCACCTCTGATAATATAAATACGCCCAACCACAGCGCGTGCACCGATTGTCAGTGTGCATGCAACGTTGAGGTCTTGAGGCGGAAGCCGGGACCTGGTGCGAATGAGCTATTCCATTTGAGGTTAAACTGATTTTGAAACTGCAACACAGATCGCTTTGAAAAGACTTACGTTTTTAAAGTACAATTGCTGTGAACGTTTACGCTTTTAAAACTGCAACACAGATCGCTTTGAAAGATTTATGTTTTTTAAAGTACAATTGCTGTGAATGCTTACGCTTTTACAATTGTAATACGAATCGCTTTGAAAAGATTTACCTTTTTTTAAAGTACAATTGCTGTGAATGCTTACGCCTCTGTTGGGCTTCACCCTCTTTCCTCTGCTCCCGCCCACCGCAGCCGATTAGGCGCTGCCGGGGACTCTAGCGGTAAGCACCTTCAGGTGAGGAGCAGGCGAGCGGCACAGTGCTCGGCCCCTCCCACCCCTACGGCTACAAATGAACCATCCCCCCAAGAAGCGCAGCGGACGAGCGCAGCGGGCGCGTCGACGGCGCGCCGAAGACGCGCCTAAGACAAGCCCGTCTGCGCCCGTCCGCGACCGGCTGGGACCAGGGCCAGACCATGCTGCCCGTCCCAGCGCCTACCCGAGGTCCGTCCTCTTGAGCTATAGAACCAAAGGACAGGGCTTGTTATCTAGGGACACCCTCAGTCGTCTCTGCACCAATGGTATCCTGTCCCAGGGCTGCCATTTAACTACCCCGTCGCTACAACACACGCAGAGAGACCTACTCCCGCCACCGCTCACCATCTTCTACCTAAACACTCGCTCCCTGGTAAAACACCAGCTGGACATTTTTTTACTACTAGATACAGAGAAACCGGACATTCTCCTGCTCACAGAGACATGGCTAAACCCCAACTCTGCCCCTGACATCATCGCGGCACTCCCACCTAACTACTACATCATCCACGCTGACCGTATCAGCGGGAAAGGGGGAGGAGTCGCAGCTATCATCCGTTCCAATCTGATAGTCACCTCCCTTGCTGGCCTCTCGTTGGAGGAGTCAGACAATCTTGTACTGAAAATTACCACTCCTGACGCAACAATTGCATGCGTTCTTCTCTATAGACCCCCGACCCCAATGCCTACATTTCCTATGAACCTGGCTGACCAACTTGCTTACTTAGCACTCGAACACTCCAGAATCTTTCTGATTGGAGACCTAAATTATTGGTACAAAGACCCCCTAGAAGGCCCCCACTCTGCCGAATTATCGGACCTCCTCTCTAACCTAAACTTTACCCAACTAGTCTCCTCTGCCACCCACTGCAAGGGCCACATCCTTGACCAACTGTGGTCTAACACCACCTGTACTACTGCCCCTACCACACTGCCATGCATCTGGTCTGATCATGCTCTCCTTCAATTTAACCTTTGCATCTCCCCTACGACCACTGCCGCACCTGCCGGAAGCGTGTCAGCCAGGAACTGGAACTCAGTCAATAAACCTGATTTTTTAGAGTCACTAGCCAACACCATCCCACCTATTCAAGACGAGATCAATTCCTCGGTCTCCTCGCTTACCAACTGGCTCAACACGGCCAGGGACTCTCACGCCCCTCTTAAAAAAATCAAACGGGCGAGACGTGCTGACGCCAACCGGTGGTTTTCCACTGACTTAAAAGCAAGGAAACTGGCCTTACGACAACTAGAATGCCAATGGCGTCGGAAATACGACCCTGACTTAAAAAAATCCTTTACGAAAGCTAGGAAAGAATACATGACGGCCATCCTGATGGCGAAAGCATCCTATTTTTCCTCTAAAATTCTGGAATCCACAAATAAGTCTAAGGACATCTTTTCCATCCTCAATGAACTTACAAACCTTGACACGGTCCGACTCAAGATCATCCCCACCCAGCCTCTATGTGATTCACTTAACATCTACTTCACTGACAAAATACTGGACATCAAAGCCAGCATTCCTCGACCAGTGTCCCCCCTTACTACTGGCATGTCAATCAAGCCGAATCACTATATCTTGAGTAGTTTCCCACCCATCACCCAGGATCAATTTCGGGAATTACTATTTAGAGTAAAATCCGGTGCCCCTTCAGATAGCTGCCCGCCCCACATCCTAAAAGAGTGCTTCCTGACCTACCCAGCCCCGGCCCTTACACTCTTGAACAAATCCTTGACTCTTGGCCTAGTCCCCACAGTTTTTAAAGAAGCTATTGTCATTCCGCTTCTAAAAAAACCCGGGGGCAGATCCAGCCTGCAAAGTCAACTTCCGGCCGATCTCGCTGCTGCCCTATTTGGCAAAAGTCCTTGAGGCACACGTAGCCAAATGCCTATCTAATTTCCTCGAGGAATCCTCCTGCTTCGACCCCCATCAGGCAGGCTTCCGGCCTGCTCACTCAACTGAAGCAGTAGTCACGACAGTTCTGGACACCCTGCGTGACTGTGCTGACAGACGCTCTCCACAAGCCCTGGTGCTCCTAGACCTCTCGGCCGCTTTTGACACGGTCGACTACAACATCTTGATCGACCGTGTCAAACAAGCCGGCATCAAGGACCTAGCAGCCGGCTGGCTGAGATCCTTCTTGACTGACCGTAACCAAACTCTGCGCCTTGGTGACTTAATGGGCGCCAAACAGGCCGTCACCTGTGGAGTGCCACAGGGCTCCTCCCTGTCTCCTCACCTGTTTAATCTGTATATACTCCCTCTGATCCAGACCTTAAGAGATAAACAGGTGAGAGTCTTCAACTACGCAGACGACTTACAGCTGTTGTTCACCATCGATAACACCGAAGACTCCATACGGCACTTCCAGTCCACCATGGGCTTCATCAAAACTTGGATGGACCAGAACCAGCTCAAATTAAATCCGGGTAAAACGGAACTAGTCCTGACCGGTGAAAGCAGCAAATACTGGGGCCCGCATTATTGGTCCTCTGAACTAGGTCTAGCTCCATCACCTTCCCTGTCAGCCAAAACGCTTGGAGTCACTGTGGACAGTGACTTATCTCTTAAAACCCAAGTTGGTCAAGTGGTCTCCAAGTGTTTTTTCCAACTGAAGAAAATACGGAAGGTACGCCGCCTGCTCACACCCGAAGCACTCACCCAGGTGGTGATTTCTACTGTATTGCCCCATCTGGACTACGCAAATGCCATCTACCTAGGTCTTCCTAAATACCTAGTTAAGCGACTCCAGATGGCACAGAACCATGCCGCAAGACTAATTCTGAACCAACCCAGGCGTCAGGCAGCCACCCCGCTCCTTAGGAAACTACACTGGCTCCCGGTGGCCCAGCGATGTGCCTTCAAAACTGGTTGTATAATTTTCAAGTCCCTTTACTGTAAAAGCCCATTATTCATCAACAACCTGATTTCCAAGTACACCCCGTCCCGCAACCTACGCTCACTCCATCAGAACCTCCTGCAGTTGCCTTCCTTCAACTTAAAACGTGCAGGAGGTCGTAGGTTTGCCACCCTCGCTTCCTGCTTGTGGAACTCTCTCCCGATGGAGACCCGGAATTGTCAAGATCTCCTCTCCTTTCGGAAAGCCTTGAAGACCTGGCTATTCAGACAAGCATTTTCATAAGTCTTTTCCCTCTATGTTCATGTTATTGCTGATCATAGCGCCAAGCAACCAATCGGTGATAGCGCGCTCTAGAAATATTTAATAACATAACATAACATAACACACATCGGGGGCAGACACCGCTGCAGGCCGCACGCACTCATCACACACACATACAGGCCCGACCCGCCATCTCGAGTCTCCGCAGCTCTCCGGTGTTCACCTCGATGGCCGGCGGCATAGGTGGGCCCGGCACCAGATCAGGGCAGGAGGGCACAAGTGGTCTCTGGTCCCACAGCCCCGCCAAGATGCCCACTTGCACACCAAGAGCAGAGACCCGGGCAGAAGAAGGGTGCAGGCGCCGAGGCTGGTGACATGGAGCTGCGCCAGAGGGCACTGAGGACGGAGCAGCTGACCGAGCCCGGGCACCATGAGCTCGCCCTTCCCTCTGCCCCGGCCGAGGCCGCTTGTTGCGAGGTGCTTGGGTGTCGGGCGAAGGAGAGGGTTGTGGCGAAGGAGGAGGGAAGGTTGGGTCAAGGTGTTTCGGCTGTTTAAAAAGGGAGAACATTCCTAGAAAACACGAACAGGCAACTCACGTGGTGCAGTGCATTTCGGTTTTTGAAAAGAGAATATGTCTGTGTTGCAAGCCTATTTTAGTTAAAAAAAACAAGCAACGGAGAGTGAAAGGGGAGGGGGGGCGGGAACGGGCACACGGGGAGGGGGGCGGAACGGACACAAGGACAGCGGGAGGGGGTGGGAACAGGGACACAACAAAATACCTAAACTTACAAAGTGAAAACACATTTATAAACAAAATACTCCTTACCTGATCCCTGATCGCTTCGTGGGAACTCGAATTTTGAACTAACTCCAACAACAGACGCATGTAAAATGAAGAAAAAATGGCGACTCGAAGAAAAAAATAACACACACCCACCGCCGCGATGACGAACAGAAGTGGGTGGAGAGGGAAAAAAATCGCAGGAACGCCCCCGAATCTGGTCCGGCTTTGACGGACAGATCCGGCACCCAATGGCTAGCCTCCATTTATGGAGCTAGCCAATGGGAGCCGGGGGACGTTCCTGAAGTCCTTATTGTAAACAAAGGATTTCGCCTGCGCCGAAAAGCTGCGCAGAGCGCAGCCTTCGGCAGGCGAAACCCAAAAAGGGACATATGTTTTAGGTAAGAGGTGATGGATGGTCCAACACCGCTTGACAAGGGTGGATGGTGGGATATTAACGTCCCCTGACTCGTGTACAGCTGTGTCCTCTCTCTGCATGGAGTACCCATCTGCAAGCATCTGGTATCCTGGTTATTGAACTTTTTTTTAACTTTGCTCCAGCTTCACGCTAATTTAATGTGTGCTCGAGGGCCTAGGCCTGTTCCTCAGACAGAAGTGCAGTCCTGGACCACTAGGGGCGCACCAAGTGCGTTCTTTTTAATGACAGCAGACTACCGTCATTGTCTTAGGTGCTAGCATGGAAGGTGACGTGGCAGCATGTCAACTTTCATTGGTCATAGTCCTGACCAGCCCTTATCTGCATAACGGGAGCGGTGTCCTACTGACCTACTTAAGTAAAGGCCTACTGCCTCAAGCCAGACTCAGATCTTTGTGCTAAAATCCCAGTATGCATGCGCCTGTGTGTGTAATCAGTGTGATAAATGCATCGTGAACAGCTAAGTGAACCAGAGTGGAGTCAGTATACAGGTTCCATCTTGCGCAAGACAGTGGCTTCGCGCCAGAGACTCGGAGTACCTTAGTTTTGTAGTGTGTAGTATTACATTTGAAGCGTATTCAAGTACTTTGGCCTCAATCGAGTTATTACATTTGCAGGTGTTTGATGAATGCTTAGCTTGTCGTACCACTATACTAGCCGGATTGAGATGCCTGCGCCTGCCCGTTAGAACTACCACTGACAGTAAAACGTTGAAGGGGTTGTGCTTGGTCCAGTTTGCAGATCCACAGTACAACGTTTCCAGGACATCAGAGGCAAATGACCACTGGACTATCGGCTGGGGCCCAGGAGCCCAAGCTTGCCCCAATGCAGGCAAGCACAGACATAAAGAGCCTTAGGCACAAGGAGCACAGGTACGGCGATCCAAGCAGAGGGGAAATGAATAGAAACAGGGGGCATGGATTAGGAGGCAAAAGGAAAGTGAGTGCAAGTAGATACATGGAAAAAGAGGTTTAAGGGCTGTCCACAGGATCATCAGGAACATAGGAAGCAGAAAAGGTGAAATGGGAGACATAAGCAGGGAGGCTCATAGAGGCACTGAGGTTGAAGTGAGGAGGAGTTGGGGGAACTCAAGAGCTGTGTAAGCGGAAAGAATTAGAAGGCCGATTGGCGCTACTTTGCCACAGGTTAGGGGTGCAACATACAGAAATCGACTCCCTTCTCCTCCTCTGTCTCCACCTCCCTATTCCGCACTCACCTGGGAAGCAGCATGCTCTTCTACTGTATCTTTAACATCTTTGTTTAGACCAAATCCCAATTTTTAACCAACCCATGTGAATAAGTGACGTACCCCTTTGCAGCCCCCCTTTCCATGCACAATTCATACACATCGTTTTGAAAATAAACACATCTGTGTGTTTTTGTTTTACATAGTACTTTTAAAAAATGTTACCATTCAGTAACACTGTAAAGAGTAGATACAGTCTATGTAGTCTGCTCAACGCAATCGAACCTTCGAGAATTTAAAGACTCGGTTGATCTGATGTGTTTCTTAATTTTCCTTTTAAAGTGAAATAAAAATAATTCTAACTAAACTAAGGCTAGCCTGGCAGGTATACAACCTTTACAACGCAACTTTTACAACGACCTACCATTACCACGCATTTTTTACAACGCAGGATCCATTACAACGCATACCATTACAACGCATGTATTTACAACGCAGGTACCTTTACAACGCATACCATTACAACGTAAGTATTGGTAAGTATATCATTTTATTAAAAATATTATACGTTTGGGTTTTTGGGTAAAGGGGTATTTTTAGGGTTCAGGGTCAGTTTTCAGTTTTTGGGTAAAGGGGTATTTTTAGGGTTTAGGGTCAGTTTTCAGTTTTTGGGTAAAGGGGTATTTTTAGGGTTCAGGGTCAGTTTTTGGGTAAAGGGGTATTTTTAGGGTTCAGGGTCAGTTTTCAGGTAAAAGGGTATTTTTAGGGTTCAGGGTCAGTTTTCAGTTTTTGGGTAAAGGGGTATTTTTAGGGTTCAGGGTCAGTTTTCAGGTAAAGGAGTATTTTTAGGGTTCAGGGTCAGTTTTCAGTTTTTGGGTAAAGGGGTATTTTTAGGGTTCAGGGTCAGTTTTCAGTTTTTGGGTAAAGGGGTATTTTTAGGGTTCATGGTCAGTTTTCAGTTTTTGGGTAAAGGGGTATTTTTAGGGTTCAGGGTTAGTTTTGGGTTTTTGGGGTACAGGGGTATTTTTAGGGTTCAGGGTCAGTTTTGGGTTTTTGGGTAAAGGGGTATTTTTAGGGTTTAGGGTCAGTTTTGGGTTTTTGGGTAAAGGGGTATTTTTAGGGTTCAGGGTCAGTTTGGGGTTTTTGGGTAAAGGGGTATTTTTAGGGTTTAGGGTCAGTTTTGGGTTTTTGGGTAAAGGGGTATTTTTAGGGTTCAGGGTCAGTTTTGGGTTTTTGGGTAAAGGGGTACAGGGTAAAAAGTAAATATAATTAAATTTAAATTACATTAAATTGATTAAATTAAATTACATTAATTAAATTAAATTAATTAAATTAAATTACATTATATTAATTTTAATTAAATGACATTTAAAAAAATATTATATACTTACCAATACTTACGTTGTAATGGTATGCGTTGTAAAGGTACCTGCGTTGTAAATACATGCGTTGTAATGGTATGCGTTGTAATGGATCCTGCGTTGTAAAAAATGCGTGGTAATGGTAGGCGTGGTAAAAGTATGCGTTGTAACGTCATACATCCGCCTGGCAGCAACCAGAATTTAAATGTGTGTGATTTAGATTGCTTGCGGGTTAAAAGAAATTAACCACCTTTTGAGTGGGTTATAGGAGATACTGTATTGTGCAAAGCATTGCTTCTGGCAAAGCACCCACTGCAGACACGTGTTTATGAAGCAACTCAAGTTACAAAGCTGGTGTCATAACACGTGGTTATCGCGCGTGTCCTGAAAAAATACATGTATGATCTGTTGAACGTTTACAATAATCCAATAATAGCTCAGACAGTTAATGTGACAATATGTCACTAATTAGAATCATGGTAAAGATCACGAGCCTTGTGCAAACTACACGTGCCAAGCTGTGATCCTGGTGCATCTTCTCAGTTCATTATGTTGACACTACTAAGAACTGCATGTACCCTGCAAGGCATAGGTTGGACTTTTCACAGTGCAAACTAAAACCTTAACTTTTTAGGTTTCGCCTAAGTGAAAGCCTGCGCAGCAGGCTTTTCACGAAGGTGAAAACCTAATGAGAATAATATGTGGCTTTGGAATACGCCCTCTGTTCCATTGGCTAGCTCCATAAATGGAGGCTAGCCATTGGAACAGAGATCTGGCCGTCATGGCTGGACCAGATTCGTGGGCGTTCCCGCGATTTCTTCCCTCTCCACCCTTTTCGCATCGTCATCGTGGCGGTGGGTGTATGCCATTTTTTTTTTTCAAGCTTTGTTTTTGCCATTTTTGAAGTGTCGTCTTCAGGGTTAGGTTGCGCGATGTCCTGCTCTCCGTTCCTGCCCCCCCTCCCGCTGTCCGTGAGCCCGTTCCTGCCCCCCCCTCCCGCTGTCCGTGTCTCCGGCCCCACTTGTAAATGCTTGTTTTATTTTTGCACTATATTTCCTTGGGAAAGCACATGTCTGAAGTTGCATTTGGTGAATGAATCTCTGAAACTGAGATCTGTTTTGAATTTGGGAAGTGCTTCTCTTAGAGACAGCAGCATAGTGTGGGCTGTGAGAGCTGTGAGGGCTGTGAGGGCTGTGAGGGCTGTGAGAGCTGTGTGGGCTGTGAGAGCTGTGTGGGCTGTGAGCTGTGTGGGCTGTGAGAGCTGTGTGGGCTGTGAGAGCTGTGTGGGCTGTGTGGGCTGTGAGAGCTGTGTGGGCTGTGAGAGCTGTGTTGGCTGTGAGAGCTGTGTGGGCTGTGAGAGCTGTGTGGGCTGTGAGGGCTGTGTGGGCTGTGAGAGCTGAGCGAGCTGTGTGGGCTGAGAGAGCTGTTGGCAATGTAAATAACAATGCCATTTATTTATAAGTAAAAAAAAAAAAAAACGAAATGTCATGAGCAATGCCAATAGCTCTAACTTTTCCAAAGGCGAAACCATTGCATTGTAAATGCTTGTCTCACTATGGCATCACTGGAGATGGCAGATTCCTGCCATAGCCCAAGCAGCAGCCTGTTGCACGTGGGTTGAACTTCATCCCATGTCAGTAACAGGCAATAAACATAAGGAAATATGACAAAAATGTTAAACCTTTCCATAAACGTGACATTATAGCAGGAATGGGAAACATTCTCTTCACAACTAAGTAGACTCAACTAAGATCACAGACTGTTGATATGAAAAGAAGTACGAGTTCATCACTAGTGGAAGCAGTAGAGACGATACCGCTAGATGTTTGGCCCAATTTATTTCTGTCAGGTCTGGAAAATAGACATTGTGCATCACACTTTTGTCAAAAAAATAATAATCAAGAACTTTGGTCCTCAAATATAAGCGAGGTGCTGCCGAGACTCTCTGCAGGATCTTTTAAAAGGGCAGGTGCAACTTTATCGCAGATGTGACACACGAGACCTGCTGAATTCCATCTCTGGAACATGCAAGAATGAGGGGAAGAAGTCTGACCGCCGAGATTACAAGGATGTAAAAGCTCACACTGCTTTGCACTTCTTTGCTTTACAATCTGTTGGTGTTTAGGAACTTTCTGTCCCACTTCATGTCTCTCCAGTTCTATGCCAGCACTTCCCTTAGCTTTATTGCACCTAGAAACAAGTTTATTTGCGCTGTGTGTTAGACGCTATCAAATTAAGTAAAATCTGGAGTCTCACCTGGGCTCAATGAGAACAGGGACTGTCTTGCCAGCCAATAACTGGAGCACCCGCATGAGAGATTTTGGAACACAGACAGGGAACTAAATGTGCCCGTTCACCAACACTTGTGGGAGGTACAAATTCAAAGGGGGATTAAAAAAAAAAATAAATAATCCCACACGCTCTATTATGTCTACCGAAAAGAGAAGAGGCATGTGTAGGTACATGTCACATATATATGTTTGTTAGTAATATAGCTCAGTAAACTACTGAACCCACTGCAGAGATCAAGAGTAGTCTAGGAGGTGTACGAATCCTGGCAGGGCCGCTCGGCTTTACATCCTTCTAATTAAGCATTTTGCCAATCACACTTTCCATTATTTAGGGCGCACAGGTATGTACAATAATTCTGCCCCCAGCTGGCAACCCATATTGTTATGGGTAGTCAGAGCAGCGTGGTCGACTCGAGGCACTATATGTAGCGGCCAGGCGGTCTTTCCTCCTCCCATCTCCTTCAAAACATACCCCCATTGTGTTTACTGACTAACGCCAGAGGAGTATGACGTCACAGACTGTAAAATGGCCAACACTAGATTTATAAGCATGTTTTGTTGTTGAAGGGCCAGTGGGGCTTCTTAATTAGTATTTTTGGCACAGTTATCATGGACCTGGCAGGTCTGATCATGCCACTTTACAGTATTTACGTGTTACTCTGCTCAAAGCAGAAGGACCAGCAGAGCCAGGCCAGATAGGCATTGGCAAAGGGAGAGGAGGAGAGAAATAAATAGTACCTCAATCACATCTGGAGCAGCGGACGAACAATGATTAAGTTTGATGAACCTCTGCTTGGTCCCTGCTCCCCTGACGTTTGGGCTCGCTGGCCAGTTAGGAGGCAGCAAAGAAGACTGAAACTGGAGCCAACAAATGGTAAGCAATGGGCAGGCTGCAAGTCCTTTGTGGAACACAATAGTGTCACAAGTGAGCGCATGTGCTTCAAGCTCGACATTAAAAAGGGTGACACAGATGTTGTTAAATGAGGAATATTTACATGTATATGTAACATTTCTCTGAAGCACAAACCAGCGTCAACCCTGAAGACAAGCCTGTTTGCATAGCCTCTCTGAAGAATCTATCCGCTCTCTCTATTAACTATAAAGAGTACATTTCAACAATTTTACACCATTCAAATTTTTAAAATACATGATTTTGTCTGATATGAATTGAGTCCTATTATACAGCACCATTGCACTGGGGTGCTCCCTCTGTAGCAAATAGGTCAGTTCAAAAAATATTTACACTTCACAGCCAAAGAGGTCCCAAAAGTCTACAGTCACCTTCTACCAAGGTCCATACGGCATAGTGCCCAGGTGAATGCGATTTGCTGAAATTTTCCAATGTTTATCTAACAACAGACACTTTTGACAGCCCTTCACAGATGCTTCAACCTGGCTATCTACACGTGGCCTCCAATAAGCCTTTCTTAACTTCTGTATCCCTGAATGGTCCTCATGTCCAATGTGCATGTGTTTTCCACATACTTTTTTGTTGAAATGAAAGTACATTGTGTAATAATCAAATCAGTTTCAAATTACAGTTCATCTGCAACTTGAGCAAAACCATGCAACTTCTTGCTTCAGTCTGTGGGCAACTCTTTACAATGTACCACTTAACTTTATTTAGAACATGATCATCAGCATACACCTCCTTCCAATCCTTGTCAGAAATAAGCAGCCAACGTCAAAACAACATTTTCATCATGTTAGGTTATGTTATTTAAATTTAATTTATAATGTGCACGAATCACCCTGATAGGGGTATCTCGGCGCACCTGCGGACATGCAATGCAGACCGGACATCTGCGCATATATTCAATCCATCAGGTGCAGAATTAAATTCCTGTATCTTGGAAATCAGTCTACCTGACCTGGTAGAGTTTGCCTATGCCACACATCATGAAAAAAGTGGCTTATGGTCAGTATATTGTTTAGATTTTAAACCCCATAAATACGTTTTGAATCTTTCAACTGGCCAGGATCAGGTCTATAACCCTGCAATTCAACTCTGCTCCTCGAAGTGCACTGGAAATAAATGCTTCTGCATGTTCCTGGTTACCATCCCACTGGCTTAACACAACCTCAATGCCAACAAAACTCGCACCTAATCCCCGCCCACCTCATGTCACTGCTAAAAGGTTGAGGCATGACATCTCTCTGACACATACAAAAGCTTCTTCCTGCTTCCCAGAAACACTTCACAACTTTTTCAATAGTGATCTAAGAGGCTAACAATCAATTTTTTTTTAAATGTAACTTTATTTTCATTTTAGCATTTAACATTAGCGTCAAACATATCCAATATTGGACATTGAGACATTACCTGCACATAGAACAAGCATTTACAATGCAACGGTCTCGCCTTTGCCAAAGTCAGAGCTATTGGCATTGTAAATGACAAATTTTTTATTTATGTGTTGGTTTTGAAAACAGATAAATAAATGGCATTGTCATTTACAATGTCAATAGCTTAATCTCTCGCAAATGCGAGACCTATTTCATTTGCACCCACACACACACCGACTCACACACACAGCCCCCCCACACACAGCCCCCCCCACACAGCCCTCCCCCACACAGCCCCCCCCCACACACAGCCCCCCCCACACACAGCCCCCCACACACACAGCCCCCCCACACACACAGCCCCCCCACACACACACAGCCCCCCCACACAGTAGCAGGGATGAGAGAAGAGTAGTAGAGTGGGGAGGGGTAGGGAGCACTTTGTTGCATGCTCAGCATCATGCGCTCCAGTTTTGTGGTCGCACCTGACTCAGAGTCCGGCTCCGTGTCGGAGGCAGTGGGCGTGGAGGATTTAGCTTGTTTTTTCGCTTCGAAGTGCAGCTTGCTCTGCCGGTTACCTGTACGACCCATATTGAAGTAGCATTGTTCGCAGCGGGTGGCTCCGACGATGCGTGGATGATGACAGCAGCGTCAGCGCACAGCCTATGTACTAGGTGAAATGCCCCGGATCGAGCCCAGCGTCCAGCAGCCCTGCACCAGCCACAGGCAATGTCCTCCCGCCAAGGGCACACTGACCACCTTTCCCCCTTTTACTAGGGAAAGTCTGACTTCTTTGGTGCCTTTGATCAAATCTGGTTCCCCACTCGACCCCTGCCCTGCCCACATCCTCCGTCATGTCTTTATTTCTTGTCCAGATCCTCCCCTCCACCTTCTCAACAGCTCCCTCTCACAAGGCATAGTTCCGAACTCCTTGAAATCCGCGGTCATTGTCCCTATCTTAAAGAAACCTGGGGCAGATCCCTCTGTCCCGGCCAATTTCCGCCCCATCTCCCTTCTGCCATTTCTGGCTAAGGTGCTCGAGCGCCATGTAATCTGCGCTCTGAGCTCCTTTGTGGAGAAGCACGGAGCTCTTGCCCCCCGCCAAGCCGGTTTCCGCCCCGCACACTCTACGGAGTCCGTTGTCATGTCGGTCTTAGACACCCTCAGGGAGGGTATGGACACCGATCAGCACCAGGCCCTCGTGCTCCTCGATCTCTCAGCCGCCTTTGATACGGTAGATCACAACATCTTACTCTCCCGTGTCGGGGCGGCGGGGATCGGGGGGAGTGCCCTGGTCTGGTTATCCTCCTTCCTGAGCGACCGCACCCAGGCTGTTCGCCTGGGTGACTTCACAGCGGACACCCGGAAAGTTCAGTGCGGGGTCCCCCAAGGTTCCTCTCTCTCTCCCCTCCTGTTTAATCTGTACATTGCCCCCCTGATTTTCTCTCTTCAACAGATGGAGGTCGCCGTATTTAATTATGCGGATGACCTCCAGCTGGTCTTCAATCTTTCCTCTCCTTCGGCTGTCCTCAACTTTCAAACTGTCATGCTTCACATCAGGGACTGGATGAACCACAACCACCTTAAACTCAACCCTGATAAAACAGAGTTGGTGTTGACGGGTGGCTCGTCCAGTCCCTGGTCCCCTCTTTTTTGGCCCCCTTCTCTTGGTTCTTCTCCTGTTCCCTCTTCCTCAGTTAAAACCTTGGCTATAAAACTTAATTCTCAACTCACCCTACACTCCCAGGTTAGTTCTGTGGTGTCTTCCTCTTTCCTCTCACTGCGTACTATACGTAGGGTGTCCCGCTTCTTCACTTTTTCTGCCCTCAAACTTATTATCCTGGCCATGGTGGTGTCCCGCCTGGACTACGGGAACGCCCTATATGCTGGTATCCCTGCCTACAGCCTGCGCCGCCTACAGCAAATACAAAACCAAGCGGCCCGCCTGGCCTTCAATCTCCCCAAGTTCCACCACTCTACCCCACTCCTGAAATCTCTTCATTGGCTCCCCGTGCGAGCTAGAATTCAATTCAAGCTCGCATCCATCACCTTCCTGGCCCGATCAGGTCTGGCGCCGGCCTTCATCTCCTCTGAGATTGTCTCTTATGCCCCCACCAGGGCCCTACGTTCCTCCTCCCAGTCCCTCCTTTCTATCCCACGTTTCCGGAGAAAGTAGTGGGGCGGTTCCAAATTTGCTTTCCTTGCCCCCACCCTCTGGAACTCTCTTCCCCTTGACCTTCGCTCCATCCCCCTCTATTCACAATTCCGTAAATGCCTTAAAACCCATTTATTCACCAAATCCTTTGAATAACTGCTCCCTTCTCCTTCCTTCCCTTTAACCTCAGTCCCCGTTAGCTATAGCGCCAAGTAACCGCTGGTATACGTTGCGCTTTACAAGAACTTTTAAACTCAAACTCAAACTCAAACAGGCATGCCACAAAAAGGTATAGCAGCGCTAATTGGCACCTACGTCGTAGTCAGCCACAAGGAGCCAGTAGCGCTGAGGGGAGAGTGCAGTGTTAACGGCGTTGTTAGGCAAATTCAGGGACAGGTGGCGCTGCTCAAAGGGGACTATGGCACGCAGTGGAAAGCGTTAGGCCGGTGTACAAATCAGTGCATAATGGGGAGGACAGGCACTGTATATGTGAGCGTTATATGCACTGGGCTGGCTCAACTCAGGGGAATCCATCTTATTAATTGTCCTAGAAGTCACAACAGGCATGGTGGAGCACTGAGTGTCGCACGCCGGTTTCGCCAATAATGTGGGATGAATGAACTCGGTACTCAGCGTATAATGCGCAATGTTGAAGAAGTGTTAGTCGCTCCACTCACCAAGTGCGTCAGCAGCCTGGCATGCCTCGCACATCGACATCACAAGCAGTCTGCCTCGTCCGTACTAGTTTACCATGCAGGCTAAGTTCCCACCGCGGAACACGAAATGGCGGTGCAGCGGGCACAGAGGCGGCCATCCGCGGGTCCTCAGGACAGCGATGTCAGGGATAGGACCCCCAGCGAGCGCGACGGCAGCGCCTCAGGATATGCACCACAAGAGCCGGAGTTACAGCGCCGACCCTCCAGATCTCCAGTACGGAACCCAGCGCCGGAGGGCCGTCAGCAGGCGCACCACACCAGAGACAGAGCTGCAAGAGGGCTGGTCACTCCATCGTCTGTCAGGTAATGTGCCCCTAGCGCCGAGGGTTGGGCAGCAGGTCAAGCAGCAACCGGCATGCGGCTCAGCACTTGCAGGAAAGGTAATTCACAGCCCGAGGATATCAGCAACTCACCGACACGCAGGCTGCCATTTTACCTTCAGTGTGATTCGGCAGGTCGCAGCTGAGCAGAGGGCGTTAGAGGTGGCCAATTTTAGAAATGAAGGCACCGGAGTGCTTCTCAGCAGTGTCAGAGTAGGGATCAATCATTACCAGCCATGGATGGTGCCGATTTTTGACCGATGTTAGGCGGATTGGTGGCTCGACCAGCAGAGCAGCACTAAAGCGCAGCCATCTTGCTCCGGGCTCGCTACCATCATACCACCATATCTGGGTGAGTTTCCATACATCTCTCGAGGCCTCGAGGGAACGCGGGGGGAGCAGAAAAGCACGCACAACGAGGGGACGGGGGGGCAGAAAAGCACGCACAACAAGGGAACGGGGGGCAGAAAAGCAAGCACAACGAGGGAACAGGAGGGGGCAGAAAAGCAAGCACAACGAGGGAACAGGGGGGGGGGGCAGAAAAGCACGCACTCGCCGGCTGGGGTTGAGGACTCGGCAGCTTCTCTACTTCTTCCGGCGGCGGTCCAGCAAAAATGGCTCTCCGAAAAGCCCCAACATTTTCGGACTGGGGGGCGTTTTTCTTTCTCTCCTCTTCCCATTGGCTGGAAGGTAAAATTCCAGCCAATGGGAAGAGGAGAGGAAAAAAAGTAAAAAAACACCCCCCCCCCCGAATCCGGGCTTGAACGGAGTGACGCCCCTCTCCTCCAATGGCTGGCCTCCAATTAGGAAGCCAGCCAATGGAGAAGAGGGGCGGGTTCAAGCCCCCACACTCCAAAACATAAGATCTCCCCTGCGAGACTGCGCAATCGCAGCCTACGCAGGCTTCGACCTAAAAAGGAACAGCACAGTCTTACCCCGCCCTGTCATATCACCACATCCAATAGGCTTCTTTCTTTGTTATAATCACATGAAAAACCTTTCCAGGTTTTACAGTTTCAATACTAAAATCCTTTGCCCAACTTCCTGCAGTTTATCCCATGTCCTAATCATGCAAATGGCTGCAGGCATGTTACTCGAAGGGTATGGGATCGCTGTGCCAATGAAGGAAGCGACGGGGATAGGGGACATGCAATCCATTATATTTTATTTCATTTCATTCATGTGCTGGAGATAAGGCACCAGCTGGTACCAATACGCAGCAAAGCACACCTAGGTACAAAGATAATATAGCTCCAAGTCCGAGACTTCATATCCAGCGCAGCGAAAAGGTAGCGTGAGCGTTTCCCATCTATCTGGGCTGTTTACCATCCCACACCAGCCTAATTAGCTGGTATCTAAGAGTCTTAAAAAAGGGAAAATAGAGCGGGAAGGGTATGTTCAAAAACAGATAAAGCATCTTCAGGATTATCATCATTTTCATGAGGCCTATACGCCCAGCAAGTGATCATGCAAATGATATCCAATGTGTTATCTTTTCTGTAATTTTATTACCCAGATATTTTAGGGAGTCAATGAACCAATGCAGTGAGAAGTCTGAAGTAAATTGTAGGATTTTATCTGTAAGGGGGAAAGCAATTGATGTGAAGAGCCCCAAATATAATATACTCCCTCATGATAGCATGAGACAATCTAGGCTCCCTGAGGTAGAGAATGATGTCAACATATAGGGATATTATAATATGCCAGCTGGTGTATCATGATGCATGCTCAGAATAGTGCTGATGGAACGTGCCAGCAAGCTGTTCAATGGTCTTTGCGAGGAGGATAGGCTCAACTATCAAAGCTTAACCACAAACAAATCTGAAGTAGCATTCGCTTATTCCTAAAAATGGTCTTAACATGCCCTTGCCTTTTAGATTCAGTACATTTCTTATGGCAAAAAGAAGGTTCATTTTGGGTTTGATGCCTTCTGAAGAAATTGTCTGACCCAAATAGACAATACTAATCATTAAAAAAAAGTACACATTCCTTCGTTATAGCTGTTCCGGTTTCTTTCCTTGACTGTAATAGACTTCATTGTGTTCATGAGAACTGCTAACGTAAAGCAGAATGTAACTCGAAAGGATGGCGATACATCATTAATAGCACCAAACAATGTGTCCATAACTTTCTGGGAAAAGTAGTACTAAATACTTGTATGCACAAAATAACATGATGAACTTAGGAAGATATTGGGTCTCTGCTGTCAAACAAAACCTGGTGATAAGCCTATTTTAAATTAATCATGAAAAATAGCACCAGCATATCCGGACACTTAGTTAACAGATGCCAATCTACAATTATATTTTTCTTCAATTTGTGAATAGGCAGCCAGCCAAATTTCACCCGATTTCTTACTGGCGATAACTACAGCAGATATCCTTTGGAGATAGGGACTTCCACGTCACATAACTGATCAAGCAGTCAGTGCAAATGTTTGTGTTCACTTAGAAGAATGAATTAACTTTAGTAGTGCCTGAAGTTATTACTCTGTCTAACCTAGATTATTTACAATATTTTTTATCTATTGTTTATGTACAGCACCCAAGCAACCTTTCAGAAGCTGTAGCGTCTATACCCCCAAAGAAAAGACGCGGAGCCAGGAGCTAGTTCAGGCACGTCTTTATTTTCTGGTGCCTAACTCTAAACTGCCTTTCCCTGCATCACTTCCTGTCCTTCCCCGCCCCTTCCTATTCCGCCTGCCCTGTCGTAATACAAGGTCAGGCAGAGACGACATCTTACTGTCTCTTAGAGTTCTTCGATGAGACGCACTGGTCGCTTGATATGCCTGCGGGGGCGATTGAGTTGTTCCACTTCTGGTGCTCGGTGATCCTCAGCACCTTCATGTCTTACTGGGCGGAAACGATCTCGGTCACTGTTCTCGCTCTGACTCAGAGTCGGCGCTGGAGTCATGGATTCGGGTTCCTTCATAACCAGTGGGTGTGCATCTCTTAAAGTGTGATACATTTCGGGTTATTCGTTTGTGATCAGCCTCCGCTGTGATCATGGTCCCTTTCCGACTGGAGACTCGCAGGGGGTGAGTGAGATATCGACTGTCTGCTTTGGTTTTGCGATCACGTCTGACCATCACCCAGTCTCCTTCTTGGATGTCTGCATGTTTTGCATGCCTCCGCTTGTCAGCGTAGATTTTCATCTTCAGCTTCTTGTCATGGTCCAGCTTAACCAGTGTGTCATGGTCAGTGGTCGTCACCTGAGATTTTGAGGCATTGTTCAGGGTCGGTAACCGGGTGCGAGGGACTCGACCAAGCATTAGGGTGGCCGGGCATTGATTTGTGGTATTGTGGGGCGTGGTGCGATATGCTCGCAGCACTTCATTTAGCACTTGTTGTATGTCGCGGTGAGCAAGTTCGGCCTGCTGGACTGCCTTCTTGAGTGTCCCCATAAACCGCTCCATCATGCCATTGGCTTGGGGCCATAGCGGTGTTATCTTTCTGTGCTTGAAATTTAGATGGTTTGCGAACTCAGCGAACTCGTGGCTATTGAAAGGTGGTCCATTGTCTGATTTTACTCTTACAGGAATACCCCAGGCTGCGAAAGTCTCTTCGAGAATCGGGATTACGGCTGTCGCTTTGGTGGAAGCCACTTGATGCGCGATGGGAAATCGCGAGTATTCGTCCATGATGACGATAATGTATTTGCCCGACTTCAGAGGGCCGAAGAAGTCGATAGCCACTTGCTGCCATACCTCGTCCGGTAACTCTGACATCTGCAAAGGGGCCGGTGGTTCGTCGCGACTCACTAGCTGGCACGAGGTGCAGTCCTTGAATGTGTTTTCCACCATCTGGTCGAGTAACGGGAACCAGACTCGTTCTCTGAGTGCTTTTTTGGTGGCAACTATTCCTCAATGACCTTCATGGGCCAGATTGATGATTCCTTGCCGTAATCTCTGCGGGATTACCATCCTCCCCCCCCTCTCAGCAGTAGACCGTCTGCACTGATTGACAGCTCCTCTCGGACATGTTTGAAGGCCACGAGTTCTTGAGTGGCATGAGCAGAATGTTGAGGGGTATCTTGAAGATGTCTCCATGAGTTGGTACGTATGTGATTCAGGATGTCTTGGAATGTGTGGTCTTGAATGGATGCCTCACGGATCGCCTCTAGCAGTACGGTAGGAGGACAAGCATTGTCAATGACGAAGTGAATGTATTCCTCTGCCAGAGAACACTGTTCCTTGATGTATGGGTGAGGGTGTCGAGACATGTAACCCGCTGGATTATATGATTTCCCGGGCTTATGAATGATGGTGAAGACATAGTCTTGTAAGCGCAATCCCCATCTCTCAATGCGCGGGGGCAATTTTGCCATGGGGTTTCCAAATATTGTGACAAGAGCCTGGTGGTCTGTGACAAGGGTGAAATGCTTCCTGTACACGAACAGGTGGAAGTGTTCGCAGGCCCATACGACAGCAAGACTCTCCTTCTCGGGCTGCGAGTATGCCTTTTCAGTGTCAGTGAGGCTGCGACTGGCATATGCGACTATGTGCCGTTGATCAGAGTCCTCGTGATATTGTGCAAGGATAGCGCCTAGGCCCACTGGGCTGGCGTCAACAGTTCTTCAGTCTTTCGTTTGGTGTCGAAATATGCGAGGTTGATGGCAGAGCCCACAGCCTTCTTGATTTTGTTAAAGGCGTGCTCGCAAGCAGGTGTCCACAGGAATCATTGACCCTGACGAGTGAGTTCTGAGTGGGTAGCTAATGGTCGCATAGTCTTTGATGTATCGGGCGCAATAGCTTGCCATCGTGAGGAATGATCGGAGGTCTCTGACGTCTTGCGTTTGTGGGGTATCTGCAAGGTCTGCCACTTTTTCCGGGTCAGGTTTCATGCCATCTTTGGAGAAAATGTGACCGTAGAACTTCAGAGTTGATTTGTGGAATTCACATTTGTCGGGGTTCAAAGTGAGATTGGCGTTTAACAGTGCGTGGCAGCCTCTGTCTAGAGCTGTGTCGTGTTCGGTCTGATTGCTTCCAAATACCAGGATATCATCGCTGTAATTGAAGGCATTTGGGATACCTTGAATTACTTGACGAATGGCTTCTTGGAATATCTCGGCGGCCGAGGATATCCCGAAATTAAGGCGCTTGTACCGGAAGAGTCCTTGGTGAGTCGTGAATGTTGTGATGTATCGTGATTTCTCGTGCAGTTCTAATTGATGGTATCCCTTATTAAGGTCCAATTTCGAGAAAACGGTCGCTCCATTGAGACGAGTGATCATGTCGCTAATGTGGGGTCCCGGATGTCGCTCCCTTTCGATGGCCATGTTGGGCGCGCACATGTCCACGCACAAGCGCACTTTGTTGTCCTGCCCCTTCTTAGGTACTACTACCACCGGTGACACCCAGGGTGTGGGCCCTGAGGAGCGTTCGATGAGGTCTGTCCTTAGTAGGTCTTGTAGTTCATCGTCTACTGCCTGCTGTAGATGAAATGGTACCTTTCTGTGGTGTTGCGCCACAGGCGTTACTTGCTCATCAATGTGCAACTTGACTTTGAACTGATTGAGTTTTCCTAAACCCTTGAAGAGGTTCGGAAATTTATTTACGATGTCTGGGGTATCTTCTATCATGTAGAGAAGGTCTACAAGCCTTAACCGTTCTGTAGTTGGCAAGCTGAGGAGACAGTCTGCTGCATCGGGACCTTCCACTACGTGAATGTAGGCTTGAATTTGTCGGTCTCTGTAAGTGAATGTGGTGTTAAATCGGCCCAGGCATGGCAACGGTTTCCTGGACATCCAGGTGTAAACTCGGACTGCGACTGGCTCTAGTTTTGGTCTGGGTTTCATGCTTTGGTATTCAAGGGTGCAGATGTAGTTCAGAGACGCTCCTGAGTCGAGCATGAATTTTGCAGGGTGATTTCCTATTTTGATATCTAGTTTGGGATACTTCTAGAGCCGGTCTGGATCTGACACCATGCATATGTACTCGTCACTTTCTTGTGACACGGGTGTGTGTGGTGATGACTCTCTGGAAGTTGATCTTCGAGACTGGTATGAAATGACCGAGCGACCGCTCGATCTCGACGAGCTGGAGGAACGTCCTTCTCTTCCTTTTATCGCTCGAGCATGGTGGCGCGTAGTCGGTCGTGATGTGGTTGTTTTCCGCTCAGATCGCCGTGCTTGACAGGCTGCTTCAAAATGATTGTCCCTTCCACAACGGTGGCATTGTTGGCCGATGGCGGGGCACTGCCCCGAATGAGGGTATTCTTGGCCACACCGGTAGCATTTTGACGCAGGTCTGCTGCTTCTCTCATGTCGTGGCTCATGTCGTGATGACGTGTCATGACGCGATGACGTTCCTCTGAAAGTCTGTGTGAATCTTTTTGATTGACGGGGATCCGAATGGCGTTTGGTGTCTGTGCGGGCTTGCATTCTGAAGGCTTGTTCTTTCTTTTCTGGCTTGGTAGCTTCCATCTTTTTTGCGTGATCTTCCGCTTGATCATTGATCCGTGTCATCTCTTCCAGTGTATAATGTTTTTTTAGTAGACGCCGTCGTAATGATTCAGATTGGCAGCCTTCGATAATGCGTAGCCGTAATGCATCCTCTGTGGCGCTGATGCGCACAATGAAATCGCCCATGGGCGACTCCTTTTCTTGTGACGCCAAGTTGAACGTGTAGCGTTCGTAGTCCAAGTTGTGTTTGTGTAGGAATTTCCGGTCAAGGGCCTCCTTTACATCGTCATATGAGGTGGCGCTGGCAGTGGGCAGGTCTTTGATATTCTGCGCAATGTCCTTTCCAACCAGGTTTCGCAATGCTATAAATTTTTGCTTAGGATCCTGCACTTGAGATCCAGTCATAAAGTCTTCGAAGTCCTCCGCCCAGCTCTTCCATTTGGGTCCCATGCTGTTCCCAGAGGTCAGTTCTAATGGGTCTGGTGGGCGTAGGTAGGATACTCCCATAACTACTTGAGGTGGCGGTGGAAGTTGGGCTGCTGCCCCGGTGCTTGAGGGGCTCGACGTATATGGCTGGGTGCTCATCTTGGACTCACTTATTAACTGCTCAATCAATTATCTCTTAAGTTTTGTACTTTCTGTTTAATAGGTCTCGCCTGACCTTAAGATGGCCGCCCTTGAAAATCCAATGGGAGTCTATGGCCAGCGCCTGACTTTAAGATGGCCGCCGCTCGGGACAATTTCTCCTTTACACCGATTTTAGATTGTTTCCTTCTGTTTGTCACATGCAGGCTTCAGTCTGCAGTTACTCCCAGTTTCATCCGACCTCCCGGCACACACCCTCACTCGCTCTGTGTCACTTACAGTGCTTGAAGGTAGGGGAGCACTCCAGGCCTCTCTTCGTCGATTTTTCGCGCCTTTCGCGTTCTTTTCCGAGAGTTGGCCGATTCCCGGTGCAGTCGGGGTCGTGATGGCGGTCTTTTGCGTTTGGGCTGCGTTTAACAAGCAGCACTCCTGCTGGGCAGCATCCGGGCGGCGCGCGGGCTTTTCCGCGATTTTCGCGCTCTTTGGGCTTTGGTGCTGTCGGCTCTCTCGTCTTCGGCCGAGTGCTTACGGCGGGGTATGGTGCTGTGGGATGTTGCATCCCACCCTCGTCGCCAGTGTAGCGTCTATAGCCCCAAAGAAAAGACGCGGAGCCAGGAGCTAGTTCAGGCACGTCTCTATTTTCTGGTGCCTAACTCTAAACTGCCGTTCCCTGCATCACTTCTTGTCCTTCGATATTAGAGCTGACCTCTTAGAGGAGGGAGTGATTAGGATTTGAAAAGTAATGTGGTTTTCAAAAGGGGAACACAACCTGTTTGAAGGATATCTGCATGCGTTTTTACAGCTGTTCTATCAGCCTTTAGAGAGGATTCCTGAATTAGGCATTGCTGAGTGAGGTAGAGAAGTTTTCTGGACAGAAACTCGTAAATAGGCCTGAATAGCAGAGGTGATCGGGATGAGGCTTCCAGTGGGGATCTTCATGGGGCCATGGAGGGTTTGTCAGGATGGGGCTTTATAGAAAGAGTGCGGAGGAGCTTTTATATAGAAAGATTGGACTGGACTTCGGAAATGGTGTGTAGTGAGATTTGTAGGGTTGTGACAATATAAATTTATGTAGTTGCTTTGAATAGGAGTCAGGGTGAGAGCCTGAACATAGATGCTGGTTCGGGCTTTAAAGAGGAAACCACATTGGTACTTTGCAGAGGTGCTCTGGATGGGCATTTGAAGAGTGGATTTAGATTGGGTTTTGGCCAGATGGGTCTTAAAGAATGGTGTCAGGATGAGACTTGGTAAAGGATGTCTGAATTGTGCTTTGCAGAATGGGGTCTGGGTACTGCTGTTGAAGGTGGGATCTGTGTGGTGCCATGCAGAGAAAGTAGCTTTAAGGTTTTGTAGTGGGGGTCGGTACTGGGCTTATAGAGGGTAACTAGTTGAGAGCTCTGTGGAGCAAGTCTGGGTGCGAATTTGTAGAGCATTCAGAATAGGCCATTGTAAAGACGGGCCAGAAAAGTGCTTTGCAGAGGAGGTCTGGATCGAGCTTTGATGAGGGCCTGGATGGGTTTTAATCCATGCATTTCCCAATGTAGTGACGATTTAGTAAGCCTTCTTACCCTGGTCTCAGTCTGACATATGGAAGGTTTGAATGGGGGGCCTGACCCCAAAAATTCTGCTCAGGGGTGCTTGGCATAACAATGTTTGAAGACTACTGCTCTAACCTCATACTCTAAGAATTAAAAATAAAGGATAATCCTTTGATAATAAAAAGGAAAGAAAAAAGGTAGTTATCTTGTTGCGAAATTATATAATGTGAAACCAGAAAACTTGGAATCGGTCCTAGATTCCCGCTTGATTTAATTGTGTGATCCCAAGCAAATATTTTGTTTCACCGAGCCTCCTTTTTAGGTCTCGTCTACACAGCGCGCAAGCGCTGTTTCGGAGTGACAGCTTGGAATCACTCCGGACTTTTTCGGAAACTCGTGCATGTTCTACACTGTTTCCAATGAGCACTCATGCATGTACGGCTTTTACCTTGCGGGAGCAAGCAGCGGCGCCATCTTTTTGCAATTATCGCACCCACGCTTTGGAAACAGATTGTGCCACTGCTCGCTCCCGCAAGGTAAACGCTGTACATGGACTGAGCCTCGAAGCCGCGCCCCGTTCAACACAGAGGATAATCCCTTGTGTGAACCTCTAACATGTGCCATATAGTCGCTAAAATAGGTGCCCTCTTTGGCTTTGAATCCGATTGCATAAAGATGCTGACATTTGTTTCCCCACAGTGGCGAGAAGAATCATGAGGCCGGTAAACTTCTTCCTCCACATCATACTCATGATAGCCTCTACATTAGTTTTTGCTGGGCTGTCTCTTTGATCCATTTTCGAGGAGGTGACTTCTTTTACTCCAACGCATGAGGGGGGCTTGCAAGCACAATTGCAGCCGGCGGCGTCCAAGCCTTGATCTGCTCCCCCCGTGTCCACCTCGGCCGCGCTTGTGTTTTTTCACTCCCTCCACCTTTCCCGGCCTCGCCTTGTTTTATACTGTGAGTTGCGGCGACTTGAGAAGATGTGATAAAACACAGGGGGGGAATCTCTAACTTTGACCCACCCGTCTCCTGTGATCAGACCGCCTCGCCTCTTGGAAAGGCAGGGGGTGGGGGCTTGCAGGCACAATTGCAGCTGGCGGCGTCCAAGCCTTGATTTGCTCCCGGCTTGTGCAGGCTAATTAGTCAGGAGGATTAACCTGTTGAGTTTGCAGCTTCTCGCCGGAGGTGCGGCACGCGAGACATAACTGAGTGGATTTTGATTCCTCGAGTTCCAAAGTAGCGCCTGCGGGACGTGCAGGGGGAGCGCTGTCGGGATCACCAGGGAAGCCGGCCTGCTCTGGGAGCGCCGCAGGGGGCATGGGGGACTCTGTGTTCTGTGATATGCCACTGTCCTATACAGTAAGTACCCCCTGGGTTGTGTGTCTTCGCTTTTCACTCACACTCGTTCAAGTTTGTCTGTTGGAGGAAACGGGGCTAGGGCCGGTGTTGTAGGACAGTCACATACTCTGTTGCATTTCCTATCAGGCACCATGCACAGGTTTTTGGGAGGTGACTGGACACAGGATTCCACTAAAATAATGCAGCAAGCATACATTTCAAAGTTGTTGTGTATTCTTTGGTTTAATGGATGTTGAACCAATCTGCTCTGTCATTTGTATTGCATTTGTATTCGCTTTGGGAACAGTGACAAGAACCAACCTCGCCCACCAACTGAACATCTTGCCACCTTGTATTGTGACGGGGGGCTCTTGAGGAGTGTTCAACAGGCACTTCTCGCACCCTGCACTGCCTTCAGCACCCCACACCCAATGGTACATAGCATGAACCGTACACAGCGGAAAGACCCGAGGCACAGGCTTGCTCACGAGTCTCTCTCTCTCTCTCTCTCTCTCTCTCCTGGGGTTCTCCTCTGCTCCTTCCCGCTCCCCCTGAGCTGTTCCTGCTGTTGAACCGCACCTGCTGCAGAGGCCAAGATAACAGTAAAACAAGCATTGGCATAGCCAATAGGTCTCGCCTTTGCGATCTTATAAGTGTTTAGTTACCCAGCACAATCTCCTTGGTGCAACAACATCAACGGTTGCCTGGCTCAATACTTATAAGGTCCCAAAGGCGAGACCTATTGGCTTCGCCTATGCTGGTTCTTCATTGCCACACGCACACAAGCACCTTCAAATATGTGAATAAGGATGAGCTTGATTTAATAGGCTGTATTTTTTTTTCTTGTTTTATTTTCTATGTAAATCATTGACAAAACAGGTCTATCAAGTCATAGTGCTTAGCAATGCAACATAACAGTTTACTATCCTGCAAGACAAATGCAGTATATGCCTTCGAGTAATGTGAAATAGACAATATATGAGCTTCATTTAGAGGCCAACCAGAGGAACACATTTAAACTCGGATTCAAACTAGTATGGTCCAGAAAAAATTAACAGAACCCTCTCCCTTCCGAGACCCTCCCGTAGAGATATCCAACTTTGCTTTTTACTGCAGGACTATTTATTTCTTGGTGCAAGAAGACAGTTTGCCTTTAACAGGTTCCTATGGCCTTGCGCTTGATTGAATAGATTTAACATTGCTGCATGTATAATGAGAATATAGGCCACATATAGGGTACTTGCCTCCTAGTATACTAATGGAATAGTCGTCAGGGTGGGCTGCAGGAATCTGCTCAAGTTCATGTTTCAAAATGATGACTTAAAAAAATTGCCTCTCAATGCAGTGATATAATCTGCTGTACTAATGTGAAACGCTTCTGCATGTAAAACAAATGCATATCAATTACATTTTTGAGAGATTTCTTCAAATGTTTACATGTTTGCTGCATGATTTACATTCCAACCATTTTTAGAGTTCATGGGTACAGGGGCTGTTAGAACCAAGCCAGATCCTTGGCTCGCGCCTCCCTGTTATATTTTTTTGCTTGACCACCTCTAATAAAACAGTGCTACGGTTTTTCTCTTTAGCCCTAACAGCATGCACTGAAAATCTATTCATGCTTACTGCTCTGTTAAGCTAAAAATTATAACAGAAAACAGGACTTGGTTTTTCAATATTCTGCAGATTGCTTGGGCCTAGGTAGAATTTAGAGTTGCTGCGGAAAAAAAGTATAGCGAATAGGAAAATATGATGTCACCAAGATGCGGGCACAATATACTCCAATACAGCAACAGCCATGTATATGGAGAGGCAGAAAGGATGCATTTCATGCCCACATTCCTGGTGTCTACATAGGTTTCAAATGTGGATGGACGTTTCTCCTTTCCTGGACATAGAAGGCCTGCAGAACTTTGTTTACCACGAGATTTAACCTTTTAAAATACTTTCACATATAATGTGCAAGAATGCAACTCCCCTACTTTGTAAACATTTCTTGTATTATATCATCTTAAGAATAAATATTTGTCCAAGAAAGCTAAAATAAAAGGCACCTTTCACGCACTTCTACTTCGAAAAAAAGTTCCAAATGTATGACCATTTGTGTTACAGAGCAGTAATGGTTACAGCCCGACATTACGAGCTCCGTATAGTCAAACTAATTTAATATACACAACCGCCGACGGTTTTATTATCAGATGCTCCAACGACCATGTGTGGTTTTAACAACCACTTGAGTTAGAAGCAGTTTCACAAAAGTTCCTCACGGCCCATGTCTCGTGCTGTATATGAAATGCAAAATACATAAAAATACCAGGACCTGGCCAATTTGATCTTTATTTTGGAAGGTCTGTTCCAAGCATTCCAGAGAATCTGGCAGGTCGCAAAACAGCTATTCTGAGAGTTTGCGATCATAAATGCCATGGTTATTCTAAACTATCTCTTGGGACATGGATTCTTCAGGAGGGGAGAAGCAGGCTTTTTGTGAAAACAAGTTTCTAATAAACAACTTGTCCCTGGTGTAGATAGAGACGTTCTCAAAAGGCACAGGATGCTGCGCCACCCCGAGCCTCGTTTGACTTTGTCAGTCTGTCTTGTGTTTCTCCATCAGTGGACTTATTCTGTATGCAGCTGATTTGAAGTGCAGGGGCAAAGGCCTTTCACCTGCTATTTTGAATGAGAGACAGTCTATTGGTTCTTACCTGTAAACCGTACGCTGTCGCCACAAGTAGGGTCTTTACTTTTGGCCGTAGTAAATGGCCAGTTGGCTTCATGTGTGGCACGCTATCTGACTCCAGTAAGCTTGGGCGACCTTGTGTAAAAGCCATATATTTGGTGCATGGTGTGCTAGAGAGTACAGAGTGAGTGCCTGTATAGAACTGTGGCTACCCTGTAGGCTGTATTTATACACTCTGTGGAAGTGGCAGCCTATATCCTTGAGGAACCATCTAATTGTGCACAGAATAGTAGGGAGTGAGCAGCTGCAATAAACACTTAGGGCCTAATAACGAGTCTGGCGGTCTTCGGAGTGGCAGACTCCTGGTGGGACAGCAGTGGCACATTACGACCTTGGCAGTTGTGTCGCCCTGGGACCGCCGACTCCGCGAGGGAACCAACATTTCCTGGCGGTGGCGTGGTGGTCATGAGGAAGTAATATGCTTGGTGGGATCGCCGCGTTCCATACAATCATATTACAACTTACCACTGATTTCATGGAGGTCTGTCCTCCATGAAAACAGTGGCAGTGAGCAAAGAAACAGGGCCCTCAAGGGCCCCCTCATGCCTCAATCCATGTGGATGCACACGGGGGGAACAACATGTGCCCATCCTGTATGCATGCACCCCCAGTTCCAACACAGCATGGACTTCAAAGTCCATGACATGGTGGAACTTCCTTTGACGTTTCCATTGCAGCGCCTATAAGAACAGCCCGCCAATGACTAAAAAAGTAATACATTGGCAGGCGGTTCTCCCGTGGGTTTGGCGGTGCAGCTGCTGGTCGGTCCTGCCGCCGCACTGTCAAACTCGTAATCAGCCACTTAGTATCTACCCATCAGGATCACCCTTCTACTGTACTCGAGATCCTGCATGTGCCATGACTAGTACCAGAGATCCTGGCTGTTTTGGTCAAAGCCGAACCATGTGGTTTAACCAGCTGATACTAGCCTCACTAATGCAGTACGAGAAAGCCTGTTAGGAAAGCAGTATAGCCCCGTAAGTTGCACTGTTCTTAACTTGAAAAGTGTTGACATTTTGAAGAAAATATCTCTTGTGGTTGTTCCTGTCTCTCCACCAGTAAGCACAGAGGATGTGATACACCGTTCACAGCGAGCCAATAGTCTACCTCAACTACGGCTGAGCACATGCTAAAGAAATGTTGTTTATGCTCCAGCTAAGAGCAATTCTAGGGTTTATAGAAGACTTGCTTCCTGGATCTGCCCGGGAAGAAGAGGAAAATGTATTCTTCATTGAGGAGGGCAGCAGGCTACTGACCTGGAGGATACAAAAAAAGGTTCAGTTGCCTCAACCCTTTGTGAAAGTGTTCTTGAGGGACTGAGCGACCCAGGGCCAGATCAACACGATTTGCCATTGACAGTTTGAGGAGCTGCAGAGAGAAACCAATAGTGGTGAACGTGCATCAACTGTGACTTTACCGGTGTATCTCTGACTTGTGTGAGCCCATATGTGACCTCTCCCCATCCAAGTGGGAGGGAAAGGATGTTCTTCTTCACCTTGGGCTTCGGGCCGCATCACATTGACTTCCTGAACTGTTGAAATTACCATTCTAACCTATAAAGGTCTGGGGCCATTCCAGATCGAAGTCACTGTTGAATCCCAGCCTTAAATCCCTTTTCTTCCAGGCCCGGACTATGACCCGTGTGGCCCAATGGGTACCTTCAGTTTATGCCGAATATCCAGTTTTTTTATACAGAATCTATATATCAGACATATCCAGTTGCCGTAATTTGGGTGGTAGACCAACTCCGGCAATTACAGTCCTGCTTTGAACTGCGACTATCCGGGCTTTCTTGGAACTGTATGGCATTTATGAACTGAGACTACAGGATTCGAGGAGTCGTCGTTAACTAGACACACGACTATGACCTTGCCCCTTTGGTACACTAAAGCGTCACAACTGAATGGGATTGGACCCTGTTAGTTTTGGGTGGTTCGTGTTTAAGATACGGATTCTCAGCCATTGAGCACAAACTTAAAGAGTTGTCCTAGCTTTGCATGCAGGGCCACTGAGAAACTAGGGCCGCCTATCATAGTTAATTTGACACATTATAACACTCACCTATGTCCCAGTGACTTAATAAAACACATCTCTAGTAAAGCCAAGAGTTCACAACGGCTGCCAAGGTCAGCCAAACACTTCGAGCAGGTATAACTTTGGACTTGGGGCTACATGTAAGTTGTGGCATAGCACCTTACCACAAAAGCACTAAAAATGTAACAGGTGGCACATCTCAAATGGTGAAGGGCCTATAACGTTCTAGCTTTTCTGTCCTTCCTTTTTTCCAAGCCAGAATATTTTAATATGCATAAGACCTATTCTTTTTGTTAGACAGGGCTGTGAATGGACACAGAGCCTATTATATCATTATCTGCGTCAATTATATGAGTTAAACCCCCTGCACCATCTCCTGAATTATAGCACTGACTGCTCGTCCTTACTATCCCTGGTTCTTCTACTGGTCAAAGGGAGTAACATGGAATTTCACTGGAGTAAAATAGTTCCCTCAGGCCAAAGTTGTATTTCTTCATTGTGTACTGGGTAAACAAATTAAAAACTGATATAAAGATATTAGTTGATTTACTGTAGTGTTTATGGTGACAGATTTTAACAGTTCATAGCAATTATGAAAACAGTAGGTGCTACAAGTAAGCAATTCAGAAGTATTCTATTTCTTCTTGACCCTAGAAGTACGAAAGAGTGAAGGTGTCCGTCTCAGAACGCAGGCTCGTCGGATGGTCACCATCAAATGTCAGCAGCGAGGATTTAACTCAGTAAGCTGGTCCGACAGGGCTGGCAGACAGGGCTGGCCCAATCAGCTGCCTTCTTTCGCGCAGGCCTTCCCCTTGCCAGCACTCACAGCTGTTCTTCCATCTAGAGAGACTGAAAAAAGTATCAGCTTTGGGAAACCACGTCTCAAGCTTCCAGCATTAGGGCCTGCTTAGTACACCGCGCGCTCCCACACACTCGGGGCTGCGGGCTTTATTTAAACAGCTTTTGTGGCACCGTAGGGAAAACAGACCTCCCCGCCCCGAGAAGCGGGCCCTAAACTGCACACTTAAAATGGGTTTCATCTACAGATGCCGGTCCTTAACCTGAGCAGGTCAAGCGCGGCGCTCTGGTTCCCATCCCGCTCGACAAACCGGGCTTTAATCCCTCTTAAGCGCCTGGCGCGTTGTCTTGGCAGCGCGGGGGCTGCGTCATTGCTGGACAGCGGCTCGGCCACTCTCCCCTCTTCCAGGACAGCTGCAGAGCTCGGCAGGGTTTTGTTTCTGGGCTTTGGTCTCATTGAAACTGATCTTCGTCGTCTCGCTCGTTCTGCAGACAATCCACCGCGGCCTCAGCCAAGCACACCACGATGCAGCCTCTTTCTGTCTCCTCTTCCTGCTCCACCTTTTACTGGGGTCTGCAGCTTCAGCGCCTGGTGCTACGGCGCCCGGTAAGGCTCAAACTGATAAACAACCCGGACGGCGGCCTGAGAGCAGTGCAGGTGTCCGAATGTCTGGAACAGTAATGCAGGAGCCCCAATGGCTGCTGTTAACTCCTTCTACTCTATCATGCATGTACTTCCTTGCAGCTACCTCACGTCACCCGGACTGGCCGTTGCGGGCACCGGGCAATCCCCCGGTCGGCCGCATGGGTGGGGGCCGGTTTTGGGCCCCAGGGGCCGTTTTTGTTACAGGGCCGCTTTTTTGCAAAAACGGCCCTGTAACAAAATCGGCCGAAAACCGGCCCTGGCAAAGAGTGCAGTCTAACCCCCCCCCCCCCGGAGAGGGGGGCCGGCCGAGCACTTTGCCAGGGCCGGTTTCGGTTCCCAGTCCGGCCTGACATGACACATACCCGTAACACTGCGTTTTCTTTTGCCTTGTCGCTATTTTGACAACTGTGCACCTAGCTCACACACATTTGCATAGAATCAGAACTGCAACTCGCATACCTGAAAATGACTCTGTGCGCTTAGCAAAGAGGCCAAGGATTAGGTGACCGTGTATTCAGAACACCCCTTTGACCCACTGACATCCACTGAAAGAAACTTACACGGCCTTCAGCCACAACTCAATGGCTCTCAATTGTGGCCAAAATACCGCAAAACAACATCCTGGAAACAGCAAACTCTGTTAGGGAATGCGTTTTTCAACATAACTTCTCAAAAAAGAACGCAAACTTACCTTTAAAGGTAGTTTAAATGATCAGGGTATGTCATCGAAACAACTTTCCAATGATCTCCGAAGTGTCATTAGCATAGCTCTTCATGTATCCATTCTATTTCGATTTTCCCTCACTGTGTCCATTAGATGACGTTCAACTACCCGTGCGAGGAGACCCCCGAAATGAAGCAATACACCTGGACAGGTACCTCTTACTAGGGGCACAAGAGTAGCACGAAGGACCTAGTGCTTGCCAGGGGCAGATGACTACACGAGTGGTGGCACGAAGGGCCCCGGTGCTTTCTAGGGGCATAGAAGCACGAGTAGTGGCGGCACAAAGGACCCGGTGCTTGCTAGGGGCATAGAAGCACCAGTAGTGGCACTAAGGACCCGGTGCTTGCTAGGGCCACAGGAGAACACTTGTAGTGGCACGAAGGGCCCCGGTGCTTGCTAGGGGCATAGAAGCACCAGTAGTGGCGGCACGAAGGACCCGGTGCTTGCTAGGGGCATAGAAGCACCAGTATTGGCACAAAAGACCCGGTGCTTACTAGGGCCACAGGAGAACACCAGTAGTGGCACGAAGGGCCCCGGTGCTTGCTAGGGGCATAGAAGCACCAGTAGTGGCGGCACGAAGGACCCGGTGCTTGCTAGGGGCATAGAAGCACACCAGTAGTGGCACGAAGGACCTGGTGCTTGCTAGGGGCACAGGAGCACACGAGTGGTGGCACAAAGGGCCCAGTGCTTGCTAGGGCCATAGGAGCACACGAGTAGTGGCACAAAGGACCCGGTGTTTGCTAGGGGCGTAGGAGCACACGAATGGTGGCATAAAGGACCCGGTGCTTGCTAGGGGCATAGGAGCACACAAGTAGTGGTTCGAAAGACCCAGTGCTTGCTAGGGGCATAGGAGCACATGAGTGGTGACACGAAGGACCCGGTGTTTGCTAGGGGCATAGGAGCACACAAGTGGTGGCACAAAGGACCCGGTGCTTGTTACGGGCATAGGAGCACAGGAGTGGTGGCACTAAGGGGTGCTTGCTAGGGGCACAGGAGCACACGAGTAGTGGCACGAAGTACCCGGTGCTTGCTAGGGGCATAGGAGCACACAAGTGGTGGCACGAAGGACCCAGTGCTTGCTAGGGGCACAGGAGCACACGAGTAGTGGCACAAAGGACCCAGTGTTTGATAGAGGCACAGGAGCACACAAGTAGTGGCACGAAGGACCTAGTGCCTAATTTGTGCCATTTTTCACAAGTGGTGGGTAGCGGCACTCATTTTTGGTATGGGGCATATATTTTATAATTATATTTTGAGTAAGAGGGAGAAAGGCAAAAAAGGGAGAAAGGAGGAGGAGAAAAATAGGAATATAGTGTCAAAGGGCGAAAACAGAAAAAAACGTACTAGATTGAGATTAAAAAAAAAGAGAAGACGTGGGAGCTAGAATTTAAAGGAATGAGTTGCTATTCATCAGTCTCACCATCTGGCAGCACCATGGCCGGCTCTTAAGAAAACTTTGGACCCTGCACTTATTTCTTTACAAAGTACAGCACAAAGGCCAACAGTAAAGTGACAGTGTAGAGGAGGCAGACCCAAGAGTACAACCATTGTGGGTTACTAGGCCATATAGTAGGGAATGACAAACATGCTGACTGGCATCCTCTCCCTTCTTCGGGGGAAGGGGCGATACCAGGACAGTCCTGGAGCTAGGGTCTTTACTTTCCCGCTCTAAACACGAATGTAAGTCTAAACCAGGAGCTGTCCGCAGCCTTTTGAACTGGCTCTTTGCCTGAGACAAATATATCACATACAGCAATATAAACTATATTTAACTTAAATTCTCTCTTGTGCTGCATTTATTTTTGAGTAGGCGTCAGATCATGAAATCTTACACTGGAACAGTCCCAAAACAATGCAAATGTTCCACATCCTTGCCTAAACCTGACCCAGACAGGGAGCCAATATTCCTGTTGCAGGCCTTATGCTGCGAAAATTCTTCCTCTATAACACTTCCCGGTAAGCATCGTATTCTTTTATAGAGTGTATGAATGCCAAAGAGGAATCCTGGCTCTAAAACCAGACCACCTATCCAAAACCGCAAACTACAGTTTGAATACCCAGGTACTGACATGTTCCCTGAACGTAAGAAAATTAGTCTGACATCTTAAATCCATTAGTAGCAAATGTCAGGCTTCAGCTGTCTGAAAGGCAAAAGATTTACTACCTTGGAGAGTGTTTCTAATTTAAGGAATCTGAAGAAAGAAAACGGAGGATCGCTGTGTTCTAGACTGCGAATATGAAAAGAATTGCTGGACAAAGAAAGATCCCATATCACACAGGGTCTTGAAACTACTACAGAGGATTTAAAAAATAACTCACTTTCGTATCAGAAGACGAAGCAACGTCTGCAAGTGCCCAGTAATAGGGGCGGGACAAGTTAAGAAGCTGACGTTTAGCACTGTTTTGAACTAGCTGTAATCGCTGGTTTGTATAATCCGGAAGACCAAGATACCTAGCACCTGAATAGTCAAAACAAGCACGTAGTATGAGTGGCGGCCCCACCATGAGGGGGGAGGACCGTCGCCGCCCCCATACCCCACCCCCACCCCCTCAGTGCCAGTGCAGCAAAGGTTAAAAATAAAATGATGATAAAATTAATTACCATTTTATTTTCCACTACTCCCAGTCCGAGCAGTTTGAGAGCGGAGCAATAGCTGCTGACTGGCAGCAGGGGAGTGGGGCTCACTCCAGTTAAAAATGTGCATGTCACTTTGGCCAGTGTCTTGCTAAGGCCCGCCTAACATGCGCACTTTAAACCTTTTCACTTATCTGTCCTAGACAGCTGGGTGAAGGTCAGGCCCCTAGTGCCTGCTGGAGCGTCGAGGCACCCCACTCTAGCCAATCCTGGCGCTGCTCTCATGCTGCGCAACTGCAGCTTGAAAGCAGCATAAGGATTTGGAGAGGAGAGTTGGCTGAGGCCACATGAGGTGCAGTCACACTTTTGGCATTCAAGAAGAAAACACGGAGGGCGAGAAGTGTGGGTAAGTACATTTTTTATTTTTTTATCTTATTTTTGGCCCACCGACAGGCACTGTGAGAAACTCGAATTGCCTTGAGCCTCAGCTCCAGAGCACTACGTCGCAGCACGTTATAAACAACAATCTGTTAATGAGCCATGTTCGAGAGCTTTGGCATTTGAGCCTAAAGGTATTGTGATTTATTACAATGCCTGTCACTGGGTTTGGCTCTCGGTCCCTTCAAAGTCTCTCCACTGTTTAGTGTCACCGCCCGCCACTGCCTAGTACAGCCTGAATGATGGGATACTGTAAAGTCTTTGGGAGAAAGGGAAGATTTTTCCTTAAGGCTTTAAGGTGAAGAAAACAGTAGATGTAACTGTCTCTGAGTGTGAAATGAAAGAGCTTCACCAAACACAAGCTCTATGTTTCTAACTGGTCGTGCAGGGTAGGGGGTGGCCTAGAGTGTCTGGTGACCAGCCTCTGGACCAGATGGAGGTAGACCTCCCAACACCAGCTCTCTTTAAGTTTTGTCTCAGTTTAGCTTTAAGTAGATTTAGACTTGCAATCGGCCAGAGACTTAAGCCCAGAAAGTAAGTTGATGTGGGAAGTTGATATCCAGCCTTAAACATTATCTAAATACCATCCGCATAACATATACACACTGGGTACAATTCTTTACTCAGATCAGCTGGAAGGGTCACATACAAATTAAACAATGTGGGGCTTAATGGGGAACCGTGTATAACTCCACATACCATAGAACTGGCTGTAGATCTAAAAGAAGGTATGAAAAATATCTATGTCCTGTTAGAAAGGACTGAAACCCCTTCAACGCTTACTCTCACACTCCAATCTCCTCTAACCTATTGACCAGTGTGGTATTACGCAGTGTAAAAGGCAGCGGAGAGGAACAGGACCAAAGCAGCAACTCCGCCCTGATCCAGATAATATGCAGTTCATCCTAAACAGCCTTTCGCGTTCTCTCTGTTTCACAAAAAGGGAAGGAATCCAGCCTGACCTGGATTAATAAAGGATATTTTGACATCAGCTAGGTATGGTTTGAGCCAGGTTCCCAATAGTTTTACTCAAGCTCTTTAAGATTCAGTTGGAGCCGAGTTAGACCAAGATGCTAATTGTAGGTTTCAGTGAGCAGTAACGATTTGTGTTGGAACCACAGAGCCCTAAACAGAGACAATCTAAGAATTACAATGATCACTGCTGTCCTGTACACTGGTATGGAAGGAACAAGACGAACATTCTAGTGAGTAGGAGCAAGCAGAATTATAATTCAAGAAAACAATTAAGGCTGAGTGAAGGTATATAAGATTGGATACAAAATCATTAGATGCGAATAGTAGGTCTAATATATGACCAGAAGAATGATTGGGCTTCGTGATTAATTACTTTCGGCCATGCAAGGCACAAGTATAGCACGTTTTGTAAGGCCGTACTGAAAGGCATATCCATACAAATACTAAGGTCACCAAAAGTAAAAACTTTAGAAGCACCCAGGACTAGGGACGCACTAAAGTTAGCAAAGCTAGATCCAAAGACCACGGAAGTGCCTGGTAAAGGAGAAACCAATACAGTTTGAATAAGGAGGCAGAAAGGGAAAAAGATCAATTCAGTGTCTTCAAAGAGAGAGACCCTCCAGTGAGATGATCTTAACCTTCAGCCATTTCTGATATAAAACATAACCAGTGGGGTGACAGCTTTGTCACGGGGCTACAAGTTCAATTAGTCTCATTACTACAGAACCGCTCTTGTATCCTCCTTTCACCCCTTTCTTTCCTGCTTCTTTCTTTCTGTCATCCTTTGCCTAATTTCCAGCAAGTCAAGTCAGAGGGGATTAGCTAACCATATATTTCAAGGTGCCTGTAAACACTGCTCTACAAACTACGTTTGCCTAACCTTGTAACAGAAATGCTAATGTATCTCCTTATAACATTAATAAAAATACTTTGAAATTAAAAAAAAGATTGCTAAACACTTTCTATTTATATTCACTCAATCAAGATCTAAATCTTAAAGGTAGAAAGGGCTACTTTATGAATATAAGGTACTGAAGTGCTTTCAATCCAGGTTTTCATCAAAAAGAATATGCAAAAAAGTCTGTTATTAGTTGCAAAGAATATGGGTCCTTCATAAGTAACAAGTCCACAACGTTCCATAAAATGGGAACCAAGTACTCCATTGTAGCCCTTGACTCACTCAGTGTAGCAAGGCACAGTATAAGAATAAGAATATCTTTATTCGATTGTTTTCATATAACAATCATAAAAGAGCATTTCATAAAAGTTAATCCATACAGTAAAGATAAAAATAGGAAGAGTGGTATTACAACAAGACATTCACAAGCATAAACACAATGATATAGTTAAAAAGGATAAAAATACAGTGGAAATGGGAGTACGTTCAGCTGCAAAATTAGTTACCCTTCCATGCTTTTTCTATGTTTAACTGCGAGTTTAAAAAAACTACATACAAACATAGTACATTCACTATTTAGCATTTGGAGGTGACAGAGTGCAGGTCTGAGTTGTACGAAATTCAGATGTTTAAGTAAAGGTTTTAAAAACAGATTACGGGGGAGTGTATAAAACTGACAAAAAAATAAAAAGTGTGCCAGATCTTGCAGAGACTTATTGTCGCAGCCGCAAGCTGGCAACACTTGTCCTCTATGTGCTCCACTTGGTACAGCTAATAAAAGATGGAACATATTAAATCGGAACCTTGTTAATAAGAAACGGTCATAACCGGACATGGGCCAAGTCAGGTAAGGTTCCATGTATAAACAGGTTTTGGTTAAAACATACTGTCTCACACTACTTTTCTTGTATTCGTTTTCCTCCCGTGCCATGCACCTGGACAGCATAAAGGTGTTCCTAACAAAGGTTACATCAGTTTTGGTTATTGTTTCGGGGGATAGAAATAAATCTGGTCGGCCTAGTTCAAAAAGCCACATTCTTACATATTTTAACCATGGGATCTCGAGTCTACCATCCCACTCTAGTGCCTCTTGAAGAATGTTTCTGGTAAGAGGTATGGCTGTGTTTAGCCAGCTATTCAGCCAGCATAGCAAAGGATTCACGGCCAGCTTATCACTTAGATATGGGATGCCAAGTTCCTCATGTACTGGGAGGTTGGCTGTGCCCCTAGGTAGCCTTAGGACCTGTTTTAGGAAGTTATTCTCAGTAACTTCAAGGGCGCCTAGTGATTCTGATCCCCATATTTCACTTCCATAACGTGCGATTGCGGTGCTTTTGGCTTGATATAACTTCAAGACAGCAGCCACCGGACTATTGCCCATTTTTCTTGAGAAGTCCAGTATTGCTGCATTGGCCCGCACTACCTCACCCTTTTTCTTTTGTATTGCTGGTGCCCAGGTTAGTTTATGATCGAAAAGGACCCCAAGGTACGAGAAAGTCTTGGTGGTGGGTATTTTGTCCCCATTTACAAAGTGAGGGTATATTTTTTGGGGAGTTACGCCTGTCATCATTGTAAAGGATTTCGAATTATTAATACTCAGGCCACGGGAGTTCATGAAGTTATTAAAAGAGTCTAACAAGATTTGAAGTCCGAGCGCCGTTCTGGATATTAAAACGGCGTCGTCCGCATATAATAGGACAGGTATGCCCTTCTTGCCAATATAAGGAAAGTCTGTACCAGTTTTTAATAAGTGCTCCTCCAACTCGTTAATATAAAGATTAAAAAGAAAAGGGGCGAGGATGCACCCTTGCCTGACACCTCGGGTTATACTAAAATCTCTTGTTACCTTCATGTCATGGGTGTAGCGGACGTTTGCTCTTGTGTCCGAGTGGAGGTCAACGAGAAGGTTGACCAGGTTTTGTTCCACCCCCATTTTTAACAGGACCTCCCAAAGCCTGCCTCTGTCTACACAGTCAAACGCGGACGATAAATCCATAAAGGCCATATGGATCGTCCCTTTTCTTGCTACGGTGTATTTACTGTTTATTAGATATAGATTCAGACATTGGGTTATCGTAGAGTGGCCTGGTCTGAACCCATATTGTATTGGTGACAGTATATTATTATCGTTTGCCCAGGCTGTTAATCTATTTAGGATGATACCCCCCACCACCTTTGTAACTGAGTTAATCAGGGATATGGGTCTGTAGCATGTGACACTACCACGATCACCCTTCTTGAAAACAGGGACGATGGTCGAAGACCCCCAAGCTTTTGGGCAACCAGCCAAAATTCCGGCATTTACAACTGCAGTAATAACTGGTGCCCATAAAAGGATGTTTGATTTAAATAGATCGGGTGGTATACCATCAGGGCCAGGTGCTTTGTTGCAGGTTAATCCTTGTATCCCCTTTACTACCTCCCCCACTGTGAAGCACAACACATTTTCATCAGAGGATTTAAAAACAAAGTCTGCTTGTGATTTATCACTTTTGAAAATTGTACTGTAGTGTGACATCCACTCTTCCTCAGGTATGTTAGTCCCAGCCATAGAGTTAATGGGGACGTCAAACATAGGTTTATTTACAATACTCCAAAACTTGGAGCTATTGCCCAGAATTGCAGGGTCGCATAGCTTCTCCCAAACACCAACTTTTACTTCTTTTTTCCGGGCTGCCAGGACTGTCTTGTAGTTAGATCGCAGTGACTTTATAAGAACAGGGTCTCTTGGGGTATCCTTAAGTGCTTTTTTTAAATCTCGTCCGGCCTTTGAACAAGCTTGATCAAACCACCCTGGTTGGTGTTCATGATGACCCTTTATTGGTACAGATAACAATTGGCCAATTTTGTCAACAACAGCGGCAAAGGCAATCAAAGTCGCTTCGGGCAAAGTGGATGGAGAAACACAAAGGTCTAGGTCACTACCACAACTAGTGTTGATTGAACTGTACAAGGAGTCACTGTTAACCTTTGACCACTTCAGACGACGATTTCCATTGATGGGTTTTAGGACACCATGATCAGGAAGAGGCTTCCTATGTTCAGAAAGGCCTCCTCCAATCCTGATCGACAAAGGATTATGGTCACTGAAGATGCTTGTTTGAATTTCAAAGTCAGTGGCTAAATCAACTAGATCCCTTGAAAGAAACATGTGGTCTATGAAGGAGCCTTTACCGTGGCCTTTGTACGTGGGGACATTAAATATGTGTGAGTCCTCCAGCGTGGTCATTGCGACGGTTAGATTCCTACCATCAATTAAGTTATTGATACAAGTGCCTCGAGGCGAATGATCGAAGTGAAAGCCAGACCTATTGTTGCAGCCTAAGAGGCCGATAGGTGTCGTTTCAGGGTTGCCACAGGGGTAAGCGTTAAAGTCTCCGGCGATGATGATATTTCGAGGTAGACTATCCGCATTTGCTTGTAAAAAGTTTTGTAAATTAAGAATGTTACACTCCTTATTTGATGACACAGCATTGTAGAAATTAATAAGGGTCAATGCCTTTTTACCATTCCTGAGCACTAAGATTTGAATATGTTTATTGTCCAATGCTCTGTTTGAGACCTGGCAGCTAAGTGCAAGGCTTATATAAGTTGCCAGGCCCCCTTTAGATCTTCCACTATTTGATGGGGCTGCTGGTAAGAAGAAACTTTGAAAGCCCTCAATGTGTACATTTTCATCTACTAACCAGGTTTCTTGAAAGCATAAGATTGTATAATTTTTTACATAGGCTAACCACGCTGGATCATTAACCTTAACGGCTAGACCGGCTATGTTCCAGGATAAAAGATGTATGGAACGTTGTTCAATGAGGCCCAAGCCTGCTATCTGGGCCTTATCTGTGGAAAGAGAGATTACTTGAACCCCATGATCCGTTATTAAGTGTGCTTGCGTTACATTGCTGGTGGTTAAAGAGTTCTTTACTCCACTGGGCACTATGCGTTGGGTTTGGTTTGAGGGACATGAGTGACTACACCCATTCACAAGCAATGTGTTTTCGTGGGATTGTACTAAGAGAGCTGCCATAGGCGCTTCACTGGCCTCTGGGAAGGAAACATTTATGCACTCTAGACTAATGCTTGATACTCTATAAAGGGGAGCTACCTTAGTTGGGGGCTCAGTAGAAATAGAGTAGGAGGATGGAGATACGATTTGTCAATCGATCTCGTCTAAATAATCGGTGTTGTAAAGAGCATCAAATCTATTAGAAATGGGTACCCCATATTGTGTGTCTAAGTAATGGGGGTATGAATAGAGCTGCTGTTGAGGGCGAGTAAAAAGCTCACTTCTCTCCTGGTATCTACTGGGATGGCTGCTAGGCCTACTCAGCCATGGGTGTTCATGCCTATAGTCAGTGAGGTTTATTCGGGTATGTGGACCAATAGGCAAGTGTATGGGCCCCAGGTTGGTTATCAACTATTGGCTCAAGCAACCCCTCCTGTCCATAGGTTGGCTGTACTTGTGTAGGATAATGACCAAGGTTATTTGGGTAAAAGTAACTTAAGGCCATGGTACGAATCAAGCTGTTTGTCACACCACTTTTCCAGCTACTTATGAAACTAGCAGCACGACTGTCCCCAAGGGTTACCACGATACAGTCACCCTCGGTCGATTTAAATCTGTTTCCCACCCAATCTACTCTTCTTACCTGTGCAATATGACCATTAATATGTTTAGGGATCGGTCTATGAGTTGTGAGCCAATGGCTCACCTTGTTTTTTAGGTCCCCATGAGATTCTACCCTGTCCCCCACCAATTTAGGTACACCAATCATTACAATGGTGTACGGGCTAGATTCAGGCGGGAGGTTAACATGAAGTGGTCTTTTAGCTACCGCCGATTTTGTCAGGGTAACACCTAATTGTTTTATAGGTATACCCTGTTTGAGGTTTTTAGTTGGTCTCGTTTGTTCTGCCTGGGTAGTTACTATTTTAATCGGGGAGCTTTCGGCGGCCCATTCACAATCTTCTATCTCAGCGTCAGGTGAAGTTTGAGAGCTACTTGGTATGGCAGCCACTGGGTGAGATATGTTAGTACCTCTATCTTGAATTGTCGCTGGGATAATTGGAGGAGTCTTTTCCTGGCATGTTGACAGGTTTCGCTTACTAGCAGAGGTAGGGGTTGCTATGGCTTTTTTTGCCCAAAGGTTTTTATTACTAGTCAAAGCGAGGGAATTACTGGCTGGTGTGAAGGTAGAAATTGGTTGTGATACCTTCAGTGTTTTAAGCAAGGTAGATGTTGCATCATTTTGGGCCCTTTCAAACTTCCCTAAGGCGTTCTCAATATTAAGGACTCTCTCACTGATGGGTAACAGGAGGGACTTAATTAGGCTTTCAAGGTCACTCAGAAGTGATTTTGTGTTTATCATTGTGTGATCAGCCCTGACTGTGGTGTGTGTAGGCATATTTGTGGGTACTGTCGTCTCTTTATTCAAGATCAGATCTGAGTCTTGACTACTTATAAAGGGACATAAGGTCGCTGTTTCTGGGGCAGGTTTGGCCAGTCTAAAGGTAGACCAGATGTCTTTAGCTAAGCTAAGATGTTTAGCCTTGAGGTGAGATTTTTGTTTTTTGGCTATGGATGACTTAAATTTACCTCGTGTGCCAATAGGCCTAGTTTTGCTCTTTATCAAGCGACTGACTTTGGTAACAGGTTTCGTCGTTGTAGATGTTAAACCACCCGGGGAGGGGGCTACTGGGTGTAGGTGGGCTATAGGTGACAGATGGGTGCTACTGCCGTTTTCACCAGTTAGCGCAAGGCTGTTGTTCCTACTGTTGCCTATAGATGATATAGGCACGGCTGTTTGTGTGTTGTCTCTTGTTTGAGGGCTAGGAAGCCCTGTGAATGACAACGTTAGGATGGACTCCTCAGAGTTTATAGTATTGTCCAGAATGTTAATGTTACCAGTGGTGTGTAAAGAGAGGTCCGGGAAACATAGATCTGGGGTAAGTGATAGGCGTCTTTCGGAGTCCTGAATGGCATCCGCCACGACATTGATCGTTTTTTGTAGCATTAAGTCTATGGCGGTTATTGTGGGAAGAGGGCTATTGGTGACGTCTTTCAATCTAGTTGCAGATCTTGTGGTCACGGGTGTGTTTCGGCATTTATTCATCTTCGCAAAGTTATTTTAAGCTATAGGCAATATTGCTGATGGAGGAAATAACAGCTTGCAGGTGCAGAAGATGAAAATAGCATTTGGCGTTTACGTTGGTAGATGACAGCTAGGCAGGATCTCAGGGGGATGGCCCCGTCCCGGCCTCCTCGGTCCCCGGAGGGCCACAGAGGGCCCGCCCTTTGCCCGGGTTTAGCCCGGCGCGGCCCCGCGCGCTCCCGCGACGCGGGAGTTGAAGTCCGCTTTTATTCGCCTCCTGGCGCGCTCCGCCTCAACACGACTTCCGGTCGCGGAGGCCGCTGGGACTTGTAGTTTTCCCACTCCCCCACTCGGCGGCAGCGCTGATGGTGGGAGGCTGCGGCGGGGGGAGGAGACAGGCAGCGGTTGGAGCAGCGTCGAGGGCAGCAGTGACGGCGTTTTGACTGGGGCTCTCAGGTAGATGTGGCAGCGTTTCTCCCTGGGCTGGCAAAAGCAGTTTATGCAGGTACACACACCACGGCAGGTGAAGTCCGCTTTTATTCGCCTCCTGGCGCGCTCCGCCTCAACGCGACTTCCGGTCGCGGAGGCCGCTGGGACTTGTAGTTTTCCCACTCCCCCACTCGGCGGCAGCGCTGATGGTGGGAGGCTGCGGCGGGGGGAGGAGACAGGCAGCGGTTGGAGCAGCGTCGAGGGCAGCAGTGACGGCGTTTTGACTGGGGCTCTCAGGTAGATGTGGCAGCGTTTCTCCCAGGGCTGGCAAAAGCAGTTTATGCAGGTACACACACCACGGCAGGTGAAGTCCGCTTTTATTCGCCTCCTGGAGCGCTCCGCCTCAACGCGACTTCCGGTCGCGGAGGCCGCTGGGACTTGTAGTTTTCCCACTCCCCCACTCGGCGGCAGCGCTGATGGTGGGAGGCTGCGGCGGGGGGAGGAGACAGGCAGCGGTTGGAGCAGCGTCGAGGGCAGCAGTGACGGCGTTTTGACTGGGGCTCTCAGGTAGATGTGGCAGCGTTTCTCAGTGGGCTGGCAAAAGCAGTTTATGCAGGTACACACACCACGGCAGGTGAAGTCCGCTTTTATTCGCCTCCTGGCGCGCTCCGCCTCAACGCGACTTCCGGTCGCGGAGGCCGCTGGGACTTGTAGTTTTCCCACTCCCCCACTCGGCGGCAGCGCTGATGGTGGGAGGCTGCGGCGGGGGGAGGAGACAGGCAGCGGTTGGAGCAGCGTCGAGGGCAGCAGTGACGGCGTTTTGACTGGGGCTCTCAGGTAGATGTGGCAGCGTTTCTCCCTGGGCTGGCAAAAGCAGTTTATGCAGGTACAGTAATCCAAGGCCTACTTACAGAATATGGTATGGGATAGTGCCCCAGTCCATAGGCACAAAACAGACAACATCCAATAAATCATGTCCAGTCAGTGCTTTCCTTTATTAAAAGAAATAGTACTTTGTGTGTGCACACACTTCTCAATACTACACATTAATTCACAAATATACATAATAGCGTTGGTCACCAGGGGAGAGGTGTCCAAGAAATAGGGGTGACACCACATGCACCAACCAGGCCATTTTCCTCCTTGCGGATTTGACCCTCCCCGAGGAGATTCGGCAGTGGGACGCCATGTGCACTTTCTACCCCACTCCAATGGGACTGAAGTTCTTACTAGATTTTCTAAGGCCCCGGCAGTCCTATTTCGATGGAATAAAGTGTGTTTTGTTTTTGAGAGCCAGTTCTTCGCACTGGGAGCATGTAGTTCAGGCTACTTGCTCTCTAATTCTTTGTGAACATGCTTTTTACAGCACTCCCTTCTGGCGCAGAACCTGTGTAAAGTCTGGGCACCTCTCCAGGGCCATGGGTCTTCCTCAGCAGGGCTCCCAAAGCCACAGTGTTTTTCCGGACTGCACCCTCCACGTCCCATGGCTGCTTTGTTGGACACTTGGATCAGTGAAAGTTCATGCCCCCTCCTTCTGGAGGTAGGGCAACCGGATGTTAAGAGCAAAAAAAAAAAAGGACAGCCATTGAAATAGGACTAAGTGTTGCCACTAGTCAGTACAGTGAATACTTTGTCCTATTTCTATGTCAATGGCTGTCCTTTATACACACATATACATACACACACATATACATATAAATATATCAATATAACATGTTATGTTATAAATATATCTCTTTATACATTTATAGATAGATATGTATATAGATATAAACATATATATATCAGCCCGCACATGTGTGCACACATTTTCACGTGCAACCAGTCCAGAGCCTCTTGCCCTAGAAACACAGCCACTGATGGTTAGCACAACATCAGAACAGTGCTTACAGCACGTGAAACTCAAGCAATGAGAGTCACTCACAGCAGACGTCCATAAACCTAATAGTCCAAAAAGCAAAAAATCAAGGGGGATTAAATGGGTGGAACTGAACAATTAATTTTATTTCATTCAAAAGGGCTGACTGCAACAACTCAGTATCAGAATCAAGAGGTATTAATGTGGCAACAAAGGAGGATTAAGCTTCTATGGCGAAACGAGCATGGTATGCTTCTGATCCAGCTTGGGGGCAGATCCAGGGGGGGAAAGCCCTGCTTAGAGCAAACCCTGGAAAGGAGTGGTGAATCTGTTTTCCTGACCAGTGCAGTGCTTGGAGTGCCGACGGGCTGGTCTGTGGTGTGCGGCCGACACAGACACACAAGTAGACAATTTAAATAATCAGTACATGCGCCAGGCATATGCTTGAGTAGTTAATAACTAGACCGTGAAGTCAAAAAGGGAACACAAGATGCCCAATGCAACCGGTCAACAAACATAAAAAAATGCCAACTAATAAAAACACTAGCAAATGTTCACAGAGAATGAGGCCAATAATCTATTCAAACACTTTCCTTAACAATAAACCTCTTTGAAAGACTAATAAAATGATATATTTACAATGCCCGTGAAATCATAATCGCTTTAAACTAGGAACCACACATGAAACCATTCAGCATGGTTTCTATATAAAGAGGCTGGTCTATTGACTTACAGCTATTCACTCAACTTGCAGTGTATAAATGTTCTTGCTGTAACAAAAGGTTGTGAAAAATAAAGCTCAATATTCCTGACTGTACCCAAGTCTGTAATAATTGTTGCATAGTCCTGGTGACCGCTTCAAACCATAACATGCTTTTAGCTTTTCCGTTCAGACTTTATACCTCAGCCATTTTAAACTGGCAATGAATGGGGCAGGGACCAAATTTCATCTCACGTAAAAGAAAACATATTGTTTAACTTTCATGCTGAATTGCATTTATTTTAAAGAGGAGTATGAATTAGCTGGCAATCACCAAACAATACAATAAAATAGCACCATGTTGCCCCAAAATGTACCCACATTCTTGTTTGGCTTTCAAAACTGAGCCAAATTCCAGGTAACAATGAAGTGTCTCATCTGCAGGCCGGCATTGTGGAAACGGACCACTACAAACCAGCCTACCTCTATTTACTACAAATCTTTTTTTAATCTATTCAAACTCGAATGTACTCGTGTGTGGCAGTAACACATCGGGCTAGACGCACGTAGCTTTGGGTTTGTGATTACCTAATAGCAAATTTTTGCGATTCGCTGTTTGGTAATCACAAACAGCTATGTAGAAATGTGTGTTTCACTCATTTAGCGTTTCCCAGTAGGTCACAAATAGACCTACCTCATTAATATTCATGAGGTAGGTCTCGGTGTGCGACCCATTGGGAATCGCTAACATCACGGGAATGATGTCCTTCTAGAGTAAGCAGACCAACATGTCTGTTATTGCTTTTAAATAAAGGCTTTTTTTTTATGTAGCCCGTTTTACTTAAAGGAAAACAGCATGAGTTTCAAAAAGAAAAATGAACAGATTTATTTTCATTTTTAGGGCTCGAGCCTGCGTTGCCGTGCGCAGCACGGCTCGCGGAGCGAGAGCCCTTTTGTATGGGGTTCTGAAAGCTGCTCACACACTTGTGCGTGTGATCAGGCTTTCGCCGGCTGCCACTGGGTTTAGCGTGTTTTTTTATTTAAAAAATGCACACAATTGGGTAAAGGCGGGCTCATGTCCCCCCTTTTTTCCGCCAATTCCCACCGGTGACCAGCACACGCAGCAGCGCACTTTCGCCTTGCCACGCTCCCTCCCCCGGCTCCTCTGTGGTGCGCGTGCACCACTGGTTTTGATTCTCGCGTCGGCTCCTCTGTGGTGCGCGAGCACCACTGGTTGCCGTCTGGTTTCTCCTGCAATTGCTGGTCTCGAGTTTGCTGACGAAGTTCTTGCCAGTTCTGAAGTGACCTCTTTATTTCTAGGTTTTTTTAATGTTAGTCCTGTCACCGTCACCCGCCGCTGTGGGCGTGGAGTGTTTTTTATGTGTACTGTATACAGTCTCCGCTGAGATGTGTGCGCGTCTGACACCAGCTATCACCCTCTCAGGCACAGAGCATGCCAGCTGACGAGGGCACCTCTGCACGCTGAGCAGCTCTGCGGGCCTAGGGGAGCAGAAGAGAGGTGACGGGGCAAGCTCATTGGACTGTGACCCCCGTGCGGGCACAGATGCTGCCGGGGAGAGCCCTGCTCTCGAGCCGGCTAACTCCCCGTTGTCAGGGAAACTGTGCACGCCGCTGGATCATATGTTCTCTGCTTGTGCTGCGTGCTGAATATTTTAGAGTGCTGGAAGCCGGGGTAAGGTGCTGCAGGAGGGAGGAGGGTGGGCGCCGCGCATTGTCACCATGATCTGACGCCGAGGCGGGCCGGACCGGCAGCACCTACCTCACCAACGTGCCTTTAACCGGGAGTTGTGTCCCTCTTCAGTGCAGGCTCTCTGCTGACGGGAACACCTTTCAGAGACTTTTTGTTTTCAGACTGTGATTGACAGCACAGGAAGATGTGAAGGAGGACAGGCCCACTAAGGCTGAAATTGCAACAGGAGACAATTGAGGCTTTACAGCCCTGACAGAAACAGTGGAAAGCGCGGCACGATGCACTAGAAGAGGTTTACAAGGGGGGAGGATGCAGCACGCTGTACTGACAGGTGTGGGGGACAAGGAGACAGAACTCCAATGAAGGAACGGGAGGGAGAGATCAGAGATTAGGGAAGAAAGTGCAACAGAAAACTGAACTTGGCTAACAAGAAGAGAGCGAAGAAGCTGCTGGTAATGGAGGACAAGAAGGCTTGGGAAGGACGACAGTGATGGGTACTGGCGGTGCGCATTTAGGTTCTGAGAGAGGAAGGAGTAAAGAAAGGGAAGGCAGCAGAGGAAAAGATGGGACAAGAACACATCGGGCATGGATACGGCATCCAACGAGCAGAGGGACAAAGATGGCAGTGCAGAGTTTGAAAGACAAGGTGTAAGGAGAACGGGGGGGGGTAAAGAAAGAGCTTGGGGCCGAACAAGCACAGGAACCATGAACAAAGAAAACGGAGGGGCTGTCACTGATGACGCAGGAGATCGGACCTCGGTGATAGAGGGAGACATGAGATGAGACATGGGCGAGGCCATAGTACAGGAGACAAATGTGGAAGACGGAAAGACAGAGCATCCTCCATGAGTGGAAGATTAATCCGAATTTAGAACAAGCTTTTGCAATGCAATAGGTCTCGCAGTTACGCGAGTTTGAGCTATTGGTATTGTAAATGGCTACACCTTTTATCTTCGTTTTGGTTTTTAAAACATAAATAAAATACATTGTCATTTACAATAGCAATAGCTTAAACTTGTTTTTGAGAAGGGTGGATAAGGTTTTCTGGCACAGTCGACCATTTCAGCATGGAAATTTGTTGTGGTTCGCATAGTCTATGATGTTGAAATAGAAAACAGATGTCAATGCCTTAGTTATGTCAAATTTCCTTTTGACAGGGATATAGGGTGGTTGGTTTATAATAATACTTTGATTATAGTGCGCGAACAGCTACCTCCTAGGAGGTGTCCCGGCGCTAGATGAGGTTTTGTAGCATAAAAGCTTTTGCATTGCAAAGTTTTTCCAGCATTTTAGAGAACGATGGCTAGTCTGCTGTGGAGTGGTAGGTTGCCAGGGCGGTAAGGGCAAGGAGTGGTGGTTTTACAGTAGCCTCAGCTCAGAGTGATTGGCATACATGATTTCAAAGTCAGTACACTCTGGCAAGGAGTATGAGCATTGCAGTTTCTGACTGATACTTCTAACAGCAGATTCTTCCCTTTAAAATATCCCGATCCACCAGGTTTGATCTGGAGAATTTTGTAGCATTACTCCCACATGCAGATAGGTGGCAATTTGTGGCTCCACATGGGCTTCACCCAACCTCAAAAGTGGCGCCTCATATAAGTACCAACACTGTAGGCTGATGTCAGAACATTCCTTTCTGCATCTTCTGACCCGTATCCGAGTGCTGCTCCGTCCTTGTTACTCCAAAACAACTTTTGAATAGTGTGCTGAGGGTTCAATGTCCCACCAAAAAGGACAGGATTAAGGCTGTGCCACAACTGCAGGGAGCAAGTGTCGGTCACAGGCCCGCATGTGGTGTCCCTTAGGTGCCTGGGCTCTGGACATAACTCAGATTTGTGTGATAAATGTGCCCTAACACACCTAAAGATGATTCAAGATTGGGAATTAATTTGTAGGTCAGAGAACACCACATATCTCTGGAAGAGGTCTTGCTCCAAGTTATGTTCCTGTGACAGTTCCAATTTCCACTCTAATTCTTTGCTCTAGAAAGTTCAATTCCAAGCTCAAGCATAGGAAAGCAAAGCATGACTAGTCTAGCCTTCAAATAGAAAGTGCAAGGGCGTCAAAAATTAAGTTGCACTCCTTTAAGGTCTCTGGCATCTGAACTGACATTTGGTCCCAATTGCCCTAGTTTCCTAAGCTGCCCTTGACCCCGCAGGAGATTGAGTTTTTCAAGGAGTTCAATCTGCAAATTTTCAGTGTGCTTCTGGCTCCCTCTGGAGCATCTTCTCCTGCTTCGTTTCTCCCTTTGGGACTCAGGTCTAGGCTTTTACCAACTCCGGTACGGATTTCCATGCCAGGACCAATGCCCCCAGCGCTGATTGATAGATCTGGGGCCGCACCCATGGTGCATCCTGAGCCAAAGTTGGCTCGCAGCATAACTGGTGGTCATTCAGACTGACTCTAACCAAATGCTTCTACTGATATGTAAGTATCAGCAGAGGGTTCATTTTCATTTTGGTTCTGACTCTGAACAGGGTGCATCTCTGAATTCTGATGATAGTGAGCTTATGCTTGCTCCCCCTCTCATTATACTGACAGTGCCTTTCACCTATATTTACAAAATGCCAGTAGGCATGAGACCGCCCTGGACACAGAGCTTGACTTGCCACAAATGTCATCAATGGAAGAAAGTGCCTCCGTTGCAGTAGTGGTTAGGAGGGAAGCCGAGGTACTAGAATTACTGCAGCCCTCCATTGAAACTAAAACATATCTTTTGACAGAAATTCTGCAGCAACATCTGAGCCCTTGCTCCCATTTAATGATGCCCTCAAAGATACTCTGATGGCTACCTGGTCAAAAGTATGTTCTTCCCCGACTGTTATTCACAAGGTGGTCAGGCGACATAGGCCTGCACCCGGTGACCCAGATTTGCTCACCAAGGACCTTATTCTGGAGAGTTTCATTGTACAAGCCCTTTTTCCCTGGTTGGCTACCTATCACATAATACAAATGGCTCTTGTAAATATTTCAAAAGGCTACTCCCTACCTTTTCTCTCCTCCTGACCCAATATTACTCCCATAGCAGAACGAATGTTGAAAGAGCATCTGTCCATCCTGCTATTGAAGTAGACCTGTTGCACTTCAAGTGTGCCATGGAGAGGACTGGACTTGGAGGAAGGTGGGAGTTGTTCCTGCTGCTTTCTCATACCAAAAAAGGATTTGATGGATTTGTCACTTCCAGAACTGAACGCAGCTACAGAGCTGCTCTGCAAGATCCCATACACATAGTCTTATACTTCCAGACTCTGAAAATGCATGCAACACGAGTGCAGTCAGGAGACTCACAACAGGCCTCTACCTGGTAAAGTAGGAGGCTAAGTTCTTTAGACAAAAAGTTGGTGTGGAAGCACCCATGAAAAGCTGCATTGCTAACTCTCTGGAACAATTAACTGGTTATGAAAAACATCTGTAGGAAACAAGCATTTGCAATGCAATAGGTCTCGCATTACTGAATGTTTGAGCTATTGGTGTTGCATTATTATTAGCAATGCCAATAGCTCAAACTTTAATAATGCGACACCTATTGCATTGCAAATGCTTGTTTCAGAATAGGCAGTGGTCTGTGGGACAACTGCCTGCTCTTAAAAAACTCTTTTACATACATTGACATAGGGGAAGGGGTCCCTTGGGCACCACTTCCCGTTTGCAAATGGGTTACCAGCTTCTTGGAGTAGGTGGGAAAGTGCAAATGTTTTCCAACCACATTTCAGTCGCAAAACATTCACACATACCACTGCATGTCACTATTAAGAAGGGACGCCCTCAACATGCCCTGTCTTAATACTGAGTAGCAAACACATTTTACTATTCAGCAATAGGTTACAAATCGCAAAATAGGGCTTTGTACATAAAAAATGTTTTTAGCAGTCGTAAATGGCCCTGATTCTGAGACTCGGGCCATATGCGACCTAAAAAAAGCTATGTATATCTGGCCCAAAGTCTTCTATGATCGTAGCTCAATTATCTTGGCAGAGCTTTGAGCAAATTCAAGTTTCAGTGGTGAACCACTCAAAATGTCTCCCTTACAAAAAATGGTAAATTCAATTTAACACACTCCACTAACAAATAGTCAGATTATTAACGTGGTATAATGCATTTTTTAATCTTAATCACTACACAACTTCAGCTTGCCCACGACTATTTTCTTCTTGCTCCAAGTAACTTTTTTACACTGCTCTTCACAGTGTACACTGTCTACTACCGTTATGATGGATATTCGGTGACCATCTGCATGTAATTCCTTTCTGGCCCAAGCCATGTTTTCTTAATTTACACCATACAGAAAAAACAGGCTGGAAAAGTATCCACTCCATCACTTTCCCAGCAAGGAAATATTTCAGTCTCTACTTGATTTATAGATTTTATAAGGATCTTGGTTTAGGAGTATGCCAAGACACATTTGCAATATCTGAATTAATACTGGGACCATGGTGCTTTTTTCTGCTTGCTTCTAATTATTGAAGTTATAACTCCATGTGGATCTCAAAGTAATTTTTCACAATCAAGGGCATGTCAAGATTTTTGTATTATTTTCAACAAACTCAAATCTAAAGTTGGTTTTCTATCTTATCTGTTGTTCTTCAGCCCGGAAAACACAAAATACCTGACCATGTGTCTGGGGCAAACCGATCTGCTTGAGCTGCCAGGAATATGTCAAGTTACAGATAATAATTCCAATATGTGAGGAAAGGAAAACTGGAAAAACAGGCTATTCGAATTGTGGCATGTATTATTTTTCTTTGCAACGCTTTTGTGCGTTATGTTAGATCTTATTATACCAATGTTGTGTAAATATGCCATTGCTAATAACTTAAAGTATCCCTATTTTTCGGCAGCATGTGGCTAATGGGGAGCAGACTGATATTGAGGAATGAAAAACTGATTCACTCCTTTTAGTTTTATATTTGGTTGGACAGGTATTCTGTCACATTACTGCTTTTCCTTTGCTATAATTTTTAATACCGTTTCCCTTGCATTATTATATAGATGGTATTATTTATTTATTTATTCTAATAAAAGTCACTAAACAATGCATTTATCAGAGTTCAAAGAACTCTAAGTATCATTCTCTGAGAATCTACCCTCCGCATCAAATATTTTGTTAAGTATCTCTGGTAAATCTGAGAAGAGGAAAACTAATTTTTATGGGCCAAGGAAGGTGAGTCTTAGTCAATGAACGTTGTACTTTACAGGAAAAGCAGTAAACATTGCCAGGGCCTCTGAAAAGCTTTGGAAGAGTGAGGTTTAGTGAACAAAACACTCTTTATGATTGGTCAAGCATTAAGTCATTGAAGATGACCGCAAACGTCTTATATCCAAAGTGTTCCGCAAAAAAGGGAGGTTTGTGCTAGGATGTTTATTCAGCTTGCTACAAACATTATCTACAACTTAAAAGTAACTGCACACACAGCAGTTATTCTTGTGTCTCAGAGAGCTGTCTTGTTCTAGTAAATGTTTAACGCGTCCCTTTTCTAGATTTAGAAAGGTTGGCCTATCTTCCATACAGCGGATTCCTTTACCTACAACAGTCATTATGTCTACCTTGTATATTACCTTGTTTCGGGGACTGAAAATGGTGTCAGTGTTACATTTAGTAAGGTCAATGAGGCATGGGCAATTGCACATCGTTTTTAATATATTAACTACTGCTCACTGAATAGTGCAATCCGCGTCGGGATAGACAATCGTGATAGACCGCTCCGAATGGAGGCAACCAACAAATAGGGTTATAATATTTGTCAGTATCTTTCTTTTAATCGTCCATCACTTCCTTCGATTTCAACATAAGATCCTGTTATAAAGTGTATAAAAGCAAGGTGACATATGTACTGTTAAATCTGGGTGTAGCTAAAGAGGTTTCTAAAGGCTACTGGTCAAAAGTGTCCATATGGTGTGTGAGTGCTTGCCTTTTACTTCAGTCATACAGCATGCACACATTTATCGAAACTGCATTACCTTCGATGGACTTCATCGCCAATTTGGAATCTGAATATTAAGCAGTCAATCCAGCAAATAAAGGCATTGAACAATACACACAACAGTGTATTTGTCATAGTCTAAAGCCCTTTGTAAAATCAATGTAAAACCTTAGAACTGTTGTGATGTGGTAATTTCAGTATTTTACTTCTACAACTGAATTAAGGAGTCTAAAGAAAGTAAAGAGGCATATATGCTCATTCACAGAATATCATAATCCACTCAGTGTAAAAGGACGGGTTCATTATCCTTGTGGAAAACTTTAGAAGACTTTGTTGCTGAACGGCACAGCACCTCAAAACATGATGAGGTGAGGAAAAGAAAGCTAAGCATGGTGTATTCCAGATTAACAGAGAGATGCTTTTAAGAACAAACCAATGATCATGTGTAAAGTCAACAGTGTGCCGCTTCCGCCGCCCAAAGGGAAACCACACAGCGACCAATTACAGTGTCATTGGACTTTAAGAAAACATCCCGTGGGAGTTTTTGTTCTGTAGATACTAGTTGTGGTCAGGAACCTTTCACGTAACTCTGTGTGAATACATGTTGCATCACAACAGCATACTCAGCAGAGAAAGCCACAACTAGGGCCACACAGAAGACTAGTGTTCCCTTTTAGAGCTTAATATTTTGAATTGATTTGCATCCATAATTTGATTACGGTCATTGTTTTTGGACACTTTCACAAAGGGCTGACCGGGCTGTGCAACTGAGACGTGTGTACCAAAGGCAAATTCTGTCTGACTCACATGGCATTGAAGATTCTGCTACAAGCCAAGCTTTGCTCAATCTTCTTGATGAATTTGTGAAAGATTTTAAGTAGCACCAAAGGCTGAAGGAGTCACTGAGAACGAATCAGAAGGGCAGCTTACATCATGGAGTTCTAATCCCTGCTGAACCACTGTGTGTACGAGAGGGGCATGGAGAGATGTATACTGTGTCAAACAGATGGCTTGACGGAAAAAGAGATCTGAAGATCCAGACCAAACCTTATAATACAGCTTCAATTCAAAGGTACTCGATGAATTTTATGACATCTATTGGCAACTATCTTGTCAATTCAACCAGGAACACGTGGTTTAATGATAACTGTTTCATGGCAGGAATCAGTCACTTTAAATTCTTCAGGAAGAGACAACCATGCCATTCCTCTGAAGAAGGGCCAAATGCAAAAGTTTGCACATTGTTTTCAGTTTCATTGTCAGGATGTTGTTACGTAGATATCAGTCTTCGGCTGATCCGAAACTAGTCTTCCATGATGGAGTCGGTGGTGACTCCAACCCTAACTCTGACGATTCTGTGGAAACTAAACAGAGATGAGGCACAGCGGAACTCATTTTGAGAAGATTTATTGTCACAATACCGACACAAAAACAATAAGAACCAAAGAATTGTTTATGCCCTTGAGCTGCTGTTCTGTCATTTTATTCCTTTGGTGTGACATGTGGAGCTGCAAACCTATTATAGCTTAACAGCTAAAGTACGGGAAATTCAAAAAGCAAGGCAACAGAACGGACTCTGGAAATATCAGGCCAAAGTAGAACAGATAATCGTGTTAGTGGATGACGGTGTCTAGCAGGAGCCAACACATTAAGAGGAAATAAAATCAGGCCTTACATTAGCCTACAATTAACTAAAACCTCAGTGACTGCTGCATAAGCACATTTGATTGGTCCTCCCAGATCCCCAGTCAAGAAAAAGACTTTATGACCAAGTGCATGCTGTGTAGGTTCTGAACTGCAACACAGGTGCAGCAAAAGTTCCTTGCAGTGGTAACCATGCACACCCTGATGGCCAAGACCACTATTAAGAAAACCGGGTTGTTGTGAAAACCAGAAAAACTGCATCCACACTCAGGATAGGACCGTATGCACTTAGTGTTGGATCCCTAATAGAAAAAAAAATGAAGGAAAAGATGGTGGCGTTCTCAGAAATGGACACGGAAATACACATGTTGGAGATACACAACACATAATTAGTCTCCTTAGGAGTAGGCCGATTCTCATCGCTTATAGCATGAGGGTTTTTTTCCTGAGTCAAAGTATATTCACTTACATTAGAGGTATAGAAACTCTGCTTTCAATTCACTCTATCACCAGAAATGCAATGAAGGATTATCGAGGTTAGGAGATGATACTGTAGGAATGTCTGCAAGAGATCTACAGTTGTTATCAAGGATCATGAGCTATTCCTCCTTAATGTGAACCGGTGCATTTCCAGCATACTCATCTGCATATCTGTGAATGGCTGTAGGCGCCGACTTCAAAGAGGAGAGAAAAGCAAGTACCCGAGCCTTCTGCTGAGATATTGCGCTCACTGAATCCTGAGTCTCATGGCACTCATGTTTAAAACAGGTCTGCCAAATGGGACCTTCGCTTCGTCCAATACAGACATGAGTGGTGCGCACATACTTCTTCCGTATGTTTGAGGCAAAGTGGGCACAGAGTTGGTTTCTTTTACCTTAACATGTGAAGGCAGAAAGCTAAATGGACTCCTACAAAAAGAAGGAGGTTGAGGATGGACCTGCCAGACGGTGATTTGGTAGAAAGCCAGGAAACATTCATAGGTCCCATGAAGCAAGTCACGCACAGTGAACAGAGGGTGGAGGACAAATACCCCTTTTGAAGTGCAGGGATCTCTCCTGCTCCTTTCCGGCTTCATTCTCCGCCAGAGGAATTCCATACAGCTTTGCACCCTAGCCAGAGCCTGAAGGCTTGTCTCCTTTTGTGTCATTGTTTTTCACTCCCTAGCCAGGAACACCCACGCGCCACTCCCTTCCTTCCAAATCTTCTTATCAAAAGATGTGTGGCGAAAACCACACCTTACCGAAAACAGATATAGGCTCTAGGAAACACATCTGCCTAACCAGGATAAATACTTGGAAGAAACCGTAAGTCAGTGTTCATCCCGTTCCTGACTGACCAGTACCCAGACCATGTACTGTAGAGAGGGAAGAAATACTACCAAGTTTCATGGCTGCATACTTAAACATTTATTTTTAAAAATGCAGAGCCTGTTGTACAACATTCTACGACAATGCAAAAAGGCCCACTGGCTAGGCCTTGCACCATAGACAAAGTTATTTTGCCACTTCATCTCAAGGTAATGAGGCCATATTTGATGCTCCCAGAGCCATACTAATGTCCACTAATTGTTGACACACGAGGCAGCGGCCTAAAATCATCTGGTCATTCACTATCCCTCCTAATGACCTACCCCACAAACAGACCAGTACTGACATACAGCAGAAACAAGAATCTTCAAAGGATCCCGCTCACCTATTGGCCTTAAGAAAGCCAGTGAGGTTTTTTTTTAGTGTGACTCCAGAAACAGCACAAAGACATTGGTGTAGGATTTTACTCTGGCATCACCTTGAACAGCAATTGTGGAATGTAATGGAAGATGCTTAGTTTAGTTGATTTTTCAGAGCCAGGCTACGTAGACTATGCAATTAGTAAATTATTGAAGGGAAAAAAAGCTAAAATTGACTGGGGGAAAACTATTTGGCCAGATCACACCTTGCCTTGAAACAAGCATGCCACAAGACCAGCTCACATCCTTAAAGGAACGTGCAGACCGCTCATGCAAAGCAAGTTACTGTGATCAGCTGTCAAACCACCGAATAGGAAACCACACTCCCGATGGAGTGGGCGGGAAATGTGGCCGCCAACTGCTTTCTGCTTCCCCTACCGCACAATGAACACACCCTGTGGCGTACAGAGCCAATTACAACCGATTCTAAGCGCTGTAAGCCTTGCGCTTGATTTTCAGACAATAAGGACTGGAGTGAAATACCGCCGAACGCCGCAATAGGCAGAAATCTAAACGCTAGCAAAATACCATCGAAACGGCGGGATTCCATTCATAGCTGGTAACTCGAGTACTTTCTGCCGTGAAGAAAGGCTCCATTCCCACGCAACGGGGCGCTTTGTACTGAAGCACAAAGCAGCCCCTTCTCCGGTAACCCACCTCAAGCCAAGAGTAAATGTATGCAAACGCTGACATTTCCGAGTCAATTCGGGGGGGAAGGACTGCGCGGATAATTCATACCTACCTGCGCATAAAAAAAACACACTCAACCCGAAAGAAAAACGAAATGAACGAACTGCTCTGAGCCAAGCAACCATCCCATACATACCATGGTGCTTCGAAACGGGCCTGCCGCGCGGGGCCGCACATTTAGAAGTGCTCTGTATAATGCACTGTTTTAACATTTGAGGAAGGTGTGTTAAACGACCCCACCAACCGGCAAAACAATCCTAAATCAAACAATCATTCATTCATTCATTCATACATTCGTGCATTCATAATTATACGTCCCTGTGTACTCATTTAGTTACATTCAGATTTGTTACTTCAACCTAAGTGCGAATTCACTGCATTCTCAGGGGTGTTTTTGTTCGGCTTTTGAAGGTACTGCATATAAAGACATGCGGGGCTGTCAAAACACGCGGGCCAGGCTGTGGGTGAGACGGGATATGACGTGCGAGACAACTGTCCAAGCACAGCGCACGTATTATTCATGTCACTGGCTGCAAGTGCGGAAACCTTTAGACCTCTTCTGTAACATTTGGAATGTTATCACTACGGTAGGAAAAAAACACAGTGGAAAACACATCACTCGTTATGGCTGCATTAATAGCTAATGTAGAATGAATGATCATATAGTACTGTCCTAGCCATCCATAACTAGACTGACTACCCATTGTATGTAAGAGCAGTGGTTCTACACCTGCGGTCCGTGAGGCCTATTCACGTGGGTCACAACGGTTTAACAAAATTAAATATGAACATTAATACATTATAAGTATATGTAAATGAAGAAGCAACACTGATAATGTGAAAACTTTCTATATTGGATTGTGAATTAGACATATTTCAGTATTTGAGCATTTGTTTGATGTATACCTTTATGTATTGTTTTGAGGTTCAAATCATAGAAATTGCTTAGGCTGGGGGTCCTTGGCTTCGAATGACGACTCAGTGGGCACTCCAGATTCCTGTAATGATTCACTGGTCCACAGAAGTCAGAGGATTGAGAACCGCTGTGTTAGAGAATTGATCATGTGTTCTTCTTAGCGCTGTAGGCGTTTTCAAGGCGCCTTCGGTGTCTGCAATGTGCGTTGCTGTGTAGACCTGTGATATACAGGAGTCAGAGGTCTGAGGAAGACAGCAACCAGGTGAGATGGATGGGAAGGAAGCATTATTGTACAGTGCTGTTCTGGATTTTCTGGAGGTATTGTAGAAAATGCCCCTTTTCACAGCAGTCCTTCCTGATTTTTTGCCTGTTATGGCCCTCGACTTTTTCAGATATTATGACCGTGCACTGACAGTGTAGTTCAGTGTAACAGTCCATGTGATACATTTCTAAACTTGTAATTTTTATTAGGCTCCACCCAATTGAATTGTTGAACTTTGGAGTAAGGCCATGTTAGGTTGGCAGAGAAAATGCACTAATGCTGTGGAAGTCAAATGTCATATATGGGCTGGAGTGTGTATCTACACCACCTGGAATGAGCGTTAGTGCCAAAAGTTCCGCTCAGACACCCCGGACTGGTGCCGTTAACCGTCAGCACGATGAATGCTAGTTTTGATTCTATCCCGTGCCTCTTTAATCCACTACCAGATGCCCTGCCACTTTATCTCTTGCAGATTCCTGCTCTCTCCCTTTGTGAAGGTGTTTCCATATGTCTCTTCTTCCTTCTTTCCACTGGGTTTGTTTTACCCTCTCTTGGTCAATGTCTGATGAGGAAAAATAAGTGTCCGTCACAAAAAAATGAATACCAGTGGGCCCCACCAGCAGCCACAGACTCAAATTCAGTACTGCCATTCACATATATACGACCAACGTGTGAGTCCATTGAGCACCATTGTGCTATGGCTGGACTGCAGATTAAAAGCCCAGCAGGGTCATATGGCAAGAAACTGTGCTTTGCCATGTAGGAAAAGCTGCTTTATAAAATACCCAAGTCACCCCTAGAAGCCCAACAGCACCCATTGGCATTCATTCCCACCAAGAGGCACGTAGGGATGGCATGGAGTGGTCTGGTGGCTGGTCTGGTGGCTGAGTGGACTAATGCGTCTACTGCAAGGGCCTGTTCTTCGACCTCATGGTCACAGGTTCAAATCCCGGCGGGTCCACTCAGCCTTTCATCCATCTGAGGTCGATAAATTGAGTACCATTGAGTTGGGTAACAACAAACTTCTGTTATTCAGCGCCAAGATACCCGTAGTGGTGAACGTGCGCTTTATTTTATGTTATGTAGGTCTGTTGTAGCTCCTGAAATCAGACACTTGATATTGATGTGAAATTGTGAGTGGGAATAGAGTGAAAACTGCATATGGAAAAAAAGAGATGGGGTGATGTGTACAGAGGCCATTGAAACTTGGGTTGTATTACTACAGTTGTTTGTGGGTGGTATAATAGATTTGTGACCAGTTAGGATATGATAAACTACCCAAACAATAAGCAATATCAAGAAACCGCACTACAGCTTCACATGGCTATCCTGCCCATAGATACACTGGATAGGGTAGATGCACCCAGGAGTTCTGAAAGGCACAATCATAAATGGCACGAAACGACAACAGACACACCGAGCGATAGGATGCTTGGCATTTTATCTACCACTCAGTATGCTCTCAGAGGTTTTTTTGTGTGTTCAATGGGAAACATTGGAACATATGGGGGTGAATGATTGACTTCGCAAGATATGATAGCATCATTACTGACAATATTATCCAAATAGACAGTTGTGTCGACAGCTGAAACTATGCTTTGAAGTTATGTTTATGAAAACATGTTTTTTTGTTTCAAAAGAGAAAAAAATAAGTCACTCAAAGTGTGCCCTGTACATCCACATGTCTGGGTGTATAATATATAAAAGAGGGACACGCTATAGATATTAAAGCGTAGTATGCCCTCAGAGCGAACAATTACATAAAGCTGTTTGTCACTCTGTTGGTGGAGCTACATTGTCCATTAGCAGGCCTAGTTATAAATAAAAGTATTTGTAATGTATCTTTATCTGTCTAAGTGAAAGAACTTTCAATCACATTTATTTTCTACTAGATATTAAAAGTCTAGTTCAATGAGGAAAGGAGACAGGGACTTTAAAAAGTGCATTTTGTGCTGCCTGAGAATAAACTTGTTGAGAACTGGTTTTCCAAATGATCCTGCTTCATGGAATACATACACATTCCTTGAAATGCGTCAACAAGTCTCCTTATGAAGGGAAACTGCTGGCTGCAGGAAGGCTAGACTGGTGTTGAGCATGCCCACTTAGCGGGGACTAGGAGAGAGGGAGTAGGAACAGCCTGCAACAGAAGTGTAGCTTTTCCTTCAAGTGGGATCTCAAAGGAGGATCTCAGGAACGGGAGCCATTTACACCAAAATCCACCCCAGACATTCTGCCTGCGCTCGTAATAGGAGGGAAAACTGGTTACTGCAATGGCAGAGTAGAAGCAATCTCATCTCCATAGGGAAGTAGCCAGTGGCACCTGGCATTATTCGTGGGTGGTAAAAAAAAATAAAAAAAATAAAAGCAAAACCTAACTTGCAGCAGCTGACCCGCGTCTCTGCTCCAGCTGTCCTCAGACCGAGGGACAGGAAGCACAGAAAAGGCTCTCCTGACCAATCAACGCTGCAATGCAGCATTGTGATAGGTGTTGAGCATCCTGGTTCGATGCTGAACCAGGGAATGGCGGCCTGGGCATGTTCTCCATGAAGGCTATAATGCAGCCTGCATGGAGAACGGGGGAAGTGCGCATGACTGTTTTGTTCAGCCCAAGAGGGCCGACCAAACAATCATTGCGCACATAGTAGTGGGCAAACCACTCCTCCTCTGCTGTGAGAGCAGAGCAGCCCGCCCACAAAGGAAACATAAAACGAAAGTTATTATCATTTTATATTTCCTTTACTTTACTGCTCAAACGCAGTGGGGCGACGCTCCTCTCCCATAGCGGAGGAGCCGCCCCTGGAGGTAACTAGAAAGAAGGACGAGGCCCTAGGGACCTGAAGGGTTTGCAGTAAACTGAGACAGGAAGTGCTGAGAAAGGCAATGGAGGTTTGATCAGAACGTTGTCAGGACAGGATACAGGAAATTCTCTATTCACTGTCTAGGGTACAAGTAAAAACTGGCACCTCAATGCCATATCCTCAGATCCTGTATCTGAGACGAAACATCTGGGGCAAGAATACTGAACAAAAACCCTGACTGGTACCCAGGCATTGCTCTCGAAGGATCAACTTGACGCCTTCCTGTTGCTGCTACATGGACACAAAAGGCAGTGGTGCTCCCTGCTTTGAGGAAGGCCCGGCTGACCCTGAAAGAGCACTGGCACCTAGAAGCTTGCATGGAGGACCCAAGGGCTGTAGGAAGCACCAGGAGTTACGTTCACAGCGTCAAGAAATATTGGAATTCTTAGTTGTAGTAGGAAACAGAGGCAGAGCGGCATAGAGCCGGGACTGGACCCCCTAAGAAAACCCTCAGGAATATTAGAAGCACTTGAGTGTCCCAGTTACTTGGAGTTCTGGATACAATGAACTAAAATGTCAAGCAGGCCTTAGCAATGTCAGTTAAGTGGATCACGTCAATGAGAGGAACTTAATATTCATCCATGTGCAAGTAAAATACAGTAAAGCATCTTATCAATAGTTCTGGGCAAGGTTTGTTACCACATCTGAATGCAATGATATGAATCAATTGTGAATACGATTGCATAACTTGAGGACAGAACAGGAACTTTGTCCATTTTAACTGTTACATTGAACACATGCAGCCAGATTCATCACGCCAAAATCGGCTCGCAAAGGGCCAGATTCTGAGAATCTGGCCCTTTGCGATCACTATTTTTGCATTTGGGATTCATCATCCCAAATGCAAAAATCTCAATTCTAAAAATCGCTAAATTGCGAATACTTGCATTTAAGGAATCTTAATTTGAGATTCCTTAAATGCAATTCATAAACAATTTTAAAATTGCCAATTCGAAATCTGGGGCCGCTATTTACCGCGAAGTCTAACTACGTGGTAAATAGCGAAAACTTAGAAAAATGCACTTTAGTGCATTTTTCTAAGTTGTATGTTACATTCACACTTGTCCTTTGGACATGTGTGTGCGCAACACCAGTGTACATTACCATTTCAGGGGTGCTACAGGGTGTCCTTTGGACACCCTGGCACCCTTGAAATCGCTTCCTTATTTGGGATTCGCTATTTGCTAATCGCAAATAAGGAATGAATGGGACAGCCATTCCTTATTTGCGATTAGCAATTAGCGAATCGCAAATAAGGAAGCAGTAGAAATCGCAAAAAATATTGCGATTCCTACATGCATACCGTTTTGCGAGTCTTTAATAGCTATTCCTTAAAAATCGCTATTAAGGACTCGCAAAACAGGACTTTGATGAATCTGGGGGTTGGTTCCTTGTGAGAAGCTCTATGGATGGATTACGTACACAAAGAACACCCGTGTACAGAACAGGAACATGTAACAGCATATTTTGTAGTTAACATCTGCACTGTAGATCTTGCTAAACTACAAGATGCCCCTATGCCCAACAACCAAATGTTTCAAGAGAGCCAGATCCAAAATGGCTTATTAACAATTATGTTGTCTTAGTTTAAACCTGGTGTGGGTTACAATCATTAAACTGATAAACTGAAAAGAAATGCTAGAGAGTGGCATCTGTTAAAATAATTGTAAATTTATTACCATTAAATATATGGTTATTTCTGGTTTGTTCCTACAATGACTTGAGATGTGCTTATGGATAAGAGGGTAAAATTTAGCAGCAATACCAAAACTGAAATGGAAAAATGGTGGTGTACTTCTTACTCTTCTTCGTAATGTTTTTAAATATAAGGATTCCTCAATTGCTTTTTATGCCTGCTTAGTTACATTTTATCTACCTCATTCTTTCACAACAGATGGTGAATTAGGACAGCCTGTTATGTATATAGATGCAACTAAATATGTGCCTTCTGTTTTGGGAATCTGACTTCTATTCTCCATTGACAAACCGCACTGAGATCCAAAAGTGAACACCTTATAGACCAGCCTTAAAGCACCTGAAACTACCTAGAAGAGAAAGAGTGTTCTGAAAACACATTCCTAGAAATGTTACTACACATGATTATGCTCAGAGCATAAGTCATATTCTTAGTCCACAAATGACCCCATTGTGAACAGCAAGAGAACATTTCAGCAATGTCTAACTTAAAGCACGCTGTATTAATCAAGAGACTTCACCCAAAAACAACAGAACATAACACCCAGAGAGGACATGCCTGTGACGGCTGGTACAGCAGACTGACAGAGCTTGCATTCCTCAAACACCCGGCGCTGTCCCTAGGCACAGCACCGGAGAAGCGACTGAAAACCCGTGAGCACAGACTGCCCAGCTTGGGGCCCGGCTCGCCAGACACCTCGTCGCCACTGTGTCAATTCAGCAGAGTTACTTTTAGAAAACGGATTGCTGCCTCACTTTGGACTCGCTAGTCGGAGCTGGCATCAATCTGTCAAAGATATATACCTTTAATAACTGCACAGTTCACAAGGCAGGGGAGCCATCTCAAGAGAAATGACAGAGAGGGGCACCGGGTGACTGGGGAGCGCTGCTGTCCCCAGACAAGGATTACAACAATTTAAAAACAGCATTACCTAATATGTGTACACAAAATGGTCCGATTATGTGGACTAATGTGGGAATGTGTGTGGGATATTGAGCGTGTGTGCGCAACTTCTTCATAACCATGTGGTGAGTTCCTAATACCAGTCAGGACTGTAAGGCCGGGCTGCCCTGTGGCAAAACTGCAGGGTACCGGTCATGCACCTATATGGGCAACCCTGTGTGCAGCTACCAGGCAACTCACTCCTTCGAGCACCTGCAGACAGCCCTCTGCAGACAGGAGACGGGTAGATGTCTGCCGCAAGGTGGAAAGAGAGTGATTTAGAAACATGCAGATTAAAAAAATTTTAAGACCTGCCCAGTGGTGATATTTCTGTTCAACAAAGCCAAATGCAAAGTCTATGTCTATGTACTGGTTCTTGTTGAGCGCATATATCACCCTGGGGTCTCATAGCGCTTATGCCGAGTCTCAGAAACAGACAAGAACGATGACTGAAAGAGAGGGTAGATTAAAATAGCCAAGTCTTGAGGGACTTACGGAACTTCTTGTGGTCAATCTCAGTGCGAAGGTGGAGTGGCAGGGAGTTCCAAAGAGTAGGAGCTAGTTTTGAAAATGATCTGCTGATGTTCTTGATTGTACGAACCTTTGGAATTGTTAATAAATGTTTATTAGCAGAACTAAGAGTTCTTGCTGGCTGATACATTTTCAGTTTGTTAGCCAAGTAATGAGGACCCTGTCCGTGGAGTTTTATGGACAAGACAGCAGATTTTTAAATTAATCCGCTACTTGACTGACAGCCAATGGAGAGCCTTCAAGCTGGGTGCAGAGGGTGAGCGAGGGGGAAGGTTTATAAGCAGCCTAGCAGCTGTATTCTGCAGAACCTGGAGCTTAGTTAGGAGTTCTTTGTTTATGGACGTGAATAGGGCGTTCCCATAATCCAGATGGCTGACGATTAAGCCCTGGATCAATGGCATTTGGGAAGGTAGTGTGACCCATTTAAAGATTTTGTGGAGGGCATGCATTAGCCAGTGGCAGGTACGCGCTACATGATTGACAATCAACTCTCCATGTGTGACCATGTCAATTATTACGCCATGGGTGCGGGCTGTTACTATTGGATGGGGGCAAGTACCCAAGGTAGAAAGAGACATTTATGTCACAAATACGGAAGCGACATCCCTGAGAGGCGTGGTGTTGAAGTTTACTTAAACACAGGTGCAATTTGGAAAGACCATGTGGGTTTGCCTCGAAATGTCCAAGTCCATGTGGAGGGACCCTGAATGTTGGGGAGAGGGGGGTGGCTGCTGAGGTTAAACCGGTTTCTAAAAGATTCATGTTGCGTAGCCAGGAGTACAAAGTCAAATGCATAACACTGCCCTGCCATGTACCACACATCAGGCGTTAGACTAACGCATTTCAGTGTGGTGGTCCGCATTACCGCACTGAAATGCAGTCACACGTTTATAGTGCCCCAGCTGTCTGCCGGAGTGCTGCTATTTAGTACCTCCAGACTGTGCAAAGCTTAACTGCCAGTACGCGGTCGCGCGGCAGGCTTGGGAGCTCGCTCAGCTCGTGGCTGGCTACAATATTTCATTCAGCACCGCACGTCACAGCAGTGTCAAGAGAGTCTTCACTCTCATGTATTTATTTGCCAAATCACTGGCGACATAGGCAGGCCTGGCTGGCCGCCTGTGTCGCGACTGATGGGCAGTTTAAGTTGTCAGCCAGCGGAAGCCTGCAGCTGCAGGTGGCTCGCACCATTCGGCCCGCGTTAAATGAGACAAGAACTGTGGCCACCGCCAGAGAGTGTGGTGGTGCGGTGTGCCTCATCAGCCTGGCTGAAACTGCAGTGTGGGTCTGTCGGAGTGTCCTGGACCGCGGCGTTGCCCGTGACAATACCAGGGGGGAGTCGTCGGCTGGCCTATAAAGTCAATGGAGCTCGCAGCTGACACAGAGTAAGTGCTAATCGTCTTCTCCTTGGCTTCCTAATATAATTAAATTTAGGAGTGGCAGCACGTCATTCAGCCTAAAGTTACAGCTGAGAGTACCTCTGCATAGCAGTCTGCACAATTTAAGTTGTGTTCACTTCAACCAAATAAGTAAAAGTTACAGCGTAGAGCTCTACAATACGTTGTACCAGCCACCAGTCACACTGACTGCAGTCTCCAAATTTGAGTACAGCCGTGTATGTCAAGTTAGTACAGCTGAGAGATCTGCATTGTAGTCACTTTAAGCCGTGTCTGCACAATTGAGTTCGGCTGTGACTGTAGTGAGGCTGGCTCAGGTCTGCTTTGTGTAGGGGCCTCTCAATCCTGTTTGTACATTCGAGTCCCACATAGGACCAGTGGGTTAGTGAAGCCCCCGCTTAAGCAGCTAAAGCGGGGGCTGCCACAGGGAAGGCGAACTTTATCTCAATAAAACGTTATTTGTGACCTCTTCTGTCTGCAGACAAAATGTTAATAAATAATGGATAGGGAACACCATGACAGGTGTGTGACTGTAGGCAAAGGAAATAGAAAAAGGAAATTCACAATGATGAACAAAGGGGGACAAAACCGAGAGAGGAACAAACAGAAAAAAGTGTGCATGAGAAAAAGATAAACTAAAAACCAAGATACAAAATATGGGTAGAAAGTAAAGAATGAACAAGAGAAAAAAAAATAAAGGGTGAAAGAAAGAACAATGAAACGAAAAAAAGGTGAAAATTAGGATACACAGTTGTAGGAATGAAGGGATGGAAGAGTGAAAGAATAGAGTGAACGCATAAAAGGATGGAGTGATAAAGTGAAACAACGGATAGGTATAAGGGAAAACAGATGTGTGTTACGTTATTGGTGTTTATATAACTCGCCTATCACCCATGAGGGCATTAGCGCACGTAGAGATGAAAGAGTGAAAAGACGGAGATAAAAGGATGAACGAGTGGTTGTAAGGTGAATGGACAGATAATGCGTGTGAAAGGATGTATGAAAGGGTGAATGGATGGATGGAAAGGTGAAAGGATTGACAGATGAATAGATAGAAGGGTGAAAGTATTGATAAAACAGATGGGAGGATGATGAAAGGGTAAAGGGAACCCTTCTTAGTAAGGTCAGGTTTGCTCACTTTGCGTGCTTGTTTTCAGAGGTATGGTTAAAGTGGGGGTTGTTTTAATTTTGTAGCTACTCCCTTGCGTGGGACTGAGAGCCTAATTTGATGATTGCCACAATCCTGCCAAGTACCACGCATCAGGGGTTAGACTAACACATTTCAGTGTGTTGGTCCGCATCACCGCACTAAATGCATTGTCACGCATTTATAGCACCTCAGCTGTCTGCCGGAGGGCTGCTGTTTAGCACCTCCAGGGACTCCGCTAAGCTTAGCTTGCAGTGCGCGGTATGCGCATCGCTTGCGGCAGGCTTGGGGGCTGGTTCAGATCGCGGGTGGCTACAATGTTTTACCCAACAGTGCAGAAACGTCACTGACATCACGCAAGTGTCACGAGATTGATCTGTTTAACAATACGATCAGGTTCCATTTCTGGTGCATTTCATCAGTTTTGAAGATCTTATAGTTTCTTGCAGCTCAAATGGGTGTTATTTCTGATATTTATATGTTTTCCTCGTCTCATTGCTTGGTTTTTTGCTCCCGAGACAGTGTTACTCATAGTTGTTGAATGTCAAAATGGCATGGTCCACGGTTCCTGTGCATTAATAATACGCACTGAAAAAATAATGATTATGGCGATGTAAAAAAGGCTTTCAAACTCCCAGTGGGAATTAGGAGAGCCCCAGAATCCGTCTCTTCTCCGCACCAGAGTACTCCACCAAATAGAAATCAAAGACGAAAAGGGTGGGCTAGCGTTCAATAGAATTCATTCTTTTTTAGCAGTGTTAGACGATGAAACACTCTCCACAGAGAAGCAGGGAAGAAAAATAGAGTAAATGGATACCAAACGGGTTTTATCAGAGAGGGAGTGTAAGTTCAGGAGAAGGCAGAGAAGAGGGTGGAGACCGAGGGGCCTGTTAGGCGAGAATCTGAAAGGAAATCAGCAGAAGAAAATACCCGCTGGTCCTTATGTGCAGTGAATTCCAAGGGTCTGATTTCTGTACGTCAGCATACGGAATCACAATAAGTCAGAGGAAGCGACACTGGACAGATAGAACCACGTCATGTAGGATTCGTTATACAGTCTTCTATGCTTCACCGTGAACACAGCATTTTGTCCAGACCACGCAGATATTACAATGACCGAAAACCTGAATAAAATGTTTGCTCCTTCAGTTCTTTCTATGTTATAGTAGTTCAGGCCAAAAAGTTGCAAACTAAGTTTCCAGACGTACGTAAAGACAGCCAGTTCCTAAATTCATGCCCTGTTTGTTCTTGCGAGGGTATCCAATGCCAGGAAATGCCCTGCCCTCCTTCCTTTTGGGCCAACACTGATTCAGCAAGAAACCAAACCTCGTTCCTGAACGTCTTACAATCAAAACCCACCTTGGGAATAGTGGAATTTTGATGAGATGAGCGTTCATATGGGGCTTAATGTATTTCCCTTTCAAAAACAGACAATTTATATTTGACAGTGATTTGTGGTTTGTCATAACTGAGGTTTTGGTAGGTGTAACGTGTACTGCCTTCTCACAATACTGATATAAAGACCGTCCCAGTAACTGGAAGTCCACTATCAAGCTAAATAATATTTGAATTCCCAAGTCAGCTTCCTTCATTTAAATGATGTGTTATACAACACATTATAAGCAATTCTGCAGCGTATAAGTACTATACATAATAGCCGTTGATGATACTCAATTTAATGGTATTAAATTGTATGCCCTCTGAAAGATGGAAGGCAGAGACTTTCTTGCTGTACTCGAACTTGTGACCTACAGATTACTGCATGTTTATGCCTAGAGTTCTCAGCTCACTGAGCCATCATACCAGCTACAGGAAGGTAAAACTCTCGCGGAGGGGTTGTGTGTTCAGCTCTCTGGAAGCCTCCGTTTAAAGACTAGAGGTTTAACCACTACCATTACAATCTGAATATTTTTTAGTGAATGTCACCCAGCCATGAACTATAACACATGTGTTGTATGCTAAGAAACCAAAGGCCATATGTATCAACGTTAGTAGTTGTAATTTCCAAATTGTGATTAATACTGAATTTGTAAATCACAATTACCCATGTATGAAAATTATTCTTAAAAGTGCGATACATAGTGGGGCGCAAATCGACCTACCACATGATTATTACTGAATTTGCGACCCACTAGCAATCAAAGTTGTCACAGGGATGGTGGCTTGTTGAGGTCAGCAGACCACCATGTCTGTAATTGCTTTTAAATAAGTGATGTAAAAAAAAAAAAAGTTTATGCAACCGGTTTTTCTTAACGGGATGCCTTAAAAAAGAAAAGCTTCTTGTTTTAACTTATGTTTGTGTATGAAGACGCAGAGGACCGGTGGACTCTTCTGCCTCCTATTAAACATTTTATTCTATACATTCACAAAAGGAAAGGGTCCAGTCATACAAACCATTCCAATTTGGTATTTGGAAGGGTTACCCCTTCGCAGTACCAAATTGATATTTTTTCGCAAACCTAAATTGCAATTCGCTAACATGCTATCAAATCGAAATTTGGGTTTATACATACCAAAATGATTTTTTGCAGTTGAAAACGGGACAATTCTGCAAATTAGCCTGTTTGCGAGCACCAAACAGCTTGATAATCTGGCCCATAGTTTTTTAGATTGAACACAAATTCGTTTGCATGGCAATATATCAAGGTCTGATATCGACCTAGAGATAATCACACTGCTTACATCCCCTACCACTACATTGTCCAGGTAAGCATTTATATAGCGTTCTTAACTCCACATCTAATTATCGAGACTTCTTCGTGATGCAGTGATTAAATCAATGTAGTTGATGCAATATTGTCATCATTTTCATACAACACATGCCTTACAGTGGTCATACACCATTAGAATCATTGTCTATAGTAAGCTGTAAGATACAAGACAAAAAAAACTCAAACCATCCAAGGTTTATGTCATGGTAAATAGCATTAGACAGACATAACCTTAAACACTTTAGAGCACGGTTTACTGCTTTTAATGAGGGTAATGCCTGGGTTATGCATTTACTTCAACTATCCCAATTATTTGACTTGCTTGTCTCCACACTCTTGGAAAAAGAACCTTTGAAGTCCAGGACACAAGGATCATCTGCTGAATCAGAGTATCAGAGTCTGTGGTCCTTGGAGACAAGACAACTTGATCTCCACAGTCTCCCATCTTCCATGGGAGACAGGCTCATCACTGATCTGAACCCCTGTGGAAATTTCAGGTGTAAAATGAATCCCAAAGAACCACAAACGTCAGGAAATTATATAACTAAGCTGCGTGGTGTCAACTCTACCAGGAATGCGAGCACGAGGCTCTGGAGCTGAAAAAGTTCATAGTTTGAACTTCACTAAGAGAAACATCTATGCTGTGGACAAGCCACGCTGCAAAAATAGACAGAACTAAATTAAAAATGTAAATATGTCAACCTGAGTTGTCTTATGTTTACAAAAGCGAACAAACACTGTCACTGAGTTTTTAAACCACTAGAAATTCAAGTTCCTACTGTATGCTAATATTTACAGTGTCAAATTGACGACCTACGCCAAGTGGGGTCAATTCTTCTTGAGGGTCCTGGATCATACACATACTATAAATTCCATTACCAGTTACATTTGTTCAACCCTGACCATATATTTTAACTATGTGTGGGTATACACTGAATGATTATTTCAAAAAGATGTCATGCCCTGTAAAAGAGAAGGAAAGAGACAGGCTCCAGGGTCCTTAATTCAGAGCCCAACGAGAAAGTCAATGGTTAGGCAAGAGGCCCTACAGAGGGCTACCTCATGATCAGTAGCAGATATGCTTGACGCTGGGTAGGGACAAGGCAAACTTCTCAAATATCACTCCCAGCACGACTGACCTCCTCCAAAATGATATTCAAGAGCAATACTGTGTCTCGGCAAAATTCAGGTTAATTCTTAAAAAATATTATTATTTTGTGGCATAGAAAAGTCAGATCTGGTAGTCCAGGGGCAAAAAGGTAGAGATATTGTCAAGCAAAATAAACTTAGTAGCGGGGAACGCTTAACTAAATTTGAATTTGAACCCCATATTTGGAGTCCGTGGCATGAGAGCTAAAGAATGCCCAGAGGTGTTTCATCTGTTTTAATAAAGCGCACAGGGCACATTCTTTGGACACCTCGAGAAACGCACACAACTGTAATGTATTTTAAACTGGTTGTTCATTGCGCCGAATGGTTTTGTGATTAATTACGTTTTGTATGTTGTAAGGCCACAAACGTTATCTCAAATTGTTTTTATGGATGAATGTTGTGGAAAGTTTTAAATAACCGATGCAATGAATTGAAATTAAAGTGATGAATGGTAGTGGTGTTTTCTTGGATATACACACACACACAAAGTAAAAAACAACACGGTGGAACAAAAAAATACATAACAAGGAAAAGGAGACCTGCACTGGGACAGGAACAGACTAATTTGCATATAGCCAGGTTCTGAGCTGGGATGGTGCAGTGAGCTAAAAAACAGTGATGGATTAAAACCATGATCTATTGACTTGGTAAGAGTATTCTGCATCATTCAGAAGCTCTGTCCATCACCACCCCCCTTTTCCAAAATCGGTTTGATCCACACTATGTGTGGGAGGGTATACTCAGACGTGAGTCCCTTGCTCATTGCACCATCAGGATTCAGGCAAGCCGGGCCGAAGAAGGCTGTGATGCCAGAAACCGGTCCCCGGAAGCTTGTTTCCTTCCCAGTATAAGAATTGGCTTGGTAGTTTGGTTTGCCCTGTTCCCATCATGCACTGGGACAGGAACAGACTAATTTGCATATAGCCAGGTTCTGAGCTGGGATGGTGCAGTGAGCTAAAAAACGGTGATGGATTAAAACCATGATCTATTGACTTGGTAAGAGTATTCTGCATCATTCAGAAGCTCTGTCCATCACCACCCCCCTTTTCCAAAATCGGTTTGATCCACACTATGTGTGGGAGGGCATACTCAGACGTGAGTCCCTTGCTCATTGCACCATCAGGATTCAGGCAAGCCGGGCCGAAGAAGGCTGTGATGCCAGAAACCGGTCCCCGGAAGCTTGTTTCCTTCCCAGTATAAGAATTGGCTTGGTAGTTTGGTTTGCCCTGTTCCCATCATGCACTGGGACAGGAACAGACTAATTTGCACATAGCCAGGTTCTGAGCTGGGATGGTGCAGTGAGCTAAAAAACGGCGATGGATTAAAACCTTGATCTATTGACTTGGTAAGAGTATTCTGCATCATTCAGAAGCTCTGTCCATCACCACCCCCTTTTCCAAAATCGGTTTGATCCACACTATGTGTGGGAGGGTATACTCAGACGTGAGTCCCTTGCTCATTGCACCATCAGGATTCAGGCAAGCCGGGCCGAAGAAGGCTGTGATGCCAGAAACCGGTCCCCGGAAGCTTGTTTCCTTCCCAGTATAAGAATTGGCTTGGTAGTTTGGTTTGCCCTGTTCCCATCATGCACTGGGACAGGAACAGACTAATTTGCATATAGCCAGGTTCTGAGCTGGGATGGTGCAGTGAGCTAAAAAACGGTGATGGATTAAAACCATGATCTATTGACTTGGTAAGAGTATTCTGCATCATTCAGAAGCTCTGTCCATCACCACCCCCCTTTTCCAAAATCGGTTTGATCCACACTATGTGTGGGAGGGTATACTCAGACGTGAGTCCCTTGCTCATTGCACCATCAGGATTCAGGCAAGCCGGGCCGAAGAAGGCTGTGATGCCAGAAACCGGTCCCCGGAAGCTTGTTTCCTTCCCAGTATAAGAATTGGCTTGGTAGTTTGGTTTGCCCTGTTCCCATCATGCACTGGGACAGGAACAGACTAATTTGCATATAGCCAGGTTCTGAGCTGGGATGGTGCAGTGAGCTAAAAAACGGTGATGGATTAAAACCATGATCTATTGACTTGGTAAGAGTATTCTGCATCATTCAGAAGCTCTGTCCATCACCACCCCCCTTTTCCAAAATCGTTTTCTTGGATATACACATACACACAAAGTAAAAAACAACATGGTGGAACAAAAAAATACATAATAAGGAAAAGGAGACCTAAAGCTGAAATAATGACACAAAGTTAAGAAAGGTTGGGTCGAAGTGCTGTTGGCAAATTTATAAGGTGCAGCTTTGGTGAACAAATAAAAAATATATATATTTATAATTTCACAGACGAAACGCGTCTCTCTTTTCGTCTACAAGTGCAGTCTCTCTCTTACAGAGGTGAATATATGTATGTTCTAATACCTGAACCGGTCTCCTGCCGCCTCTCCCCTAATAGTAAGTGTACAATATTTACAAAGCAAAATCATAGAACGTGAGTTGTTACTTATTGTTATACTTTGGGTTATTATGCTTTTTCCTACAGGCAGGTCCGATGAAACAGAAAAGAAATAGAGATTCGAAAAAGAAGTAAAACAGATTTGCTTTTAGCCATCCAGCCATCCCTCATTTTAACAAAAGGAAGTGACAAGATAACGTACAGTCCCCCTGTCGAGAAATGCTTTGAAGTTTAACACTGTTAAATATTAGCTCCAGTTGTCATTATCAGGGAGTGTCCCCTCGCCCCACCAAGAGCCACAGTGGTCAGATCCCTGGTGCAACTAGTTTGCTGTACCAGCATGAATTAGAAATCTAGTTGGACTACAAGTTGTACACAACCCGCACAACCATACTGTGCTGGTGGCGTTTTCTGGTCGCGGTTAGTCCCTCTAGATGAGTTCAGGGACACAGTGGAACTCTAAACCCTCATTCGCAAATGAATAACACACTCAAGATAGCACTAAGACACACGGGGTACAACTGTAATGTTTTAATTTCTAAAACCCAAGTCTATTGCATAACATAGGAATGGTAATCGCACAGAAAGTAGCACTGCCTAACATGACCCGTGAAAACAAGATGAACATTCCTAACATGGTTAGTGCATTCCTAGCATCCGAACATCCTATTGCTACTTCTAAGCTCTATACTACATTTTAGCATAAAATAGAAAACCTTTAAATTGAGTTTAAGATGGAACAGCATACCTGTCTCTGAAAGAAATAGCTGTTTAGGTAATCTCCATCATAGCCCTTGCCCAGGAATAGCAAGCAGTGCCGGGCTGAAGGCCATTGCTATGTGCCACTTTCGGACCCCTGAGGCGCCCCCGATTGGGGCTGATTTGGCATAGACCTCTGACCTGATAGTTCAGTCACAAAGCCTCTCTGACTTATGGTCAGATACCTGAGTTTTTATAGCATCTGATCCCTGATCTCATCTCTTGTTTGTAAGACTGGTCACACTAAAGTCCCAACAAGACAAAATAAGTATAGCAATAAATGCATCATCTAGATTCACTTGAAAACATTTTAACCTCCACTGTAAGCGTCCAAATGTATATGGCAGTGACCATATAATAAATAACTAACATATGTCAACCTAAAGAGGAGGCGGGCATGATGGTAACCAGTCTGCGTGTCTAATCTTCACACTTTGTAATAGAAATGTATGGGTTTGCAGGCAAGCACATAAAAAAGTAGAAGTATTTACACGGTCCCTGTCACAGTGTCCATGACACAATTACTCCCATGTTTGGAGAACATTTCTGACTTTTTGTGAAAGTATGAAGACTTTAAAGAGAGCTCCTTGAAAGCTGCGAGAGCCACAGTATCCACAAGTACGTGTAAATGTATAGACTTGCCCATTCAGAAATGTAACCAGTGTAATCCTTTTCTTATACCACTGCCAACACGGGAAGTGGTTCATCCCTTGCAACACTCGACCAACAATAAATGCTGTCTTGAACAATAGTAAATCTCTGATCACTTTCAGGGTGGCAAGCTAGTTAAAAAGGATTGATGAATACTCACAAGCTTGTAGCTTTGTGCGCGTTCAACAACATTTGTGGGTCGCCCATCCCTGAAAAACCATCAGCATGTCCAAGTGAGGATGTTTTATCACAAGACACATTGTGTCGTACTGGTGTAATAGTATATGCAGTAACTGCTTTTAGGAGTACACATTCAGGTTTTGCAATAAAGTTGAATTTGCACTGCCAATGGCTGCTTTTGTGGACCCAAAATCACTCAGGTGAGCAAATACTTTAATGAATCATGGCATATCTCTATAGTTGGTTAAAACAAAGTAACCAAATGAACCTGGAACACAAAAAACTATTTCAAAACTTTTTACACGTCTCCCGGAAATCAGTGGCTGACCGCGAAACAGAGGTTATTACTCACCAATCCTGCAATGGGAGTGGGCAGTCTGTTGATCTTTTTCACTAGTCCCGGCTTTATCGCATTGAGTAGCCTGTCATTGGGGGAAAAAGAGAATATCAAACTATATCAAGAACATGTCAACAATAAGCACGTCAACAAAGGTAGTAGAAGTGCACATGTTAACACCATCTAATGCATTAACAAAAAAGCATACATACAAGTTTAACCGACTGAACACCTGCTTTTGTATCAGTAATGTTCAGCAGTATGACCTTTATGAGAGAAAGGTTTTCTTACATTTTCACTGGTTTACAGGAACACATTTGTTCACCTGAGTTGCCCTTCTGGTCTATAATACCTTTTATGCCCTGTTACTGTTAGGAGAAAACATACTCCTTCCCTTGCATGCCAAACAGATATTATTTGCAAATTAACTGTACAAGTAGTTATGAAAAGTACAATTCATGCATGAGATATTCACGTTTTGCATAAGACGCTTATTAATAAGAGTCGTCTATTGTTGTATTCAAGCTCTTACTCTCAATGTCTAGTTTTGAGTCCGGGGAGGTGTCATATGTTTAAAAGTAAGCCAAGTGATTTTTTTACCTAACACTCATGTTTTATAGGCGATGAGTATATTGCGGTTATAAAATGCCCAATTAACATTTTGTACTGCCATTATAACCACTAAGAGCCAATTTAGAAACGACCCCTCTTACATCATGTCCTATGGATCCCAGCATGTGGCACAATTATTCCCACATACCCAGAATCCTAGCGCAGGCAGGAACACTGCATACTTTCACACATACACAGAACAGTTACAAGTATAATATCAACATGAAGCTACATTTCAGCACGTATAATACAAACGATATATATTTAATTCCATGATTGCATGTACTTGTTTTTAATCTAGTTATTAAGGCATATGTGTACTTGTCAACTTAAATCTACATTCTAAATTATTATTTAGAACTAATTTATTTTATGCATTGATTTAACAATCCTTTTTTATTTACACTTGCAGCTTCTGTTTTTTGTTCTAGATTGAACATAATAGTTATTTTTAAAATAAATAATACTGTTATATAAACTTAAAACCAACTAAAGCAACTATAATACTAACAATAGTTGCATACACTTAAAGCTAAACTTCTTTGAGAAAAGGCACCTCTATTGTTACTCGGGCTGCCACCTAGTTCACTCTGTTACAACCTCCCAACATAAATGGACCCTTTAAAACACATTTAAGTTTTAAACAGGCTAATGGCCTAGATTGTTATACAGTACTTGCCATCACAGATGTTTCAGAGCTTTGAATAGCCGGCATTACTATCGCCCTACCCAACAGTCCTGATGTTGTTGACTTCAGAAGATCACTTGTCACGTGAGAGAAACTGATAATCCAAATTCTAGTTGCTGCCTCCTTGCAGCTGACTCCCCCCACTTCAGATACAAGATGATGTACTTGAGAAATCAAGTGCCCATTTTAGAAGTATGACCACCTCTGTGCACTGGCTGCAGTTCGTCAACATTTCACTGGGTGACTTTAGTGCAGCATTCCTAGCTTCCTTATAGATGCACTTGGAAAATAGAAATTATATTTTTGAGAATATATACCAGCCAAAAAGCAAGAGAGAAAGTTAGGTGGTTGGTGAGCATATTTCCTTTTAAAATACAACACCTCAGAAGATATGAAAGGAGGTGTAAAAGGATGGTTCCTGGCTCAGAGCTATCAGTAGAAAAATAAAACAATTACCTATAGTCGTTTTATTTTTCATTTGTCAGCTCTGAGCCAGCGTGTGCAGGAAGGGGCAGGGCCGGGGCGAGGAAGGGGGGAGGAGGAGTGCTATGTGCACTTCTAAGTGTACATGTGTATTTGGCCGACTGTCTCAGTCCAGTCAAACACACATGCGCACTTCGGTTTCTCCAGCCCGGCTGCTGTGAATAGCTGGGCTGAAGAAAAAGCACAGACTCCCTGGTCTTAACGGAGTGTCTTTTCAGCCAGCTCACGCCAATGCTTGCGCTGCTCTCTTAGCATGAGAGCAGCACCGGGATTTCACAGGGAGTCTAATACTGCCCCATTGCCTGTTGGGACCAGGAAGGACAAGGTGCGACGTGGGAGGCGGCCGGCAGCTCCAGGTAAGTGTTTTAAAAAAAATTATTAACACCTCCACCATACTCTCTCCTACGATATCCCTCTTGCGCTCCCCCGTGCCCCCTACACCTCTTCATTGTGTTTGCCGCTACTGGAGGTGTTGTGACCTTCCACTCCACTCTCTTGGGGCACAAACCCACATATCTGCATCCTTGCGTCGGAGAACATGTATACCAATGACTGTGGGCACACAGCTATTATCAGCTACTTTCGCTTCTCTAATAAGCACACAGGCTTGGAAATCGGGTGGCCCTACCATAGCATTAAGTATTCCCCAAAATGTCACTCACAATAGGGCAAGTGAAGCGGGTAGGTGGGGAAATGAGTCCACAAGTCACTTATTTCAAAGTCTGTGTTTTTTAGCATTTGTATCTTTGACTCTTGCTTGGATAAGGACATGTATGAATGTGTTCTGCAGCTATGGACTGTCTTATCTGCCAATACATGAACAAGCTGAAGGTATCACATCAAGTTTGAACAGCAGCAGCAACTGCTTCCCAATCCTGCGAATCACGTGCCCCGCAGACTCAGTCTCCTGCAAGGGCCAGCCCTCATGCTCATGTGCCCAGTCTACAGAATAAGAAATATGGTGTGAGCAATTGGATGGTACACTTCTATGGATAGCCCTCCCGGGTTCCTGTACGCGAAACGCCATGTCAGATCCTCCTCGAGATGCAAAGTAGACTTGGCCTGCACGTTGCTGCTGATTCTTGAGGTTACTGAATGCACCACAATTGACACAAGCTCTTTGACGCTGCAGTGAATAGACCATGCAACCTCTGCACTTGCAAAAACAGTAAGTGCCGAAAACAGCAGCACAAGTGGGTTGGGGCGGGGCAGGAGTGCCAAGAAGCTTACAAGTAATCGAAGTGATTGGGAACAATGGGTGCTGTTCGAAACAATGGGGATTATGAAAGCCAAAATGGGACACAGGGTTGAAATGTGGGGTACCACATGGGACACAGGGTGGAAAAGGGAAGAAAAGCCACTGTGCAGCCAACAAAACATATTCTTCCCTGAACCACTAGAAGCAGGACGTCCTGACAGTCTTCAAGACAGAAGCTGCACCACAATGAGAGCAAATACCATAGCTTTCATTTAAGGTAGTTGAGAAGCATCATGTAAAAAAACAGAAAAACACACAACCTTTCGGACTTTGACAGCACTCACTAAATGGTGTATTGCTTCTAGATTTTTTGTAGGATGGAGGGGCAATACATGTGGTTACAGCCATACAGGTGAAAGCGGTCGTCGTTTTGGCATCACATTTTAGGTTATTTTGAGGAGCTTTATATGGCAGAATGTCGTTTTGACTACCTCCGCTATTTGGGTATGGAGAGAGAGGACTGTATCCAAAATTTGCATGCAGTTCCTAAATTCGATTTTGATGTGGTCTATGGTTTTGAAGGACGTGTAAGGGCAGAGGTCACATAAGGTTCATTTCGTAGAGTAGGCAAAGGTAGACCTAGAACAAGGATTTCCATTTGGAACTGCTTCACATTGTTGTAATTCATCCGGGTCTCTTGTTTTGAGGATTTATGATACATTTGTGAACTGGCATTCCTAAAACATAGAGTAATGGTCATTGGATCATTCCTTGCAACAATTACTTAAGTGAGGTTTTATACAGCACTCTTACACCAAAATGACACTTCGTCATCCATGCAGAACAATGGAAGCCTCTTATTGACAAGGCAAGGACATGTCACAGATGTCGCTACTTCCGGCTGTGTTATGCATTTCTTGAAATATACCACTCCAGCAATATGTCTCTGGTTGCACTTGTGCGCCACTGTGCCAAAATGAACTTAGGGGAGTGGCCAAGCCGGAAACGGAAAAGGACCCAAAGCACCACTGCTCCTCTACAGCATGGCCTAAACAATTGCCAATGCTCCCCTTCTAGTGAGTCTAAGCCTCTGACCGTCAACATCTGAGACTTGGCAGCGACTAGCAATGTCAGCAGCAGCTCGGTTTCTTAGACCCCGAAGGAACAAGACATACTCTTGGTTTGTTTACTTTAGGCTGAAGGACAGAGCTGGTGACTGAATATAGTACTAAGTCCTGTACTCCAATGGGTAGCTATTACAAAAGGTCAGAAGTTATTTAAATTTTTTCGATTATTTGTGGTTATTATTCCAAGGTGCTCTGGTAATGTAGAGTGGTAAAACGAACGGAAAATGCAGGCAACATGTGTGTCCCCCCTTTGTGACGCACGGGCCTGGGGCTTCCTCAAGGCTGAGCACAGTGCATAAGCAAACAAGGAGGTGAAAAAAGTTGAAAAAAAGGATGACGGACAAGTGAAAAAAAGGAGGGGGGGAGATTGTCGAAATATAAACGAAATGTAACAAAGGGCCCAATTAATGTTAAGCGGCAAGAAGTAAGCTTCCTAAACTAATGGGTAACGGGCTTCCCATTTTGGACATCAGGTCCCAACTAAATAACCCACTGAACTAGGACGGACACCACCGGGACCTACAACCCCTTCTTTCTGCATCACTACACGCTTGGTTTGTGGTGACCTGCTCCAGTAGCGGTTGCACCCACCACAGCACAGGGTTTGAGGACCCAGTCTACATGTCCACAACTGCACGGTCAGGGCCCCATTGAAGGTGTCACTGAAAGGGCCCCCCAAAGTAGATCTTGTGGACCTAGACCCAGCCTACACCCACCACCCCATTACTGGACATAGCAAAGGGTCCTCTTTTTGTTGCCTTGGCCATACGGTTAGCAGTGGCCTGGGTCCCTCGGATAGTGTGGAAAACTAGGCCACAAGAAGTATCAGGCAGCCATGTATCTCCACTAGGCTCAGCTATTTTGTGACTCTACGTGGCGGCCTCGCCTGGAACACACTTGGGTTAGGCAATTGAGGGACACCCTCTTGTGTGGGCACTCCGGAGGCAGCCGAGGAGGAGATGGATTGGGTCCCTCTGGTGTCACAGACTGAGTTAGGCCCCAAAACAGACTCCATGGGCCAAACCTGGGCCTGCAGCCTGAGCACCCTGCAATCTGGGGCCCGCAAGACAGAAACCCCATGTGAGATGGGCCACCAGAGGAGGTAGGCCCAGGACCACTTATCTATCCTGACAGCGCACTGCTCCCAAGTCCAACTGCATAGACCCATCGCTTCTCACCTCCACCTAGATGAAGACCCTGCCCACTCAGACACAAGCACCCTCCATGGGTGCCCACAACAGTGATATAGGAACGACCACCATGCACCTGGGGCTGGATCGCCTGCTGACTGCCATAACAGGGAGGACCTGAGCAGAAACACTGGGCTCTCGAGTGATCTATAGAGAACTGCACCAAAATAAATAGGGCCCCTTGCGGGGTTGCTGACTGTGGCCTATAGGGCCCGCCTATCTGAGGCTATAACGCTCCCCCCTCACCCCCTCCCCCACCTAGTAGCAATCGTGGAATAGGGACTATACTGGAGCCTTGGCAACAAGACAAGGCCTAGAACTGCCTGCAGAACACCATGGTGGACACACGGAAGTGCCTTAAGATGCAGAGGGCTTTCGCTTGTTACCAATGGGAGGGAGGTCATCCTTTTTGCCTTTTCTTTCAATGGAAATGGAAATAATGTTTCATAAGTTACTTGGCAACACCAATCTCTCTTGGGCCTCCCTAGGATCACTGCAAAAGCAGACGTCATACAAAAAGACACTCCGCTGACAAAAAGCCCACCTGGAATGGAAGATGATGGGTCATCCCTTAAACCGAAGCATGAAATGAAGAGACCAAAGTGGATGTCATTTCTCATTGGAAGAGCATGGATGGGAGCCTCAGATCGGTGCTCGCGCCTCCCAACCTCAAGCAGGGCACCGATGGGTGCAAAAGGCCACACGCCCGAACTGCATCACTATGCTTTAATACATGGAAGAGGGGACTCAGGCCGGCCATGGGGAGGGACCTTGCAGAAAATCATCATACAGAGTATTATGGCATATGTGTTTGAGCAGCACTGTCGCCTCCCACTTGGTCTCTACACTTTGTCCCTATTCGCCAAGATGCCTTCCTTGCAAGCGGTTAAAAATGTTTCAAACTTGTACACACTTGGAATGAATACCCAGGTTGGCCCTTTAAAATGTGTTTACTTGTTAAGGGGGAGGGTTGGGAAAGGAACAAATCCCCAGACAACATGGCCATGTGGGCAGAGAACCTCTCGCGCAGGAACATGTGCCATTGACTGAGAGTGCACGTCCTCTCAAACTTTTCTCCTTAAAAATGAGGAGTAAAAGGCGCCTGACTAGGAGCAAATTGTCAAGTAGGGATTCAGATATTATATTTTTACAAAAAACACACCAAACATGTATGCGACACATACTACATATATGTCAATTCTGCACGTCATCTGGGGATAAAACAGCTGGTGTGGCCATACTATGCAAAGTAAACATCTGTAAGGATAGTACAAGTATTACCAGTTACAACAAGGGGCGTTACATCAAGGTCTCGGTACCACACAAGCCGAATACACCATACTGATACGGCCCCTCGATTTAAAGGGGTAAGCACCCTCACGACTTCCCGTCATTTAGAATAGGCGCAAACCAGTGTATAATTCATCAAATGGCAGAGAAGCTAGCTAAAGAGCTGGTAAGAGGGTGTTCAGAAGGGTAAAGAGTGTAACTTTTCCTACTTGTGCAACCTAGTTCTGCCCATTCCCAAGCTCCGAGTAGACTCTAAAACAGAGAATTGATGCAGAAGGCAGCATCAAGCAACTTTAACTTATGCAAATAGACTATGCAGAACCTTCAGATGGACTAGTATTTTGCTTCAGACTGTCGTAAGTGCTTGACTCAAAAAAGCTGAATAAGATACACAGAGGCGGAAAACTACCACATGGTGTCAAGATGCAAAATTATTGCAACCTTTTGGATGGAAGCTGTAGCTGTGCTGATGTTACTGATCGGTAAAGAGAAAGATGCCCACCAGAGGGGGGTATTAAGTTTATTACCCCACCCCCCAAAACCAAAAAGGAAAAAGCCTGAACTCTTATTCTCAGATGTGGCATTTCTCATCAAAAAATCGCAGTGTAACTGTGTTTTGGTAATTCCCCTTAGCCCCTCAACAATCTGCCTTGGGGGGGGGGGGGGGGGGGGGGGGGGGGGGCAAATGGGAAGAGAATGAATGCTTGGTGTAGGTAGGAGTGGTAGGAGTCATGGCGGACCGGATGTGACCTCTTGGGGGGGGGGGGGTGATGCACTGCGTGAACTGGATGTTTATATTGACCTTAAACCTCACAAAGAAATATATATATATTTGTGCTGAGTTATAAGAACGTTTGGAATCCGCTGTAAGACTTGAGAAGGGTCAAAGTGGATATGGCGATCACTAAATGACGACACACCCAAACAACAGGGATTGAACATTGGACCAACGCCTCCAACAAGCCTCCAATTGCCAGAAATTCCAGGATCATCCACCTAGAAAGTATTCGGAAATTAAAAACGGTAACCAGAGTTTTGCAGCAGCTGAGGACTACATCATGCAGATAACAAAATAATGCGCCAAGGTCGAGGGGGCATGCCTAGTGCATCCCTATTTTTCAGAGAGTGGCTACTGCCCTCTCTATTAAGGCAGTGGTAGACTGACAGTGGTGGCAGCAATAAATCTATAGTCAGGAAGGGTGAGTCCCTAGGCACCCTCCTGACCAAGTCTGTGCAGTTTGCCATGCCTATGGGCCTGTTGCCTTTGTCTGGCTGATGTGTGTTTGAGAGCCCGTGGGTGTACAGGAAAAGAATGGTGATTTGAGCCAGTGTGAGGAATGAGAGCTGTCCTGCTGGACATCCCAGCTCCCCCGTCCCCCTCCCTATTTCCTTGGAAAGGCCTGGTGGGCTGGGGGAGACCCTCAGCTCTTATCTGGGTTTAGCTGCACTAACTGTGTGGATAGGACCCTCCCTCACTTGTCAGGGCCTCCTGGGCTGGAGTTAATTAAAATTCCTCTCTAGAGGGTTGCGCAGCCTGATACCAGAACACGACCTGCTTCATGCTTTACCCATGCATTGAACACGCGGTGAATGGTCTGTGATTGGAGGTGTAAAAAGTAGCAGACCCTCTGATTGGATGAACCTATCGATCAGAGGTGATAAAAGTCTGGCCTGAGTGGTCAGCTGTTGTTCAAAGACTGGGCTATGACAGAGAAGATAGCCAGGCACGGACCCCGCCGGTGTGAAGACAGAAGATAAGACTCTGTTCACTGCGGTCATTAAGGACCAGCTGTTGTAAGGCTTGGAGGAGCGTTCGCTTTGGACCAAGGAAATTACAGACAGCTGCCCAGTGTGGGAAGGAAGCTTGCGGCACATCACCAAAGGTGTGGGAAGGAAGCTTACAGCACATCACAGAGGCTGGTGGAAAGAAGCTTGCAGCACATGACGAGAGCCAGAGAGAGGAGGATGCTTGATTCTAGTCTTTGAAGGTGAGATCAAATCCCCTCTAGGCTCCTCCCTTGCGCTGTGGGAGCCTGTACAAGCAGTAACTGGGGAAGAGAGGCCAGTGAAGCAGACCCCACCTTACTTTTTGTGAACTCTGAGGGTATCAGGGTGAACTGGCACTCTGTCCAGCCACTACCCTTCCTCAGCTAGCCAGTGGCTACTGGACTAGTGGGACTCCAGTAAACTGTGCCAAGACATCAGGCATCTTTGATCAGATCCCTGACACCACTAGAGCGGTGTCCTCACTCACAATGGGAGGGCACTTCTGTTGCTTTGGATGGGGGTTATGGGGCTGATCACGACCATTTGACTTCGCATCATATGCTGAAACTATATCCTTTCAATACAAAGTTTGGTATCAAGGCTCTAGTGAATGAGAACAGCCCTGTGTAACATGATCTGTAATATGCAATGCTTAATGTGTGTTTTCATGTTAACTGTGTTTTTATAGTGCTTGGCGTCTAGGCGCTATAATACTGTTTGGCGTCAGAACTCTGCCCCAGAGGGTTGTAGAGACTTCTGGTTGTCACTGTTTATCCTAGTTTTATGTGTAGAATAATTATCTTATGTGTATTAAAGTACTTTTCTTTTATAAAAAGTAAAGCACTGACTGGACATTGAGTTTATCAGCTGGTGGTACGGTTTCCACTGTATTCTGAATGTCTAACCCCACCTCACCTCCTTGAGTAAGCCTTGGACTGCTCTGTCTCGCTACCCTGAGAGAGTCAAGTGCTGGAGAGGAGTACTTGGTTATCCAGTTTTGGGTCCTTTAGTACTGAGGCCCCAGGACATCAGTGAGGGAACACTCCAGTTGATGCGATTGGAGCGTAGTTACCCCTGAGTGCCCTGGTGCCCAGGAAGCCGGGTCTAACAATTACTTTGTCGTTTTAACAACTAATAATACTGCCCGGGCAAAGGAGCACCTCATTAGATCAGTTCAACACCTGAAGGGTCTGCCGAGCTCCACAAGGCACTATTTGTTTGGTAACTTTTAATCTGTTTGAGGTAGAAACTTTTGTTTGGTGAAATCTACAAATGATGACGCAGATGGTGTATTATGTGGCAAATAAGTGAGATACACAATTATACCGAAAATGCAGCAGCTTTGCATAATTCTAGTGGTTCCCGGGCAGAACTTGCCCTTGCACCACTTGTTGCACGCGGATTAATTTACTGTGTAAACAAGGCACGTGGTTCGACACGCCCTGTTTTTGCTTCAGTCAAAAGTCTTTTGTGCAAAGACCGAATAGGTCAGAGTGGGAGGTGAAGAAGTAATTTATTCTTTCTAATAAGATGAACAGCACATGACATGGCCTGGAAACAGCTCCAGGCTTAGGGTGACCAACCGTCCGTAAATTTCACGGACAGTCCGTAATTTTGGCCGTCTGTCCGTTGTCCATGAAGGATTCTTTAACGGACGCCATTTGTCCGTCATTTTAACCGGGCACAGCTTCCACCCACCTCCCTCTTTCACTCCGATGCTGCACCAAAGCTCCTCAGATACTCAGCAGCATTGGAGCGTCACAGCGGGAGGCAGCCCTCACACCTCCAGCATTTGATGACCTGTTAAGAGGTGTTGAAGGTGACTGAGAGGGGGGGCTGCAGCTTCAGGAGCAGGGACATCCATTCAGATGCAAACAGCCCTGAATGCTTCATGTCTTTGCAATTTAGAGGGGGGCTCACACATTCCATTTCTACCCAGTGCCCCAAACATCCTAGACTCGGCCAGATTACACCGAGGCAGCACCTGCTTCTCTTCACAGAGCTTAATTACTGTCACTAAACTGTAAGCAAACCTCGGTTCTTCAAACATGCAGTCTATAGTGTAGTAAAATAAAGAGATGGCACAATCGCACCCACACAGATTAACAAAGTATGGAGGACAATCAGTTAAACCAGTTCTCTTAGAGTATCTCCTGTAAGTACTGTACATCACAATGGGGGATGGCATTTTTGACAGAGAGCCTGTCTTCTTGTTGTCTTGTGCAGGAGGGGGCGAGGAGCCCAAGATGATACTAGAATACTGCATGCCCACCCCTGTGCCCACCCTGGTGGATCCTGTTCCTCCTCCTGTGATGGCTCCTGTCCCCCTCCCCCCTCGCCTGTGATGGCTCCTGTCTCCCCCCCCGTGATGGCTTCTGTCCCCCCAATGTGGCGGATCCTGTCCCCTTCCCCCCCTTCCATCCCCCGCCTGTGATGGCTCCTGTCCCCCCCGTGTGGTGGATCCTGTCTCCGCCCTGGGTGGCTTCTGTCCCAGTCCTGCAATGGCTCCTGCAGCGAGGGTGAAGTTCCTGATGGGCCTCTTCTCAAAAGGGCTCAGCTCAAATTAATATGGAAAGGTGGGCGAGTGGGTAAGTGAAGGGATGGCTGGATGAATTAGTGAAAGGGTGAATGGATGAATGAAAGATTGAATGTGGAGAAGTGTGGCTCACTGGTTAGAGGAGGCAGACCTGGAAGCAGAGGTCAGCCCGGGACCAGGGTTCAATTCCCGGCTCGGCGGGGTCTTGAGTCCTAAAAATGTCCATGGACTCGACAATTCTCGCTCCGGTGCCTACTCGATTCATGGGTTCACACTCTGCGACTCTGGGCAATAGCTTGCTTAATCTCCACAACGGCCCCTCGCGGCGGGATGCCTGGCTTTCACCTTGCGGATACCCTGCCGGGGTTATCTCACAGAGGAATACCAGGACGGGTTCCCTAAGCAAGCGCTTAGAAACCGCTTGGTGATTTGCGCTATATAAATTCCTGTACATTTACATTTGAATAAATGGATAATGAGAGAGGATGGATGGATTGATGAGTGAGGGGAAGGATGGATGAGAGAAAATGTAAATAGCTGGATGTATGGGTGGAAGGGTAGCTGGTGATGGATGAGGGGAAAGATGGATGGATGATGGGAAGGATGGGTGGAGGGGAAGGATGAATGGATGAGGGGTAGGATGGATGGAGTGGAAGGATGGATGATGGGAAGGATGGATGGATGGGAAGGATGGATGGATGGGAAGGATGGATGGATGGGAAGGATGGATGGATGGGAAGGATGGATGGATGGGAAGGATGGATGGATGGGAAGGATGGATGGATGGGAAGGATGGATGGATGGGAAGGATGGATGGATGGGAAGGATGGATGGATGAGGGGTATGATGGATGGAGGGGATGGATGGATGAGTGGAAGGATGGATGAGGGGATGGATGGATGAGGGGAAGGATGGATGGATGGATAGGTGAGGGGAAGGATGGATGATGGATGAAAGGAAGTATGGATGAGGGGAAGGATGGATGGATGAGGGGAAGGATGGATGGATGAGGGGAAGGATGGATGGATGAGGGGAAGGATGGATGGATGAGGGGAAGGATGGATGAGGGGAAGGATGGATGAGGGGATGGATGGATGAGGGGATGGATGGATGAGGGGATGGATGGATGAGGGGATGGATGGATGAGGGGATGGATGGAGGGGAAGGATGGATGGATGGATGGGTGAGGGGAAGGATGGATGATGGATGAAAGGAAGGATGGATGAAAGGAAGGATGGATGAGGGGAAGGATGGATGAGGGGAAGGATGGATGAGGGGATGGATGAGGGGAAGGATGGATGAGGGGAAGGATGGATGAGGGGAAGGATGGATGAGGGGAAGGATGGATGAGGGGAAGGATGGATGGATGAGGGGAAGGATGGATGGATGAGGGGAAGGATGGATGGATGAGGGGATGGATGGATGAGGGGATGGATGGATGGATGGGGGGATGGATGGATGGGTGAGGGGAAGGATGGATGGGTGAGGGGAAGGATGGATGGATGAGGGGAAGGAAGGATGAATGGATGAGGTGATGGATGGATTAGGGGAAGGATGGATGGATGAGGGGATGGATGGAGAGGATGGATGGTTGGGTGGGTGAAATGATGGATGGATGATGAAGGGAAGGATGGATGGATGAGGCGGTGGGTGAAAGGATGGATGATGAGGGGATGGATGGATGATGAGGGGGTGGGTGAAAGGATGGATGGATGGATGATGAGGGGATGGATGGATAATGAGGGGAAGGATGGATGGATGATGAGTGGGTGGGTAGAAGGATGGATGGATGGATGATGAGGGGAAGGATGGATGATGAGGGGAAGGATGGATGGATGATGAGGGGGTGGGTGAAAGGATGGATGATGAGGGAAAGGATGGATGATGAGGGGAAGGGTGGATGGATGGTGAGGGGAACGATGGATGGATGGATGATGAGGGGGTGGTTGAAAAGATGGATGATGAGGGGAAGGGTGGATGGATGGATGATGAGGGGGTGGGTGAAAGGATGGATGGATGATGAGGGGAAGGATGGATGAATGATGGGTGGGTAGAAGGATGGATGGATGATGAGGGGATGGATGGATGAGTGGGTGGGCGAAAGGATGGATGGATGATGAGTGGGTGGGTAGAAGGATGGATGGATGGATGATGAGGGGATGGATGGATGGATGATGAGGGGATGGATGGATGATGGGTGGGTGGGTGAAAGGATGGATAGATGGAGGGTGGGTGAAAGGATGGATGGATAGATGGGTGGGTGGATGGATGAGTGGATTGGATGGTGGGTGGGTGAAAGGATGAGTGGGTGGGTGGATGGTGGGTGGATGGTTGGGTGGATGGTGGGTGGGTGTATGCGTGAAATGATGGATGGATTGATAAGTGCAAGGGGGAATGAATGTACGTATGAGTGAAAGGGTGGATGCAAGGATGGATGAGTGAGTGAAAGGGAGGGTAGATGGACAAAAGGATGAATATATCAGTGAAGGAGTGAAATGATAGATGGATGAGGGTTAGGGTCGATGGATTCATGAGTGGATGAGTAGATGGATGGATGAGTGGGTGGATGGATGGAAGGAAGGATGGCTAAGTGAAAGGGTCGATGGAGAGAGAAAGGGAGGATGGATGGATAACTGAAAGAGTGGATGAGTGGAAGGATTAGTAAGTGAAAGCATGGCTGGATTGGTGAAAGGGTAAATGGCTGGATGGATGAGTGGATGGATGGGATGAAGAGTGGATGGATAAGTGGTACAGATGGATAGGGTGAAAGGGTGGATGGATGGATAATGGATGGATGAGTGAAAGGATGAATGAAGGGATGGATGAGTGAAATGATAGATGGAAGGATACATGATGGATAGGTTTGCAAATGGTTGAATATGTTTGGAAATGGCTGGGCTTAATTATATACTATTGCGCGAACTCTGATGTGTCTGTAAAACTTACCTATTGTCCTGAAGTTTTGTCCTGAATTTTGACCTCCTGTCCTGAATTTGTGTCCTGAATTTTGACCCTTTGTCCTGAATTTTTACACTCACCGTCCTGAATTTGCACCAATGCCAGTTGGTCACCCTATCCAGGCTCCAACAGGCAACTGCCTGGAGTCAAAGAAATGCTGGACGAACATTACACCATCAAAAGAAACGTGAATAAACAAAGTGTCAAGCATAACGCTTACACGGCAGCACATGCAGCCACTGGTATCTGCCTGCACAATGCCACTGAAGCCTCCTATGGTGGAGTGTGCTTGGCCACCAGGAGGAGGGTTTGTCTCATGCAGGGTAAAAACAGAGCTGCAGGGGGTATTGTATCCGGCCGTGGGGGCCATAGCTGCAGCTCTCACAGCACTACTGTCCTTAAAGTCACAAGGGATCACTCTGCAGAGCACAAAGCCCTGGATCTAACCAAGTAAAACATAAGATGCACATTCATCGGAAACACTGGCCAGTGTTTACACGGCACAAAAAGCATGCAGCTGCATAAAAAAGTAGGGAGAAGTAATTAACGAAACAACCTATTCATCAAAGTGGCTATGTCCTTAGGCCTGCTGTGTCGCGATAGAACATAGGGTATACTTCTGAAGTGCACTTGGCGTGAAGTCCACTGATCTGCCTGTCTGAATTTATGGCCACTGTGAAGAACAAGCATTTGCAATGCAATAGGTCTCGCATTTTAACGAGTTTGAGCTATTGACATTATAAATGAAAATGCCTTTTATTTTTGCTTTCGTTTTTTTAACATATATATAAAAGGCGTTGTCATTTACAATGCCAATAGCTTAAACTCGCATAGATGCGAGACCTATTGCATTTGAAATCTTTTTTTTTTTTTGCTCCCAGTCTGTTGAACACTGGCATTGGCGGCAGCTTGTTTGTATTTGCAATGTGCGCTTTCACTTTGAGGCGAGTGCTTCTTCTCACAGGATTTCATTTCTATTCCAAGGCCATTGCTGAGCTTTACTGCAGCTTCTCAGTCACATGCATAGCTGAGGCTTTTTTAATAGACCAGCCCTTATTTCTCCCACGCTGAGATTAAACCTGACAATGGCTGCAGCGCAGCTAAATTAAGAATTGTCCTGATTGAGGTAGCAGTGTGGAGGACAACGGAATGCTGATAACATCGTTTAGCTGACCTAGGCTGTGGGTAATAGGCTTCCTGATCATTCCTTCCAGGAGAAACTCTGAAAGCCTCGCTACATTGAAGTTGAGGGGCTGATGGGTTCAATGATGCAGCGGAATCCAGGTCCGACTCCTGTACGTTTGCACAGATAGATTGTACGTCCTGGTTTGAGGCGCTGGAGAAGCAGCTTTAGCGGAGTCCAAAGGAGGGCTGAGGGTAGGAAGTAAAAGTTTGATATAACCAAATGCAACTTCAGAGAGATAGATTGTGTTTTTCTCTCACTCTCGCTTGATTCGTGTCCACTCTTTTCTAATTTGACCCAGCCGAGCAATCAGTTTCTGATCCTGCATCCCCACGGGAAAAGGTCATCCAGCCTCCCACCCTCACAAAGGAGCTTTAGCATGTTCATCAGGATGGCACGCGCTCGTGGGATAGAGAAGATATTGAAATCCTGGCGCACAGACAAATACAGGAACGAGCATTTACAATAGTTTAAAAAAAAACAGAAGGAGCACGGTGTCCCTGATGCGGGCGCCGCGCTCAGTACTACAGTAAAAAAGGCGAAGGAGTGAGGCGTCCGTCTCTAAGTATACTGCCATGCTTCCAGGCTAGCGGGACGAGGACCCCGATGGGTTAAAAAAAAGGCGTCGACGAGTCTTCCGTTTCTAGGCAACGGCCCCACCGGCACCAATCCCAGCGCGCCTCCTCGTCTGACGTCAGAGGAGCTGCGATCGGGATTTCTGAGGCTCCCGACGTTCCCGGGCTGCGGCGGTGTTTACGGGGAGGCAACTTTGATTTTCCCTACAATGCCGCTGTGGGAGGCGGCGGTGATTTCAGAACAGCGCTCCTTCTGGCACAGAGCTCCACAGTGCCTTCCCATGCGTAAGGGGAGAGGAGCCCGGTGAGTGGGGTTGAGGGTGGGGGTGTTCGCGCGTGTGTCTGTTTGAGTGTGTGCGTGCGTGCGTCTGTTTAAGGGGGGGTGCGTGTGTGTATGCAGCGTGTGTCTGTTTAAGGGGGGGTGCGTGTGTGTATGCAGTGTGTGTATGTGCGCATGCGTGAGAGTGCCTTTGTTTGAGAATGGGAATATGAGGCACGGCGACGTGCGCGCTCCCGAGGTTAAATCTCGGCCAGGAAAAGCACGTGGAACTCTGCTGTCCACATTCCCCCAAAAGTAACTACATAAGTTGTCTCGCCCTAGACAGCAAAGCTTCGCTTTGCTTTCGTCTAGGCGAGACCTAAAAAATGATAACAGAGGACTGTAATTTCAAATAAGCCACAATGCACAAAGCGTGTGTGCAACCAGAACCAGATTCAAATCCTGTGGCATTGTGGACAACAGGAAACAGGGACAATGGACCTTTTTTTGATGTCGCTGGCAGTTGAGAAGGATTTAAATGATAGGACACTACGGATGCAGGTTTTGCATAGGACATAGTAGATTCCTGATTCAGCCAGATGCCTAGCAAATAAAACCACATCCCCCGCTTGTGACCAGTCCGATATTCTTTGATGAGGTACATTAGCAAAATCTTAGCGGCTATGGGATTGAGTAATGAACGCTGGCCATAGTACTCATACCGTGGGCGAGGACACTTGCTCGGGCTGTCAAATATCTAACACATTTACTTTGGGTATGTGGTAAAAAGCCAGGAAAATGCTCGAGGCATGGCCGCTTCCACACTCCCAAGGCCGGACTGGCAATAGCGGGCACGAGGCGTGTCCCCGGTAGGCCTCTAGCCACATCAGTGCTCATGATGAGCTCAGCTCGTCATGAGGCACAATGGCGCTGTGCTCATGATGAGCTGAGCTTGTCATGACTGTTGCGCCTCGCCCACACGGGGATAATTCCCCTGCTGTGCTGGGCGTTACATTAAAAACGGGCGTGGTCATGACGAGCTCAGCTCGTCATGAGCACAGCGCCACCGTGCTGTGGACGAGCTGAGCTCGTCACGAGCACCGTGGCGCTGCGCACGCCCCCCAGCACAGTGGGGGAATTAGCTCTAAGGGGAAGGGGCTAGGGTGGGGGGTGGATTTGGGTCCCTGGGAGGCCGTTTTTGTATCCTGGGGGTCGGCAATATCGGCCCCAATGTAACTCAATAGTTCGAAACCATCCCTCCCAAACTGCTCAGCTGCACTCCCCCCTCACCCCAGAGGGGGGAGACTGAGCAGTTTGCCAGGGCCGGTTTCTGTTCCCAGTCTGGCCCTGCACACACCTACTGCCAGCCAGCAGTGCTGCAGGCAGTGATTGCACCTTGCTTTGCAGGTCCAAGAGGGCACGGAAATTGTTTCAGAGGATCAGTACAACTCCGGACCCGACTACTCAAGGGAGACTTTTCAAAACAAAAAATTTCACATTTAGCCCAAGCAGATTTATGTGCAAAAACTCTGTTACATGGCCCACAACACACTAATAGAAACACCCCCAAAGCAACCTCCAACACTCCCAAAGAAACCTCCAACACTCCCAAAGAAAACTGATGAGCTGGTTGCAACAGCTTTTTGTGGCGGAGGCATGGGTACCCCAGCATCTCAGAGGTTCACTCGAGAAGGGTGGACGAGGACGACAAATTGATGCTACTCTCTGCTAGTTAAAGCCCCACAGGCTCAGTCCATCTACATCTGCTTTGACTAAGGAAAGCCAAATTCTTCTAGCAGTTGGGGCAAAAGGAAGCTGTTATTCTGTAATGCATTTATAAAACGTAGGGTTTTTAAACAATGTATCGTGCCACAGGAAATTACTCTCTGTGAGCTAAAGACTAGTCAATAGAGACCATTTTTATAGGAGTTCGCAACAAGATGGTTGGTAAAGATTTAATTGTTTCAAGACCAGTTTTCAAAATAATCGCTCTGATGTGCTTGGAAGAAAGAGAAGCCTTAGCTTGGAGATGGAGGACACACTGAGGATTCTTTACTGCTCGCTGACCCAGAAGGCTACGATGACTCCGATGCATATGAGCTGCACCATAAGTGAAGGATGTTAAACAGGACATCAACAGGAACAGTGAGTTGTGTGGGGCAAAATAGGGTTGTTTCTTTCCTACATAAATTTGAGTAGATCAACCGTTAGCCCGATATGTGGTTTGATTGCATTACAAAGGTCGGAAAATTGAAGGAAACAGATGAAAAATGTTCTGTACATATCTGGGTAGATGGCCAGTGTGTCTATGATTTCGAATAGAGGTGGCTGTCTGGCTTGACAACCTTTTGTAGCTCATTGGTGGCACAACCAGTCTTGCACTATGCTCTTTTATTCACCAGGAGACTGTTTAGACCATGGTGTGAAGTAGTTTCACTATAATATTACCACAGCAGCATGATTTTGGATCCTTTGAGGGGGGGAAGTTTTTTTGGAAAGAACTCTATAAAAGAATGATAGTGGTCCTTTGTGGAGATAATCATAATCACTTGGTATGTGACTGTGGCAGAGGGAAGACTCTGAAGATGTCCCAGGCGGTGGAAGTAACCTTTATGTAAGGTGTTACGTCGCCATCTACTAACTAATTGCTGCCTGTCCTAGCTTTTGTTGGTTTTCTATGGAACCACACCCAAGAAAAGAAGAGATGAGGTGTCCATCAGGCCTGTGCGATGGATTTCTGACTGTTCGGACACCTTCTTGTTCCCAACATCCACTCTTGGACATATTCCAGCCATTTTCCTACCTGCCTTTGGACATTAATTAGATTCTCTTTGAACTTGAGGTTGACCTTGCCGTAATCTGCATGCATGCTATGTCCCAAGTTAAGAGCTTCTAAGATCTCACCCAGCAGGACTAAGTAAACAGTTAAGAGGGGTGGTGAGACGGTGAACACTTATGGACTATGCAGTTGATGGGTGTGACTGCAGAGCAGAAGAAGCCCATGCGACATGCGGAGCCTCTCACCTCTGGGTGGCATAGCTATTGGGGTCTGCAGGATTACATCAAACATTGCTGTCCCAGTTACACTGTATAATTACAGGATAGGAAAGGCAAGGCATCCCATTAATCACATAAGTTAAAGACCACCTAACCAAAAGAACAGATCACTATTCGGTGAAGCAGTAAAAAGAAAGGGTCAGCTGTGTAGCGCTAAATAAGGTACCTCTGAAAGAAATTGTGGAGGGGGGCCTCACAGAGCGCGACATTCCCCTTGAAGAGTGGAGACTCATGCCACCTGCACCAAAGGCCCCAAGCTACGCCCCTACAAATGGGTGGGTAAACTCTGGCCTAGGTGGGTGCATGTCAATGCACAAAAGAGAAGTTTCAAAAAGATGAAAAACAGGAAGGGAAGCATTACTTTAGCTTTGTTAGACAGATTTGCCTGCATGCAGTAACTTAGCTTTCTGAATTCAGTTAAAAGAGGTGTTTGCCTCACAGCAAACTATCTATTCATCCTAGAAAGGCACATACTATTGTTCCTCTATGATTCTCTTGTAGCTATCTGGCGAGCACCCAACTCCTAAGGCCTCCTCCTAAAGCAGATATTTGGCTGGAAGAAGAGTCAAAATCATGAACAAAGTCGGAAGTAATCCAACTTTCAAAAAAGTAAGTCACTCGTTCATTACCAAAGAGCCAAAAACAATTTTGCCAAGTCTCTTATCTAGTCACTGGAACAAACTGATCCACCTGGAAACAAATATATAATAAAAGGGGGGGGCGGTCTTCAGAGCCCCAAAGAAGCAAATGTGACTTGTAGCCTTGTTCAGAATGCAGCCCACGGGAGAAAGAACTGCAATCACCAAGTACCCAATCAGCAGTAGCCTAATCGAAAAGGCTCCTATCAAAGCATTTAACAGATGTGACCATATTTTTTCCTAACAGTTTTTCATTTAAGCTCCAAAGGTCTGCTTCCATTAACTTCCTGCTTCAATGCCAAAAACAAAAGATTTCCAGCCAGAGATTAACTTTAAAATACACTGGAATTTGATCTATCTAAACTGGACAATCCTAGGGCAAAATTTAACACCAGGCATCTTGGATGCGAACATTTCTGTCCAAGTTCCCATAGCAATCAATATTTATAAGCGTGTTTTTGACTGACTTGTTCAAACACAGTGTTCTGCGCTCACCCGAAAGTGGGGAGGATCCGGCCTTCTCACCAGAGCCATGCACTGCTCGTGGCTGGAGGCAGCAACTGATGGCAGGCAAACAAACCTTCTCAGCTGAACTTACCACTGCACACAATCAACCACTATAGGAAGACTCTGTCCCTACGCCACCCTCAGTGCACTGCTACAACACTCTAGCCCCCAGCATACACACGAAGGCCAAGTATTCTTTCATAAATTGCAAGAAAAAAATATGACAGACATGGTCTGTCTTCCAGCAGAATGAAAGGATTCTGAAAGCACAATTTCGCTGTTGATTTTTCACCAGGGTTTCCACAGACCAGATCTGTTCCCTCCAACATGCTGGCAAATGTCCAGCACAGCCAGCTTTGCACTAACCTTTCTGAACACATAGCCTGTAGCTACTGTCCCAGCACGGTGATGTGTGCTTCCCTTGTAGCCCAATCATTTAGACAGGAAAGCCTATTGGGGCCCACTTACTACAGGACAAAAGCTCCTTGTCGGTCACAGAATACACCATTTTAGCCCAAGTAATCCTTTTCTGGCAGCAGCTATAATACTCTCAGCCCTGTGAATAATAGTTCAGAGCTAGTAGGGAAACCGGAAGTAGCCAATATTTCTACTCCAGCTATTCTACTTAATGGTAAATGGCAGCAGGCGTGTGGAGAACATACGTACGCAATAGGAATTAAATGGCGTCAAAACTGAGACGGCAAGTTCACCAACCTTTGTCATAACAGATGAGGTACTTCAAGAGAATGGGGGTTCTTACCAGATCTGAAAGTGATTTAAGTGTTGCACACCATGGGTTATGTTATGTTATGTTATGTTACGTCTATTTATTGTGCGCACAGATACTCCAGCCAAGGAGCGTCCTGGCGCAGATTTAAGTCCTAACTGAGTGAAAACCCTAGAACAACCAACAAGGGATGGCAGAAATGTATGAATTAATCTGAACCGCTGCTAAATACTCTGGGTCACATTTTCTGCTCTCTGTGCCACTCCAGAAGGGCAGAACCATATGAAACCCAACTTTGGTCCTACATAATAGGAACAGTGAAACCTGCGCCTACATAATAGGAACAGTGAAACATGAGCTGCCAAGTCTGGTCTACTCTGCATAAGAATACAAGCAAGTTTAGAACAGTTCCAGGTCTGTTGGCCCTTAACAGTGTGATGCAGCTTAAAGCTGATGGCAGACTTAACTTCGGGACCCACGTCTGGGCAGATCAGTCACGATTAAGACCGTACATCTACAACAACAAAAAAGTGATGAGTGAAATGCTTCAACTATTTTCAGCCATTGGTGAATGCTCTGGGCCACCTTGCAGGTCATCATTTTCCGCTCATTGTTCCACTCCAGAAGGGGGAACCATATGCAAAATCAGCCTCGGTCCTTCTCCAATAGAAACAGTCCAGCCCAAAACGCCAGGTCATGCCCCCCTCTGGATGAGAACATGAGCAACCCAAAAACCGCTTGTCTTGTTCAGCCCCTTCATTGTGGGGCATTCCACCCATCTGTATATGAAGAGATGCAGCGTTTCTTTGTGTTCCTCCTATCCCTTCACTACTTTTAATCACTCTGAAATGCTCTCACTTTTGCTTAGACTATATCCGGCCTCTATACAAACTAAATAAAATAAATACCTAGGAGGTTAATAATTCTGAATGTAAATGTGCCATCATATCCAGATGCTTTGCATATCAATCTCCTGAAGCTAAAAAGCATGAGACGTATTGAAACGGGTATTTTGGAGTACATAAAGTACTACTCCTGTAGTGCTCTTTCATGTCCTTGTGAACTTGCCCCAAAACATCTAAAATGGGAATACCTTGGGAATATCAGGGAATGCTCATATATAATTAGTGAGTTGGACGTTTCAGCAGATTCACAAAGGCATTCAAGAGTATGTAAAATAGTACGCATTTATTACAATCTCCAGTACTCAAATGGAATCGGACCCAATGAGTTTGCCTCATCTGTCAGTTCTTGTTTGGGAAATTTCAAGCAATGCGGCTAGAGAACGAAACCCTCCCAGACATGCGAGTTGCCACCCTCCGCCCACGGCCTTGCTCAGGCACAAATACCCATTCCCATGAGTGAGAGTCTTGGCTGGTGCAAAACAACAGCAATTTACTTTGAAAGTATGAAACAAACATCGCATTTCTTTTGGTGATCCATATACTCCATGATTTCAACACAGCATCGCATCTATAAATTTATCACATTATGGTGCATTGGGCCGTAAACTCCTTACAGCACTTCTAGCACAGCCAGCCACCTTTGGTGTCTAGTGTTTGCGGCCTCCAGGCTTCCCTTGCTACCGATATTTGAGTGGGTGGCCATCAGGCCCGACCCAGGCTGCAAGTACCGTGACCATCTGACGTCGACCCCAAGCTGGCCATTCCCCTGCTCCCCCAGTGCCCTTGCTGAAAGGCATCCCAAGGATACTGTTTTATGCAGCTCATCATCCTAGGATAGTGTACTTTCTTGTCAGTCTACTTTGTTTCCTGTGGCCTCCTTGCCCTCTCTCAACTTTCGGCTGCGTCGCCCGCTCTTCGGTGTGGGTGAGTGAGCCAATGACGAGAGGTCACGTATGGCCTTCCTACCCCTTGCCCCTTTCTTATCTCCTGCTTACCCACTCTACTATCCCCCCCCCCCTCCACCGAGTGCTTCGCTCAGATTGGGTGGTTCAAACTCAACCGGCCAATCGCCTACTGACTTTTTCCCGGGCTTCGGCTCATTTTTCGCTGGCTTTTTCCTCCATGCTCCCGAAGGCTCTGCCCTCGGGAGGTGTTCTTCGCGGGCCCTCCATGGTCCGGCGCTGCCTTCCCGGCCTGCGCCTTGACACAAAGTTAAGTACATCCAAGGGGTTCACATCATCAAAATGAAGAGTTTGTGTAGCTAGCATATTGTAAGGGTGTGGTATATGGAAAGGCAACAGAGCTAAGCTAATACTCTATATGATTTTACGGACAGCCTTTCTAAAGTGAGAGCTTAAACCTAAAACAGATAAAGTAAGGAGTACTTTACAGTTAAGACTATCAACAAACAAAAAACAGCGGAAGTACTGTTTGAACTGTATGCCCTACAGAATGTAAGTGGCCTTCTTCAGAAAATTTACCACAGACTTAATATAAAAGCTGAAATCGAAGCAGCGCAACCTCCATCTTCAAGCACGAAGTAGCGTTCAGGTGCCTAGAACACCATGGCCAAACCTGTGGTATTTGGATGCAGTAAAACCATCTAGGGAATTACCAAAACAGCAAACTATATTTTCTATCTATGTCTCATTTTACCTGCCCATTCTGAGTTTTGACAGGCTGGAACAGAGAATAAAGCAGTACAAACAGTGGCCATTTTTCCTCGCCCTGAGCGTCAAAACTCTGAAGTATGTGTTTGGTACCAGGATAGATTTTTGCCGGGCGAAATATATGTGAGAGACAGCCAGGCCAGAGGAAGGCTTGCAATGTCAAATAAAATATAACAGTTTGCAACTGATTCGACACTACCAGCCCACGTGGACTGAGAGCTTAACACATTATCCTTACCTGAACACTCGTCCTTACCTCTACTAATCTAACCATCTTCTGGGAGGAGCTAAACCGTGGATGGGGAAAGGCACTGATACATGAATCCTCCATACTCTCTAGAGCCCAGGTAGGTGAGGGAATCGAAGCGCCAATAAAGCATACACTGCGGGTTGACTGGCACCAGTAGGTCACCATCACACACAGATGCTCAGCGCCCAACACAGAGTGCTCTCTTCTTCCCCTTCACAATGCGCACAGTTATATATTTCTGATATCTTCCCGTGTGTGTTTAGTTGTTTGTTTTGATATGTGCAACAGTTTTGCCTTTGTGTGCTCTGGGCATTTTTCTGAAGTTTTCTCATAGTTTTCTTTCTCTTTTCTATTGCTCTTGGCATTTCTCCTATTTTTTTTGTCATGTACTGCGATAAACAGAGAAGGCATGGAGGCTGAAACGCGCACAAAGAAGGCAGTGAGAAGGAAGGCCGTGAGGAAAGTGTGAATTTGTTTCAGCTGAACTTTAGCTGCACTGGATATGGAACACACAAGAAGGACCCTACAGCTCATTGGCAAGGAGCAGGAATAGCGCCATACTCTTCTACTGAAACTTCCACCTGGCACTCTTGGACGTTTGACCTCACACTGGGCTGTCCAACTATATTGCTGCCCTAACCCCTTGCCTTTCATTTGAGCAGTGCGACATCTTCTGAAAACGTACTTAAAATAAACATACAGTTCATAACTGGTTGGTGGAACGTCTCTGTCTTCGCTGACTGTACGACCAAAACTTAAGGCAATTTGAAAAACTAAAAAGAATGCCGTAGTCCCGGGGCGTGATAGTAATATACAGAGTTTAGTTAGGTCTGGGCTTGAAACAGTTATAGCTGTCCTAAAAAAAATATAATATACACATATATATATATATATACCTATATTTTCATTGAAAATACCACAGGTTTTAGGGACGTTTTAGTTCGGCTGACATTTCACTCATACAAAACCAGAAAAATTCGGCTGTTATAGTTAAGTGAGCTAACTATAACTCGCGCCCCCGCAATGCACTGCTGTTGACGTCACATATTACTTCACTCATGATATGGTCAGTGACATCACTGATGACATCACCGATGACTCATAGTGTGAATGTTTCTAAAAAGTTTAAGAATGAGATGTATTCGAAGAATGAGTGGGTGTATGAGTGTCTGTATTGATGAGTTGTTGGGCACATGACTGACTGTATGAGTTAGTGATTAAAAGTCTTAGTGAATGTATGGATGAGTGAATAATCTGTATAAATGTGTGTATCAGTCTGCCAGTTGGTGTGTATGTGGCTGCATGGGTTGGTGACTAGTTGTCAGAGTACCTGTATGGGTGGCTGAGTGTCTGTGTGGGTGGGTGAGAGGCTGTGTGACTCCCTGCATGGATGGATGAGTGAGTGAATCCCTGGGTGTATGGGTTCATGAGTGCGTTTGTGAGAGATGGTATGGTTGAGTGAGTGTATGTATGTATGGGTGAGCCGGTGAGTGTATGCATGTCTCAGTGGTATATTGGTGAGTAAGTGCTTATGTGAAAGGCAGTATATGTGAGTGTTGGAGTATATGGGATTATGTGTGAATGAGTGCGAGAGTGGCTGTATGGATAAATGTGTGCTTGTGTCTGTGATTGTAGAAGAGAGTAAGTATGTGTTACTATCTGTATAAATAAGTGAGGTGGTGAGTGTATAACTATAGGTGAGTAAATGGCAGTGTGATTGATTCTTTGGGTGACTGACTAGGTGTGTGAGAATTCTATGGGTGAGTGGTGGTGTGTGTGTGTCTGTATAGGTGTATGAGTGCATATGTCAGTGGCTGTATTGATGAGTGACTGCGTATATGAGTGACTGTATAGGTAAATTTAGTGGATGTGTGTGTAGACCTATGAATCAGTGAGTGGGTATGTACTAAGTGGTACTAGTGTGTCCATGGTTCCAAAAATGCTACTCTGTATTTTACACTGGGTGTAAGAAAGGTTATATTAGAGTGTGAGGATGTGCATGAAATATTGAGTGGATGATGTCATTAGTGGTGTCATTTGAGATGTCATCAGTGATGTAATATGTGACGTCCTCAGCAGTGCATTGCGAGGGCACGAGTTATAGTTATCTCAGCTAACTAGAACGGCCACATTTCTCTGGAGTAAAATGTCAGCCTAACTAGAACGTCCTTGAAACCTGTGGTTCTTTCAAGTGAATTTCTAAGGCTTTTTAAATGCTAATCCCAAACTATAACGTCCCTGAAACCTGTGTTTTTTCCAATGAATTTCTAAGGTTTATTAAATGCAAAGTCCCTCAGGAGTAAAGTGGACTTCATCACCCCACCAGCAGTGCGCCAAGAGGCACGTTTGCAGAGTGGTAGAGAAAGGGGGCGTGGCCTCCGAAGACCTCTTAGCAATACCACTGTGTGGGGCTTACTAGAAGTGGCCTAGTTGGCCCCTAAGAACCCTTAGGATTCATGGGGACTTAACCCCCCAACTGAGAAGGTGCCAGGAGGCGCCTCTGCATTGTGGTGCAGGGAAGGAGCAGGGCCTCAGGCAAGATGCCGCCTTCTCTTTTTTGTTTTCTTTCTGGAAGGGGGGCTGTGTGGCCCCCTCCCATAATACTTTTTGGGCCCTGGGGACATCATCCCCCCAGGGCCTGAGCCATTTTGTAATAAATAATTAAAAAAAATAGAAAATCAACCGGCAGCTCCCTTTGCCCAAAAGCAATTCTACTTTGCTTCATGGAAGCAAAAACAGGTTTCCTGCTCTCGCTTCCATGAAGCAAAAGAGTGTTGGCTATGACAGGGCGGGAGCTGTGCTCCCGCTCTGTCATAGCAAACTGCAAAGTCCCCGGGGTGGGCACCCCGGGACATTGCTGAAGCCGGCATGGGGCGGTGTGGTCCCCAGGGCCAAGGATGGGATCCACGAGGGGGGCCATGTTGCACCCCTCCAACTTCAGTTTAAAACCCTGTGGTCCCTGGGCCGGGAGTCTGCTGCGGACCCCCATATTTAAATTACTCTATGCCCTGGGGATGTGGTGGTCCCTGGGGCAGTGGGGGGGAGGCAAGAGCCCCCCACACCATTTTAATTTAAACAAAGCCCCGGGGAGATTGCAGTCCCCGGTTCTGCAGGGGGCTGCGTGCCCCCACATATTATAGACAAAGCCCCGGGAAGGTGGCGGTCCCCGGGGCTGCGGGGACAAATGGTGGCCAAGCACCATAATTAACCATCGACCCCGGGACCTGGCCCACCCGGGGGCTTCAAGAAAACGAAGTGCGGGAGACCGCACTTTTTTTATTTTCCCAGCCGGATTTCTGGACCTGCGAGAATCTCGACAATTTGGTTTTATTTTTTAATGCTTTTGTGGGAACCCCAGAGCAGCCCTAGGGGGGTTCCTACTTTTTGACCTTTTTTCTTGTGACTCGGTTCAACCGAGTCACAAGATGGCTGCCAATACTTTTAGGTTTAGAGTGTTGGCAGCCAATCCGAATCAAGCTCGTGCTCGGGAGGGTTTGCAGATCCACCGCGGTCACCAGATATATAAATATTTTGAATATGAATATTTCAGGAGCTACTGAACGGACTTACATCATTTTTAAAAAGCATGCTTTTTTTTAGGTAACAATCTTGCCCTGTGTAATGGAATCTTGTCCCGTGTCCGGTCAAACGTAACGTTTGACTGGACACCGGACAAGATTGTTACTTAACCGGATTAACACACGGACTTGTAAACGCCTGAGACGCTAAGCGATACACCTCTGACCTATTTCTTACATTTTTTACCAAGACTACCAAAGTACAACACTAACACCCAGATTCATGAAAGTGCCATTCTGCGAATAGCAATTTGCGAGAAATAGCGAATCGCAATTTGAAATTCGCAGAATGGCATTCATGTAGAAATGCGATAGAAAAAAGCGAATCGCAATCGGCCGCAATTGCCGATTGCGATTTTGCCACAATCGCTTAAATTTCGCAGATTCGGCATTTTTCCATGTAGAAATTGCGATCTCGCAATTAGCGAAATCGCATTTTGCGATCTCGCTAACTGCGAGATCGCAAAAACGGGAAGTCGCATTTCGAGCCCATTGATGACATCACAACCAGGAAGTAGGCTTTTCCCCACCCACAAACAGAACACTGAGCCAGACAGTGGAAGCAGCATTCTGAAGAGCTCCAAACCTCTGATTGTGCAGCACCCCAGCAGGACACAAATCCTCAACATGTCCCAGGAAGCAGCAGGGAGCAGTGGGCAAGGGAGGAAGAGAAAAATCAAGTTCTCTGAACTGGAACTAGAGTATTTGATTGTGGAGGTCTCCAAGGACCATGCACGCCTCTTCGGCAAAGACTCCCGGAGGGTGCCAGAGGCAGACAAGCGCCGGATCTGGGTGCGCATCCGCGCAAAAGTAAATGCAGTCGGGATGACCCAGCGGTCAATTGATGACCTCAAGAAGCGCTGGTACGACCTGAGAGGTTGTTCAAAGGAGCGTATCGCCGAGAGGCTTGGGGAGCGACTGGCCACCGGTGGAGGGGATCCTATTGCCACACCAAACACTCCATTGGAGGACCTCATAGAGGACACCCTCGCACCAGAAGCCTGCGTGGGGGTAATCCAGCTGGACTCGTCCCGACCCAGCCAACAATCAGAAGGTAAGTGCCATGCGACTGCGACCCTGTCCCCCAACAATGCCCATGACTCCTGAGCTACCAATATGACATCTCCAGTAATACAGGCCATGCTCACCTGAAATACCCCATTGCATTGTGGTAGTTGTAGTGAAATCATAATTCCCCAGATAGCTCAACACAGCCGGACCTGTCAAATCAAAGTAATTCCAAAAGCCAGTCAGGGAAAGCAAGCCTGCATGCATGTATCAACATCTCATGTGCAAGAGACATAACATTAATCATGCACCCTTTTACATCACAGGTGCTGTGGACCAACCCAGCACTGATAGCGAGGCCCTGCACATAGCGGAGACCCAGGAGGACACTGAGAGTGAGGGCCAGTCCAACCAATAACCCGGTCCATCACAGCCACTTGCAGTGCTTCCACCACCACCACCCCGTGTGGACAGGGCCACCCCTGCAGCCACAGGTGTCCAGCCAACACCCCAACAGACACCCACAGCAGTGGTACAGGCCACACCACCAGCGCCTAGGAGGCAGACGAGGCGCACAGCTGGAGCAAGAACACACTCCAGCGCACTGAGGCGCCAGCAGCGTCAGGCCTCATTAGGCACGGGCAGGGCACTCCTCCTTCCTGATCCTAGCCTGGCCATTGAACGCCGCATGCTGGTGGTGCATCGTACCCAGGCGCGTCACCTGGCAACAATCCATACACAGCTGCAGGCGACTGGCCAAAATATCGCCCAGATGTCCGCTGCTGTCAGGGAGAACAGCCAGCTGCTGGTAGCCCAGCAGGACATGACCCGCCACCGCCAACTACTGGCCCGCCTGTCGGCCTACACCAGGTCGAACCACATTGTAGGTAATGCGACGTCACAGCTGTCACGCAGGTCACTTGCCATGCAGTGCCAGATGGTACAGTGTTGCCAGGATGTGGCCAGGTCACTTGATCTGCTAACGGCAGCAGTGCTCGGCAGCCAGCCCACTGCCCAAGGAGAACCAGGGGGGCCTGACGATGTGAGCGAGGTTGCGTCGACAAACAGCAGCACATCCTTGCCGCCTGTGCATGTACGTCGCCGCAGAAGCAGGCCCACACCATCAACTCGGGCCAACACCATCCCTCAGGACCCAGAGAGACGACTTGGTGCGTCTCGTCGCAGCCGCCAGTGAGAACTTGGACACTGTCGGTAGGGCCATGCTGGACACCTCTGCAAGCCCTCTACCCCTGCATAGGGAGGTATGAAGAAATACTGTCCTCATGTGACACCAAAGAAACAAAAGGCCACTTTATTGTGCATTAACAATAAAGGTTTATGGTCTGACTTGAATCAAACTCATGTCATTATTACATTTGTCATGCATGAGTGCAGTGTTTTGTGAGGGGTATGGGTGCACTAGAAACAGTTAATAGTGATGTGGTTGCGGCGCCTGTGTCCTTCAGCAGGATTTTCCCCGCATGCATGACGCACATGTGGAGGTGGGCGGTTGTCCCCTTCCGACTCACTGCCAGATATCTCCACTGGTATCCAGCGCTTGGTAGCAATGTTGTGGAGTATTGCACACACGGCCACGATGCGGCAGCAGACCTCAGGTGTGTATTTGATGGCCCCACCAGTCTCGTGAAGTATGCGGAAACGGCTCTTCAATAGGCCAAATGTCCTCTCAATGCAATTTCTTGTGCGTATGTGTGCAGCATTGTAACGCCGTTGCTGTGGTGTGGCAGGGTTGAGGTATGGGGTGAGGAGGTACTCACGTAGACCGTAGGCGCTGTCACCTGAAGGTAAGAAGCACAGGGTGAGTGCCTGTTCTGCGCAGACACATGATCACAGTGTACTATTTGGGGGTATGTGTACTTACCTAGTAGGTGTCCTTCGCCAAAGTCTCCCCTGGCCAGTTGTGTGTGCATGCCGCTGTGCCGGAAGATGAAGGAGTCATGTGTGCTCCCCGGATATTGTGCCACTATGTCCGTGATGATAGTCTTGGCGTTGCACACCATCTGGATATTGAGGGAGTGGTAGGACTTGCGGTTGCGGTACATGTATTCCGTTTGTGCTGGTGGGCAGATGTGGATGTGGGTACAGTCAATGCATCCAATTACATGTGGGAATTGTGCAATGTTGTAGAAATGAAGCTTGGTGTCATTCAAGTCCTGTTGGGTGGTGGGGAATGAGATGTAGTGGTGTAGCCGGGTCAGCATTGCATCCAGGAAACTCCTTAGGCAGCGGGACATGGTGGGCTGGGATATCCCCCCCTGCAACAGCAACTATCCCCTGGAAGCTTCCGGAGGCCAGTAGGTGCAGGCTGCACAATACCTGGACATGGGTGGGCACGGCATTGGTCTAGGTCCCGGATCAGCTTGATGATCATTGCCTCATTCAGGCGGTACTTAGAGTAAATTTGCTCATCAGTTTGGCCCAGAAGAGTGATCCGCTGGCGGAATATTCGCTCCTGGATCCTGCGTCTGTTCTGTGCTGCTCGCTGTAGCCTTCGCCGCCTGACCACCATGTAGAGTCCTGGCATTGTGAGAGTCCTCATGCTCCAGCTCGTCCCCTTAAGTGTGTTTGGTCAGAGCTGCACCTGTTGGTAGTTTGGTAAAGTTATTATTATTTTTTTTCCCTTTTTTTTCCCTTAATGGTTACCACCTGGTTTGGGTTCTCCTTAAATTGCGCCTCGCAAATAGCGATTTTTTGGTTTTTCGCATTTTGCGATTTTTCTTGAATAGCTATTGCGATTATTTTGCGATTTAGCACATTTTAGAATTATAGAGTTTTCACTATCAAGAATTCCTTTTCTTCAAATTGCGCTCGCAAATGCGAATTCGCAGCAATTGCGCACGCAATTTGGCTTCATGAATCTGGCTGCTGATGCATTAAAGGAATAATATGATTAAAAAAGGGACGGTACTAACTTAATTTGATGCTTGCGTTTCCCACCAAGAATTCTTGAACAGTGCTCACTATACTACTTCGCCCAGAAGAAGTCCTCTCTAGGGCGAAACGTGTTGGCTGTACCTACTTGTCAAAGGAATCTAAGAAATAAAGAATCTTCTTCTCACAACAAAACTGTGAATGACCGCAACAGTTCTCCGCATGTTGCGACCAGTCGATCAGAGCACGAGCTCCCGCAGGAGCACGATGGACGATGCAGAAAAAAGCCTCCTTAGGCAATCAGATTGTTCTGTTATTTGAAGTTGTGTGCTTGCGGACTCTTTCAAGTGTCCTCAAACTAAAACCACCAGATACACAAATATTCTGAACACCAGTTTCTCAGAAACGATTAAATAGATTTACACAAAATCACAAAAAGCATGCTTTCTGCAAAGTTTGGTGTAATTCCGTTGAGCGATTTTGGCTGTAGCATGGTTAAAAACAAATCCTATGGAAATTATCATGGGAAAATTAAGTTTCTGACCCCTCCCCCCCCCATTTTCTTGCCCTGCCACCCTCTCCCTCCCCACTCCCCTTTGACAGATCACCCTGAAACTTTCAAGGAAGGAGCTGAGGTGGATGAAGTTTTTTGGGAAAGTTTCATGAAGATTTGTCAAGCAGCACTAAAGTTATCAGCACCCAAAAAACCCAATTTCTGTGGTAACTAGTTCCCAACTATTAAAATGTAAACAAAAAATGTAAATTGATACTTGTATAGCGCACTACTCACCCGCAAGGGTCTCAAGGCGCTTGTACGAATACCGCTGTGGAACCCATCCTGGCTTTCCCTGTGAGGTGTCCACTCCTGGGCACCCCCAAGGTGGAGGCCAGGCATCCCAGTGCCTGGCCTCCACCTTGGGACGTATCTTTTGCCACATTTTGGCAGCTGCATTTTTTTTCTCCCTTTTTATGTTGGTGGAATTTAAACAATGTACGAAAATTCCAAGGCCAGAGTTATTGCTTGGAATCCTTCTTTTTAAGTTTATGTTATAGTAGTTTTATTCCTTAATAGATCACTGTAAAACCAACTAAAAGTACCAGAATTTGAGTGATAACGTATCTATATAAACTAGCGATGGCTAATTTGAGTACTCCAGAGATATCTAAATATTGAAGCAATCATTTATGGACGTCTTTTTTCCTTTTCGGTTCACATTTCGAATGAGCATACAGTACAAACATTTAATTCATTTCTTTAAAGTGGGAGTACCCAATACTGGACTATAAGAGTCACATTAGGCCAGAAATTCAGGCTAACCACAGACTACGTAAGTGAATTTGAGTCCGCTTCCTTGTCTGTAGCATAAGTGACTATCCTGAAAATTTGGCAAAAGTTCACCCCTCCTGGAGCTACATTGTACACCCCTGCTTTGAAGAATTTGAATCAGCAGTAGAAATAATGAGGCCACACAGCAAATGTTCACAGTGAAAGCTTTTTCATAGATGAAGCGCAGTTAAAACGCCAATAATGGCACATGCGGTTATCAGCAACAGGCAGGTAAGTAACTGCGGCTAAAAATCTACCGGCCGACCTACTGCCAGGATTTACTCACATCGGCAGTAATGTAATCAAATATATCATGTCCGATTCCACTATGAACAGCTCCTTTGCATTTAGAGTCCCAACAAGGAGCCAATCTCTTTTCTGCTGAAACATCGAATTCTGGTCTCAAGCCACTATGGACTCTTTGACCTAATGGCCTTTGCATGCATTTTGATTTCAGCATACGTTAACAGAAACACACTTTACGCAGTGGGCATATAGCCGGTGCTTAACTTGGCCCAGTGGTTCCAGCTGTGGTCCATTGGCACTCCTGTTTAAGAACTGACACTTATTTTTTCTCAGCTTTGATTCAGAGCAAGAGAGAGGCAGACACAAAAGGGGGAAACGTGGAGAGCAACACAAAAACGGTGACAAAGTGAGAAAGCGGAGATGAAAAGGCTGCAAGAGTTCGATATAGTGGCAGGAAGCGTGTGCTTATGCATAGAGGCATAAGATGCAATCTAGACTATGCAGCCTTAGTATCCAACACCCAAAATGTCGATAGTGCAGGTGGCAGGTGTCTTAGCAAACGTTTAGGCCCCAGCACTTACTCTTTAACAAATTAAGCACTGGATATTGCAAGGGGGCAGACAGCACATCCGTTCAGTTGGACAACACACTGCAGTTCTCCTTGCACAGCTGTGTGTATCTATGGTCACAGACCCTCAGCTCAACGCGCAGGAGATATTAGTTTTTGCAGCTGCGCTTTAGGTGAGATAATTTGAAAAGTGAAATTGAGCTTGCAGAAAATGTATACTTGGGACAAAGCACAAGGAGGAGAGGGGCAGAAAGGCTTAACTCTACAGGGAAAATCTACACAGATGACTTCATTCAGAGCGAAGTAAAAATATTACTCCCACGGGAGGATAAATGAACGATGGAGAGGCAGACAAAGGTCTGTGGTGACCCACAGGAGTGCTGCACAAGACAGCTGCAAGCATCTCATTGTGGCTGAGCCTCGCACACAGTTACAAACTTGTGCAAAGAGAGCATGAACTGGCTTTTGCAAAAATCGAAGGCGGCCAGTTCTCCTGGAAAAGGAGGAACAGGTTAAATCACATGGGCACAACAAGAAAGTAAAATACGGTACAAAAAATGTAAGATCTCATTCTAATAAGCACAAAACTACAGAGAGACATTTGAAGTTTTTCATGGAGTAAAACAATTAGAGTAGTAAATGGTAAAGAATGTTCTATAGGTGAGAGCCCGGATGGCTTGGGGAGTTGTGGCAGCAAGGGTTGACCGGCTCCCTGCGCTCGCCAGTCTGGAAAGGGAGAGAAATCTGGTTACAATCGTGGACGACTGATCAAGAGCCTTCCTGACTAATAGTCTCTGTGCCCCCACCCCCTGGTGTAGAGACGCTACGATCTCTTGCCCAGGAAGACAAGCCAAACCCTCCTGCCCCATGACCAGAAGTAAGGGGAAGAAGGACCGGCCCGTGAAGGAGATGCTCCTGAAGACACTGGGCTCCCTTACAGATGACCACCCCCAACCGGCCTTGGGGACACTGACGTCAGCGGCCCCCACAGAAGCGAATGCCCCTCTAACTAGCCCCTTTATTGAAGCACTCTTTGCCACCTTACGTGAAGACCTGCAAGCTATGAAAAAGGATCTCTCCAATGATCTGAAGGAGGTGAGAGAGGATGTGGACGCTCTGGGCGACAGAGTCGACACACTGGAGCAACATGAGGGAAGTTGAGACAAGGAGATCGAAAAAACTCCAACAGGAAATCTTGCGTCGCCAGGACCAACACCTGGACTTGCAGGCCCATACCGAAGATCTAAAGAATCACTCGAGAAGCAATAACATCAGCTTACGGGGCTTCCCGAGTGGAGGGCACATTCATCACTTTCTTCGTGCAGGACCTTTTTCGGGCGATCTTGGATGCTCCGCCGGACTCTGAAATAACGTTGGATCGCACACACAGAGTGGGACCCAAAAGACCGCAGACAGCATCCCCACTGGACATCCTCATGTGTGTTCATAATTTCCCGCTAAAGTAGCGCATTCTTAGGACTACCCAAGAGAAGGGCACCATACACTTTCATGGCCGAAAGACAAGGTCCAGCTGATCCACTCACTGCAAGAGGAGCGCCGATTGCTGGGCCTTCAGGCCAAATCCCCCGATTAGACTACAGTAGATAGGAAGGACCGACCAGATCGCAGGGAGAATAGCTGGAGATGTTCTAAGCGCTCGCAGCCTGGCCTTTGCCCGGATCTGGAGACAGCAGCCAGAGAGTGAAAAGAGGTCCTGCAGTCACTTTCGGAGACCTTGGCAGACTCAGAGCTGTAATGAGGGGTATTACGCCCACTTCTGCCTTGGTTTTCTTCTGTCTTTTGTCCCTCTTTCTGCCATTGCATGCTGGGCGGGGGCCTGGACCGGCTCCGGGGAAGGTGAATAGTCCACGGTCTTCCTTCACTCTTATTCTTCTCCTTAGGGAAGGACGCCCGGGACGTTTGGTTGGACATTGTTCTTATTCCAGTTTCAGTTTGGGGCCTATTTTAGAGTGCGCTCCTCTTCAGCTTGTACACAGGCTATAGTATGCACTCAGATATTTCTTGGGAGTCCGATGAGCCTTCAGGGGATCTATTCCCAGCATGGAGGCAAACATCGATGTTGTAGTAGGATGATGATTTACGGATTGAGATGTTGTTCATTAATCGAAGGACAGTCACACTCAACGTAAAGGTACTCAATAATCCAGTGAAGAGAAGAGCGGTCCTCATTTCTCGAACAGATTGGGATGGACATTTGTGTGTTACAAGAAACGCAACTGGTGGCTAAGGACTGGCACCGACTAAAATCAAAGTTATTCCCTCAACAATTAATCTCGTCTATGCCTATGAAGACTGCTGGAATGGCAATACCTTTAAAGGTACAGTAGGCCCTCCAATAGCAGAGATACAAGGGCGCCTCTTGGTCCATAAGATTTCCATGGGTGCACAGACAATACTAGTGGGCCCTCTTTACCCCGCAAATGAAGGACAGGAGCAATATTCAAGAAAAATCGGCGGCAGACCCCATGAATACCCAAGAGCGTTTGGTCTTATTGAGAGGGGATTTAAATGTGGTCTTTTGCAACGATGTGGACCACTCTTCTCATCGAGATGAGAGGGACTGGTGAGGTATCTCGAGATTGCAGGGACTGGCTGAGTGACATGGGGTTGAAGAATCTATGGAGGGAAGCACACCCCAGTACACAGGATTACACATGCTTCTCCCATGCACACAAGACCTATGTATGACCAGATCATTTTCTTGGCCCACAGGAGTTACAGGCGACACTCAACTCCATAGAGATCAAACCTAGGATCTTATCAGATTCCTCAGCGGTTGTTCTTAATATCGGCATGTCTCACCCCTCCCGCCCACTACGGCAAATGAGGGAGACTCTTCTATATCACCCACAGGTAGTACAGAAAGTTCGAAGCACAAGAAGTGTAAGGAGAGGGTCCAAGGGAAAAGTTTAAAGACCTGCGAGAAGTGATTCCCCATATACAATAATCATAACACAATACTTCTCGGGTCTATCATGAAGTGAGGCGAAAGTGTGTCTCTCAGTAAAGCCCCTCTGTGGAGCAATCCCTTTCAGGACGAATGCCCTCACCCACCATAGGTGCCAGGCATCATAGGGGCTTCTCCTCCCAGTGGGAAAGCCCAGTCCCACTGAGGGCTACAACTCCCTCACTGTGAGGTAGGAGCTCTGGGATGTTTTCTTGAATGTCCTAAGATGTTATGGATGCTAAGATCCCATATGTGAATGCTAGGCGTTGTGAGGATGCAGCGTTGAATGTGACTGTGGAAATAAATGTGATTCTAAACCTACCTAGTTGGAACAAAAAAGAATTTATTGGCTTGTCCAAACTGGTAGGAAAAAATAGAAAAAGGAATAAATACAGTAATATCAAACCAGTAATCCAACTGTTAAGCTCGATACTACTGGAACTTATCCAAATCGACCGCGCAACTAGATAGCTCGATACGTTCCGAGGAGATAATCTCATCGATCAAGGGAAAAACCTCTCAAGTCACCGGGATCGGATGGCTTCCCGGTGCTGTTTTACAAGACCTTCTGCGACCAGCTAGCTCTCCTACTCACTAAACTATTTAACGCCATAGAAAATACTGCTTCTCTTTCTCCATCAATGAAAGAGGCCTCGGTGGTAGTTATACTTTGCCAGTCAGGGATAAACACCATTGCGGGTCCTATCGCCCAACTTCACTGATCAATGTGGTAGGTAAACTACTCACGGGCATACTGGCAAACAGAAAGAGTCCCCTGATGCAGGGACTAATGTCCCCTGACCAATCAGGCTTTATACCCCAGTATCAATGCGCAGACAATACCAAATGGATCATGCATACAACTGAGAAGGTGCATCGGACAAAGAAAGAAGTGCTGCTTCTCACCATGGACGCAGAGAAGGCGTTCAATAGTGTCCACTGGTCGTATCTATTACAAAGATTGTCGCGTTTTTGGTTTCAAAACCGATTTTGTTCTTGGAATCTGAGTAACTATGACTCTCCGTGGGCGACGGCAAGAGTGAACGGAGTGAGTTCAGCTCCATTTTCCATAGGGCGAAGAACGCGGCAGGGGTGTCCTCTGTCACCTTTACTATTATAAATGGAGCACTTTGCTTAAAGAGTAAGGGACCACTCACACATCACAGGCACCCGCTTTGATGGGGATGAGTATACCCTGTGTCTTTACGCAGATAACATTACAGTGTTGCTGGAAAACTCCAGCGAGGCCCTTCTGGCCTTCATGAGGGAAATTAAGGATTTCAGGGAAACCTCAGGCTTCCACATGAATATTCAGAAATCCAAGGTGCTGAATCTTACAGTCCCCCCTGGAAAGATCGATCTTCTAAAGCAACAGTTTCTGATGCAATGGACCTCTGAAGCTGTCCCCTATTTGGGGATTCAGCTGGCATACAGTATACCTGAGAATAGGGCTCCTAATAATCTACTCTTGGACAGGGTTAAAGCAAACCTTGCCCGGTGGTCGAGCTGGCCCATGTCTCTCTTGAGCCGGGTTGCGGCTCTCAAAATGAAGGTCCTACCGAGAATCCTGTCCCTTTTACAGACCCTCCCTCTGGAGACTCCCAAAGGGGCTCTTAATATGCTGTAGAATGTTATGCAACCTTCTGGAGGACCATGCATGTCCAAAGAGCTAAGCTGGCGCCCGCTTAGTCAGAGGGGCCTAGGGGTTCCACACTTGCAGTATTATTACTACACAGTTCAACTACAGTATCTAGTAGAATTGTCACGCCCGGAATCAGAGAAAGCATGGCTCTTAATGGATAGAGCGGTTGCTGGGGCCTCTGGGGAAAATATAACTCCGCAGGGAGCATAGCCTCCAGGACTCTACATATCACCAATCCCCCAAGCGGTCATGAGAGCCTGGGTTAATAGGGCCACTTTCCTGTCCCCGCTGATTCCAATAATAGGGAACGAAGAATTTACACCAGGCTTGCAGGAGATGGCATTCAGGGGGTGGCAGGAGATGGGGTGCTGCTTGGCGGGCCATTTCTTTGATACCGAGGGCCCCCCTACCATTCAAGGTCTTGAAACACTAGAAAGTTGAGAGGTTTCTATACACTCAAATTCGGCACTGGCATTTGCAACCCCAAATTCAAGCTGGGGTGCAAAGCCCGTTGACGAAGTATCAATGCTGGGTTCTGTCTAGAGCCTCTAATGAACATTTGATAGCAGATTTTTATGACCTGCTTTGGAAGAGTCCCCAAAGAAGAAGACGTAGAAGTAGGCCCATTAGTTTGGCACTAGGGGCGGCACCACACCAAACAATACTCGCGTGCTGGGGTATGGAGAGAATTCTAACACATCAGGGGTGGTTACATATCTTATAGCACATTCTGAGTTTGAAGAGACTTATGCTAACCCTCACATTGAAAGGAGATGCCTACCACACATTATGACAGCCCTTTATTGCGTTACTGTCCCATGAATTCTGGGACTTGACATGTCCCAGATACCTTAAACTTCTCTGCTTGATATCACCAACATCGACTGACCAGACTGAATAAATACCGAAGAGGCGGGAATGCTAGTTCAGAGATTTCACAGAGCTTGAGCGGGGATGAGGGTGGGTTAGGAAGGGATGAGTGTTATTTTTCTGTTTTAAAGGATGTATATGTATGGCACTCGGAAGAGTTTTTAGCGTGGTTTTTGCCCGGTATTTGTGTTTGATATCTGCAAATAAAAACAAATTTGAACCTAAAGGAACAGAGGTCCCTTACTTGCGAAGTAACACACCAAACGATACATAGAGATATAATGAGGCCTATGTTGAGTGTCCAAATGGGAAACCAATATGTGGAGTAGGTTTAAAATAACACATTAATAAAGTGGGAGAACAACCAAAAAGAAGTTAAAAACCTAGACTCCAACATTCCGTGACTTACAATGAACGCATACTGTATATGTCACATATATTGTTACCAATGTTTTGGTTTCTCATTTGGACACTCAACATAGACCTCATTGTATCTCTATCTATCGATTGCTGTGTTACTTCGCAAGTGAGGGACCTCTGTTCCTTTAAAGGCAGGTAGAGACGGGGCAACGAGCGGGGGCGGGGGGTTAACCTGGTGGGCGGGATTGGGATGTACACAGGTTTAAGCATGAGTATGCCCCCACCCCTGATAAAATGTGAAAAAAACAGAGGTGGAAGGAAGAAACTTAAGAGAAGATTTTCCAGGAAAACAAACAAAATCAGGGAAAGAGTAGCAACAGAAATGAAAGACAAGCATTTACAATGCAATGGTCTCGGTATTATTAAAGGTAGAGCTATTGGCCTTGCTCATGATTTTTTTTTTTTTTTTAATCATAAATAAATGGCATTGTCATTTACATTGCCAATAGCTTAATCGTTAAATAAATGGCATTGTCATTTGCAATGCTAATAGCTTAATAGCTCGCAAATGCATGACCTATTGCACAGGTCTCTGGAAATCTACATGCGTGACCACACACACAGAGCCCCACACACACAGATCCCCCCACACACAAACACCCAGAGCCCCCCCCCACACACACACCCAGAGCCCCCCCCACACACACACCCCCAGAGCCCCCCACACACACACACACACCCCCAGAGCCCCCCCCCACACACACACCCAGAGCCACACACACACACACCCAGAGCCACACACACACACACCCAGAGCCACACACACCCAGAGCCATACACACACACACGCACAGAGCCCCACACACGCACAGAGCCCCACACACGCACAGAGCCCCACACACGCACAGAGCCCCACACACACACACACACACACCCAGAGACTGACTTGGTACACCTTTTAAAAGTAGCTGTTGTCATAGGTCTCTGGAAATCTACATGCTTGACCATAAACATCGAAAAACGATGCATATCCTGGTAATAGGGACCCCATTTCAATGCACTGGCAGGTCAACAAACCAGAGCTGAGCTATGCATTCTGGGGTTGACATACTGACGCCTAAGGTGATATTGAGAAACGACTGCCACCTTACCCAAGATGCCTGCTCTTCCTCCATCTTCTGCCCGCCAGAGGCCTACTCCTTGAGCGTTCAACAACAAATCGTAGACTCATCTATAATGCTTCTACTGCTCTGCTGAGCTCACTGTGCCATCAACATGTAGTGGAACTATAGTGGGTTGCACGGTCTATGCATGTAAACTGAAAGACAACTACTGGAGGTGGTAGATGCAAATGGCTTCCAACTGTTCATGAGAAGGCGACATTCACTGATCTGATTTACATGAAACAAAGCCAGGGGTCTACGTTTATCTGTATTTGCGCTTGATATCCAAAGAGGATTGATGGCATATTTACTTGGTGGTGAAGATGCATGGGTGGTAAGAGGGAGCTCATAGTGTACACCTTACAGCGCACTAGCAAAGCATAGTGTAGAACTTTACAGCACACATTAGCAGCACACAACAGTTCCATGAGCTATCACTTGCTACAGTCCCATCAAGCAGATGGTCACTGCGAAATGGAACACTGACTCACAACCAAACACAGCCTAGGTTCCAAAACCAAATGGGCAGAAGACAAAAACAACTCGAGCATACCAGAACCCTCACTCTGCTCGCTATTGTCAATGCAGTGGAAAAGGGAACTGTGCGAGTTTCGTCCGTTGTAGAGACGTTATAATATACAGAAGAAAGACCATCGGTGCAAAATAAGTACTGAAGAATAAAGTAAGCTTAACTATTTTCTGCTAAAAGGCGGCTTAGTACAGCCATGGACAAAAAATAACTGATTTACACCTCTAATAATGATCAGCCAAGCAGACTAAGAGAGAGCTAATGCAGGGGGGCCTGTGGGCGAGGGGCTCCCATCTCGTTCAGTGACTGCTCCTGTGCGACATACAACAGGTTAGTTCGAAGGAACCCTGCAAGTCTGGAGGCTGGATAATCACCATCTACTCACCACAAGGAGACGAACGGAGGACCGCCAGCAGGCCCGAACGGAACCGGAAGGCTTCTTGGAGGTAGAGGGACCATGATTTGCAACCATACCTGGTGCAGACTGTTCTTGCGCCCTGTATTCTTTTTGATACTGCCCTACACTGAGCCCCCCTACAGCCCTGTATATCACCCCGTCCTACTAGAATATAGACCCCGCCCTTCCGCCGAAGGCCTCCCGCCATCTGGTACAGACCCTTTTCCATTCACTGTATAATGCTCCCCTTGCTGAACCTCCGTCCAGCTCCAGACCCATCCCCGCACACCCCTCTCCGCCCCGGCTGCAGAGACACACCCTTCCTCCCTCTGTCTCCCCCGCTCCAGAACCCTTTCAGTTCCAGACTCCTCTCAGCTGGTGCACCCCCTTGTGGCGGGAATATTCCACAGCATCACGCATATCTGTTTCTACAGGACTCCTCTGTATATGTCTCCCTGCAGACCCCTGTTTCCTGCTGCATTTCTCCACGGTCCTACAGACCCCTTTGTACTGCTGCTTGTATCTCCAGGTACCTACAGAGCCTCCTGTGGTGCTGCATGTGTCTCCAGGAGCTCAAATTTACCACTGTCTTGTCGGATACGTATGCGTTCCTTATAGACCCATTTAAAAGTATTTCGTGCATGTATCTTGGTTTCTCTACAGACAGACCCCCTGTGTTACAGCATATATTTCCGTTTCCTTACAGACGGCTCTGTGCGGGTGCATATAAGTCTGTGTCCCCACAGACCACCCTGCGCGCGCCAGCAGACTACAGTCGGATGATGCAGACCCCTCTTATTCCAGCGGCAGCCTGTTCTCAACAGCTGCACGCCCTTCCTCGAGTGAGCACATTCAACCCCTTCTTGCAGGGCCCCGCCCCTTGGAGGACCAACGCTGCCAACTGTACACTTTTTCCAAACAGAAAATATTCCAGTGATAACTCTTTGCACCTGCCTCTCTCAGAGGCACCATTTCTTCTTAGAGAGAGCGGACCGGGACTTTGTAAACTGTTTTATAAAAATTGAGACTAATAATCAAATTAGATTTATGTCGAGTTTTTTGTCTCGTGAGTGGCTAGAGCCTGGTTCTGGTGACCTCTCCGTGGCTGTCCGTGGTGAACTCTGGCACTCACTGGGAACAGGGGCGCCTGTGTGGTCTCAGAGCGGGTCTGTGGCACCCCAGACTCACTTGGGGGAAAAGGGGCCCTGTGGTCCGTGTCTGAGCGCTCACAGGGAAGAGAAGCACCTTCAAGTGCCATGGCCTGTCTGTGGTGCTCCCCGGCCTGTCTGTGGTGCACCCCGGCTTGTCTGTGGTGCTCCCCGGCCCTCCCTGAAAGGGCAGCATACAGAGGCTCTCACGGCCTCTCTCTGGGGACAGTCTGGCGCTGAGGTGCAGCGAGCGGTCCATCAGCTTGCTGACCATGTTGCTGGTGGAGGTGTGCTCCTTGGAGAGCCGACTCACGTGGCCCTGCACCCGCATCACCGAGTTCTCCATGCCCGTCTGCCACTGGGTCATGCGCAGCTGCTTCTGCTGCGCAGAGTCCAGCATGCTGGCCAGCTTCTCCAGCAGGGTCAGGAAGGTCAGGGCGTTCACCTGGGCCCCCTCGGGCCCTGCGCCCTGGTACCGAGGCTCCTCCGGACCTAGACCCGGAGCCACCAGCTCGGGGGAGTCAAAGCTGTACCGAGGCCCGGGGTTGAGACTTCTCCAGGAGTCTGGGATGGCGGCTTCTGCCATGGTGGAGACTGTGCGCGCCGGAAACCTCACAAGGGCATTCCAGCAGCATTCCTTCCAGCAGCGATCATTCCTTCCCGGGGTCTCCCACTCCCCGCCCCACCCTCGCCCAAAGTTTCATGGCGCATTCTTCGTGGAAAAACGTTCAGAGCAACCCGGGCCCCTCAAGGCCACTTCAGCTACAAGTGATGAGTAACATGCCAGCAACGTGATCTCTCAGGGCCCGCTGTAATGTATAGATAATAACTATGCTATCGGCGCCTGGGCATGAGCACGGGTACCACACGCACCCTGAACGGTAGAGGTGACGTGCAGCGCCTCCGCCTCTCAACTCTCTGCTTCGATGAACTATCATACACCCGCACTCCGGAAAGCCAAGCTGATATTTGTCGTCCAAACAGGCCATGTCTCCCCTTCCCCCAGCCTCCCCCTAGGGGTGGGGGCAGAGAGGTAGTGCCGAGCGCGGGCAACCAGTCAGCGACAACCCTCAGAAGAAGGCAGCAGATGACAATGCTGATAACGGCACAAACAGGGGAGCAGAGGCTTACCTCATGTCCTGGTAGACGCTGCTCGACCAGCAAAATGGCGACCGCAAGATTCCGACCATTTTCGGATTCGGGGGCGTGTATTTGTTGTTTTGAGTGACGGATGACGTCACTGGCGAAAGAACAGCAAAATGTACGCCCCCAAATCCGATAGAGACGGGGCTTGTTTCGAGTGACTCCCTTCTCCTCCAATGGCTGGCCTCCGTTTAGGAAGCCAGCCAATGGAGGAGAGGTGAGTACAGAGGCGGGTTCAAGCCCCGTACTCAGAATCATTAAATCTCCCACAGGAAGCTGGCAAGCCAGCATTTCCGGTCCGAGTCCTAAAAAAGTAGGGAGAAGGGGTTAGTTAGAGGGAAGCAAAACGAGCAGTGAGATCACTGCAGGGGAGACACCAGTGTAAACCAAGCGACGGTAACTAACCCAGAGTGAGAAGGTCAAGAGCCGTTTTAATAAATTGCGAAGGTAGAGAAACACATGAATTTGAGAGCAAGTCGGAAAAGGACCAGATTAAACCCTTTGAAAATGCGAAAAGGGGAAGAGGAAGTACCTTGACCGTATTAAAAGCGTGAAATACCGCAAAACAATGGAGGGGTCGTCAGTGTGACAAGGACAAGTAGAAATGACAAAATAAGAAAAGTGAAGTACACAGCTCCTGATCGAAATCTCACTTCAGTGTGGGTTCAATCTTAGCAGTGACGGAAGGAAGGACAAAACAGGGGAAGTTAACCAATGTCATTATTCCCTTAAACAAACCTCTTGTGAGGTTACCTCTGTACAAAAAGGGTTGACAAGAACAGAAGTATCCAGTCTAAATTCAAAGGGGCAGCATCTATGCCGGATTTTTAGGATTAACACGGACTATTGCAATAATTTCCATTTAGGCTGACTACAAATATGTTAACGTTGGTGGTGGATATCCTGAAAGTCTGTCAATTGTTTGGTAAACCTGGACGTAAGTTAGACACCCCTTGATTAGACATTGTCTCCGAATGTTATACGTGTGATCCATAGAAATACAATACATTTCTCAAGCTGAAATAGCTTTGCAATGTAGTTGTTTCTGGAATCGAATGCTAAGTGTCGAGCAGGTCGTGGTATGGGAGTCTGGGACATTACACCCAAATCCCGATGGAAGATTCCACTTGGAAAACATACATCAGCCTGCAACCTAGAAACAGAGCAGAGCCTTGGCAAGGGATACCACATTTGTATGTTAGTTCAGACAGATTGGCCCTTTCCTTGGAGCAAGTTTGTTGCCAAAGGGCAAGTTTGTTGCCGTCATCCCATCAATGGAGTAAAGCAATCCTTGGTTTTAGGCTAGATATCGGATAATAGGACCATTTGAGCTACTTTGAAATGGGTAGAACAGGGGTGTTGAGTCTGCAGACCTGGACACAAGGGGTGCCACCTTTCTCATGGCATGAATCATAAACATAAGGGGAAATCCAGTGACTCCATATTCCACAGATTTGTGTTCATCAGATCCTTGGAACCTGCTGGAAACCCCTTGCAGAAGGGAGGAGCACACCTTCTCAAATATTGGAAAGCACATGCACATATTTCTGATCAGGCCAGCTAGAGATAAACTTAAAGCAGTCTATGAGGCCAGAGTGTGTATTGTACAAGAGTGACAATGTCCAATTGGATGCAACTACTCCACCATAGTTGAAGGAAAAGGTTGTATGATAGAGGCACGCATGGCTAAACCACACGTGTGTCTCTATAACGCTGCTATACCCACAAATGTGCCCAAACAACGCATTCCTTTACCATGCAATTTTGTGGTAAAGGCATAAATGGTAAAGGGATATGTGTGGTAAAGTTCACACCAGAGCTCCCCCCAGCCCTAAAAACTACCACGAACCTTTCCGAGACCTGATCCACCCCAGATACCTAAAAACTAACCCAATGCCCCCCTGAGCCCTAAAAACTACCCAAGCCCGAAAAACTACACTGGCCCCCAGCCCTAAAAACTATCCTGACCCACCTCGAACCCAAAACACTACCCTACACCAGAGCCATAAAAATTAACCCGACCCAGCAGCCCTAAAAAGTACCCCGACCCCTCCAGCCCAAAAAAATACCTTGACCCCCCCTGAACCCTAAAAACTACCCTGAGCCCTAAAGACATGCCAACCCCACCCGAGCCCTGAATACAAACCCAAACCCATAGGCCTAAAAACTCCCCCCCCCCAAAACCCAGCCCCCGAACCACTTACCTCACCGTGTCCTCTCCCGATCCTTCCTGTATCTAGATACTGCACGCCTTTACCACGCATATGTGTGGTTAAGGCATATGCATGGTTAAGGCAAGAAGGGTTCTGCTTGAAGGGAAATGGCATGCCTGGCTCTGCCCAAGAAAATGTTCCCCCACTACCAAGATCAAATCTGATCATTGGTGTAAGACTACAAAGACAACCCAAAAAGAGAACTATTTCTTTCTTTCAGAGGAGTATCACTCCGCATGTCATTGTGTATGCATTATGTGTAGATTAAGTGTCACCTTTGAACCAGCGCACAAGCACTCGCACATGGTGCCACTCTATCTCACCCCTCTATACAAAGTCTTTATACAGTTTCCACAAAGAAGATAAACACTGTAATCCATAGGAAATTAAAAACGTGGCAAACTACTTATCTATTGTAACAGTAGGCCCTTAAGAACAGAGAATGACTCACTGTTTCAGTCTGTGGCATAAGTGTCATTAGGTGAAAACTGTGCTGTAAATGTATCCTATTTGGCCTCATTTTTCAATTTATTTCTCTGCGAGTTCACTAGGGGTTGGTAAATCCTGTAATTCCATGTAGCATAATCGCTCTGAATTAACCCCAAGCTTTTGTGAGATTCCACAGAATTATGCAAGAAGAGTAATTCTGCGTTTAGCAACATTTAAATAGCGCAAAAATGCACCCTTGAGTGCAAAATGAACATGGGGGTGTATGTTACACTGAAAAATAGCGCTAACTGCAACAGAACATGAATAGGCAACCAAAGCAGCCACTCCCCTAAATTACTCTTAATTATACAAGCAGGTGTAACTTAGAGTAATTTTCTGTAATTCTTCATCAAAGAGTAAGGCGGGTCAGAGCTGAGCAGACTTTCTGCACATAGTATGGCACTGCCGGACATAGTGGACTACTCGAAGGCTACATTGCAACTCATTAAACACACGACGGGCTGGGAGGTACAATACACGATTGAACAGTGTGTGCTGGGGCTCCTTCCAGACAGCCCGAAGAGGAACGGATTAGGCGCTTTGCAATGTTAGGTCTTATAGTGGCTAAACAGCGGTTCACGATAGGCTAGCTGAGTACTAGACCCCATGCACAGAGTGATGGGAGCAAGGATATGCTGGAGTGGGCTGGCACCGAGGAGGCAAATATGCAGAGAACCCACAGGGACCCGAGGGTGGCAGAGGACTTGCTATCTTGGAGTGCTATGAGGCAGGCGCTATTGGAATCCTCAGATGGACACCAGACTGAGACAACAATAATAGAGCAACGAGCATAGGAGAGAAAGGGGAGGAGAGAAAGGGAGACAAATTATACCCAGGGACTTCCCATGCTACAAGGGACGAGAGACAACACTAGACTGTTCCTAATATTGTTTAATTCATTTTGGCCTGCTAGATTATTGGAAGCTGGGAGAGGTGGGAATGTGTGGGGGAATTACAATGGGCATGTCACTGACTATATGTTGTGTTGCTAACAATATTCGATGCAAAGTTGTACAGTACGATGTTGCATATTTCATTTGATCATTTTGAAGATGGACTAAAAAGATCTGCAACACATACCAGTTGTATTGATGGTAGCTACAATCTGCCATACAAGGCGGAGCTGGCTTTTCACACAATCTGTATAGGTCATAAACTGTTGCCGTTCGGCCCTAGCACCAGAACACTTGTGAGTAGCTGTGCGCTGTATACATTTTCATGCAAAAAGAAGAATTCACGGACAGAATGTTAAACAATGTCAAACATTTACCCCAGTACATATATCTAGGCCTACATCAATCGTATTTCTGCTCCCCATGCCAATCCAGTTTAAACCCAGTCATATGCAAATCAGTCTTGACCCTGTTCCCCAGGGGAACAGTCCAGGCCGAACTGCCAGGTCAGCTCCTCCTTGGACCGGAAACAAACATCCTGGGACCAGTTTCAGGTTTTCACCACTCATCAGCCACGCTAGCTTGACTCCAGTGGCAGGGAGAGCACTGAACCCACGTGTCTGGGCATACCCGTCCCACTCTGCTCTGCATTCCATCTATCATCTGTGTGTCTTTTGCTTTCTCACCCTAAGTGCTCCGGATTTGCCAGACCGGCTGGCTGATATGGGGTGATGTCCCGAAACCAGTCCCAGGATGCTTGTTTACAGTCCAGGGAGGACCTGGCTTGGCAGATCGGCTGGACTGTTCCCACAAGGAACGAGGTCCAGGCCCGGACTGGCCGTTGCGGGCACCGGGCAATCCCCCGGTGCGCCGCAAGGGTGGGGGCCGGTTTTGGGCCCTGGGGGCCGTTTTTGTTACAGGGCCGTTTTTGCAGCATAGCTGCAAAAACGGCCCTGTAACAAAATTGTCCGAAAACCGGCCCCGGGAAAGAGCTCGGTCGCACCCCCAGGGGGCCGGCCGAGCACTTTGCCAGGGCCGGTTTTGGTTCTTAGTCCTGCCCTGACGAGGGCAAGACTGATTTGCACATGGCTGGGTCCAAACTGGGATGGTAAGGTAAGCAAAAGAACAATGGATTTAACCCAAATCTCTTGACTGGGGTGAATGTTTGATTTTGCTCTGCATTCAGTCCATCATCTGTGTCTTTTTTGGATACATTTTCATAACATAGCTGTGTCTCACACAGCGGGATATAAAGTCAGGATCTGTTGAATGTATCTTGGTATGGTATGAATAGGAGCTTTAAGCTTCTATACTGAACAATGCTACTATCATAACATGTCCATTGCTGTTGGTTATTTGAAATTTTAATACAGAAAATAAAAATAAACAAAGAGTAAAGTGGAATTACTAAAATGACTGATTACTCCGGTGTAATGAAATTCTGCCCAGGCCTAGAGTACACCCCGACAGACAAAGCCCTCTTGACAAAAGCACGTGCATTCTGGTGCCAACAGATGGCACCAATGGTTAAGTGAGTGGTGCCAGCGCTAGAAGTGGGCAGCAACCAATGATAGAAGTGGGCAGTGGCACCCTAAGAAAAATCTAAGGCACCTGCACATTTTTTGGCACAAAGCAAGCACTGAGCACGTGTGACACAATATTTTAGTTCTGATCCTTTTTTTCCAAAACGTTTGGGGAAACGACTGAATAAATGCAAGTCCGTTAATAATGCTGAACAGGAGGCTCTGTTTCCATGTCGCCCTATAGCAGCCGTTTCCTTTTCCTTTCAAGCGCAGACATTCGCACGGTCAGGACAAGAGCACTTCTGGTCGGAGCCCTCTGACAAGGCTTTAAGTGGGCCGGGTCTCTCCAGTGCTGAGCACCAGCAGTTTTTTAGAGGGGGGCTCGAAACGGATCTCTATTGGGCTCTGTTTTGTGCCCTGGAGGTCCATTTTTTCCGGACTGCAGTGACAGCAGGCATGTCAACGTGCGCATGCTCACACCTCAGTAGTAGAGAAGTTACAGCATGACATCATGCCAGGTGAGTGTTCTAGGCGGGGAAGGGAAAAACTATAAAGAGAGTCATCTCTCTGGATTTCCCTTCTCTTTTTGAAACTCCGAAGCAGTAACATTGTCGTGGTGTCACCAGTGCTTTAAGTGGAAGCTTTTTCAATATTATATACAAGCCATAGTTGCTGCTTATTTATCTTATGCAACTAACAACCATTGACAAAGCCAATAGTCCTGTCCTGTTGTGGGTATGATGTTACTTGTTGTATCATATCTCGATGCAATGACAAACAGCAAAATACAAGTCAGGCGGCACACTATGCTAAGCACAGATATTTACCTTACGTGTTTATAAGCCACGCCCTTAACTACATTGGCCACCCCCCCCCCCCCAAGTTTTTTCATCCCATTTAAAGCCCTGCCCCCAGATTGGGTTGTTTTTACAAATCGAAAAACACCGGGAATGAATGAGTACCAGAACAAAGCTTTGCTGTTAAAACCGCGTTTTTTGGTAGAAGGCACAGACTCATCACGGCCGAGCTCCTGTGGGCTTCCATTCTGCCCACTCTCAGCCAGAGAGCGAAGCACCTCCCCGATCCCGCCAGGCAGTGCTGACAGAAATAAAGCATGGGTGTCTCCCAGAAAACACTTTAATGAGACTGAAACAAAATACTATATTAGGAGCTTTTCAAGCATTGTGGTGAACCGGGGACTTGAACTGCAATAGTACATGCAACTAGCATAGAATGTTTTTTGTTTTGTTTGTTTTCTTGCCAAGGCCCGGCCTGGTATTGGATTAAAGTGATGGCAGACACGCAGGGCTAATACAAGTCATCTGGCTGTGGGCTGCCCAGAGGCCTCCAGGTCACGAGTTCAAGGTCATGCAAGATTATATACTTCCGGGTCGAAAAATGAGTATCATTCACTTGGGTAATAATGAGAACACTTACTGTTTGAGCACGTGCAGTCGATGGAGTTGGTAGCAGGTGTCACATATAAAGCCACCATTATCTGGCCCACTGAATGCGCTGTGATGCTACACAGATGGCATACTACACAATATTAATACAAATGTGTCACTATCATAAGTACAAGTCAAAGGCTATTACCAAGGGCGAGGCTAGACGAGCCCGCCTTTAGGGGCCGGCCCCCCGGCCCACGCACCCCATTCGTCGAGAGTAGCCGGTCGGACACCCTATGGGAGGCCGACCGGGTTTGAGGAAGTCCTTCCAGGTGGCCAGCAGTGACGCGTTTCCGGCGCGGGCGGGGTCAGAGGCCGTGACCTATTTAGGTCACTGGCTCAACTCGATCTGCCTCTTTCCTCGCCTGCGTCGTGACCTGCTCGCACCTGCTGGCCCCCACCCCCAGGCTCGTTAGCCTGTTTTCTCTAACTAAAGTATTATTCTGGTCCCCAATCCAGTAGCTTCCCCTGCCCCATAGTTGGCGCCTTTCACCTCGTGGTGTCGAAGGATTTGCGGACGGCGGTTCCTGAGGAAGTGCGAGCAGGGCCGAGCAGAGTCGTGGTCGGAGCGGCGTAGATCGGCAGCGACCAGTGCGGCAGGTAAGGGGTCGGGGCTCACGAGGCTGCGGGCGTGGGTGGGTCTCAGGGTTCGCCCTGCTTCTCGTTAGGCTTTTTGGGCATCTCTGGGGCCTGCTCAGGCTGCAGCGTTTGTTTGTTTTTGGCGCGAGCGAGCTCTGACGCCCCTTGCCTGCTGCGGAGGGGGTTTGCGGTAGCGGCGCTTCGAAGGGGCCTAGTGTGAGCGAGAGGCCCTGTTGGCGCGCGGCTGCGAGCGCATAATTTTCCCACGCGCGAACTCAGCAGGCAGGCGAGCTCTGACGCCCCTTGCCTGCTGCGGAGGGGGTTTGCGGTAGCGGCGCTTCGAAGGGGCCTAGTGTGAGCGAGAGGCCCTGTTGGCGCGCGGCTGCGAGCGCATAATTTTCCCACGCGCGAACTCAGCAGGCAACATGCCGCCCAAAGGCTTGAACCAGAAGCGTAAGGGGAAAGATCCGGAAGTCGCGCAGCTTTTGAAGGCGTTATTAGCGAAGCTAGATGTCAGCGGGGACAGCAGTGAGGGAGAAGGAGATGAGCAACCCCCTGAACCCGAAGGGGAGCCCGAAGTAGTCGAGGAACGTCCTCGGAGGCCGGGCGTCCCCCCCAGGGCGGCCTTCCCCCCTTTGGTTAAAAAACCCAGAGTGCAGAAGCAAGGCGGGCGAGGCAGAAATAAGAAAGCTGTAAGCCGAGCTAGGGCTACTCCTAAGGTTGTGCCACTCGAACCCGATGTTCTGATCATACCCCCTCCTAGACAGCCCGAATTACCGCCATCGGTACCGCTCAGCAGCCCTCAAGGTGCACCACCGACGCCCGTCCCTTTAGGTCCACCTTAGGACAGGACAGGGGCGATTTTAGAGGAGATTCGTGGAGCGTTGGCGGCCCTTGCGCCGGTCCCGGTCACGGGGGGAGGGGTGAATGCGTTTAGCACAGTAGCACCAGTAGCCTCTCAACCAGCAGCACCAGTAGCTCCTCAACCAGCAGCACCGGTAGCTCCTCAACCAGGGGGTGCAGCTTCAGGCCCGCTGGCAGAAATATTAGGTGCCTTGAGAGCACTGACATCAGGTCCCAAGGTTCAGGAGGTAGGGGGGGCTGGGGCGACGCCTGTGGCGGTAGCCCCCACCCCCATTCCAGTGGCAGGTTCCGCAACTGCGGCAGTAGCTCCATGGGCTCCAAGTGCGACAGAGGACCCCACCCTTAGCGAGATTAGAGCGCAGCTGGCCGTACTGGTCAAAGCACAGGGATCCAGTGTGCAGTTAGGTCAGCAGACGACCTCATCAGTGACGATCGATCCCGCGTCTTCAGGAGGTAAGCCTGAGGGCAAGGGGATTGGACCAGCCGGAATGGCTAAAACCGAGGGAGGGCAGGGTTATGTTCTGTCAAAACCTGGCCGCTTGGCTACACATGTGCCCCTAGAGGTTAAAGAGAAGATCTGGAAAGGGGAATATGTGGATGTGTTTTCTCTCATTCGACCCAAGAGATGGGAGGGGGAGTACAAAGAAAAGGATGGGAAGGATAACTCTTCCAAGGATGGGAGACCGAGAGTGGATGAGTCCATTACAAACTGGCTTTTTGGTTTTCAGGTGTTCATGACGGTGATGATTGAAAAGAAACCAGAGCTAGCGGCATCTTTAGTATATTATATGCATAAGATTTTGAAGGCACACACGACCCATGGTGGTTCAGCTTGGTTGGACTATGATAGGGACTTCAGATGGGAAAAGGTGCAGGACCCTGACATGGGTTGGGACCAAGTGGAAGTCAATGTCTGGTTAGAGAGTGTAAACGGCAAGTCTGGGGGGTTTCAATCTAATAGGCAGCCCTTTCGGACTTCACAGGGGGGGCCCGGGGAGAAGAGGGGAACGTGCTGGGCCTTTAATAAAAAGGCATGCACCTGGCCCTCAGATAAGTGCAAGTTCAAACATGTGTGCTCCTACTGTGGTCATCACTCGCATCCAGAGTTCAAATGTATTAAAAAATCCAAAGAGAGAGGGGGAGGGGGCAAGGAGATCAAGCCTTCCCAGCCTTAAGTTGCCCACCCCGTGGACATTGGGCGACTGATTTATTGGCTGAATCAGTATCCCGACCGGTCAGCAGCCGAGTTATTATATATGGGTTTTTCAGAAGGTTTTCGCATTCCAGCTCAAGACGTACCCCCTGTAGGATATTGCAATAATTTGCTTTCTGCACGGGCTCAGCCAGCAGTAGTGAAATCCAAAATAGACAAAGAGCTAGGGTTGGGGCGGGTGGCAGGTCCTTTTCTGACTCCACCCCTGCCTGGTTATGTGTGCTCTCCTTTGGGGGTGGTACCCAAGAAGGAACCTGGTCAATTTAGGATGATCCACAACCTTTCTGCGCCTAGGGGGTCTTCGGTGAACGATGCCATTGATCCTGCCCTTTGTTCTGTGACTTATTCCTCATTTGATGCTGCCTTAAAGAAGTTGAGGGACCTAGGCCCGGGGGCCATCATGGCTAAGACAGACATAGAATCAGCCTTTCGCCTTCTGCCTGTACACCCAGATGATTACCACCTGTTGGGTTTCCAGTTGGATAGCCAGTTTTATTATGACCGGTGTATGCCTATGGGGTGTGCCGTGTCTTGCAGATATTTTGAAACTTTCAGTTCCATGCTCCAATGGTTGTTCTCATATAGGACAGGCTACAAGGGGGTTGTGCATTACTTAGACGACTTTATGGTGATGGGGCCGGCGGCTTCTGCAGATTGTGAACAGGCTTTAGACCAGTTAGTGGCCATGTTTCAGGAATTTAGGATACCTCTGGCCCCTGGCAAGACGGTGGGCCCGGCGACATGTATGTCCTTCCTAGGCATAGAGATTGACACAGTGGTTGGTGAGTGCAGGTTGCCCCCTGATAAGGTCCAGGCTTTTTCTCGGGCCATCGAGGCGGCGTTGTCTTCTCCTAAAGTGACTTTATACCAGTTACAGGTCCTAGTGGGCCAGCTAAATTTCGCCCTAAGAATCATCCCAATGGGACGCCCATTCTCGAGATCTATTGCTAGAGCTATGGTAGGCCTGTCCCAGAAGCACCACAGGGTCCGCCTCCGGGCGGAGGTGAGGAACGATTTGAAGGTGTGGCAGAATTTCTTGACAAACTTTAATGGCTCTGTTGTTTGGCCGGCGCCTGCGGTATCTAGCAAGGAACTGGGGTTGTTCACGGATGCAGCGGGTAGCATTGGTTTTGGCGCAATCCTAGGTCCTCATTGGTGTGGGGCGGAGTGGCCAAGGGAGTGGCATGAGAGAGGTGTGACCAGGAACATTGCATTCTTAGAGTTGTTTCCGATCCTGGTAGCAGTGACCATTTGGGCCGAGCGCTTCAGGAATAGATCTGTGATCTTTTGGTCTGACAACATGGCTGTGGTCGAAGCCATCAACAGGCAGGGTGCTACGTGTACACACGTGTTGAGATTACTGAAACGCCTGGTATTGGAATGTCTGAGGTTAAATTTACTGTTCAGGGCTGCGCACATTCCGGGCGTTGACAACCACGCTGCTGATGCTTTGTCTCGTTCCAAGTTGCAGGAGTTCCGGAGGTATCACCCGGAGGCGGAGGACGAGATGACAGAGTTTCCACCATCACTGTGGAGGATTGGAGCCCCGCTCTAGCGGGGCTGGTAGGTGCCTCATTGAGTGACCGCACTCGGGCTGGTTATCAACAGTGTTTTTTGACTTACAGGACGTTGGTGCAGGAGGCGGGCATCACAAGCTGGTTCTCTGATCAAGCCATGTATTCCTTCCTGCAAAGAATCAGGGATCAGGGCAGGTCTCTCTCTTATGCTAGGGCTCATGTCTCAGCGGTAGGCTTCTTTTCTAGATTAGCGGGTTCTCAAGGTCCCGGGGCCTCTTTTGTGGTTAAGAAGGCTTTATCGGGATGGGCCAGGCTAGAGGGTCCTAGGCGGGATTGCAGACGCCCTTTAGATGTGAGGACTGTGGGGGACATCCTGGGGGTTTTGCCTAGACTTTGCACCTCGGCATATGAGGGCAAGTTATTTGCAGCAGTGTTTTCCTTGGCTTTTTATGGAGCCTTCCGCCTGGGCGAAATTGTAGGGTCCTCTCGTAGTAATCAGGAAGGCGGGCTCCAGTTAAGGGATACTAGGATTGAACACGGTGATCTGGTGGTGATCCTTACGAAATCTAAGACCGACCAGGCAGGTAAGGGGGCGGTAATTCAGCTGCGCCCCGCTCTGGGTGCCCCGGTATGCCCGGTCGCCTGCATGCAAGAGTATCTAGCCATCCGCCCTAGTGGGGGAGGGGGGGGGGGGGCGGCCCTGTTCATCCATGAGAGTGGGGAGTGCGTATCTCAATACCAATTCAAAGCCGTGTTGCAGAGGGCCTTGGTAGATCTGGGGTTAGGGGGCGCAGGTTACTCTTCTCATTCATTCAGGATAGGGGCAGCTACTTTAGCGGCAGGAGCAGGGTTGTCACCTACTGCAGTGAAGAAAGTGGGCCGCTGGTCCTCCGATTGTTTTAGGCGTTACATACGCCCTGAACTGCTTTGACAAGATGTTTTGGCCATGATTTTGCTTAACTTTTCTATTTCATCTCTGATTAGTATGCCAAGAATGGTGGTGTGGGTGCTGGGTCACTCGTTCGTGCGGCGGGCAGCTGAGCATCTGCGACGGCGCCGACTAAGGAAACCACCGAGTTTGGTTGGGGCTGAATTTCTGTGGCACGGTGTGGGAGGAATGCGCATCCGGCATCTGCGGCGGCTCGTGAAGGAGATTAGAAACTGCGGGGGACAGAAGTCCCCGGACCTGATCATCATCCATCTGGGCGGCAACGACATGGTAGACCGCAGACGCTTGGCGGTCAAGGAGGCGCTCCTCGCGGAATTTTCTTGGCTTGGTCACACCTTCCCACAGGCCAGGATTGCATGGTCATGTATGATCCCAAGGAAATGTTGGGGCGATGGCATTAGGGCTAGGGTTTTGAACGTGTCGGTGAGACGTCTGAATGGTGAGTTGGCAAAGTTGTGCTCAGGGACGGGCCGCTTGCTGCACTTACCCCACAAGATGATTTCTGGCCCAGCTATGTTTCACCATGATGGAGTGCACTTGTCTGACATTGGCATGGACGCCTGGATTAATGGAATCTGGTCTTTTGTTCTGCATCTGCTGGAAGGGGGGAAGGGCGACGGACCTATGGCCCCTAGTCGCCCTAGTGGCGGAAAAGAGACATTGGAACACTGATATAGATGGATGACATAGACGGGAGTCCACCTTGAGCACTCCCTTAGGCCAGCACAGAGGGGAGAGAAGGTAAGCTCTCCACAGGGGGATGGAGACCACCGGTTGGGGAGGCTAGGGCGACAGGTACGAGCCTCCTGGGATCCTGGGCAACCTGGTGGACGAGTGGTGGTGCCCCGGAAATGGCGGACAAGGTCTCGAGGGCTGGGGCCCATCACTCTGTGGCGCAGGTGGGTTGCACCTCGCGTGGGCATCGCTTCCTGGGGAGAGCCGAGCCAGAGGGCCCCTTGGTGCTGGGGGGATAATGACATTCTGATTGAAGATGAATAATGATAATGTACAGTTTAATTTTGTGTTCTGAATATGAATCTTAATAATGTTTTGATATAACTATGCAACGTCATGTTTATGTTTGTTGATATTAAACATGGCCGTTTCTTACACCCACCTAATCTCAAGTGTTAATTAATTGGTGGGTTTGGGAGGGCGTGGAGCATGCTGGGGGATCCGGTCCCTATACCAAGGGCGAGGCTAGACGAGCCTGCCTTTAGGGGCCGGCCCTCCGGCCCACGCACCCCATTCGTCGAGAGTAGCCGGTCGGACACCCTATGGGAGGCCGACCGGGTTTGAGGAAGTCCTTCCGGGTGGCCAGCAGTGACGCGTTTCCGGCGCGGGCGGGGTCAGAGGCCGTGACCTATTTAGGTCACTGGCTCAACTCGATCGGCCTCTTTCCTCGCCTGCGTCGTGACCTGCTCGCACCTGCTGGCCCCCACCCCCAGGCTCATTCGCCTGTTTTCTCTAACTCCCACCCACCCGTCCCTTAGTTAAGTAGTTTGAAGGGGTGTGTTGGCGGGCGGAAAAGAGACATTGGAACACTGATATAGATGGATGACATAGACGGGAGTCCACCTTGAGCACTCCCTTAGGCCAGCACTGAGGGGAGAGAAGGTAAGCTCTCCACAGGGGGATGGAGACCACCGGTTGGGGAGGCTAGGGCGACAGGTATGAGCCTCCTGGGATCCTGGGCAACCTGGTGGACGAGTGGTGGTGCCCCAGAAATGGCGGACAAGGTCTCGAGGGCTGGGGCCCATCACTCTGTGGCGCAGGTGGGTTGCACCTCGCGTGGGCATCGCTTCCTGGGGAGAGCCGAGCCAGAGGGCCCCTTGGTGCTGGGGGGATAATGACATTCTGATTGAAGATGAATAATGATAATGTACAGTTTAATTTTGTGTTCTGAATATGAATCTTAATAATGTTTTGATATAACTATGCAACGTCATGTTTATGTTTGTTGATATTAAACATGGCCGTTTCTTACACCCACCTAATCTCAAGTGTTAATTAATTGGTGGGTTTGGGAGGGCGTGGAGCATGCTGGGGGATCCGGTCCCTATAATGAGCTACACATCTATTTATATAAACCTATTTCTACCAAAGTGGGTGACTTTGAATTGATCGTGGAAGGATGAAAAGAGGAGCCAGTCCTACTAATACTGGAGCCATTACCTTTAGGTTACACACACCAGTTGCTGCTTTAGCTTGCAAGTGGCCCAGTGGGCATGGTGGGATTGTTGCTGTACACAATCCAAATGAAATGAAATACCAGTATTTGTAAAGCGCACAGCTTCCTCCGAAGTGGTGTCCTGGCGCAGGGGGGCCCTCTGGAAGATTAAGCAAGGTATTGCCCAGAGTCACATGGTGCTGGGCTGACCTGCCGCCGGTGCCGGGGATCGAACCGTGATCTCCAGATACCAGTGTCAGTCGCCCTGGCCGCTGCACCACACCTCTTCCACAAATAAGAAATTCACATGTCCACTGCTCAAATTAATTTCCTATCTCCCTACACTAATTCACCACTAATCCTCTTTGGGTTCAAGAGTAGCACGCTACTTGCCAAAAAAGCGTTTCAACACCTCGTCAGGGGTAGTAAGAACGAAATAAATGCAATTACAATATATAAAGCTTTGCTCAGCTCACTTCGGCTTTATGTTTTGAAGTCAAGCTGTTTTCACACATTGGCACAAGGAAAATGACGGAAAAAATAGAGGCCCACTGGGATGGTATAACAAACGTGTCTTCAACCTACAAACAGCCATCTTCGTAAATTGTACTTTTAAAGAAGACAGCCTCCCTGTGTGGGCAATATGTATAAACTTATTGCTGAGACGTAATGCAGTCCATCTTTAAGTTTTCAAACCATGTATCCAGTAGTATTTTAATTATCATTTGTTTTCAGAGCAGAAACTATATATAGTCAAGCGAAATTCTACCGTGCAACAGGAACACCTTTGAAAACGTTCATTCCCCTCATCCCGGTGTTGTCTTAAGAGTAACGTCAATATTGAAAGCGATTTGCAATGAAGTACTCACTGTACAAGAGTACAGAACAGTCATTCAGAGAGCAGGCAGCGCCGAGAGCCACACGAGACCAGACTTCCACTTTCAATCAGGAGAAAGACTTACTCGCACAGCAGGATGCCGTTCTCTAATCCAGACCGGAAGTCCTTATCCCCGACACTCCTGCCAGTCACTTGCTGTAGAAACAAACAAAAGACGGTTGTGGTTAGGGCTGTCATCTTTGCACTCACTTCAGTCACTTTGTGTTCCTCAATGAGGCATTTTACATATTGCAAGCACTGTCACTGTCAACAAACGTGGATGGTTGCTTTCTGGCACTAGAATTCCAGACGATGGTAACAGAGAGAACCTCCTTCAATCAATAACATGCATGCAAATACAGCAACTAATATAAAGGCACAGCGAGCAAAATCTGGGCCTTAACCCCTCCTCCCTTGGCGCACAAAAATGGCATCTAAACACTTTTACACAGGGAGGCTGTCACACTTCCCTGGCTAATATTTTGTGTGATACATACAGACACGCCAGTGAGCGGTATTACCACTTTACCCTACATCTGGCAAGGAGAGCATGCTGTGATAACGCATGTTTTTCCAATGCGCTAAACTTAGATTGTTGCCCCCTTTCCTTCACAAATTCCACCAGGCCTTATGTGCAAAAATCGGAGTCCACATGGCGGGGTGCAGAAATTATAGCATGACTTTAAATCCCAATTATATCAACCCAAACCTATTGGCTTTGCAAAAGCGGATGGCCGTTTTAAATTTGTAGTTTAGAAGAAACCAGGTGGATGAATGTCATGATTTTGGACTCCAAATGGACTTTTTGTCCAATTTGGAGCCATTAGAGGGACAGCACTTTGGTGTCCATAGCAGTTTCTTTATTTTGCCATAAATTTAACTTAGTGATTTGCAGTGGAAAAAAATAAAGGAAAGCTTTTGTGGGCAATGCAATACCAGATAAACAAGTGTGTGTGATTATCCAGTGCACATTTCATGCATTTCAATGTAAGCATTTCCTAGGAAGCTGAAGAATACACGCCAACAGTCCGGTGGCTGAAGGGTCAACACAAAGCAAGTCATTGATGGAAGGAAACTGAATTGAAATAGAAATCCCTACATGAAAGGAAGACACCTGCAAGGGAAAACCAGCATTTTTAAATACTTTTGTTGATGCTCTATTGGGTAAGAGGAGACAATAAGTTAGATTATATTTACTGACCAGGCTATGCCGACAAGTTAATGACTATTAACAAACCAATATAGGCATGAAACAGTATTTCGGCCATCTTCTGCGATTAGCCGAGCCAAAAAAGGGTGCAATAATATTTGCTACGGTTGTTGGTCCTGTATGGATTAAAAGTATTCAGAAAATATGCTGTAGAATTTTGCAGTCAGTGTTTCTACAAGCTTTGAGCAAAATGGGCGAGTTGGGAGCACATGTTTGATCCTATACAGGAGACTTTGCTAACACCGGCAGCCTAGATTTTTTTGTCTCTTTAATGGAGAGGCGGGGATGGCTGCAGAATCACAGGTACAGAGTATTGAGCAAAGGTACCAAACTGTTACTGCACTCTCCTTCAATATGGGCTGCAGCATGCCACAATCAGTCTTAACCTTGAACATCCAGGATTGGATTGTGGTCACAACTTGCCTTAGGCACAGATTGTCAGTGACCATCAGTACTAAATACTAAATGCATTCAGTAAGTACATTTTCCACTTATTGACGGATCATCACTTGGGTGAAGGTGGGGTGATGGGTGCTGCATGACAGAGGAAGAGGAGCGTGATAAACAAGTTAGTTACCTTTGGTGTTGCGCTTTCTGGTGGATAATCTAACCGCAGATTCCTCAACTTTCAAATATTATCCAGGGTCCAGACTGGATCTAGAAAACTTCACAGCAGTGCTCCCAAGCACTATCAGGTGGCGCCTTGGGGCTTTGCACCACCCTGGACATGACAAAGTGAAGACGCCTATAGATGCCACCCACCCCTGCACCTCTGATGTCAGTTTCTTATATTTTTCCCTTTCTACGCCTTCATACGTGGAAATCAATTGTTGGCGCCAGCGTGCTGATGTGGAACTTGGGACCTTCTTATATGTGAAAGCGGCCACTCCACAGAAGAGGAAGGCAGGAGGGCAGTGAGGAATCTGCAGCTAGATAGAGTATTCACCAGAAAGAGCATTACAAAAGGTACATAACTTGTTCTTCCGATGGCTACTTCTAACAACAGATTCCTCACCTTTGGAATAAATACAAAAGCAGGAGTTCCGAGATGGAGGGTCTGTGGACTAGGCTTTAATAAAAAGACCTACAAGACTGAGCAGGCAAAATGATGTGCTTTTTAGACCCATCTGTTGAGGCAATAGTGTTTCATTAACATATGTATCAACACCCATGTCACAGCTTGTCAAGAACAGTTACCTCCAGTACCAGCACAGTTTTAGTAGCCTTGGCTATGGTGTAATGAACCCTCAGGCCTTCCAGGGGTTGTTCTTGGCCCAGACATAGCAGACCTGGAAGCAGTGGTCTATCCATGTTGACAAGGTCCTCTTATGCATCCATCACGTCACCATTCATTGCTCCTCAAAACCCAATAAAGAACTGCCCAATGATTTAAGATGCCCTGGGCCACCTTCGGGTGAAGATGCCATTCGTGATTTGCCAGACAACGCCTGCTTAACTCGTCTTTTCTGGCATTCAAGAACCGTGCTAGGGTGGTTGGCAACCAGGAAGAAGTCTTGATCCTGTCACTTCCAGAGACCTAGAGCTTGCTGGCACAAGGACCAGGTCCTCACTCCATCCTGCTTGTTGCAGTACCACTGGCAGAGATGTTGTCCCTGAGAACCTGTATCAGCATCATCTTGACAGACGGAAGAAATTATTTTCTGAATATCCTTATCTTGCTGTGGTGGTGGGGGCAGGGATAGTAAAAGCTTTGTACATCACTGTGTCCAGTATAGACCCAAAGAATGAAATCATCTGTGAGGGGGTCATGAGTGGCTTCAGTTCATGGATAGAAAAGCTCAACAATGTCAAGAAGCTGGCCACTGCCTGGAGGTGATCCACAGCTGACTGCATGAACCAGCCTTCAGCAGTCAATCTCGCTGAGATACGGGAATACATTTACTCCCGACCTTTGAACATAGGCTATGACCACTGCTATCACTTTCGTGAACACCTGAGGGGCTAGGGAAAGACCAAAGGGGTGCACGTTAAACTGAAAGTGTTCTTGTCGTAACATGAACCACAGGTAGCACCTATGAAACTGCAGGATAGGTATATGAAAATATACATATGGCAATTCCAAAGACACCATCAAGTCTTCTGGGTCAAGAGCAGACAAAATCTGAGCCAATGTGAACATCTGGAATTTGTCCTTCTGTAGAAAGATATTCAGCAGGAGAAGGTCCGGAATGGGCCGAGGCCCTCATCCTTTTTCGAGGTAAGAAAATAGCACCACAACTCCGACATTCCTCTGTGTCCGGTACCAGATCAATGGCACCTTCGGAGAGCAAAAGAAGTACCTCCTGCATCAGGATTTTCAAGGCTGTTCCAAAATCTGTTCTGGTGCGGGAGGTAAATGGGGAGGAAACCAAGGGTAACGCTGAGCCCTTTGAACTAAATTTAAAGCCTATTTTTCTGATGTAATGTGTCTTCAATCATGGAGGAAATGCTGGATCCAAAGACTCCCCATGCCTCACCAACCTGGAATGTTTCATAAAGAACACACTAAAGCTTGGTAGCCACTGTAGAAGGGAGGAGTTGTTGAAGGACTGCTGTCCCTACTGCCATGTACTTTGCCTTCCAGTACAATGTCTACAGCTACAAAGGGACTAAACTGTTTGCTCCACCACCAGTGGAATGGCTACATGTCTATAGGCAAGCTCCCTGAAGAAACCTCTGAGCTTAGGACGGGTGACCCCAGCGAAACCATTTCCCCATCAGTTACCCAAGAAACGTGCTGAGGCTTGGCTGTCTTTAAACCTCTTTCGAGCACAGACTGCCCAAAATGTGGACCTATTAAAGGGCATGTTCTTTAAGGATGCTGGTACATCGCCCTGAAAACCTAGTAGAACTTATCCATGCAGCCCTTTTAAACACCACTCATCTTTTAAACTGTAATATATTCTTATTAGTAAGGAAATTACCATATATTTGAAAACATTGGTCATTAAACTATACATTTGCTAGCATTTCTGGGCTACCTTCATTTGAAACTATATAGCTAAAACCTTCTTTTGAAAAGACGTCAGAATTCAATTATTATAAGGTTATTACAGTTGAGTTCTGACATCACAATGTCTGTTGCCAGAGCCAGCAGCCTAGGTGAAAGGCAGGCCAGGGAGAATAATTAAAGCAGCTGTTTAAAGCAACAAATGGAACGTTACCTTTCTTTCTTCTGCTCCATTTTAATGGCTTAAAATGACAAGCAGAGAGAATAGGTTTAGATTTTGCACTCCTATGAGAGAGAAAAGCTAGATTCTTCTTGCATGTTTCTACACATTCTGAGTTACTGCAGCTTTTTTTTTTATACTGATTTGTATTGAACGGTTTCTAATATCGGTTTGCAACAAACATCTAACAGATTTTTTATGTGTTTAATTTTGCACTAGAGGTTTTGTTTGTATTCTTCATGTTTGCAAACATGCATGCTCTTTCATAAGAAAGAGCTACATACCAAGGTTTTAAGTAGTTTGTGGGAAGGGTGATGGTGTGACCATGAATTATATGGGATAAAGTACCCCCTGGCGTACATAAGGATACTGCAAGTCACCTCTGGGTTCCATAACCCTATAAAGGAACTCTTCCATCGGCCTCGTTCCCCGTTATGGAACTCCTCTGTAACTTGCAATATTCTTATAATGTATGACAGGGGGTACTTTTTCCCTAATATCTAACTGTATAGTTATTATATCAGATGTTCGCTTATACTAGGTAGCGTTAAAGCTTCTCATTGATTTATTACTTTTCCCCAAGGCAATGTTTTTCAACCAATGGTAAAGATAGATACAGAACGAACGGGATCAGTAAAGAGTAAACATGCACCAGATACTACTAGATCTACACTAGTATGCACCAAGCACAACCTGATGGATACACAGGGTCTTCAGTAAATGCCCCTCGCAAAAAAAAGCATTTGACCCTCAAACAGACTTGCGGCCAAAGAAAGCAAGTCTTCTGCTGCACAAAATATGCATCATTCAAAAAGTCAACCACAAAAAAAAAGAAAATCAAGCATGAGAATGGCTGCATTGCGCAAACAAAGCAAGTTGCTCTATTAGAAGATAGAACAATTAATTATGTGTTTAAAGGGTTAGCACATTCAAAGAATTCCAGTCCTGTATTTCAAATTCGAAGAGTTCCAGTTCCATATTTCATATGCATATGGCTAGACAGGCAATGCAATAGGGATCCCTTCAATGAAGAAAGGCCTCCAAGCATCAAGACTCAAAAAACTGAGAAGTATGATCAGATCACCACCACACTCCACAAACTCAATTTGCTCACCATGCAAGCCTGAAACACCTTCAAAATCTACTGAGCCGTATTCAAGAACTCCTCCCCCAACTCACCATCCTAGAGAACAGGGAAGATTAAGAATTCTGGTGATTGAATCCAGCACACGCTGCAAAGCAACAAACAAATCAAAGCATGGAACTCCAACCCAATGCAAACCCAATGCAAACAGGACAAAGACCTTCACTATTACACTTTATGAAGAAACTGAATAATCTCTTCTTGCAGGAACACCACATCATATAGTAATCCCTCTAATGGCTTACCCCGCTTGGACATCAACATGCAAGCAAGTCTTAACGGCCGTAAAACTGTACCCTCCTTCTAATGCACAGTGCTCTGTCTCAATTGTGGCTGGCAGGGAATGGGTGTGGAGGGGGAACAAAATATTTTAAAAAAAGAAAAAACACTTACTTCCTCACTGTGTTTCTCCTCCACCGTTGCACTGCTTCCTGGCAAGTGCTGGAAGCAGGAATCACATAGGTTCCCCTAAGTCAATCACGATGCCGCTGTCACCATGACAGCAGCGTTGGGATTGGTCTGCATGCCGTGGTGGGCGCTCAGATGGGGACTGGGAGCCTGTGCATGTTCTGCATGCAGGCTGTGTATTACAGCCCACTGGAGAACATGCTAAGTGCACATGACTGTTTGGCCGGCTCAAGACAGCCGGCCAAACTGTCATGCGCACTAATGGTGGACAAACCGCTTCCTCTCTTGGCTTTGACGTCAGCCCAGCCCCGCCCTATCCCAGCCCCATAGCTATGAAAAATACAATGATAATAACTATGTTATCATTTTTAGTTTTTCCTGCTCAGAGAGCAGTGGGGCGATGCTTCTCCGCCTTAGTAGAGCATCCGCCCCTGATCTGTTTTAGAACTATGATCATGCATATAAATACCTCCAGATGCATTTATCATTCCATCAAGGAGACATTGTTGCAAATGTTTTACAAACTGCTTTGCATCTGCAAAATTAACCAAAAGGTATTTTCACACATTGAAGTATTGACAATTTGTGTACAGAAGGACCAGGATGGGTGACTCGAGTGGGGAAACTATGTATTTGACCGGAATAATCCCTGAATGCTACATACCAACATGAGTAACTGTAGCACCTTGTGCATGTGACTGTGTGCAAGTATTCGTTTTTGTGAATTGTGTACATTTTCGTTCACATTTATCACTGTGTCCTAATGCAATCGTTTACTTTGTCTTCTCTACAGCATGTAGGCCCAGCGTGGCCAGTTCAACACTAAGGACACGGGAGTAACCTAACATGGTTTTTGGGGGGTTTTAACCTTTCTTCTCCTTTAGAAGGCAGACATGGTATCAAAAGACTGCAGGAAGGTTGAACAGGTGAGAGGTTCTTTATTTCTCTCATGAGATCAATGCTGACCTAATTACACTAGGCCATAAAGCATCAGTAAGCAACCAAGACTGAGGGTTCGTATCACAAAAATGTCACGGTCTTAAACTGGAATTTAGTGTGACTGATTAACTAACTGCTAGGGAGTTAGGCATTCTGACCTCCTCTGAAAAACATGGATAAATCCGAATTTATAAGAAAAACAAATCATTTTTTTCGGAGAGGAGTTGGCCTAACGGCTAGAGTGGTCAACCTCGAATCTGGGGAACTGGGTTTGAATCTCGGCAATGACGCCGAATATCCTGTGATTTTGGGCAAAACACGTATTCTCCCCGTGCCTAACAAAAATGAATGTGTCTTCATGTAACGAACCTGGTGCTATGTAAAGCGCTCTGATACCCGATTCGGGTCAAGTTCGCGCTATATAAAACTCTGTTAAAAAAAAAATACATGTATGGTGTAATATGGTTAATACTGCACTACATTTCTCCTTTACTTAATGTCTACTCGAATCGCACTTATGTGCGCAGGGCAAATGGAATGCTGGGCACAAGGGTGGCGGGGGAGTGGTTTGGAGGGGTTGAGAAGCAGGTAACTGTTTTCTGGCAGAACCCTCAAGATGGTGTACACATTAGTAGTGCCTTACCTTAACTGTTCCATGGGCAGCTCTTCATGTGCCCTCCAACAAAGACAGCTACTCGGAAAAGAAGAGTGAATTGAGCCTGTTTGAGGCCTCTTAACTTTGGACCTAGACAGTCGACTCAACTATAATCTATTCCACCACCACACAAAACATTACACAGTATTATGCAGGACTAGCCACCGTTAGAAGATGGGGCCAAAAAGATGTTTTGCAACTTGAATACAAATGTTATTATTCCAATGTATTCAAATCTTAGCATGTAGAACCAAACATGTGGCTACCAGACTGTAAACACACATGCTGTCCTGATGATGCAAGCGGCACGGAGAAATGTAAAACGCTAAAAAGAAATTCAAATAGGAAAATCAGCTGGGCGTTCTTTACCCTTTAGCGTGAAAACATAACTTGCTTTTTGGCCCTCTGTGCCAGGGCATAACTTGCTAATGTATTCATTCTCTAATTGCTATCGTTGAGTAACATCTATCCCAGACAACACTCTGCGCCTCTTGGAACAAAAATATTGCTTTTGTTCGTGTTCGCGGCTGGATTGCATAACAGCGCTTGGGCGTCAGGCCAACCCCTCCGAACGGATCCATACGGCTCTGCAACAGGAAAAACAACAACTTGTTCGTAGCGATGGCTGCTCAATCAGGGACAGGAGCGCGCTGGAACAGAATTTGTTTATCCTGTTTCCTTTTCACACAGAATTTGTTATGGAACCCATCACAAAAAGGCTACCCCGAGTTGTGCTGAGGAAGTTTTCTTCACTCGGCTTTCCATGGTTTGTCACGTTCATGAGCAGGGGGGAGCCAAGGTGAACACCCTCACGAGTGCAACGAGAAGGCACAGTCACAGACCGGAAACTCCCAGGCCTGGCTGGATCAGAACCAGGAACCACTGGTGTCCGAGCACCGATGCAGACGGCACCTGTGCACATCCCATGCTCATTAGGCATTACTGGGAAAGGGCGAGGGACGTTCTTGGCGGGCGCGCGCGAGGCACCAGGCCCGGTCATTAGCGCAGGAGTGTCAGAAGCTTTGGCGGGAAGCGGAGCCTGGTGGCAGCGCGAGCAGATGCCGTGCCCCGAGGCGGCTCATTCCAGACAACTAGACTGTGACAAGTTATACCAAACATGGTGCGTGCCTGCCTGCGAGAAGAAACACACGGGTCTGTTTACTCATGCTGGTGCCCTAGCAGGGGGAGGGCTGCAGGTCAATGCTCGAGGAGTCACGTGGATTCAGCATGGTTAACGAGGCCTAGATCAATAATCAAATAATGCAACGAGTGAAGTAAACACGAGAGGACTCAATACTTGTCAAGTCTTTCTTGATGGGTTTGCGTGCTTGTCTCCAGCCGCTTTCAAAGCGCTTGAAACGAGGCACAATATTTATGTCGAGGCGTTGCTTCGGTTTTTGTCTGTAGTGCGCTTACGAGCATTTGGTTTTCCTTTCAGCTTTACTGCTAGTAGCAGCAAGCTTGGAAAACCAATCACATTGTTTGAATATGTCGGAATATTTCATCACAAAAGGACCACCTTAGCTAACTATGAGGGCCTAAATATTGTTTACAGAAATAATTGGGTGTAGACTTTTTATTATTTACTCAAATGGGACTTTATTTTTAGAAACTATGTTTACGACACCATATTCCTGTACGGTGATATTCAGGCACCAATATTTTGGTATCATGCCAATCAGGCAGCGTGTGTTCATGTGTGGCAATCAGCTCGTAGTTCATCGTCCACCGTTAAGACTTTGCAAGAGCATTACAGGTCCTACAATTCAGTGTCTGGAGGAGGGTTCTTAACTTAATTTTTTTGCTGTGTTGAGGTAGAACAGTTTTCTCTCTCAATCTTCCTGAAACAAATGAGGTCTATATGTCTTTAATCTTACATGCAGTTAGATCTCTTCACTAATTCTGAATATAATGGCGTTTCACCCCAACAGGTGTTTAAGCAAAGATTTGGAAACAGGTAGAAGATGAAGAGTAGACTATGACACCAATGACAATCAAAGGACCAGTTCTTCAAAATAACCAAGACCATCCACCAAACTAACTAAAATGCGACTTATTTTGCATAATAGGAGTATCTGTAGAATGCATGTTCATTAGAGACGGTTGTCTTGGTGTTACAGACACACCATATTTGTTGTTATCCAGCTCAACAGCAGAAATTTTATGGAGCTCAGATGGCCGAGGGGTCTTCGTGGGATTCGAACTGGTGACCATGAAGTCAAACGCAGATCCCTGGGAAGGATGTACTAGTATAAGCACCCCAAAACAAACTGTCCCTTGATTCACTCAATCAGCAAGAACACCCTCTCAATAGTCGATTCCTTGATTCATATACAGCACATAGATAAACTTAAAATAAAAAATTTCACTCAAAGTCCCTGAAACACTCAAACAGTGATCCCACTACAACATGCAGTGCAAAAAGGTCAATTTATTTCTTTAGTACATGTGAATATTATTAAAACACAATTTATATAATAAAACACAATGCATCAGTGCAACATAATTAAAAACAATAAAATCCATCAAGTCAGGATATAACAAAACATCTTATAACAGTTTTACCACAGAGAACCCTAAAAGAATAGGGAAAAGAACAATGATAGACCGTATACTTTGTCTTTTAGCTCGACAGTTCCTTAGGAATCATTTTAGCATGATTAGCCTGATACATATATTCTATTTTGTATCTACAGGTCCAACTTGTCCTCGGGATAACGTACAGAAATGCGTCAACGCGTTTCGATGGGTATCTGATTATTCCATCTTTATAAAGAGTCATTACGTTCACTTTTCTTTGTGGTATATATATATTTTTTTTTTTACCCTGAATGAAAGAGTTGGATATTTGCACTTATTCTTGTACTTCTTTTGCAGACTCGAAAAATGGTCTATTAGTGGACCCCCTTCTTAAACGGACTTGTATAATCGCTGTTTCCCAACTGCCGTATATTCTTGAACGATTCAAACCGGAACCCCAGATTTCTAGTTCTGTGTCCAAAAAATCCACATATGAAGCGCAAGGTAGAGGGGCTTTAATACATACAACTCCTCACCTGCCGGTGCGCTTACGTCAAGCTTATGAACTCACGGATTCACCGTCCTACGTCGTTTTGGAAAATATGATTCACATACATACACCTCCTCACCTGCCTGTGCGATTACGTCGCGCTTATTAGCTCATGGATTCCCCGTCCTACTTCGTCCTTTTGGAAAATGTGATTCACATTTTCCAAAAGGACAAAGTAGGATAGGGTGTTCTTGCTGATTGAGTGAATCAAGGGACACTTTGTTTTTTGGTACTGATAGTACTCCACTCCCTTGCCTGCTGACAAGGGGTCTCTCTCTGTTTAAACACACTGGTCCAAGCACCACCATGTTTGCAGATACTTTAATCTCCTTTCACAGACTCTTCTCTTATGCTTACTCCATACCCAAAATTCGACCTAACCTCCATGATTAATCATTTTGCATACCGCAAAAGACTAAAAAAGGCAGAGCCAACAACATTAATTGTGAACTGTAGTGAACGAGTGCAGCACTCCATTTGAACTTTTTTTTTTACAAACCTATTTCTTTCAAATTTTTTCCTAGCCTGCGACAGTGGCTGGCACACAGTCTATACATGCCCTACTACCAAACAACCCTTTCAAGTCTGAGATGACCTGACCACTATGCACTTTGGCTATATGCAACTGCACTGTAGTTTTCAACACACTACATCAAAATCATGACAAGTGTTTTACAATTAACTCCACATGTATATACCAATACATAACTCATCAAAACATAGACACAATACACTCCTTTGTATTTATTTTATTCATATACTTTTGTTTTATTGTCTAAAGATCACAGAACCAGCTTGTTCTATGGTATAAGCCAATGTTTTAGCCCTGTTTTCAGTCATACTTGATATTGAGTCAAATGACATGGTGGGTGCTTTCACTATCTAGAACAACAACAGGAAACCTGTCCTAAGCATTTAATTAAAAAAAAACTACAGTGCAGTTGCATATAGCCAAAGTGCATAGTGGTCAGGTCATCTCAGACTTGAAAGGGTGGTTTAGTATTCAATTCAATTCAATTCTTTATTATGTTTTTGGAACTCCGAGGAGATCCACATAAAAACCATGCACAATACAAAACCCATGGTTGGTTTAGTAGCAGGGCATGTATAGGCTACGTGCCAGCCACCGTCGCACGCTAGAAAAAAATTAGAAAGAAATAGTTTAAAAAAAAAAAAATTTAAAAGGAGTGCTGCACTTGTTCACTACAGTTCCTATTTATACTTGTCTAGATAGCGAAAGCATCCACCATGTCATTTGACGCAATATCAAGTATGACTGAAAACAGGGCTAAAACATAGACTTATACCACAGAACAAGCTGGTTATGTGATCTTTAGACAATAAAATAAATGTATATGAATAAAATAAATACAAAAGGAGTGTATTGTGCATACGTTTTGATGAGTTATGTATTGGTATATACATGTGGAGTTAATTGTAAAACACTTGTAATGATTTTAATGTAGTGTGTTGAAAACTACAGAGCAGTGGCATATAGCCAAAGTGCATAATGGGCAGGTCATCTCAGATTTTATAGGGTGTGTTTAGAGCCAATAACATTCCCAGAATCAGTAGCAACTCAAATAGCATGCCAAATGCCATGAGGCAGACTTTGGGCCAGTTCTGCTTTTCACTCAAGCATTAAGCGGACAGACTTGCATTTTCATTTTAAAGCATCAGCACAAATCCTATCTTTCTTATAGCGGTTGGCTGTGAAACCAGGATTAGGGAAAAGTCACCATCATGGCATGCCGAGAGTTCACAGTTCTGCAATAGGAGAGATGAGTTTTTCACATACACCGACAAGACGCACTTCAGAACTGGTATTGGGGAGGAAACTGATGGACAATGAGTTATTGAACACTGTATCGCAGTGCGAGTCTGGGCTTATGCAGTAATGAACAGTCAATTTACGTTGGCGGAAATAACCTGCACAGGTAATTCTAGGATCGCAAGATCCGACCTCCACTTCAGAGAACAAACCACTGAGGAAACACAAAACCAGTCGATACCAGTCCGTACTCGGAGACTTAGGAAATCACACAGGCCAAATGGAGCGATGGAACCAAGAAGATATTTATCATTGACTTTGAACTATACAACTTTCGTGCCATAAAAACTACCAAACATAACGTTAAAACTCGGCATGAGGTATTCAAATCCAAATTTGTCAACATTAATGAATCCATTGTCAAGTCTCAAGAACCACCTCTCCCTCCACCTGTTCCCCACACAGTTATAATCTGCCTTCTCCTCACTCAAACCACTCGAGACCAGCAAGACAATACAGCTGGCAACTGATACAAAAGAACTGAACTCACCCATGGACCTTTGCTTAGCTTCCTGCTTCAAACATTTCCTTCCTACATTTGCAGCCGACACAAACATACATGATAAATGCTTCCCTCTGCTCAGGAGTTATACTCCGCTCTCTGAACTATGCCATCATTAAACCCTCCCCAAAAACAACTGCTGACCCTAGGATCCTGTCAAATTACCACCCAATCACCAACCGCCTACTTCCCATTTCTGAGAAGCATCATTGAAACGGATGAAAAGACAACTACAAGAATGTATACAACTATATCGCCTTCTTCACGATCATCAATCTGGGTTTAGACTTGCTAAATTCACTAAATAAGACGTAGCCAAAATAACAGATACGCTCCTTTCCTTTTCTGAAAGAAACAAAGCCCTTTTACTCCTCAACCTCTCTGCAGACTAAGATACTGTTGACCAAACAATACTGGTGGAAAAGCTAAAACTGATAGGAGGGAATATCTGCATCTGTTTTGGACCTGGTCTTTATTTTCGAACCAAAGTCAAAAAGCCAGGATCTGGTCAGTTACACCGTGCACTAGCCCAGTGCCTCGCGGCATTCCACAATGGTCATCATCCCTCTTTTGCTCAAGATTTAATTGTACCAAAGGCCCCAGTTATTTAATTAACAGTAAGTCAACATTGAAATGCATATTGATGATATTCAAACCTACTCCTATCTAGACAACGATTAAGATAATTCTGCCAGCATAAGCTCATGCTTGGACCATGTGCTCCTTTGGGTTGGGGATCCTTTTGACTCCGAATGATCATTTGCACCCAAGTCAACAATATAGTTAAAGGCACCAGTTTCCAGCTGTTTGTACTCTACAGAATCCTCCCACTTCTCAAAAATAATCCCCAGGAGATACGGACATGAAATCTGGACTATCACATCATGCAACCAGGCCTCCCTAAGAAATTCATTGCCAGTCTACAAAGGCTACAGAACCAAACAACCACACTATGCGTACATTTCTATAGAAGGTGATTACATCAAACTCACTCTAAAGGCTCGCCACTGGCCCCCATCATAAACCAGAACTAATGTGTTTTATTTTTAATAGAGATCTGGAAACCTAAGTCAGGACGCTTAAAGTCCAACTGGCATTTAATGCAAAATAGCAGGCAGCCAGCAAAAGACCAAAGAACTGTCATTTTAACGGGACTAGTTGGAGCATAGAGCTAAACTTCCCAGAAAAGTTCACCAGTATATAGACTTTTACTCAATGCAAGTCAATGGAGCTTAATCACATGACTGAAACATGTTACTCTCAATAAAAGGAATCCAATGGGCAGGTGGCTTTATCTTCTCCATTAGGAAGTGCTGGATTTCCTCGAGGAGAAGATATGATTCACATAGACAATACTAGGTTCATTATTCTCCTGAAATCCTGCTTCCAGTTCCCAGCTTTGAAAGAGAGGTTGCTCTGCTTGGAAAATGCAAGTGAACAGCTGTAAGCCCTGTGGTTTCAAGCCTACCCAGGCCATGAAAATTATTATGCATATTCAGTGCCACAGGAAGATTTAAACTATAAAATTTACATTCATATTTGATCAACATTTTTGATACATTCTGGGTTATGTACAAAGTTCCCAACACTTTATCACAGTAGTATAAGAACATTATACAGGCAAGATTTACGTTTTCACACTGTTCATACGAAATACTGTGGCAAAATCCCATAATACCAGTCGAAAAACTGCTTCCCTCTAACTACGCCCAGCTAGAAACCTTTGATCATATTCTGCCCACCTGATACATCAAAAATCATTCAAGAGGTTAAAACAAGGTGACAGGTGCCTTGGAAGCCAGGGTCCTAGACTATGGAATATCTTCAAGCCTTCTTTAAGATCTGATCCCAACCACATACGATTCAGAAACAACTAAAGTGTGAGCTATTTAATTCCTTTGTAACTGAACTCATCACAGTTCGAGTGCCGCGACCGAAACATTGGACATTGGCTACACCCATCCAATCAGATTACAGCATGCCTCTGTGTCTTCTCTTTTCATTTATCTGGACATCGTCATGCCAACACTGCTATGAAACAACTGAAAAACAACATGTAGCGCTATACCAAACTCAGAAATAAACTAACAGTGCGAAGAAGCCAAGGAATTGGCCAATAGACCACTATACTATACCATGTGAACAAACACATGCTTTGTTTGTAAAAGTGCACTCTGGTGATATCTAACTGGTCAAAAGGTAGATGAAAGGATGAGTTAATATATATCAAAAGTCAAAATAGGCAATATGCAGAATGTGTATCTTTCCTTTCCAGGATCATATCCTCACACTCACAGTGCTCAAAAGAGCAAAAGGGTGTTCCCTGTAAAACTAAATGATATTGACTGCATACGCCAGTGTGGCGCTTATCAACTTCTAAACCATCCAGAAAAAAGGCTTACAAGTAAACGTGCTTTTTCAATAATGGTCTTTCACAATGCACATGTTCAACAACCGAAACCTGAAGAAGTATACTAAATGCCATTGTGACTGCGTTGGACATCATTAAAAAGCAAGGTGGATGCAACAGGGGCAGTTTGCAGCAGCTTGCCAATGCTGTGGGACAGGGCTTGTCCATAAACCCAGAACTTCACCATGCAGTCTCTTCAGTCACATGGAAGGATCAACTTTAACAAGAGTTTTGGTACAGGACTTGAAGTATCAGAGGTGATACTATCCACTCATCTCCCATCATTGTATTTGCACGTAATCAAGTGCCGCATGCGAGCCTGCAGATGACAGCTCTTTCCAGCAAAGCGCTTCATAGAAGACTTTATTACACTAGTGCTGTGTTTATGTTATGTTAGACTCGAGCTATAAAAAAATAGCATGTCGCTAGAAACTGAGATCATTGGGCCGTTTTAAGCATCATTGGCTCATGGGACTATTCTGTGTGCATTTTTAGAAAGTTCCACTGCCCTATCTTTCCACATCCTGCCAAGGCATGACTTGCCACATAACCTGTTAAGGCAAGGAATGCCAGCCGCTTGGACAGATCAGCCAAAAGGCATCGACCTAGAATATACGAAAGAACAGGCGTTCCTCTTATTTTGCTTGGAGCCTGATAATGTGGTAAATGGCCTATAAACATGAGACAGTTTGTTTTTGTTGAGACAATAATGCAACGTGAACCGATTTGAACCAACAATGTTGGCAGTAAGGAAACATATCTGGGGACTGGCGACTTCTCTGAAGGAAGAAATATGGTACACTGTGTATTTGAAGATAGTTTTGTCCCTGATGGAAAAACAAAGAAACATGCATGAGATTTAAAATGTGTTCCTCGTGCAGATCGCCTGTGACACGGACTATAAAGTAACACATCCAACAAGTCGTGCACCTTCTTCAGAGAATGCAGGTTTAGATCCCAGCACAGCTCACTCAGCCTTCAATAAAAAGAGTAACGCCCAACTGGGAAATATTCACACCTGCTATCGTTTGCTATTACTGGTAAACCTTATACTATTTAAGAGTTACTGAGAAGATTGGGAAGCAGAATGTACTCTTATTTTTAAATTGAACTTATGATCAATAGCTTTTATGGCATTTTGTTAAATTTCTTTACCTACAAAGGTAAATCACATAGAGGTAAAAAAAAAACAGTTGGTATAAAACAATTCTACTTCATACAAGTGGAATCTTACATTTCAAATGGCTACACTAACCCTAGCAGGTACAGACCAACTATCAAACATACATTAGCCTTTTTAAAACTACATGGTGCAAAGAAGGTAATTGGTAGATGTGCAATTTGGTAGACTTGTGAATAGTATCACCTCTGATACTTCAAGTCCTGTACCAAAACTCTAGTTAAAGTTGATCCCTCCAGATGACTGAAGGGACTGGACTGCGTGGTGAAGTTTCGAGTTCATGCAGAAGCCCTGTACCAGAACTGAATTTACATTTTTCAAAACAAAAATTTAGATGCAAGTTATAACATTTGGAAACATCTATCAATAAATCTATATACCTATCTATCTAAATCGATTTATCTATCTCTATCTAACACATTGGTGATGCCCAGAGTGTCCCTAAGGGGTTTCGATTGAAAAGGCTTTTTTTTTCCTATATTCGACCCCGTGGACGTTCTTGCACTAAATGTGGCCTGGAAGTAGAACTTTATTCATTGATTTGAGGGGTGTGGGTTTGGGGTGTGTGTGCCAGAGACTTTACTGTTTTACTAGGGATGCAATTTTTCTCCTGATTTTGCTACCCACTTAGTACTTAAACTCATTTTTGATTTAGCATTTCTCTGTGTAACCCTATTTGCGGACAGCCTTCATGGTATTGACAATACACAGTCTTAATTTAATTTTGTAATAAAATCCTTTAAATATTCCACTGATCTAGAACAAAGTTATTGAGAGTGGGCCCTTTTACCTAACTGATTGCAGTTCTGGTAATTTGATGAATTACCAACTTAGGCAACATTGACTCATGAATTTGAGGTTTGACACAGTCTCCAACTCTTCGAATTATGGGCATTTTGATCGATTTTAATTTTGGGGTGTCAAAATTGTGGAGTCTTCCAGGCCAACGGAAACAGTTTAAAAACGTTACTGTGCAGCTTTAAAGGGGTAACACTTGTATATCACTGCTGTTGTAACAGAGTCAAGATTTGTGAATCCAGTTAATGACATTTTGAAATATTTTTAAGACCTGTAATTGGCTGGATTAAGGCTGCTTTTTTCCTGGCCATCTTGAAACTCTTTGACGTTGTGGATTTTTTTTTCTTTCACACAGCCATAGGGAACTAACCCCAGGGCTGTGTTCAGGGTGTTCCCAGAAATAAGGAAAAAATCGACTCCTAAGAGGACTGCGTTTAAATGCTGAGTGACTTGTGGGTCGTTTTAGGTGCTGAATTTGACAACAATATTGTTCTCAACTCAGGAGTCACTTCCAATTTACGAGTTTCAGGCAATGTAAAAAGCAAAACAAAAATAAACACACAGCAGTGCCAAACACTAAAACAAGTGTCGGGCCTTGATTAGAACACGGGAGGTAGAGCATGATCAGGCCCTGTGCCCAACCACCACGACAGGTTTGGTGTAGGATCTGGCCAGGCTCTGTGATCAATTTACTGTTCTAGTGGGTGCCTGCCATCTTGGAATGGTAAACTCAAACAAAATGTCTGTCGTATCAGAAAGCATGCATTTTCATGCATGGTGATTTTGGGGTCGTCATTAAGCATATGTCTTTAATGCTCAATGAGGCTGATGTTTACGATTGGTAATAGCTATATATTTTTTGGTTTTTGCCAATGCTGAACAGCATTTGCACATTGTCCCACTGAATATTAGCCTGTATCCAAGTGTATACTGACTGCTCACTTAAAAAAAGCAAGCCATATGCTAAAAGACAAAGTATTTAGATGACACGTGGGATCAGGTCTGACCCATGTGGTATCTTGGATGACCAAAGCGAGATCTCTTCAGACCGAAATGCAAGACAGTCTTCAGCAAACACAATGAAGCATTTATTCTGTGAACTGAATACTCGGAGAGTCCGCGTAATGAGTTATTTTGTGTGAGGGGACACAGGTGAGAACACTTTCTTACCAACACTGCTGAGGAACATATGTCCTAACAATAACTTAAATGGCCTTTAATGATTGAGCACAACTTGGTAAATCAGGTGCTGCTTGTGCCCTCCTGATAAGGGCATTGTCGCTTCTGCTAATGAGGGGTAAGCTCTATTGCCTGGTGGCAAAACCTATAATACTTTGCCTAGCACCACCCATCCTGGACATTGAATTTGTACAAACAGGAAAAAATCATAAACTTAACAAGAACCACAGTCAACAGGCTACATCTGGAAACAAAACGGTCATCTTTGTGGGGAAGAAAAAAGGAAAATAAGTGACTTATGCAAGAGTACTAGGCCAACGAGAAAGACTTCTCAGAAGATTTGCGTTTCACTGGTGCTCAAGGCCATAAGGACTCTGGAAGGAAGGGCATTTAAAAGAGGCCCAGGCTTAGGAGATACCAATGGCACTTTTGTCTCAATTTCCCAACGGACTAGCACAAAACATTAATCCTTGCTTACAGTTTCAAAGTTTTTTTAATCAGGGATTAATCTAGGTCTTCAGTGCACATCACAACTTTCACTTACTTGTTTTCAACCCATTAACTTTTTTAGACACAGTTGTTCACAGAAGATGATTTTCTCACATTTTGTTCCTACGCACAAATGAAGCAACTCATAAGTGCAACAAAAAAGATAAGACCTGGTCTGGAAAAGTCACTGGCAGCTACTGAGTGTTAAGAGTGCAATGATTTCTGACTGCATGCCTGCATTCAAGAATCGACCATGCTTGCACACTGCGGTTGGGTGGTTGGAGTGTTGCTAGCTCTGCACACGTTTGTTAAAGGAGATTCATGGATAGGTTACATATTCTACAACTGGTGGGAAGTCCAGGCCCGGACTGGCCGTTGCAGGCACCGGGCAATCCCCCGGTTTGTCGCAAGGGTGGGGGCCGGTTTTGGGCCCTGGGAGCCGTTTTTGTTACAGGGCCGTTTTTGCAGCATAGCTGCAAAATCGGCCCTGTAGCAAAATCGGCCGAAAACCGGCCCCGGCAAAGAGCTTGGTCGCACTCCCAGGGGGCCGGCCGACCACTTTGCCAGGGCCGGTTTTGGTTCTCAGTCCGGCCCTGGGGAAGTCCATGTATGTGCTCACTTTGAAATGCCATCAACTGATTTGGTAAGTGAATAATTGAGGGGAAGCGAAGTTTGTGTTGTTTATATCTCACAAAAACGAATAGAATTAGTATGAAAAAAAAGAGAGTGTCATGATTTCGGAAGAAATCATCCTGAGGCTGAAGCTGGCCAGTGCATGGTCTGTGCAGGTGCGTAGGCACAGGCACTCATTTTGGTGACCTATGCAAAAGAGAGAAAGGCAGAAGAGGGAGGAATAGAAAATGAAGAAAGTAAGGTTTCAAAAAGAAACTGCAAGTGTGATAAAGAGATAGGAAGTATGGGGGGGTAGAAGAAACCAGAGACCTCATGTCTCATTCATTGTGGATGAGACACAATTTTGGAGTTTAAATTGAGATCTCACTCACAAGAGGCTAAATGTCACATCTGGGGAGAAGGACTAGATTCTGAACTTTAATGCAACTCTATTCAGAGATTTGATGTGTGTAGAGCAGGTACTGGAAGTTCTCTTTACAGTCTACGTCACAAAGTTTTTTTTGCGTTTTTTTTACTCATTTTACATTTATTGTGATTGGTCTATCATTTTACTAACGTCACTTCTTATGTTGTCAAAAGTTGTGTCATCACTTCCTTTGAAGTCATCAATTATGCTAACTAGTTCTCACTCCTAAGAATTCCCAAAACTTGAGAGTTCTGAAGGGCTTAAGGCGGGATCAAAAGAAGCCATCCTTGGTATTCGACAGTAAGCACCTAAGAAATCTTAAGGTCCAGGGGCTGATTTCTTTTGCTTAGTTCTAATGAATCTTCTTTCATGCTTAATATATATTCTCTCACTTCAGACGGAGTTTAATATAATTAAAAGGGATGTAGGATGTGGGTTACTAGGTGAGAGGCAGCGATAGTTCATGGTTTGATAGCAGCATTGTGCGGTCTTTTCCCAAAGTTTACAATCTGTTTAATACAAACAGCTGAGTAAAAAGATCAGCAGCGTACTGCTCTGTGCACAATACATTGGCTATTTGTGTGCAAAAGGCAAGTTTCAACATACATAATTTAAAATATACATATAATAGTAATTAACAACAGTAGTATGATTACAAGATGTCACTACATGGGCTGCTGACTGCAGACCAGGAAGAGTAATGGTTTATAGCTAACATCGATCACAGCTCTGTTGGCTGGTGTGCTGGTCTATATAAAGCCTTTAATAGACATGCCAAAGAAATGCATTTAAGAGCCTTTACAGAACAAGAGAGGGAATACCTTATCTCGAAACTTCTAAGTGTGAAGAAAAAAATAAACATTTATTCGGCACAGGTTACAGAAGGGAAACAAGCATTGGCAAACCCGACAGGTCTGGCTTTAATAAGTTAAAGCATGCAGCCTCAGTAAATTAGAGGGAGACGGGAGTGAGACAGAAAGCGCAGAAGAAAGGGCTACCTATAGGTGAAACAAGTTCACTTGCAAGCACTCAAATGGAGATGGAAGGATACACCCAAACAGCCAACAGCTTTAGGTGACAGATTATTACCCCATTAGGCTTAAGCACAGCCGTGATTCTTAAAGTCTCAAGCCAATGACTGAAAGAGGCAGGCCCGAGAAAGGCTATGGTTAAAAAGGGCAGAACCAAAGTCCCCTGTGAGTGTATTATTAGCAATAACTCATTTTGATATCTGTGCTCTCAAAACCCGGACATAAAAATACTGGTGCTGAAGATAACTTTTCAGTAAAGGTGCTTTTCTCTCCCCTCCTAATACTATCTCAATTTTACCTGATATTGCCACCATGTAATATCCCAATGTGTCCCCCTTACATAGTACATGCAGCTATTGAAATAAAACTGAAATGGAGTAGTTTTATTGTGATGAATGCTTTGTTTAAGTTTGTACTTCACAAAGGTGTCTTGCAGTGCAATTTCAATCCCACTGTGGCGATGATGCACAGTGCACATACAAGCACAAAGCAATCCATCATGTAAAATTGTAACCTTAAGTTTTGCGTCAATTTATCAACTCATCAATTCCTGCACAGAGTGAATGCAGTCCACTTCCCAAAGGAAGCTGCTAATCAAGTACATTTAAAAACTCTAGGTCTTGGTTTACTACATCCATGGTAACAAGCAAGACCTTCAAGGGCTACACCAGTCTTTGAAGGGGCAATCAGTTTATACTGTTAACCAAGATTGCTGTAGTAAATCAGCAACTTACACTGGAAAAATAAAGTGCTGCAAATCAGGAGCATTTTGCAGAACTGAGGTGTACTAAAATTTGCTCAGTGTTCAGTGAGAACTGTAATGCTAGAATGAGTTGGCTCAATTCCATCTTGTTTCTTAAGAATTTCATTATTAATTCAAAATTGATTATCACTTCAACGTGATCATATATCATTATATTCTGACTTTTTGGGGAATAACATGCAGATTTTGGTGCTAGGGCACCAAAATCTTCACGGTCCAAATACCAGGACATTTTTCCTTGTGTTAAATTTTGGGAAATTAAACCTGCTAGAAATTAAGGTAGTGTTTGACCTTTATTGCTCCCGGTAAAACATTGCACCACTTAAAACTGCAAACCCTGCGTGCTCACAATTTTAAGGGTCATTCGTAATCAGGCCTTATATGGGTGGTAACACATCAAATGCTTCTGTAAGCGTGAAAGTGCACAAGTAATACCACCTGGTTCATCTGGAACACATTGATACTTTAGAAAAAAAGACAATTATCACACTCCGTCATACCACGGATTTCCATTTTGTGATGAATAAATGGTGAACAAATTTATCTTCAACTGAAGAGTGATGCTGAATGCCAAACCGCCAGAGGCTGCATAATCAGTCATCAGTGGGTCTCCTTATTTCGTTTCAAAATGGCAAAATTCAGATGCTGAAGTGCCAAGGGGACCTCAAACACGTCCATTCTACAGGACATATTGCCTGTTCTCTGGGGCCTGGTGTTCTTCGGGTGGGTGCAGGGAACCAAACCGGGTTATAAATGAGTCACATAAGCACACACTGAATTTTTATTGCTGCAACGTGTTTATCGGCCGCCTTCTTACATTTTAAGCTGGTGGATGTTATACAGAATATGTTTATATTATATGTGCAGTTTATGTATGGGGTAAAATGATTTGTATAAGCTGTAACATATCTTTATGGTATTGGATATACTGCGGCAGCATATAGGGGTCTTTCTGGCTTTGAAAGTATTGCTTGCATTGCATACAGTGGTGTGATGGTGCTGTTTTCAAATTGTAATTATGGGTACTGGGTTGTGCTTAAATGTTGCACTGCTTCACCGTCACTGGCAAAGGGCTCTCAGCAAGCATTGGACTTCTTATTTTTGCAGTGAGGCAAGAATCTGCCATGTCATTAAAAAGCCACTTTCCTTTACAGCAGAATTTAAAATGGTTTCTTTCCACAGGTTTAGATCTACAGATTGCGTGCGGTCACAAAAATCTCCACCTCTTATATTCCTTAAAATCGTGCATAAAAAAATAACCCTGGATATTGCCTCTTGTTTTGAATGTGCCTCAACTTCCCTTCTTTATGCCTCTTCTGTGTATATACTCTAAATCTCATGCAAAACTTTTTTTTTTTTTTTTTTTTTTTTTATCAATTGCTTCTCACGTAGCCCCTTCTAAAGATCACAACTAAGCCACTAATGTACCACAAAGAAACTGATGCATGGAATAGTTTACTTAAAGATGCAAGACTAACCTCCATAAGCAATGGACTGACCATTAACTTTGGGCTCATGAGTAGCGTGCTACTCGCCGCAAAGAGCTTCAGCGCCTCTTCAGAGGTAGCAAGTGCTATATGAACGCAATTTCAATTTAAAGTTCAAGAAGTCAAAAGTTAAAAACTGTCAAAGAGCAACCGGAACATGTTTCCCAAATCCCAACGCTGATCTCTTCCCAGCAACAGACTTCCTGTCTATGGCTCTATACAGACCCTCCATGATTTCGCATTTTCGCGATGTGCAAAAAAAATCGTGCAATCGGTGGTTTTGTAAAAATGCTGCGATTTTAACAAAACGGCCCACGAAATTTGGAAAATTGAGAGGATGTATAAATGGAACAGTGATGGGCTGGGGCAGTGCAGGGTTTGCAGTGAAGTGAGAGTGGTATGAAAAGCTGAGATGCAGCGCAGAGAGCACGAGCTGCTGCAGGCAGACACTCAGGGAGGAACAAAAACTGCTGAGAGGAAGGTGGACTCTGTAAAACTTCCAAGGATAGGTACCAGGTCTGAATAGAAGGGGTCTTTCCAAACGTACACTGGCTGGCTGTGCATCTGAACAACATGCACGTTTCTATAATTCAAACCACGTAAAACCATTATGGTCTTCAGTGTGCGCATATGTGCTCCAACCTTTACACCACCAATTAAGAAAGAAGTACACTTGACAAGTTTGCGGTATTCAACCGCACCTCCGATTGACTTATAAAGTCGCAGGTTTACGAATGGTGCAGATTGTATGCAAATACATACACTGAAAAACACGTTACATATCGTGACGATGCACATAATGATGACATAGCATTTTACCCATGTACAATATTTCAAACCCCCCCTCCCCCTCCGTCAGATTCTCGCCACCAGGAAACATTTCCATAAGAAATACTCAGACAAGCACATAACTTGCAGTTGAATACAGAGTTTGTATAGTTACAGAGCCAGTAACCAGTAAACGGCTTCCAGAATCGCCCCTGCACGCGGTCATGTTGTGGGCATCCCCAGGGTAGGCCTGAAAGGCAATTCAACACCCACCTCACTCTACAACCAGTCCCTGTGCCTAGCTCAAACCTTCATGGATATTGTAAAGAAACTTCAAATGAAGGGGGTTTATGGCATAAAAATGATCTCTTTTGACACAATTACTGCCTCAGGGTGAGTAAGTCATGCGTAACACCCCCCCCCCCCCCGCCCCAAATACACCCCCGCCAAACGGGCTACTAGTTGATCCTGTCATTCAGGGAAATGTGCTCTAACTCTGAAGAATTCTACATAGGCCAGCTACAAAAGTCAGTGTCTAATAGTAAAAGAAAGTGCCTCCGGTTATACGGAGGGTCACCCCTCTGCACACAGAACATAGACAGTCACTTGATAACATCAAGCAGAGTCATAAGTGGAGACCGGCGTGTCCTCTACCTCTTGGTTTTTTTTCTGATTCAGAGGTGAAGCGGACATAAGAAGATTACCTGGGGGACAGCACAGGTTTTTAAATCCCTTGCCAATCCCCCCAGATGCGACACCACCCAGCCAGAAATGACACTTTCCATAAGGTGATGGGGCTAATTAGGAATGGCTTGATGACCTAGGGGGCTTGGGGGAATGCAGACTCCCTGCGCTCTGGATCCACTTCAGCTCATTAACGGCACCCCTCTGCTCTCGCCATACATTCAGGAATACAGACAATGGCTTTCTACCCACACCAGGAGCAGAATTGTCAGTTTTTGTGTCAGAGCGGCAAAAAAGTGCCCAGGCCTACAATAAAAGTTACATAGAGTTCCCCTTAATGGGTTGCCAGGGTGCACTATCTCCAAAAACCTTACACAAGGGAGGTCGTAGTATTGTAATTGCATTTATATAGTGCTTACTACCCCGGACGAGGCGTCAAAGAGCTTTTTCGGCGAGTAGCACGCTACATCGGAACCAAGAAGGATTAGTGCTGAATTAGTATAGTGAAATATGAAAGTAATTTGAGTGGTGGATAGGTTAATCAGTTATTTGGATTCAGAAGGATAGTGGAGGGATAGAAGAGGGGAAAAGGTTTGCATTTATATAGCGCTTGTTACCCCCTCCAGGGGTGCTTACATGGGCACTAGAACATCCCAGGGATAAATACAGCTCTCTCCCACGAGGTTAGTGGAGCTGTGCTTCGTAGAGCTGCAGACACTTTAAAAATGCCTATTTCAAAGTGGAATACTCTGCTAAAACAGTTTCCATTGATTTCAGGCTGAAGATTAATGATTATTTGTAAAATAAAGTGCTGCAAAAATGCCAATAAATTTCAATATTTGTGCCGCTAAATTTCCATATTTGTGCTGCTAAATTTGCTAATCCATGCCGAAATATCCTGAGGGGGTCCGACTATACCACCAAGATCTGGTCTTCTTTACAAAGTGTTATAATGTACAACAAAGGGTCTGATTTACTTCCTTCTTGATGTAAGGGCAGCATGGTAAGTAGTTCTCTACTGCAGAAATAACACAAAAGCATAAAAGGAAGGACAGGCACCAATCACCAAGTTACCTATAAAAGATATTAAAACTCTTGATCAGGTGTTTAACTCGCGTGCATGTGTCAATTCGCAATTAATATGCAGAATGTATTCAAATGTAAATAAGTGGTCTGAAAGCAAACCCTATTTTCTCTACACAGGTGAAACATTTTGAAAAGTTCTTTGCACAAAAGGCTTTTATGAAGGTATGCAGAGTTGCCTCATCAGTAAACACATTCCACACTGTTGATGTTGCAATCCACATTGTGTGCCCGCAGAGCTGTATCCTGTTGGCATAGCTATCCGCTCCTCTAAATTTAGCATGCAGTAATGCTGTCTCATTGTAAACCTTTTCGTGAAGTGCACTAGCCAATTCTTGCAAAATCAAGGCCAAAATGAGCTCGTTTACACTGAGAAATGAGCAAAAAAGGAGAACACGGCTGGGTCCACCTAAAGTTAGGTGTATGTAAAACGAGCTTGTTTATGGTTCATCAACTTCCATGACCTGATTAGATAAAATATGTTAGTTACTGTGTCTAAGGACAGACAACAATCTCAAACCAGGCAGACACTCAGGATTATCCTGCTCACCTTTCACAATATACACTTCAAGAATGGGAAAACGAACCACACACCACTTCTTAATCGCCCAGAGCTATTGCAAAAGTGCAACTATATCTGAGCATTTCTGCACATGGAGAATGAAAAAGGAACCACAATTTAACTATTAATTTCTGGCACTGAGCTAATAAAAGGGATTAGATTTACTGCATTGTGCAGAAATGATACAAAAGAGTGTGTGGCCAAGAATGGTGCCGGCGTGCAGCCCCTTCAGAGATCTCTAACCTGCACCCTCTCCTGACCCCAGCATCAACTGATTTGATTCCTCAAATTATTAACAGAAAATGGGATTTAGAAACCGAGACAATTTTCTGCTGAGATCAGATGGTGGATGACTGGAAAAAGCAGCCCAATTTTCAGTAGCGGCTGCTACCGAAAGGGGGTGGGGAAGAAGGGTGAGAGGATTGGAAAAAAATGCACTTACCTGGGTACTGCCACTGGTCCTCTGTCCTCCTCCTTACGAAGCTGGAAGCACACAGGCTCCCAGACTCTCATAGCCAATCACGACTTATGACAGCAGCGTTGTGATTGGTCTGTGCGCCATGGTTTGGAGCTCAGCCAGAGACTGTGAGCCTATGCATGTTTTCCACCCAGGCTGAGCAATACAGCCTGGTGGAGAACATGCTAGGTTCACATGACTGTCTGGCTGGCCCAAGACAGCCGGCCAAACTCTCACGCGCACTTAGAAAGTCCCCATCACTCCTCCCCCTGCTCTGGACAGCCCACCATGCCCCGCACCTAAGCCAGTACCAGAAAATTAAATGAAAATACTATTGCGTTATCAATTAATTTTTCCTCTTTGAACTGCTCACAGAACAGTGGGGCAACGCCCCTCCAACTTAGCGAAGGAACCACCACTGCCAATTTTGCCAAAGTAGATCTAGGTCTGGTCAAACAATCTCATACCAGTGAAACATGGTGCTCGTGATAGTCCGGGATTGCACTCTGATCCTCCACCCTTTAATCAACAGTGAAACTCTTGCCAGCTCCGGAAGCTCAACCTACTAAATGGGGTGGTGAACCTGCAGCACGGAAGAGGGGCCAGAGACAGATGCTACAGGCAGGGAATGCACACAGTGCAGGGCGAATCACAAAGGCAGCAGTATCCGGCGTGTGTTGGTCCCAGAGTAACCTAGACGTGCCCATCTCTGCAGCGACTAATCCTGCATGACCCATCCCCTTCCCTGCACCTTATAAGGAGGAGCACAGAGACAATGAGCCTGGATGGAGAAGGCTCTGCAAAGATCCTATAATCGTTTCAGAATAAGCAAAAAGAACGAAGCAATAAGAAAATCAAAGGTGGCACAGACAAGGAAAATAGCCCAGCTACAACACAGACAATGCTGATTTCAAGGCACAAGAAAAAAAAGTTAATGAGCCTGACAAAAACGCCGAGTATCAGAACTTCTGGTCACCTTTCAAAGATGACCTAAAAGTAGACGAAACTGAAATCCCCAAAACACCACCTCACTTGAAGCAGTTATCCCTAAGTAGACCGACTGAAGCCCAGGAAAATTATGTTGACTTGGAAACTACAGGACATTTCAGTATTGAATGGGACCTGGAAAAATGGTTTGGATAAAGTTGTTGATCACAGGGAGGTTGTTTCTTTTAAAGGATATCAAGAAATCTACCTCTTTCATTTAATATAGGCTTCCACTGAGCAATATAACAGAATACTTTCTTTGCTCAAATTGTTTAAGATCATACATTTTAAAAGAGAACTATATCAAAGACATCATGAAAGTGCTGTTGCGTCATTTATTTTTTGAAACACATGCTTTAAAAAAGTTTACAAATATTTCCTTTATGCTTTCAATTTATAATATATAATATACATTTGCTCTGCCATTTAAATACCACAAAAGCTCAAACTACATACATTCTTCATATCACTAGACCACCCCATAATCCAGTCACCCCTTTCACATAAAGACTTCTCAAATATACAATTCTTGTAGTACTGGCACTTCCTTGTTTTGTTAAAGGTCACCCTGCCTCATATCAAATCAAAGCCCTATGCACAACCTAAAACATTTGTTTTTTTTAAGATGTAAGAATTTACTGATGTTTTTGACAGATTTATATCACAATGGGCTTCTTCGATTTCTTGTCTAGTATCAATTAAGATTACCAGTGCAGTAGCTATGTTAATCGTTGGCATGGGGTCCCTACAATATCCCTAAAAACCCAACCTTGACACCCAAATGCTTCTTGCTGTGGTTAATGCGAACCACGTTAGTGCAATTGCAGCCTTCAAAATAACTCTAATTCGTCTGTATTCTGTCTCAACAGAACACCCCAAGAGTAAATGTAGAAGGGTCTTTCAGGATAGGATCTCAAGATTTTGATAGCTTGAAATTTTCTCCATAATAATCACTCCATAACACAACGTAAATAGGTGGGAATTTTCATTTTCAATGCTTTCATTACTCAGTGTACATTGCTACATCTAAATGCAAGACAGAACTCTGTGGGTCCTGCAGATACTAATCTACCTTAATTTCTTTGATCTTTAAATGATGAACACACTTCATCTGGGCATTACAACAAATTTAACGGTAGCTCAATTCCTGCACAACCTCTAATTTAGTGCCACATAATAACCAAGATATTTGCACACTATCCCCACTCCTAGAGATAGTCTGAATGAACTCTCAAGTACCTACTACCACAGGACTCCAGCATAAGTGAGTTCTTTACAGGCGTGCACCAGTTTGATCCAGTACTCGACGGTCATCAGCCAATGAGAAAATCTGAATCAAAATGTCCATTACCTCAAAGGGCAAAGCCTTTGTACTTTTAAGGCCAGAAGGAAACTCCCAATATAGAATGCAAACACCAATGGTCTCAAATACACCCCTTCATAATACCATTTTCAGTTGTTACAACCCTTTTCTAAAAGAGAACCAGGAAAGAGAAAATCTTCCATATTTGATCAGCTTAGAAATAGGCAGCACAAAGACAACAGAATAAAAAATACAATACAATTTCAGATCAACTCCTACAAAGAATGCTATTTAGAGATATTACCTGGTAATAATCCTTAACCCAAGAACGCATTAAATGCATGCGTTTGATAGTTTATTGTTGTGTAATTCAAACACAGAGTAGTGTGCATCCATAAGCTATCTTCGAACTGATATAACTTTTCCAGGCACATAAGGGAGAAAATACCCTGGCCCAGGTGCAGTTTTTCCAAAGAAAATTCAAGCAAACACTGGTTTTACTCCAAGCTGTTGTCATACATCTACTTCCGGTTGCTAAACACTGCCTTGACCCCTCACCTACCCTCCTAAGTCAAGTCACTTCTCGTCCCATTTGTTAACGCCACTGATGCAAGCACACCTTTTCCAGCCTTCGCTTGTCAACATAACCAGCTGTTTCAGGAGCTTGAACACTGAGTATATTAAAAATGTAATTGGGGGTTTAGAAGGGTGGAGGGACGATGAAAAAAGGCTCCTGAGCAGACACTACGTTTTGGGCAGCAGACCTCTCTCTCTGGGGCACTGACCCGAAGCCTGGAGCTGGCAAGTCTACAAGGGAGCAGAGTCCAGATGGAGTTATCTGACCCAGAGCTCGAGTGTTCATGGAGATGTGGCACAAACCGGGCCCCTGTCCCCAGACTGGAGATGCTGGCCTGATGAGACTGCTGCCAAGTGTACATTTGGATGGCGGAGCCATCCAAAGGTGGCACCTTTTACTGCTAAAGGTAAATACTCCCCAACAGTCGTTTCTGTATTGCTCAATGTGAAGCTCACTAACACTATTATATTTTAGGTGCACTAAACTATACAGAACTGTTAAATAAAATCATAAATAAAAGTGAGTCAGCATCAATTTGAGGGGATGTGAAGCATGGACAAGCATACAGAACGTGTGCACACAAATAGGAGAAGAGTATAAGCAAATGGAGGCCATATTGGAGTAAGGAGCCGTTCTTCTATCCAATAACAATGAATTCAGCAAAGTGGAGGCCATTAAATGGAAAGGGGAAAGAGCCCCACCAGGCTTTGACTGAAGGTCTCCAGAAGCAGCCAAAGGAATAACGGCGCTAGAGCGGGGATACTCACTGGGCGACCCTCCTAACCTTTACATGTAGCCCCCTGGTGAACGGCAGCACTGGGCTGCTGTTTACTTGACTGAGCACCGACATTCCCAGCAATGTTAAATCAATGGGCAAGCAGTATTTGAACATTAGCGGAGGCACAGGTGGCCTGCCCAACTGATCCTTTGGAACATCTTTTTAACGACATCTTGAAACAAAGGTAAATATATGATAAAGTCCCTTCTACATTCCAAACGTGCACTTCTTAACACTCAAAAAAGTGTACTTCTTTACCATGAACAAATCAGAATAGTGCATTGAGAGGATATTTTCAAAAGTAACTATTTTCAAACATGAACGTAGAAACATCCATGCCTCCCCTTGCCTTGAGGACAGTGCCATTCATGTACCAAGAGGCAAGTTAAGTTGTCGTACGGCATCGGTGTGGCCAAGGCTGTTACACACAAACCAGCATTACAGTATTTAAAACCACCCACAGGACAGGATTTTGTACAGCGCAAATTCTGAACTTCTATATCTCAAGGTGCTCTCACTGGTGATAATGAAGAGAAAGTGAAATTTAACAATTGTCGAAGTTCACACAATTTGTTTGAACAGTCAAGCCGGGATTATTCCCAAGTTTTCTGGATTCAAATTGTGCAATTCAGCCACTAGAATCAGCCCTCTCATTTTACTTCAAAGTTAATGCTGCGTCTTTAATTGTTGGTACATGAGGTTAGAGCCTGAGTGGCAGGCAGAAGCCACATGATGGCATGGTTGCTTTAGGCTTGAAGATTCAATAGAAGCTTGTGACGAGCCTCAAGCTTGGCTCACCCTCCAAGCATTTGCCCACTTAGATCACATATTTGGAATTAAGTGGACAAAGGTATAGGAAGGACATGAATTGATAATCATCGAACAATTAGTTGATGCAAGAGCAGTAACACAGTGCAGAATTCCTTGTTAAAACGTCCATAACTTTGTCACTACACCATATTTTAGTGATTGAATTATGAGACGTGGTGTTCTCTCCCCAACAGTAAAATCAACAGATATTACTGTCCTGTTTTCTTATCACATAAAAACTGCCAGTGCTTAGTTTGATGCTAGTTGTCATCGATGTAAAAAACAAAAAGCAATAAAAGTCATGCATTCTGGTCCCATAGTTTCCATCTTGCTCATTCGACAAGAACTGGGGTGCGAGTGGTTCCAATGGTGAAACACAGGGACTACTCTCACCAGAGTAATGTAACTATGTTGTGAAACCTGCTCAGACTTTAAACAGAGTTTACCACCAGCATTCTTTAGCACAGTGGTCAAGCCAGAATTAAACGGCAAGTCCATGACTAACCTTGCCCACTGTACTATGTCTAGTAGTGGAGGTTGGGTGTTTGCCCACCACCATGAATTGCACACCATGGTGAGGGGGTCTTGTCAAGGACTTTATATAGCACTAGCTCCCTTAAATAAGCCAGTTTCAAAGCACTCCTACTTTTAAAAGATAAGCGACTAAATACTTAAGAAGATCGTGGGGCCTAAGGTTCTATTCATTCTAAATTGATGATCAAGTTTCTTCTTTCCTTCACTTGACTCACCAAAGTTAGCAATAGCAAGCAGAGTAAGGTGCGATAGAGGGACAGCAACTCAGACACAGCACAAGACAGTACTGTCTAATCTTAGTCTGTTCTACAGAGTATGGGCTTAATTTAGAGTCCAGAATAGAGTGAAATCCTCAAGCTAACTCCATGACACACAGTCCTCACCATCTACACGCTTTGCTACCCCTATGTCCACCTTACCTCCCCCCGAGTCCCACCCTGCTGGCATCAATGCAGTCTTCGGTCATTCAACAGACCATATTGGCCCCTTGAAAAGGTGTGTAAGTGCCCATGTGCTAGACTCGCTATCTATGCTACGTTTTAGGATGGACCAGTAGTATGGAGTTAGTAGGGCGCCGCCACCGCAGGTTGTTTGCTAAGCTGTGAAAGGGAACTATTCACTAAAAGCAGCCTTTAAAAACTAAAATGATGATGCTTATCATTTACAGAGTGAACATAAATGTGACAAGACTCTGGTCGCCAGAGTGACATGTTGTGTTTGCAGAAATCTAAGATAAGGTGTTTGACACTCGAGCTGTTGAGTGCTTGCGGAAGGGGAGTATTGCTGACTTGCTGAGGGGTGAGAGGAAACTATAAGAATGCCTTTGAGGTTTTAAAATTCAGAGTGTAGGGGGGTTGATTTTTTTGTCCACCTTTTGCCTCACCATAAGCCCTTTGTGATTTCTGTAAATAAAAGTGATTTTGGAGGAAGCAAACAACAAGCATTTACAATGCAATGGTTTTGCCTTTGTTAAAGTTAGAGCTATTGGCATTGCTCTTGACATTATTTTTATTTATGTTTTTTTTAACTTCGTACGCATGCATCGCTAGTCAAAACCTAAAAAGGTGGCTGCCAGACCCCCGACCCCCCCTGTGGGAAAGGCGGCCTGAATGGTACAGTGTACACCCGGCACTATTGACGTTCTAAACATGTAAATGAACACATTGGAGCAGACAGGCCATTGTGTGGGGAGCTGCCGACCTGTGCGCGCGGGGCTACCTTGGGAAGCCATGGTGATGGGGCCGCGGACAAAGCGGGGCCCCCGTCCGAATGGCCCAGTGCACCTTTAACGGCGGCTGAATGGCGCGCAGGGGCCAGAGAGAAACTGTTTGGAGGGACAACAGCCCCTTCCCATCGCTGTCAGTCAATGCTCGCTTCCTTCTGGGTCACTGAGCACCTCTCCCGCCCGATGCGCTCGGGGACATATTGGATGGCTGCTGGGGGCCTGCGCATTTGTATTGTGGTCACCTTTCTCCGCGCATTAGGTGCCGGCAGCAGTGACATGTCACCCCCCTTTCCATTACTCACTGAAAGCATTTGCATCATAAGTTGTTTTTTTTAATGTGGTTTTATACAACTGGCTGCAAGTTCCCTTTACTGGGACAGAAGAGACACAGCCACGCGACACGTCAGTCACTTGTTCTGTGTGCAATGGGGGTTATTGTGCTGTGTTTTTGCAACTACTTACACAGCTTTGATGAGTTAGAAATTAAATAGAAAGTCTCGACACGGTGGGTTAAAACTTGCCCTGCGACGCCGGTGTGCCCTTTGCGCTCGAAGTTACCTTTTGGGTAACGGTGTGAGCAGATATCTGGTGGAGATGTTCACTGGTGCTAAAAGACACAACATTAACAGAGTTTGGGGTCCTCGCTTGCAGCCAGCGGGAGACACTCGACCCCCAGAGACTTTATTTGTGTCAACGCTCCCCTGTGTGCCCTGCCCTGTGAGTGCTGACATGACAGTGTGCACGGGTCGGCTGAGGTATGCATCGTCTGCACAACAAATCCCATGGGATAGCTGCACAGACCCTACATTTCAGAGAATCAGCAACGCTAAAGTCATATTTGCTGTAATGGACTATATAACGGTTTTATCTTATTCTCTACCTTGACGCCAACTTTTTTTCTAAATGCATACTTTCTTCCCCCGTCTTTTCCCGGCCGCTAACCTGCTGCAGGTGAAGATTTAAATGTGGAACCAGACGTATTTAACTTTGTGAAAGAGACGCAACTATTGTAAAATAGTTTAAAAGCCCGACTCGGTGCGCTTTCCGGGGCTTGCAGCAACACTACAGGGGGGTGGGGACGGTGTGTATCTGTGTGCGACCAGAGAAGCGGACGTTGCCCACACACAGGACGGTGAGAGGGCTTCAGTGCCCAGCGACGGACTTTAAACAAGAGTCTGAATGTGCCAGTGTCCGGAGAAGACACCTCTGGCAGCAGAAGGGGCCTCCGGCATGACACCGGATGGGCCGGGAGAAAGGCGCCTTTTTGTGCGAGCAGAGAAAGTGTTACAAAGTTAGTCAGGCGACTCGGCATCATCTGACCGAACTTACTGACAAGCGCCTGCATTCCTGGCCGCGCCGGCTCACCTCTCCCCCCGTGGCTGGGTTTGTGTGCACACGGTCAGGGCGGCCCTGGCTGCGGGCCCCCTCCACCCCCTGACACCTAGCCCCGGGGCCGCTTTCATGCCAGGCGCCCTCTCCCCTGCCACAGAAATCACTATGGTCAGCCCTTCCTAACAACGTCTGCTTCCCTCTGCCCTGCCCAGCCCTGCCAGGCCTTCCGGCATTACAATATATTAAAGAACTCTTTTTCCGCATTTAATGCACTTCGTGTGTCCTAAAATTGTGCCCCCCTTTGCTGCCAGTGTCATCCAGGCGTGTTTCTAGGATTGTCCCCAGCAGACGCCCCCTGAGCCTCTGAGTTCCAGAGTGGGCAATGCTTGGAGGGCCGCACTTGCCAAGAATGTCAGGGCACGGTGGGACCTCGCGCGCCTCTTACAACCCATGCCTTACTTCACCAGCCCACGACCTACAGCAAGGACTGCCTTGAGAAATGCGTCTTGTGGGCGTGTGAAGGGTGCCAGGGTCCACCACCAGTGTTCGCCCTCTCCAGAAAGTTAGTGTCTGTATCTGTGATCTGTGCCCTGGTGCGCGCAGCGCCATCAGTGGGAGAGGGGCTGTGCGTACAGCACGCGGCCAGGAGAAGTTCCTGGTATTTAATTACATGTGTGACTGCTTCTGGGCCCACCCAACCTTCGGACTCGTGCTCTTCCCTGCCGGGGTGCAGGGCTGGCCGAAGAAAACAAGGCGAACAACAACGCATGTGATATGTTACACACGTACACAGACTGTCAGTGACACCTTTGATCCGGGGAGTCAGAAGGGAAGAGGTCAGAAGAAGGCACAAACACTCACAATGAGCATAGGGGCGCTTCCGTTACATATCTCACTGTCTTAGAAATATCTCGCTTTGCATAGGCAGGGAACCGAGGGTCCTGTGCCCGAGGCTTGTGCTTATTCCCCAGCTGGTCTGCAGTGTGTTTCCAGTTCTTGGAAGGAAAGGAGGAAGTCCCACAAAGGACATTGATTTCAGAAAATCGATTGTCAACATTTAATAAAAACAACAGAAGAGCCGGGGAGACGGACAACTTCCTCCTCCTCCTGCCCCCCTCCCCGAAAAAAACAACAAACACAGCAACTTCCGGTCCGGCGCGAGAGAACTGCATTGCACTGAAAGGGCTTATTCCTTTACCCTCTCCACCTACCCCCTACCCCTCCCCATGGCTCAATAAAAGTAAAGACACGAGAAAACTAGATGTCTGCAGCAGTGAAGACCAGTTAAGGGAGTTCCGGCGCTAACTGTTCTCACAACTCCGCCCGCAACCGTTGTGTAATGGGTCTCCAAAATGGCGGCTGTGGGCTCTTAGTTACGTATAGAATCGCCCCTCTCACACAGTCTGGTATCAGCATGCCGGGTCGTCCCCTGCGAGTCCCCTCGTGTCATGCGGCCCCTTCAAGCAACGCACATACCTCCGGTTTCAAAGGCGCCTCACTCAGCGGACGCCCGCCCGCATTCTCTGCTCGCGGCCCACAGACTCACAACACCCGCAAGCAGACCCCCGAGCACAGCAATGCCGTACCAGATTCGGGGGTGTTCCCGGCTTTCGGCTGACGTCGCGTGACGTCGGCAAAAGCCAAAGAATCGCGGGAACGCCCCCGAATCTGGTCCGGCATTGACGGACAGGCCCCTCGTCCAATGGCTAGGCTCCATTTATGGAGCCAGCCAATAAATGACGAGGGCCGACCCAAACCCCACTACAGTTCTCATCAGGTTTTCGCCTGCGCGAAAAAGATGCGCAGAGCGCATCTTTTCGCCAGGCAAAACCTAAAAACTTTTATCAGGTGTTTAGTGTGTAGTAGCATAAAAGGGCACACTGATGTTGGAATGAAGATGTAAAAGTTGTAAGCAAATGAGATAGTAAAATAAATACACAGGTTTTCACTCAGTCCTCCCAACCACATACGTCTCTGTGAACTGAGATGGTTGGCAAATGGCTAGTACAATGGGTCGATGCCAGAGTGCCCTGGGATGGGGAAAGGCGGCACTTCAGAGGTTATCTGGGAGGTCTGCTCAGCTGGTGTTTTCATTCCACTATTAAGCAGCATAATTTCCATCATGATGCATTTTTTCCATTCCCCACAACAACTGCCACTCACTTGCACTAATGAAGCCTCGTTTTCTTTTTACGATTTGTGGTCAATTAAACAACAAGTGAAAGATAAATCACCAAAGAGAAAAAACAAGCACAATACATGTCCCCATAAGGAGTCAAGAAGCAAAGATAAAAAGATATGACTGTGAGGTTTCAGGAACAAAACACTTTGAATACATCACACTAGTCCTGATGACCTTTAACAGGTTCCTGCTGAAGTCAGAAGTACAATCAGTGTAGCCTCTTTTGTGTATGCTGACGAAACAGAAAACCACCTGGCTAAAATAAAAAAAACAGGTAATCTCAGAAGGCCTTGCTAGAAGAGCTAAAATACCCGATATTTCAAGGTACTTTTCACATACGACCTGTTGCCCAATTTCCATTCTACTGATTTTATGCTTCTTCGAATCCCTAATATAAATACACAACATATATTATATATATATATATATATATATATATATATATATATATATATATATATATAATATTTTGCATCAACAGAAATTATTTTAGGTATTAAAGCACAAATTGTTCTGTATATGTGATCTACCTGCATTTATCCGTTTATATAATTTTCTTGATCTAATGTAAAGCTGCGCGAATTGTTTTGTACATGTGATCTACCTGCATTTATCCATTTGTATAATTTTCTTGATCTAATGTAAAGCGCTCGGATATCCGCAAGGATCTTGTTCGCGCTCTATAAGACCTTCAAAATAAATAAATAAATAAGAGAAGATGTGACAAATCAAGAGAACTGTGATATAATATATATATTTCCTGTTGCTCTTTTCACTTCGTTTGTGTCCCCAACATTTTTTTTACTGTATTTTATGAGCACTGGCCAACTGTACTGTGTACTGTACAGGTCTCGGGTCTGCTGGTAGTAAGCAGTATCATGTAGTACAGTTTAAGGTACAAGTGCATATATTTTGCTACGTAGACTATCCATGATGCTTATTTTCTTTTTTCTTTTGTGATATAGAGCTAGAACACTAATAAGAGTTAAACATGGTATTTCCTCCCACCCTAACCCTTGGACTGGAAAGACCCTGGCACTTTTTTTAACGGTGCAGCTGTACAAAATGCGCCTGGTCTCCAGAGGTACGGAAATACATTTTTCTAGAGACTGTCTCCTATACGTGTGTGAGTTACTGGGTTGTGATGCAGTCATGCCAGATGTCATTTCATTTTTAAGAAATGACTTCATGTCTTACATATACAGGTGTGTTTCAACACAGACAAGTGGAAAAGGGAACGCCGAAGGCCTCAAGGGGGTCGGTCATCATTTTTATTAGGAGTCATAAACGTCTCAAGAATTATGTCCCAACTGAGGGTGATTAGATTTTTCCTCGAGACTTCCCTTTCCTCTCGATCAAGGTGTCAGCCACTTAATCCTCACGCTTGCCAGCTCTCAGCAGAGGGGGAGAGGTGTGTAGCTAGTTCATAAAGACAGATAGACCGGTTTCAGCTAAAGCCACGTTTATAAACTTCTCAAAAGCTTTGTCCTTCTTATAGGGCACTGGTAGAGTCCCAGTACACAGGCCTCAACCTTGTCGCACAGAGTGTGTCCTGTAGTGTGGGTTAAAATGGAGGTGGTGAGCTCCCCAGATAGGTGCAAGTCTGTGCAGGCCCACCACCTGCAAACACAAGGAGATGATGGACGGAGCGCTGAAACTTTTTAGACACTCACCCCCTGTCACAGATCTGGGTTGAATTCATCACCGTTCTTTAGCTCACTTCGCCACCCCAGTTCAGACCCAGCCATATGCAAATCAGTCTTGACCCTGTGCCTAAGAGGAGCAGTCAGCCCGAACTGCCAAGCCATGTCTTCCCTGGACCGGAAACAAGCATCCTGGGACCGGCTTCTCTGTAACACTCTTCTTCAGCCAGGCTTGGTTGAATCCAGTGGCAAAGTCAGCAAGGGACCCACATCTGGGTATACCCTACAAACTTAGGGCGAACAAAGCAAACACAAGGAGATGATGGACAGAGCGCTGAAACTTTTTGGACACTCACCCCCAGTCACAGATCTGGGTTGAATCCACCTGTGCAGTAAAATTGCAGAGAGGTACATCTGGAGTAATTTGTATTCTCTGAGGTGTAACATATGTTCAGTGTAGTATGTAAATTGGATCCGTATAAATCTTGTGTTGCATAAAACTAGAGGGTTGTTTCAGGATCTTGGCCCATTCCTATCATGAATTGATGTGGAAAGGCCGGTTTCCCATTGGTCCCACTGCTTGGTGTGACCCTATGGTTAAGTGTTGTGTAAAAGACCCACATATACATTTAATTGTTTCGCTTTCCCATCGTGTCTAGTGTATGCAGTACAGTATGCGTTGGCGGGTCAAGTGTTTGTATATACTAAGAGTTTTTGCAGGGCATGTTTTATCTACTGATCAGGGCCGGACTGGCCGTAGCAGGCAGTGGGTGTTTCCCCAGTGGGCCGCTAGGGTGGGGTCCGATTTTGGGCCCCTAGGGGCCGTTTTTGTTACGGGTCCATCGGCCCCTGTAACAAAATTCGCCGAAATCGGCTGTGGAAAACAGCTCGGTTGCTCCCGGGGGGCCGGCCGAGCTCTTTGCCAGGTGCCAGTTTTGGTTCCCAGTCCAGCCCTGCTGCTGATAAGTAAGGAACTGTCCACGCGGGATCCCAAATTCATGCACCAATGTTTCAAATTCTTACAAGACTCCACCGACGAACAGTGCTCCTACTGTGTGGATACTAGCCTTGATCCACAGAAGTTGGGAAGGTCCCTGCCTGTTTTCACCAAACTCAAGATCCAGTACTGGAGTCCAAGTGCATAGAGGGGGGTGCTGTTAGTAAGCGCGAATGCATGCGTCTGGCAAGTCAGTGGGCGTGAAAAGGAACGGGTGTTTGCCTCCTATGCGCTTTCCTGGTAGCACCTGTCGTTGCAAAGCACTGTTAGTAGTTGTCTTAACTACAGAATTTGCTGTTTTTCAACGCTCTGATGTCCTTGGAGTGTGACGTTTGCTGTATAAAACCACAAACACAACCCTAATGCAAGACCTTTACTACAAGGCCTTGGAAGTAATAAGTGGCACCGGCTATGCAGCTCCATTCAGCCTTTTGACAACAGACACTGAATTCACCCCCTTGAACAATCGCCTCTCCCCACCACCCCCACTGCTGAACACCTGCTGCAGCCCTCAGCTCGGCCGCATGCATTATTAAGCACTCTGCTTGCTAAGGCAATTGAATCCATGCAGCAGCCCTACCGAAGCCCAGAGCAATTAAAAGCGCAGCGATCTTTGCACAATTCCCGAAATATCCGGCCGCCTTGGTTACCTTTTTCGTCTCACATTTTAATTACTTCTGGGTTGTCAGTGATAGGACTTTGGCGAGCCTCTTTCTAAAACGAAAGAGGAAACCGAAGACATCTCTCCGTATGGTCAAGCGGACTGAAAATATGTACATACTGTATGCTGCCTCAGGACAAGGACAAACGAATAGCTAACTAGCTTACGAGATGGTGGTGATCGTGAAAAGTACAGGTTTGTAAAACAACGCACACCTGCGCCCATTGGTCTCCTGGTTACACTCATCTAAGGCGCAGCCTTCTCGGGTAATAGCTCTAATGACAGGTCCGATGCCAACAGGATGCCAGGAATTTTTCATCATTTAAATTTCGACTAAGAGTCCTGCGTTATGGGTGTGTAACTCCTCGCACACAACAAACAGAACCCCCTAATGGGATGTAATAAATAATACAAATTAGGATTTTCCCTAGGGGAATGAAGCATAACATGCTTACTTACCAAGATCCATGTCCCGGTATTTACTGGGACTTTTTTTGTTTTTTAAACCATCGGGTTTGTCCTGCTGAATTTCAGGGTAAAATCGGGCTGTCAGCTTTACCGACTAATTTAGAACTCTGACATCCATGCACACAGAGGTCTGTACCAGTGCTGCAATTTAACAAAGCACTTGCATTGCGGCATGCTGCTTTACATCACTAACACTGTTACAATGTATGTACTACATTTGAAGCGTTTAGAAATGGTCGTTGATTTTTCAGGACTTAAAAACAAGTCCGAAATGCTCAAAATATTGGTTACCCATTGCTAGATTTACACTTGTTAGTGGCGTAGAATCAGGGCATCTGAAATTGTGCAGCACTGAAGAGCAAATTATGTGGTTTTGTTCACTAAATAATTAGACATGGAAAGTCAAATTATGCAGCATATTAAGCATTTAAGGGGAAATTACATGGTGCAATTTTGTGGCATTATGATCTAGCGATTATGACAGTTAACAGGCATGCAAAAGAATGTGCCAGTATCCTAGAACATACAAAGGGTGGAAAGGATTCCTCTCATAAAAGAAAAGTGAATTATGTTTAAAAGTGCAAGCTTTTTTGTTTTCTGCTGCGGACGCAAACCCCTCGGCAAGTCCATCAATTGGGAATAATGTGCATCTCACCTCTGTAAGCCCTTGGCTATAGCACTCAGGAGAAGTTATGGCCAGTTTGAGCAAGTTTGCCTTGAGAGCAGGGTATTAGGTAACTTTAGATTAGCATGTGTCAATCACTGCTGTTTTGGCAGAAATCTGATGCTTATGCACCAACTCATAATTACCTGGAAAACCCAGTAGGGCGCCAGGTATTCCTGGAAGCAGCAAAGAGTGGGAAAACAGAGAAGAGAGTAAAAAAAAAAAAAAAATGAGAATACAGAGATGGACAAAGACTGGATAATTCCCAATTGGACGTCAAGGAATTCTGCTGACATAATGATGAACCACAAGGCATTCTTCTATTACTACAGCCAGCTGCAAACGGCTTTGCAGGTGGGTTGAAGTGTTGGTGCTAAACGTCCAGATCAGGAATGGAGACTATTTCTGAGGAACTACCAAGTAATTCTCATTTCAGATGCGACTGTTTTACTTGGGTTTTGTTGAAGTAATCCATTTTTTTATATGTGGCAATTTGCAAATTAAAAGATGCATTTTTCATCATCATGCTCCTCTATGGATACGGGAGCAACAGCAGCAGCACACCACCTTGTAGCACAGCAGCACACCACCTTGTAGCAGAGCAGCACACCACCTCGTAGCAGAGCAGCACACCACCTCGTAGCACAGCAGCGCACCGCCTCGTAGCACAGCAGCACACCGCCTCGTAGCACAGCAGCACACCGCCTCGTAGCACAGCAGCACACCACCTCGTAGCAGAGCAGCACACCGCCTCGTAGCAGAGCAGCACACCGCCTCGTAGCAGAGCAGCACACCGCCTCGTAGCACAGCAGCACACCGCCTCGTAGCACAGCAGCACGCCGCCTCGTAGCACAGCAGCACACCGCCTCGTAGCACAGCAGCACGCCGCCTCGTAGCACAGCAGCACGCCACCTCGTAGCACAGCAGCACGCCACCTCGTAGCACAGCAGCACGCCACCTCGTAGCACAGCAGCACGCCACCTTGTAGCACAGCAGCACGCCACCTCGTAGCACAGCAGCACACCACCTCGTAGCACAGCAGCACACCACCTCGTAGCACAGCAGCACACCACCTTGTAGCACAGCAGCACACCACCTCGTAGCACAGCAGCACACCACCTCGTAGCACAGCAGCACACCACCTCGTAGCACAGCAGCACACCATCTTGTAGCACAGCAGCACACCACCTCGTAGCACAGCAGCACGCCACCTCGTAGCACAGCAGCACGCCACCTCGTAGCACAGCAGCACACCACCTCGTAGCACAGCAGCACACCACCTCGTAGCACAGCAGCACACCACCTCGTAGCACAGCAGCACACCAACTCGTAGCACAACAGCACACCACCTCGTAGCACAGCAGCACACCAACTCGTAGCACAACAGCACGCCACCTCGTAGCACAGCAGCACGCCACCTCGTAGCACAGCAGCACACCACCTCGTAGCACAGCAGCACACCACCTCGTAGCACAGCAGCACACCACCTCGTAGCACAGCAGCACACCACCTCGTAGCACAGCAGCACGCCACCTCGTAGCACAGCAGCACGCCACCTCGTAGCACAGCAGCACGCCACCTCGTAGCACAGCAGCACGCCACCTCGTAGCACAGCAGCACGCCACCTCGTAGCACAGCAGCACGCCACCTCGTAGCACAGCAGCACACCACCTCGTAGCACAGCAGCACACCACCTCGTAGCACAGCAGCACACCACCTCGTAGCACAGCAGCACACCACCTCGTAGCACAGCAGCACACCACCTCGTAGCACAGCAGCACACCACCTCGTAGCACAGCAGCACACCACCTCGTAGCACAGCAGCACACCACCTTGTAGCACAGCAGCACGCCACCTTGTAGCACAGCAGCACGCCACCTCGTAGCACAGCAGCACGCCACCTTGTAGCACAGCAGCACACCACCTTGTAGCACAGCAGCACACCACCTTGTAGCACGCCATGCTGAGGTCACAAATCTGAATACAGAGTCCGGTACTGCAGGTCTAAGCTTGGGCAGCCTTGAATGTAGACGCTTTTGTCCTATCCTTTGCTCCGGTTGGCAGTGTTAGTCTGACTTACAAACATATTGCCCAGTGACACAGTTGCATTTTTTTTGCTATACACAAATACCTCTGTGCACATGTTACGCTTGGCGGGGTGCAGATAAAACAGATTTATAACCATCTAAACAAGTTACAAGTGCTTAGTGCTTGCTGAATTCTGATTCTGCAAACAAAAACTTACCTTTTAGTGAATCCATGTCTCCATATTTTCATCTTAGTCTTCTCCTCGAAAACTATTAATCAGTAACATTTCAATATAGGATTTATTCGCCCGCAAAAATAGTATGTAGTCCAATGGGAGACTAGGGCACGTGGAACCTTAAACTCTAAAAACACTGTCTTCGGTGGACCATTGAAATTATATTCAGGGGCTGGGAGAAAAAGGAAATGTAAAATCAGGTTGTGACTAGCAGGCTACCATAAATCCAGGCAGCGGCGGCTTTTCCACTGTCGCCCCTGACCCCCGTCAGTTGCCTCAAAAATAAAACGATAACACGTTTTGTAAAAACCTGAGGCGGGTCGGGGACAATCGATATTTGCCCGGCGGTATGGCCTCTGTGACCCTCTAGTTAATTAATCAATGAAGAGGCAGGCGCTGGAGACTGGAAGGCAGGAAACAAGGTTTTTATTCTCTCCGGAGGAGAACACAACGAAACGGACAGAAGGTATCGTTCTGAGGTGCTCTAACTGCATCCCTGAGGCCTGGCCTCTTATACACAAGTTTATGATTTTATTGTACATTACACATTCATGTTAAAGCTTTGATGTATGAAAAAGACATTCCCGGAACTCCCTTTGAGCCCGTTCCCACACACATTTACAGTCGAAGTCCCCACCCTAGTCACAACAGGTGATGAGTATCACGCAGCTGGATATTCCGCCGATTCACGGAATGTGGGGGTTTGATCGGATCTCATGGAGTGGGGGCTTTGATCAACCCGGGGATCCTTTGATGGGGGAAGCTTTCTATTGTACGGGGAGGGGCAAGGGATGGTATCGGCAGAGCTGGGTGTCGGCCTGGGAACGGGGAAGACAAAACGGGCACACGGGGAAAAGGGGGTTTGCATCTAAGGGCCGGAGATCATGAAAGGGAAGCAGGGAGGTGTCGTGCTGGGAACAGGATGGGGGCCTGGGGCAGAGCAGCGCCGAAGAGGGGTTTATGACTTCAAGGCAGGTGCAAGCAGGGGGTGGTCAGCGTGCAGGCTTAGTGAAGGCGAAAGGCTATGTCAGGGGCCAGCGGCATGCAAAAGGGTTCGTTCTGATCGGGGCATCTAACAAAATGGCGGGCGCGCACGACAAAAGTGTGGCATCAGGGGAAGAGGCAAGATGGCGCAGATAATGTTCACCGAAACGTACTAATTTTCAACAGTCCTCCCTTTAACATATTCAAGACATCTTGCTGGTTCATTTTCTACTCGGTTCTATTGTGGTGGGCATAAGAAAGAAAACGGTAGGGACCCTAGAGGAAAAGAGTTGTAAACAATACATTTTAACATTTCTAGTTTTTTGGAGGTGGGCCTATTTGATAAACTTTGATCAATTTGTTTAGCAGGAAAGTCATAGGAATGCAATACAAAAACGATTTTGTAGCGAGAGCAGCAAGCATATTTCATACCGGCAGGTTATTACATATATATCAGGTTCGGATTGGAGCATGATCAATACAAGGGCGGCTGGTAGAGAAATGAGGTCTAGCAGAAGCGGCGATTGGGGATGTCAAATGTTCTTTGCTGCCTTTCGTTGGCGCTGTTGAGCACCGGCGGTGGAGCTACGAGTCCAGCTCGGTTCTAAGTTCTGCGTTGCAGGGCACGACCCTTTCCTCGCGTTCCTGGTCGGAAAGGTCCCTTTCGCCCTGTGTCCTTTGAGGTGATTGTCAGAAAGTTCAGATGGAAGAAGAGCGTTCAAAACAGTCCATAGGGTAGGTCAGAGGAAAAGGGGGATGGAGCAAGGCCAAATTAGGAACAGACTAGGGGAACGAGAGACTTCAAATAGGCGAGCGTGTGACCGAATTCAGAGAGCGGGGACTTGTCGACAGACACTGGGCATCGAGCAGGGGCATCAGGTCGACCCTTTCTTCTCATGTTGTCGAAAACAGTGCCTCGTCCTGCAGCTCTTTTCTGTCGTGGTCTCGCCTTGGCTAATGTCGCAGGAGTTCCTTAGTCTGCAGTCAGGCCTCGTGCTCCCACATCCGGTCCTTCTCTCCTCCAACAGCAGTACCCTTAAACAAGTTTGAAAAGACAGTCTTTAGAGAATTTGCAGATGAAGATAATCAAAAAAAGTCTATTTCTCTCCCAGCTCCAGGCAAAGAATGAAAAATGCCCGTTATTTAGTGTTCACAACTGGCATATGAATGACCGGTGACGGGCCTGTTGGATTTACTATGACTTTCCTTTACAATTATTTATTACAGTCACGACAGTTCATCTGATGGTGACCCACCTTCGTGAGACGTTAACATGGTACTACACAGGTATTTTGCTGAGAGGCGAACATGGCTAAACATTTCCTTTCTATCGATGCATCCTGCCTTCTAACTACTACGGGGTTTATTTCGATGATTTCTTTACCTTGGACTAGTCTGTTAACCTTGTAAAACATCACTCTGGATCCTACGTAACCTTTTACAGCCGGATTACTTAATTAGGAAGGACAGGGGTTTTATGGGGAACAACCAGGGACATAGGAAACTTGTGGTAAGGGCATAAATCGACCCATCTCTCACAACCGGAAATGAGGGGTAGTTTCATAATTCCAGTTTTTGGGCGGCTGATACAGGGGGGGGGGTAACAGGGGTGGTCATTTTTCTGGTTTGGGTATTGCGACAATTCGGGGAGGGGAGGGTCGCGTATTCTGAGGTCCTTGTTTTATACTATAGGAGCCGTTGACATGTAGTTCCCTTATTTTCGGGTCAGATTAGGGAACTTCTGTCGTCTTACCTGTCCTTTCCCTTACGGCCCAACCTTGGTTCATTGACTTCTAGCGGAAAAGGAGAGGTAATGACGCGGTCTCAGGGTGATTGTATTAAAGACACGTTTTTGTGCAAATACTGACGGTATTTGAAGCCAATTAGGAGGTGTGCTAGGGGTGGCAATCTGCCAATTTCGGGGCTAATCACTCGGAAGAGTGGGAGTGCAAAAATAGAGGGAGAGCGAGAGAGAGAGAGAGAGAGAGAGAGAGAGAGAGAGAGAGAGAGAGAGAGAGAGAGTGTGCAACGGCAGGCTAAATAGTACACGTGCAACAGAGAGGGTGGCAGTGTATTCAAGAAAGGCTATTTAGTGCATTACACAGTAAAGGGCATTCACGGGTCTGCGTTAGAATCTTGTAATCATGCAGTTTGAGCATTAGACAGGGTAGAGGGGACGTGCCTTGAGAAAAAGGAAAGAAGAAAGGAGGTACCATTTTGTCGCACTTTCTCGCATTCTCGGTCCTTCGACCAGTTAGGCCGACGCCTCAGTCACACACACACACATTCCCTCATAGTTTCGCATCATACGTGACATGGGTTCATTCGTCCGGTCTGGTTTAAGGGTGATCACTTTTTATCAGGTTGTGCTAATTTTTCGGATTTGTTCAATACGTGAGTAGTTTGCAGGCGTGCTTAGACACCACCTTGCGGCGCTAGTCCGCTTCGTGTATTAGACATGGCGAGGCTTCAGATCTTCGCCACACCTCGGCTGTAATCTCTGATGTAACCTGCAGAGGGAGGAAAAAGGGGGGGTGGGGGAGACAGCATTCGCGCGCATTCAAATACATGGATTCATAAGTCCTTTACTTACCTCTTACTCGTCTTTCCTCCTTGGGGCAGGGTCCCCGGGGATATGGTTTCTGGAGTCGAGGGGGGGTAGTGTGTCCATATAGGTCGTGTGCGGGGAAACGTAAAAAGGAAACCAGAGGTGCCTAGTGCGAGGTATCTAGTCAAAGGATGTATCTCACTATCGGGGTCCTTAAACCTCTTTCAACGCTGTGGCGTTCTAAGGTTCTTCGGTTCTTGGGTCCCTGATACTGTGGAACGTGGCACTTTATAACATTTATATTATTTCATTTCACCCTCCTTTTACATTCCCTCATTTACACCGTTCGTTTTACCCATCCTTGGAAGTCAAGGTCTTCCTCTACGCGAGAGTTCATGGGTCAGTCGCGTACTTTGAAGGCGGAGTGTCGTGTTGTCGATCCGATCCGTCCTCCGGGGCTGGGCAACCATCTTCTTTTAACCTTAAAGAGAGAGCAGAGTAGGGTGCACAGAAAAGAACTTTCCCACCGATCCCACATTTTTAAAATAAAGCATGCAATACCCGTCCATAGTTTCAAAAAACTTTATTTTGTAAAATTATTTCAGCATGTGGATTATGAGGGTGCGGTCATATTTGGCCGGTCGTGGTAACGGCTAAAGTGCTTACAGTGGGGGGGGTGTCGCTTGCAGCAAAAACATCGGAAAGTTTTACTCATTTCATTTGTAAGAAACTAAAACGTCTATTAATTGGCTGGGGGTTCGGGGGCATTTATTTTCATAATTTAGAAGCATAATCACAATAGTTGTAATCAGATTTCCTATATGCATACCGTACGTGTGCGTCGTAAATGAGGTTTGCATCAATTATAAAAAGATAATACATTGTACATTTGTAATCAACGTTTGTAACGGGGATCCTTTCATACTGTTCGTCGAGTGAGTTCTCCTTGTCTTTTCTAGCCAAGTGTACAAAGGATCATATAAAATCTCAGAACATCAAGTTTATATTAGTGCGAAGGAACACCACGAGGTGTTCGTAAGTTCCGATTGATACCAGCGCCATTTTGGGCGGGGCCGGCTCAGTCCGGAAGCAGCATCAGGGGGAAATGTTTCCCATTACTGGCAGTTTGGACCAGAGTCCTTTTCGGCAGTTCTAGAATTCATGCTAACAGAAGGAGTGGCAATGTCATGTTTGTTTCGTTGGCGATCAAGGCAGCCGTCCCTTACCGGAAACCTGCGAAGGCCGAAGGTTCCGCCGGGGACCTTTGTAGGATCTTCAAGGCTGTGGAGATGCTGTCGGAGATGGGGGCTCGTGCTCCAAGGGGCAAATGTTCGAGTTATATTGCTGGTCAAAGTTACTCTAGTGGCCGGGGCCCGCCTTCCAGCGGACCCAGACGTCATTTTGAGGCCCTGCAGGGGCCACTCTCGTCGAGTTTGCAAGAGTGGGAGAGATCCTTCGGAGTGAAAGGAAGAGGTCTCTGTTTTGTGAAAGCGGGACGTTCGGCTGGGGTGCAGCTGTGATGCCCCCACCTGGGGGGGCGAGGGAGACTGGTTCGCATCGTCTCCTTCTCCCGGTGCACTCCAGGCCGCTCCTTTTCATCGCCCCGCATGAAGGTTTCTCCACATCCGGTGTTCCCCAAGACCTGTGCTCGGTGCTGTGGGAGTATGGCCACCATTGCACGTTCGGTGCTGCGCAAGTACTGGGGTGCCACCATGGTGTGTTCGGTGCTGTGGAAGTATGGGCACCATCGCCTGACTGGGGGTGTTCGGCGTCGGGCCGGGGGCTGGGAAACCTCCTACCGGTGGAGGTGGGAGAGGCTCGTCCGCGTCGCCTCTCCCTCCCAGCCCAACTGGACAAATTGTTGTGGAGGTACGTGCAGGACATCCCGCCGTCCAGAGCTGCTGCGGCTGTTACGGAAGAGAAAAGGAAAAAAGGTGCCTCGTTCTCCTCTGGACATGTGGCGGGACTACCTACAACAGCCCGGGCTGCTGGCTCCTGCCTCTCCTCCGGCTCCCCCATACGTTAAGATTTCCTGACCAAGAGTTGGCGGCCGGGCCCGCCTTATATGGGTTGCCGTTGGTTGGGCGTAGCCGTAACCCTGCCCAACTTTGGAAGGTTCCAGAAGGGGGGGGGGGGCGAATGTTCTGTTTGACTTTCATTTTTCTACAGTTTTACCGTTATTATTCCTTGTTTGTTGTGCTAAATTAAAAGTTCAAGTTCACTAATGGTCTACGGATTTTGTTTTACCATTTCTTTCTTTCAAGGTTGCTTTTATGCTAAGTTTCTGCTAACAGAGGTTGAGTAACACGGAAACACGTGTAGAGGGATGACGCAGATTTGTACATTACATACACACAAACTCAGACGGGGGACAGTACAAGTACGACATACAAAGACCCAAGACGAATATAAAACAGTTATTGGTCATAATTATCTCTTTCCGTCTGTGAATTTGAAACGAGGCTGGGTTCCTGTCTTGACGTTGCCCGACCTAGGAGAACTTGAGCATGCCGCTGAGATTTTCCTGGCGAAATCTGTGCCATCGGGCATAATCAAACGTGGTGGTTCTGTCTGGTCTGTCTATGTAAGTCGGGTTCTTCTTTGTCTCGCGCTTTTTCCCGTACTGCCGGTCTGTCGTTCCTGTCGGCCCTTTGCCTTTACTCACGCTCAGTAGAGTCGGGCATTGGGCTTTCCAGTGTCCGACATACCTACAAAAAGCGCATTGGTCTGGCCCTAAGTCTAGTCGTCTTTTGCACAGTGTCGGGGGATAAGTTGTGGGTAGCGGTGTCCTGGGGTTGTCCTGTCGGTATATTTCTCTACTTGGTTTGTCCTCGTCTTTTCTCTGTCGTTTCGTAGCCTCTCTGCGCCACATACCCAGACTGTCGAGCATAATTGGCGTTGTCTTATTATTTCGAAGGGCTATTTCTAACGTTTCTATTTTATCAAGGTCAAAGGATCCTGCCAGTGGCCACTGTTTGTCTTGACTATCTTCGGTATACCTGTGCCACAATTTATTATAGGCTATGGTGACTAATCCATAGTTTATGAACATGTCCTTATTAGGGGTGCCTTCTAGTGGAGCTATATGGTCCACCTCTAATACACGGTCCGGGCTAAACAGGCTATTCATCAGTGGGGAGAAGACAGACATGACGGCTCGTAACGAGGGACTAAAAAGTCAGCACTGCCTATCTTATCACTAGGTGCAAAGACCGTACAGAATATTTCTATTCGACGTTGTTTGCAGGCAGTGAATACCTCATGGATCAAAAAAAAATGATAATAACCAAACGACCAATAAATAACAATGGGGAGAATGAGTAGGTCCGCAAAGATCTGCGTTACCTACCCTTTTCACTATCTGCAAAAAGGGTGGTCTCTTCCCTGTTTGCAGACAGGGAATCTCCAGGAAACAATAGTTTTGCGAACAACAGTTCAGTTTCAAGTAATTATTGCGTGGGGGAGACAAAATAAGCACGGTTGCTGCCCTACCTATCCTCCACTGCTTGCAAAGAGAGAGAGCCTGTTGTTTCTCCGTTTGTAGACAGTGAATCTCCAAATAAAAATAAAAAGAGCAATACTAGTATTTTTAAACAATCAAGCAATCAAGCAATTATTACGACCTTACCCGGACCATATGGACAGTTTCTTGTCTTCCGAATCCAGCGCCCGATCGTCCTCTTTTTCTCGTATTTCTCACGGCACTCCTGATGGTCCCCAGTCAGGACCGTAGATCACTCGAGAGAGGTCTGTTCGGAACTAGTGAAGTTCGGATGATCGGCTGCCAGACGAGGGTCTATTGGGCAAGAGCTCTCCCGATCGTTGCAGTCGTTCACTCTGTCGTCGGGACCTCTCCCACTGGATCCACGAGTCGCTGATGGGCCCCACGCTTGGGACGCCAATTGTAAAAACCTGAGGCGGGTCGGGGACAATCGATATTTGCCCGGCGGTATGGCCTCTGTGACCCTCTAGTTAATTAATCAATGAAGAGGCAGGCGCTGGAGACTGGAAGGCAGGAAACAAGGTTTTTATTCTCTCCGGAGGAGAACACAACGAAACGGACAGAAGGTATCGTTCTGAGGTGCTCTAACTGCATCCCTGAGGCCTGGCCTCTTATACACAAGTTTATGATTTTATTGTACATTACACATTCATGTTAAAGCTTTGATGTATGAAAAAGACATTCCCGGAACTCCCTTTGAGCCCGTTCCCACACACATTTACAGTCGAAGTCCCCACCCTAGTCACAACAGGTGATGAGTATCACGCAGCTGGATATTCCGCCGATTCACGGAATGTGGGGGTTTGATCGGATCTCATGGAGTGGGGGCTTTGATCAACCCGGGGATCCTTTGATGGGGGAAGCTTTCTATTGTACGGGGAGGGGCAAGGGATGGTATCGGCAGAGCTGGGTGTCGGCCTGGGAACGGGGAAGACAAAACGGGCACACGGGGAAAAGGGGGTTTGCATCTAAGGGCCGGAGATCATGAAAGGGAAGCAGGGAGGTGTCGTGCTGGGAACAGGATGGGGGCCTGGGGCAGAGCAGCGCCGAAGAGGGGTTTATGACTTCAAGGCAGGTGCAAGCAGGGGGTGGTCAGCGTGCAGGCTTAGTGAAGGCGAAAGGCTATGTCAGGGGCCAGCGGCATGCAAAAGGGTTCGTTCTGATCGGGGCATCTAACAAAATGGCGGGCGCGCACGACAAAAGTGTGGCATCAGGGGAAGAGGCAAGATGGCGCAGATAATGTTCACCGAAACGTACTAATTTTCAACAGTTTTATTATCGTTTTATTTTTCCTTTCCTGCAGAGTATTGGGGGCGGGGGGGCGGGAGGGGGCAGGGGGATTACACCTGCAAGAGTAATGGTGAGCACCGTTTGCCCGTCCGTCTCAGGCCGGCCAAACAGTCATGCGCACTGATGTGCTCTCCAACCCGAGGTGCATTGCCAGGTTGGAGACAGCAGGAACAGGCTCCCAGTCTCACTGGGAGTGCAAATTCAGAGCGCTCAGGCCAATCCTAAAACTCTGCTCTCATGACATGAGGGCAGCGTCAGGATTGGCCGCGGTTGAGTCTGGGAGCCTGTGGCTGCAAGGAGAGGAGAAGAAATGAGCGACGCGGCCAGCTGCAGGCACGTTTTTATTTATATATTTATTTTGTTGTCCCGATGCCCTTCCACAACACCAGCCGCTACTGACTTCAGAATGTGTTACTTCTTGAAACCTTGTATCAGACACATAACGATTACGGCAGGATGCTTAAATTCACAACTAAAACAGATTAACTACTTTGGTGTTAAACTCCTTGACTGAGTTGACAACCCGTTCACAATGCCATAAAGAGGAGCCAGAAAACACCTGCGCCAAGAGTTTTATCAACATTTTCAGTTCTTGAAACATTAAAAGAACAGTGACTGGCTAAGCCAACAGGTTTGGTTTTAATGTGCTAAAAGACACAAAGACGGACGTGCTGAAGTGCACACAGATCATTTGTACCATGTCTCTATGTAACCGCTACATGGCACTGCACGCTTGAGGAACAAAAAACAGTACAGATACAGAAGACACAGGAAGAAGCATGTTGCCTAGAGCCGAGGCACAAACAGATCTGGCTTTAATGTCCAAACACATGCAAACATAAGCCTGCACATGCCTCCTCTGAAAGGGAGTGCTTGATTTGCACTATTTGTCTTGTGCTTCAAAGCTATGCCAAATACAGCAGGAATTTGTTGGTTATGGTAACAAGACAATGATCAAGGCTACAGGCCCAAACTGTTTATTATGTAAACGTAATGACAAATGCAGGGGGCTTGACTTATTTATTGTGAAAAGTATACGTTAAAGACAGTAGGCTTTAAAGAGTGGACTTTACACTGTTATTTATTACCTGTAAACAGAATTTTGTTGACTGAAGTCACCCACATTAAGGCAGTTAGCAAGAGTTTTGGTGTCAGTAATCCCCTCTGACAAACCCTGGGAGTAGAAGATTGGTACTGTGACAAACAACGCCTGTAAGGCCCTCTCATGAGGAGTTTTATATTGTTTTGCCAAATAATATATTGCATTTTTATAATTTTGTGACTTTAAGTTGTTGTGGGCATATGGAAAGCGTATGCACAACACAATAGGTTGTTGCTGATTATTCTGACAAGGCAATAACAAAAGTAATAGACCGGATTGGTACACTGGGAAACATTGTATAGGATTCTGTATGTCCTATATATTGTTTAAAGTTATCATAAAGGCTGTGGACATAACTTACTTATTTTTAAAAGCTTACAGTAAAGGCAATAGGCTTTTAAGTTTGAATTGGTATTACACTATGTTAAAGTCTGTAGACAGGTATTATTTTAAAACAAATCCCATAAAGAATGTTGTGACAACAGGGGCATGTCCCCTTCTCCTCCCATGTTGCATCACAGGAGTTCCTGATTAGGGAATGGAGTCAAGAACCACGCTCCAGTAGACTGCGTTAGTAAGCCTATCTTTGCAGCCATATTTGTTATATGTTTGTTGGTCCCCCATCTAAATGCAAGGTAGACAGGAGACAAGACTCTGGGGCGCTTTCTTATCCTGATGAACATCCAGGACAGCAACTGGCCATTTTTTAATGGGCTGAAACTTGTCGACTAGTAGAGAAGGGTAGGGTAAAAACGCAGTCATTCCCCCTATTTTTACCCAGTTATTTAGTTTTTAACCGTACTTGAGCAACCACTAATAAAGGTGATACCTGGGTTACTCAAGGTATTTTTACTTTAGAAGACCCCGGCTGCCACCGAAGATCAAAAGCGCTCCCTGGAACATGGTCAAGCCCATTCTGGTTTTCAGGGACTAGGATGAGACTTGATGATTTAAGCATGCTACTACCACAGTGGGTGAGGGTTTAACAAAATAAACAATTCTGTTTCTAGTGCAGACGGCATAAACTGTGAATGTCTGACAGCATCAGAAAATTTCACTGGGTGAGGATTAGTGTGAATTATTGATTGGACAGGGAGAACATATCCCTCCCCCATAGAATACTCTCTCCCTCCCTTGGGGGTCTCATGTTCTGCCTCCCCTTGTAACAGGATTTAGTTGTCAAGGGATAAAATATTCCCTGCCATACATTATAAGGATATTGCAAGTCACAGGAATTCCATAACTATGTAGACGAATGAGGCAGAAGCCAGAGTTACTTTACAAGGTTATTGAACTCTGAGGTGTATCATATACGCCAGGGGGTACTTTAACCCATATAATACATGGTCACACCATCAACTTTCCCACAAAACACTTAAATAAAACCTTGGTGTGAGGCTATTTCATATGAAAGACGAGCATGTTTGCAAACACTAAAAATAAATATAAAACCTCTAACGCAAAATTAAACCTATCAAAAACCTGTTAGATATTTGTTGCAATCAGATAAGAAACCGTTCAATACAAGGTTTTTTAAAAAACAAAAAAAACAACTGTAGTAGCTTAGAACGTGTAGAAACATGCAGAAATATTCTAGTTTTTCTCTATGTAAGTAATGCATAAAATAAAAATTCTCTCTGTTTGTCATTGTAAGCTATTAAAATAGAGCAGAAGAAAGAAAAGCAAGGGTAGTTTGTTGCTTTAAACAGCTGTTTTAATTATGCTACCTGACCTGACTTTCACCTTGCCTGTTAGCTCTGGCAGCAGGCATTGTGACGTCAGAACTCGACAATAATAATCTTATAATAGTTGAGTTCTGACGTCTTTCCTTTATAATCAGTAACTTGGTGCATCACAAGTCACCAATTATAGAGAAGTTAGTGACGGTCGTTTATACAGGGTTTACAGAATCCTCTGTATTATAATCACAGAATTTTATTAAAAAATATATACATACATATGTATGTATGTATGTATGTATGTGTCTTGTAAAGCGCACTGCTGCCCTGAGGCGTCGTGGCGCTGTAGACCGCTGGGGAACCCGTCCTGGCTATCCCTGTGAGATGGTCCCTACTGGGTATCTCCAAGGTGAAACCAGGCATCCCCGGCGAATGTGGGGGGCCGTTGTAGAGATGAGGCAAGCTAATGCCCAGAGTTGCCGAATGTGATCCCTGGTTAGAGTAGGCACCGAGGCGAGAATTATCGAGTCCGCTGACCCTGGTCCACGACCCTGCCGCGTCGGGAATTGAACCCTGGTCCCGGGCTGTTCTCTGCTTCCGGGTCTGCCGCCTCTAACCAGTGAGACACACCACTCCACATACATACATGCGCATACCTATATGGAGGAATTTTGGTCAGCCGCCTTCTCCCATTGGTTTATTAGAGTATCTGTCACATTCTGCGTCTGCCTAGGACAGGATACAGCATGGCAGGATGGGTCATCACATTTCAGCAATTGATTATTGCTGTGTGAGTGATTCCAGTCTTTTAGTTTTCCATTTTCTCCATTTTATAGGTCCCTTTTAATTTTTTTTATGTCTGGCCTATGAGACTCTTGTAGCGGTCTCGCCAGACTATTGGTTTGCTAACAAAAATACATAATAGAAATACACAGCAGGGCTAGTGGTTAGCAGGCTTAATCTATTGATCTGGTAAACGGTCATTCACATTTTGCTTCCACCCACCACAGCATAGGGTATGGAGCAATGGATCTGATCATTTTACCCTTAGCCTTAAGCAGAAATTCAAGGTGAAGGAAGTCAATCATTCACATCCACCTAAAAATATTTTTTCTCTTCAGTTATAAACCAGTTTAAAAAAAATTGTTTTTATATTGTTTTTTCTCTTTAAATGACCACTATTTATATTGCTTGCACTTTAGATGCCCAGTTAGAGGCCAATTTATTTTGCTGTCCCCATCTTAAAGTTCCCACTATAAAGTGTTTTAAGTGACATTTTAGCTGCATGTAATTTGTGTGCTTGGTTAGATTGTATTTAATTTGTTCTCCTTTAATAATAATTAAGGCTCTCGGTTTTCAGTTTTTACTGAAATTTACAGATAAATACAGAAAACATTGTGTTTTCTGTTTGAATTTATTTTTAAAAGTGGCATCAATACATCAACTTGGGCTTCTTTTAAGTGACTCTCAGTGCTGTCTTTTATGAATTCTAGCCCAACACCTGACCAGATGGACAGCATGGGAAATTAAAAAACAGGATGACATTTCTTTAAACAACGGCATGTCAACATGCATTTGTGGTATAATGCTAAGATCTACCAGTGGATGTATTGTTATGTGATATTTGGCAGCTTAAATAGCTAAAACATGACACGCATCAAAGTATGAGCGCACATCTATTAGTTAAATAAATATGGAAATGTACAGTTTTAAAACTTAATTTATTCGCAACACACAAAATAAATAAGGATAAAAACAGATAAAAAGGTCAAAAAACAAATATGGATGAATACAGACTGAAATATTTATATATAAAAAATACCATGAACCAGGACCCTAATAATAATAATAATATTAATAGCAAACATAACAATATTATTATGAATATTAACAAATAAAATACTTATAGTACAATGCGAGACACATTATTAAAAACATCACTCTCAAAAAAGGCATCTCAGTGAATGTTTAAATGTGCAATTTTTATTACAAGTGTATGGTACATACGTTTATGTGGCAGCAAGCTTTATTATTTTTGTGGCACCGGGCTACAATAGAAAATAAAAACAAAATAAATAATGATTGTGCCAGCTTATCAAGACCAGACCTTTTTTCGACTTTGCCAATATGTTTTTCTCCCAATGAGACTCCACAGGTGCATAGGGTATGCCCAGACAAGAGTCCTGTGAATGCTGTGCCACAGGACTAAAGCTGTAAGTCAATGGACTGGGATGTGGCCCGAGGATTTACCAGTGGCTCAGATTAATTTAAGCTTTTCTCCCATGATTTATTTTTTGCTTCAGTGTCACACCCTAAGTGCAACTGGTATGCCTAGATGTGGGTCCCATGCTCACTGTGCCCCTGGAACCAAATTACACCAGACTGGTAAGCCACAACCAGGGCAAAACCGGTCTTCAGCTGCTTGTGTTCTGGGTCAGAGAGGGCCTAGCTTCGCTGTTTGGGCTAGACTAGTCCTACTGGAGCAGCACCAATACTGACTTGCATATGTCTGGGTACAATCAGAGGTGGACAAAAATACAGTTGACTGGGATGCAGCCCTGAGTAATTACCACTGGCTGAGAGCAATTCAAGCATTCAACCCATCACGTTTTTGCTTACTTTAGTACCTCAACGGTGAGGCCTACCGAGGCTGAAATTGATCTGAGGTTACTGGTGTTCCTCTTCAGGGAGTTTTTGATTTAGCAGAATCAAGACTGTGCTACTGTCCATTTCTTTATGTGGACATGACAAATTTTCATATAACTAGTTTCTGTATGTGAAGAAAAAATAAGACTAGAATGCTGTCCAGAATAATTACAAGTGGTTGCTATTATCTCAAACAATTCACTCATCCCTTTTTTTCAGTAATTTCAGTTGTAATAACCTGCTGTTGTCTTTGCTTTGCTGGAAGCCGTTTCAGTTCTTGTCCATGCTGTGGTGGCAGTCGATGCTATGTTTACAATTGCGGCCAATGCCGTTGTACCCAACTTACTGCAGCTGTTGTTACAGTTGTTGTCCATGCCATGGTGGAGGCTATGGTCTTTGCTGTTGGCTGTCCTGCCGTCACTCCTGTGCCAGCAGCTGTGGTGCCTACTGTTGTAACAATCCTGGCTGCTGCCCCTGCTATGGCCTTCTTCTGGGGTACAGCTGGAGCTGTTGTGGTTGTCAGTGTCATGATGGTAGGTATTGTTACTAATTTGATCCATCCTGGGGTTACAACTGTAGCGGAAGCTGTTGTCACTGCTGTGCTAGCAAAAATTATTGCAGCTTCCATTGCTAGTGCGTTGGTGGCTGTGCTCACAGCTGTTGCTGCTTTGGTTCCTACTCTAACAGATCATTGTTGCTTATGTGGTGGTAGCTGACTGACAATATGGACCTTGCTGTGGATATATTGCTTTGGTCCCCATCGTGTTGGCAACTGTGGTCATTGGTGCAATCCCTGCAGTCATTATATCCGTGGTTGCTGTTGTCCCCGAGGTGCTTACAGCTCTTGTTGCGGAAGTGGTGATGGCTGTAGTGGCTTCATTTTTTCTGAGCTGATTCCGATAGGGTGGCTGCAGTTGTTGCTGCACTGGTTCTTATTGAACCCAGAGTTGCTGTTGCTCTGTTTGTGGGTACAGCTGTGGCCCCTACACTGTTGGCAGCTGTTATTGCTAGTATTGACCCTGCCACAGTGGCAGCTGTGTTCCCTGTCCAGCTACAGCAGTGGTAGCTACCAGCAATGTAGGGGCCAATGTAGCAATTATGCTGTAGCTGTCACTCATGGTGGCAGCTGTAGTCGATGCTCTTGGCACATCTGTGGCTGTGGCCAGGAGCGACACTATCCAAGATTTATCTCTAAAATCCATGCAGATAGGAGCACAGATACAAGTCTTCTGAATCCGGATTACGTTAGCTTTCAGAAGAACTAGTTCTAGGATCTGTAGCCCGTAACAGAGAGATACTTATGAGTTTCAACCTGTCTGCTGCTCCTCTTCCCCTGGGAGTCTCTCTGATGGTCAAGTCTTCTGTGCAGTGTAAGTACTAGAGAGGTTTTATGTGGCACTTTAACTACTAGCCAGGCCTTAGAGGTCCATAATGGAAGGTATTTGGTATAGCATTGATGCAGGGAATCTGCTTTATAACAGAACTATGCTTGGAATCATAAAACATCAGCATGTAGGGACTGAGTCATCATACCACCTCAGTATCTAGGAGTTTCACCGACTAGCTTTAGTGCCTCACTTGTCCTCCTAACCTTACCAGAGAAGCAAGCGAATTGGCACCCCTGAACACAAGTCTCGACCCTTTCCAGGAGCGTGGTAACAAGACACACTATTTCACTCTCTCACTCGTACTAGCTTTAGTGCCTCACTTGTCCTCCTAACCTTACCAGAGAAGCAAGCGAATTGGCACCCCTGAACACAAGTCTCGACCCTTTCCAGGAGCGTGGTAACAAGACACACTATTTCACTCTCTCACTCGTACTTATCCACAATAAAATAACCTGGAGACACGAAGGAAGTTTAGAATATTTAAACTATTGTGCTCTGAAATTCAGTATATGTGGCACAATTAGTAAACAAATGCATATTAAAAATACTGTTAGCATGGTTAATAATCCATAGACCATAAAAAGCCCAGTCATTTTATAGGACAGAGGAAACTAACCCCCACTACTAAAGCTAAATAATTATATATGTAAGATCTCTGGGATTACTGGCAGACCTCATACCTTTGCATTCACATATGGACGTTTTACATCCCAGCAGACGCAGTGCTCTTGTCTCAAAACTCTCTATCCATCTGGGTGTTTTTGGCTCATGAACTCATCTATATGATAGTGTAGAAGCCATTTTCTTTATGATACCAAATGTGCACATAAACAACAGCTGCATTCTTGTGTTATGTCTAGGTGCTAGTGCCTGGCCAGAAAGAATAACAAGGGACATTGTTGTTTGACCTTGTCGATGGTTTTCAGACTAAATTCCAGGAAAAAAACATAACACAAAAACATATGCAGGATCCATATGAAAGTACAATATGGCACAAAAGCAAGCGTGTTTATAAAGTAACGTGCACACAGAAAAAGGAGGCCTACAAGTGCACAGATCGACTTACATAGGGGAAACTACAATTGGCCATGCAAAAAACACAACAGCAATCCAGGGCATTTTAAGCTTTCTGAAATGTCAGTTGAAGTTCTTATATCTGCTGCATTAGATATTATTATAGAACTATATTAACAGTATCACCATTCTGTTCTCTGGACCAGTAACTGGAGGCTTTGGATCAGCTGTTGGTGTACCCTACCACAAATGAATTCTTGTATACCTCTTCTATAGCACTGTAATGTTAATGGACATTAACCATATAAATGTGTTATTTCGCCAGACGTCAGTTAGCAATATTTGTGCTGCAGTCCATGTTTTTAGATTTTTCCTATGGGGCAATACAAGTTCTGCTCTGCTCATTATTTATGGATCAGTTTGATTAGTTTTAAGTGAATAGTCATACATCTGCCAACATTCAGTGGCACCATGTTATGCATTAAAGGTGCTGTATAGGAAGACTTGCCAGGGTTCAGACCCATGCTTCCACCCAGCATGACATGAAAGGTGTCTGTCTCCCAGTAAGAGTCACAGGGAGTACAAACTACTGAACCCCACAATCATTTTCTCATTTTCTGCACCTCTTAAGCAGCCTCATATCCCCACCTAAATCAAGTTGACAACCAGTGTTGTGTGAATGTTTTCTGAAATCTATAGCCAGTATACTAGGTAATAGTTTGCAGAAATGCACTTTCTGATCAGATCTCCTCTAAATTTTCTCAGCGTGATAAAAACCCTGACTCCCCTTTGTAACAAGAGGGCCCAGTCAGGGCCTTGGGGGCTCCTCTGATTTCAATCAAATAAGGAAGCTTGCTGTGGTATGGATCTCATCAGCTGCCTTCCCCCAGATGTCCCACTTGTTTGAAAGCAGGTGCCAAGAAACACATCCTTCTCCCCTTTCTAGATCTTTCTTATATTTCCAAACCGCAGACCCACTCCGCTGGTATTTTGTTTAAGGCTGAAGAAAGTAAATGCCTTGCGGTTGCGGTTATTGTAAAGAGAGGGAAACTCTGCTTCAGAGGCCCACGTTCACCACCAAGCAGGCTCCCACAAACAGCAGGCTTGCCAGAGGACGCCTCCGAGGAACCCTCCTCGCCCCCCCCCACCCACCCCTTCGAAGGCCTGCACGTGTGGCAACTGCCAAACCCGCTAATGGAGTTCAAATTCAAAAGACAGGGTTACGAGTGCGAGCATCTAAGCCCCCTCCGGGCAGAAAACTCAGTAAAAATGATACCACGGGGTGAGGCCGGAGGTTAAAATCACTGCATCCGACTCAAACGATGCGGGTCTAACTTGATCAAACACAGCAGGCTCGATGAAACGCTCCCAGTTCAGCTCCTTTGCCAGCATGCTTAACCTTTCTACTGCTGATATATAGTGCTACCTGCAGCTTCAAGGCACTGTCAGCACACGCCACTGACCATTTTACAGTGCAAAAGGGTGATAGCTGGGGCACAAGTCCTAAAACAAAAAAAAGAGAAGTGGGGGGACTAACCTAGTTAATCAGAATACAAGTGGCATCACAGCACATGACATTGCAGCGCGTAACATCACAGGAAGTAGTATCATAAGTAGTGACATCAGGTCTTAAGCCCTCACATATATCTTTAACATGTCTATCATGAGTACATTGGAGCACATTTCAAGTATACAGGGAAACTGTAATGAACAAGAAAAAGTCCATTCTTTGTGATTTAAATGATGTATTTATTTTAGTAGTACTCAAGATGAAGGAGAGCCCCACCAGGAGGAGTCTATGCTCTGCTCAGCCCATTCAGCAACTCATCACATCCAACCAACATTCTAACATTCCACAATCTCTACACGTCACACATCCTGGCTGAGCAGTATACTACATCTTCTCCCTTCTTTACAATGAGAAGGGAGAACTTGGTACAATAAGTTACAAGCAAAATTTCTTCGAGAAACATCTTGGAGGGAAGGAATGAAAAATACATTTTCAAACATGTAAATGAGTGGAACCAACCCTTCTTCCCCCTTATAGAGAGAACAGAAGCGAATAAGATGCAAGTGTCGCAAGGTAAAAGGAAAAGTGATGTAAAGATAAACGAGTGAAGAAAGATGAGATTTGCGCAAAAATGGTGACGCAAAGACAAGAATAATGATGAATAGACATAGTAATCACCACCAGAGTGCGCTGGTTGGCCAGACCAGTGTGGAGGTGGTGAGAAAATGAAAAGTGAATGCAGGAGAAAATGGAAAGAAAAGATGTAGGAAGGTGTGTGAGATGCACCTGGGTGGATTCTTGAAAAAGTGAGTCCACAAACAGTAGTAATCACATACATGAAACGATGTAAGGTGAAATACAAACTGTAATAAATCCCATGCAAAGGGAGTGTGCAAGGAGTACTGCGAGGTACTGTGAGATAACGCAACGAAAAGTTGTGTTTAGTAGATAAGCACTGAAACGTGACGTGCAAGGTGTGCATGAATGGCACACGGCAAAATGTATTGCCTGAAAGAAAATGGAAGTGGAGTGGAACCACATGAAACAATTTTGTGATTTAAATGATGTATTTATTTTAGTAGTATTCAAGATGAAGGAGAGCCCCACCAGGAGGAGTCTATGCTCTGCTCAGCCCATTCAGCAACTGATCACATCCAACCAACATTCTAACATTCCACATTCTCTACAAGTCACACATCCTGGCTATGCAGTATACTACAGAAACCCTCCTGATTAAGGCAGAAGATTTATACTTTTGTAAGCTACTCATATAACAGTGTTGCCTTTTGTCAGCGTAAACTTCCTCTATCCATAGTGCTTTAAAAGAAAAAATAGTGGTACTAAAATTATTTCAACGCCTCCTCAGGGGTAGTAAGCACTATAGAAATTACATTTATTTTGTGTAAATACAGGGAAACACCAACATATCTGACATTCTTACAGTGAATGCATATCTTGTAAACAGGGACAGAACAAAGTGAAAAGTTGCCTCTCAAGTATGTGTGAAGTGTAACAAGGTGTGAGCCTTTGTTTCCTCTCTGCTGCATGTGCTTCTAGGTGTGAGGCTCCTGGCTGCTCCCAGCCAGAAGACTCCAACAAAAGGAGGCCTAATGATCCCTCAAATTCGGCCTTTGTTATGGGCCCAGCAGGAGTCTGAACTAAGAAAGCCCCCTCCCCGCCTGCACGTTGTTGCGGATCAAAGCAGACAACAAAATGCAAGTGCTGCTGAATGCGTCCTGGTGTTTGCAAATTACTCTGGGACGAATTCAGCATATTTTTCAGTGGGGCCCAACTTCTTGGCAGGGTGGACGGCGTCCACCCTGTGAAAATAGTCGGTGGACAACGTCCACCCACGTGTACCCCCGAATCGTGCCCTTGCTGATATCACATTAATCAAGTCATATGCGTTCTTATGTCCATAGAACGCCTTCACAGCTAAACAGTAACAAACATTGAAAATGCAATAGGTCTCACCTTTGATTAAGTTGAAACCATTTGCTTTGCTAATGGTATTGTATAGCAAAGCAAATGGCTTTAACTTAATGAAAGACGAGACCTATTGCATTTTTAATGCATTAAGTATGGCTAGATGGAGAGCTCTATTCCTCAGCAGATAGGCTTGGTACACTGTCTGGTGATTAATGTACGACCTGACCTCAGTTTTTTGGCCGTCATCCTTTCCGGTTGTATGGGCTGCTGATAGTAGAGTTGATGTTGAGCCGTGGACATGAGCCACTCTGGGAAATGAAGAGCCTATTTTTCTTCAATTCGGTAACCCTGGAGACCGAAATACCTAACCGACAGAGGAAGCCTGATATTAAGCAGGCATATTCCTCCCTACACCCCAAATTGGCTGGTATAGTGGCTCCCTCGAAAGGTACTCCAGACACTTACCCGGCTTATGAGGCCCAAGACTCTATAGTGTCCAGCTCTCCTGGTGTCATATGCGCTCCCTTCGTAGCATCTGGAAAACTATGTGACCGAACTCACACCCAAATAAAGGCTGAATCCCTGCCCACAAGCTGCACCCAGGCCACCAGCAACCAGACTAAGCCCCTGATCCCCTCCCACACCGGTGTAATGCCCACTCCTATTGCACCCTCCCACTACAAGAACACCCCTCAACTCCCATCGCCTACACGATGAGAGGAGGGTGTCCCCAGTGAACTCGCAAGTGGCGGGAGCACAGTATAGGGCTGCACCCACGATGAGGGCTCCGAAATAAAAGAGGGCACACACACACGTGTGACATCAACGGAGACAACACGAGCGCTAAAAACACGAAGAGGGCTCAGAAATAAAAGAGGGCACACACGTCTGTGCGTTGACGGAGACAACACATGCCTGAAAAACACAATACACTCTACGAAATAAAAAAGAGGGCACACAGCCATGTGTGTGCCACCAACGGAGACAACACGCACCCTGAAAACACAAAGAGGGCTCAGAAATAAAAGAGGGTTCTCAGCTGCGTGTGTGACACCAACGGAGACAACACGCGCCCTGAAAACACGAGGGCTCAGAAATAAAAGCGGGCACTGAGAGCAATGCGTGCTAACTCAGCGGAGACAACACACGCCTGAAAACACAACATGCTCTAAGAAATAAAAGAGGGCACACACAGCCGTGTGTGTGCCACCAACGGAGACAACCAGCGCCCTGAAAATACAACAAGGGCCCAGAAAAAAAAAGGCGGGCACAGAGAGCAGTGTGTGTGAAACTAGCGAAAAAAACAGAAGCGTTTGGTTACACAACACGGTCTCAGAAATTAAAGCGGGCACAGGGCTGTGTGTGTGTGTGAACCCAGCGGAGACAACACACGCCTAGAGAACACAGTCTTGTGTGTTAACCCAGCGGAGACAACAACTGCCTGGAAAACACAACGCTCTCAGAAATGAAAGCAGCACCGAGCCGTGTGCGTGTGAAACCAGCCGGACCAATCCGACCAGTTCTCAGAGACAGGACAATTAAAACTGGCCATCATCGCCATCCGCAGCGGGAGTGATTTATCATTCTGCTCTGCGCCTGTATCACATTCCAGCAGTGTGTGGCTAGGGCGGATGTAATTAAGTGCCAGGCTAGGAAAAGTAGGCTGATAATGTGCTTCTGATGGAGTTTATTCAAGTATGGAGCTGGGATGCCCCTAATTTAGCGAAGCAGGGACGTGTTTTCCCAGTAGAATAAAGGTAGCCGACCAAGTGACCTGGGCCAGACCCACACTCTGCCAGCATTTTACACTTCACGCATGCAGCACTTACAGAACAAGTGCGGTACCGCAAAGGCAGCCTTGTGTTTTATTTTCGAATTGCGCTTTCACTTTAAGTGAAAGCATGATGCGAAAGTAAAAACGCAGCTGACCATGGTCAGCGACTAGCTGCCGCCTCCCCCCCAATCCGGCACCCAACACCCAGGAACGTGGACACGAGACGTGTTTTACTTTTTGGAAGGCGGGCGCTAATCGCCCGGCCGTATTTATTAAAGTATGAAATTAAAAAAGGTTTTAATTGCATAATCAACAATGAATACAAAAATCAGCAGGACATTCAGTTATACAATTGTTATCAACAAGTTTGAGAGCCTGACCTTAACAAAACTCTAATACAAGTTGTTCCTAGCTTAAACTAAACATCCTACCCTGATTTTTGTACATTTCTGGCCATATGGCAGGGTCACTACCGGTGTCAGGTCCTACAAGCTGCGCCTCCCCCCTAGAAGTGCGCATGCGCAGTGTTACCCCGGGAATTGCCCGGTCTACGCCCCAAACTCCATTTACCCACTAAAGGAGGGCCCTTACTCTGCGCCGGTGGCGTCATGAGTCCACGCGCGCGGGGTGGCTACCAGCCTAAGGAAAGCGTGAACTACTCCTACCCGCGCTCCTTTGCATATTACCTTGCCCCTGGAGTACTGGGAGTGGCCCGCAGGCCCCTCCCCCCGGGCGGGAACCTCCATAGGATGATGCCCGCCCCCTCAGACCTCAAATATGTGCTCACCGATAATGACCTTACCGCATGTCCCATACCTAATAAATACGACGACCTATGGAAAAAATTCTAAAGGACAACTACACTGGCTAATAAATAACAGTATCCACGCATAGCTAAAAGGGGAAAAAGGCCTAACGACACATGGCATAACATTACAGTTTGGTTCACTCATGTTACTCAAAATTACAATATCAACGTATAGCTACAAAGGGAAAAAAGGCCTAAAGACACATATCTTCAAATACAGTTCACTTCACACATCACTTTTCTACAAAGGGGAAAAAGTCCTAACAACAGATCACAAAATACAACAACAGCCTACTCTCTCCCGCGGTCCATACCTTTGAAACTTACCATTAGACCGGACATAATGCTGCTTAAACTTAGTACCAAGGGATGGTGGGTGGGAAACAAAGAAGCCCCGAACGCGGGGCACAGCGTTCAGCGAGGGAGCGTCCAGGGACAAGGGGGTCTCCTGGGCGCTCCCCACCTCTTATTCCCGAGGGGCCGGGTGGCCCCTCCTATCGCCCGCCCCCCCCGACCCGGAACCAGTCCATTGAATCCGGGTCAGGAGGGGCGCCGGCCAATCGGCGGTGGGCCGCGCCCCCAGGGCACGCCCCCACCGTCGAAGGACCCGAGGAGAGAGGAGGTGAGGCGGTCGCCGCGCCGCCATGCGTGCGGGGGGGCCGAGGGCCCCCCCTTTTCATTTGCCAAAGCAGAATGAGAAAAAAAAAGTGCGTATGGACTAATGAAGGAGAGAGTGTCACGCCGCCAGCAAAAGATCCAATCCCGGTGGACGGGGCTAAAAGGAGACATGGCGGCAAGAAGGGGGGACTAAGAAGCCTCCTTTACAATGAGGAGCCAGCGTTTTGCATGGAAGATGACGCTACCCAATTAAAAAGATGGGCGGGAATTCAACTCCGTCTCCGAGGGCTTCGGAATCCGTATTGATTCCAAGAAGTCCTCTGCATGGCAGAGCAGCACATTTGCTGCTTTCGCTAGTCCGAGACCTAGAAACCTATTTCTATAGCGGTTACGTATGCAGGATATGCAATATAGGTGGTTTGCATTCAGGTACTTCTCTATATCCATGCCTATTAATGGAATTCATCTAGTATCGCATATGGATATGTAAAAATCTAATCGATGCTTGGAGGGCCGAGCTGTCAGATCTTCATGTACTGGTATGGGTAGATGGTAGGACCCTGCCCCTCGTAAACTTGGGGTCTTACCCAAACACACTGCATGGAGTATGCAGCACTGTAAACTCAGAGGCTTGCTCAATAGCAACCCAACACAGCCTTTGCTTCCTGATGGTGCCAAAACTTGTGGCTTTCACAACTTGGGCTAATCCGGAGTCTTGTTTACTTCATAGTAATAGATGACTTTAACTGGGTGTGACTGATGCATTCATTACTGTAGGGCAGACCAAATCTAAGCATTGCTGCACCAAGGCCCGCGTAGCTTATGTAAAGGTTTTGTGCAGTGTTCAGTACAGTCCTCAAAGGAGACTCAAAAGACAAATTCTTGATGAACTAATGTCTCAGATCAAGGATGCTCACTATGGACCCACACCGAGTAAGTGGCTCACAGTCTGCACCAACAGTGTTGTTACTCTCACTGCTATTAAAGCTGAAACAGTTGATGCTAGGACCAGGCCTGACTGAGGGAACTCAGGTCTGTGGTGACATTTACTGACCATCCATAGAGACCAGGAGGATCTCAGTGTCATGTGCATGAATATGGTACTGGTATCTGCAGTCATCGACACTCCATCTAAAATGCACCATCATGCCCCATTTGCCAGCATGTAGTAGCAGCATCACCGTAAGGACACACATACCGAAAGGCACTACTACCTCTGGTACATCAGACAAGCACATCAGAAGTAGAGGTTCAGGAAACAACAAGCAGTACGTGACAACCACTTTTCATGTGATCTATTTTACTCTGCAATTATAGAGGCCCTCTAAAAGGTGCACAAGCAGTGCCTATGTATTGAAATGTGCCTCTTTTCACTTTAGAAGTGGAATTTGGGACTGAGCAAAGCAGGGAGAGTTTATTCTGTGTTTTCCCCACATGTCTGGAATCAGCCATTTTTTAAACTCAACTTACAGCTGTAGGCTTTTTAGGAAAATTATGTGGTTTGTCTATTCCATACTCAGACCGATCACTTATGTCACAACAGCTTTTGGAATAAAAGACAATCTTCTTTGAACACTGTGGGGCACCAGGTAGGAAGACTACAATTGTAGGGAAGGGCTACTTCTGAGATAAAATTCATGAAGCATTTGAATGACAAGTTTGTGAGGGAGAAACCTTGCTGAGCTGCCTTTCGATATTGCAGTGCACTGTAGCATTTAAATAGCGCTCCATATCCCTTTGCACACAGCATCAGGCAGGTAGCTCTCCACAGCATGGGGCAGAGCATTGCATTTCTGTGATCTTATGTGGGAAATGTTTTGGTGTTTGCGTGAGTGACCACATAGATTTTCTTGTCTTGTGGTTTTGAAGGAGACTTGCAAGTGACAGGAAGAAGAATTATAATTCGCTTGCGATTCTAATATACTCTGCACTCTGTGTGTATTAAGTTTCATGGTTTTAATTATGCGTTGAGTTGATATTCCATGCCAACAGCGGGTGGGTTAACTACGCCTTAAAGTTTTGCGAGTCAAGGAGGAAGAAAGGGGAAGGAAAATAGTAAGGATGTAAGGGTCCACCTGGATGGTATAAGAGGAACTAAAACAAACCGGAAGCTACACAGCGCCACCCTAGCAAGACGGGTAGCAGGGCTCTGTGTAAGTGCACACCGAAAAATATGGGAGTAATCGGGAAAAAAACAGAAAGACAGAGATGGGGTTAAACGAGTACAAATGGGAAACAATGGGATTTGGCGACTACAGCAGTAGTCATGTACCTTTTTAACGACACAGGCACTACCCACTGCTGTCCAGACATACTTCATGAGCCAGGAAAAAAGTTGGAAGAGAAATCAAGGTCCGCAACCTGAGCAGAAACAGTCTTTACAGGCCAGATTTCACCTACTCATCCTAAAATGAAGAAAGTCAAACATTTGGCTACCGTCTCAAAACCTGAGGGCTGCAAAGGTCAGACAAGCACCAGAAGGGCAAGCCAAAGTCTGAAACCCCAGCCAGACTAGGTTACCATGTAACATAAAATCCAGGGCGTCCACCAACACAACAGAGATATACAGCGTGGTTTGCAGACACAGACCAATTCGAAGGGATCACTGACAGAATATCAAGGACAAAAATATTGTACGGACAGGATATTGTGTCAAAAATACTGAAGGCCAAAATATTGAGAGGGTAGTGAAAATATTCTTAACTCCACATCTACGTCCCTTGAAGATATATATCTTGTCACTGTACATATATTTAGAGTAACTATATTAAAACTTTGCAAACCACAGAAACTTACATTCACAATATTCTTGTGCTCAATATTCTTGCCACAATATTTTATCCACACTATATTTTGGACTCTATATTTCGTCCAAACTCCACTCGAACAGTACTGCAGATGTATAACCTAGATCCGTGTTGACCATTCTACTAAGAAGGGCTTCCCTGGTACCTTTAACTATGGGCACACGCACTGAACCATGTCTTCTATTGGTTCCATTTGAGACACCCTGTGCAATACCCTTAATTGGCACTGCTGCATCACATCAAAATCAACTGTGTTCTCACTTCTCTCTGTGCTGACCGCTTCCGCGAGGAGTGCAATGCATTCTCAGATTTAAGCACTTTACACCAATCCGTGAGTCAAATATGGTGATTGAGGGACTACCTGGCAAGCCACTGGGTCGCAACCAGCATTTACCCCACCTCACACAGGCTGTGGCACGTTATAGATGTGTGTGCTGTTTTGTTATGGGAAAGGTAGATCAGAATCCTCTGAAGGCCTCTTGCTTTGGCTTTAGCCTGTTCCAAAAACAGTAAGATCAATAAATATGTGGTCACCCTATGCAGTGGCCACAAAGTGGAGGGGTGGAGTCAAGGACTTTCATTGCGCAGTAGAGTCTGTCCAGCTGTACACTGATATATCGCGAGGAGAACACTAGCATATATTTTATGGGGCCAGCTGTGAGGTGTGAATGTTCTCGCTGGCAAGAAAATCGGCCCTCAGAACATCAATCCATCACTTCTGGTGGCTGGAAGGAACACATTTGCAAAGAAGGATTACCCAGTCAAACGCAAAATAATCTTATGCATCTGACATGCACGAAGGCTTAAAAAAACAAAATCAAGGTTAACACTTTTTTGTCTTATTATGAGTGGTTCTGGTCTTATTCTAAGTGTTTTAGGTGCCTGTAACGGGGTGAGGCTGCGTGCTGCAGGAGACTGGTGGGCACCTGGTTCTGACCCGGTACGACCTTCTTCCTTACAGACAGAGCCATGGGGTACGGAGTCCGAGAATCACGAAGAAGAAGAACGCGGCTCCTTTAAGTGGATCTACACGGAGGAGGAGGATCCGCCCAGTGTATACGTCAGCAAGACCGGATTGGCCAAAAGACAGGAAGCGATGTGGATGGCGTGTGACATCACCCCCGAAGTGCCGGCGAGGAGTGAAGACGGAGAACCAGAGACCGGAGACGGCAGAACCGAAGGAAGAAGCAGAGAACCCGAAGAACAGCTGGGAGCAAGCGGAGGAGCGGCCGAGGGAAAGCCAGGAGGCCAACGACCCTGTGAGCCGCCGTGCCACTCTCCCGGGGGAGGAGCGTGGCTTGCCCAGGTACGGCAGCGTATGGCAGCTTGGGTGGGGAACAAGCGTGTAACATAGTGTACAGATCCCCTGTTTGAGATCCTGCGTCCCCCCCCCCCTCCTCTTGTTTCCTTTTACCCCGCGTTTACCCTCACAGTCTGTTTCCACCCCTCACCCCAGCACTGACGTGTGCTAGAGTTGTGTGATCACTAGTGCATACTCTCCCACCTCACTACACCTGGGCCCCGGTGCATGTACTCCCCGAGGACGTTTGAACTAACGGCGCCTTTCTGTTGGTCTCCCCTTTCCCTGGGTCACCGGAGCCAAGACGACGGCTAACAACCCCAACCGTGACCAGACCTCGGAGGGGCAGAGACCCCCAGCCTAGAAGGAAGAACACCCGAACGTCACAACGGAACCCAGTCAGTTCGCGAGGGAGAGACTTACGTTCAGAACACGGAGAACTCTCATGTTAAAAACCCAACGTGGAATACCAATAAAACCCTCGTTGACCCCAAGAGTTAGTGTCCTGCCTGTTCCTACACCACCACCCGATACCGCCCCAACCCCTGGTATACAGGCCCAGTCCACAGTGGTGTCAGAAGTGGGATCTACTCCCTCGAAGCAAGACCCGATCATGGAACAAGTGATCCAGACCTTAATAGATGGGCAACAGAAACTGGAATGGGCTATCGGCCAACAAATCAGTACAGCAGATGCAGACCGATCCCTGTTTCGCAACACAATGACACAACAAATGGACAATTTACAGAAAGTGGTGGCATCCCCAGGAACAGCAGTATCGGCAGATCGACGGCCTCTCGGACCCCATCCGTCGGGGGTATCCCTGCAGAAGTACGTAATGGGCGAAGACCCGGATGCCTTCTTAGTCAATTTCGAAAGAGCTGCCCGCGCATGTGGGTGGTCAGAGGAAAAGTGGCCTTTCTTTCTCGCTCCCTTGTTGACGGGAGAAGCGCAGACAGCATACCAGGTCGCTAACCAATCAGGGACAGCCACCTATACCGAGATCAAGGGGGTGATCCTGGACCACCTTGGTATGGACGCAGAAGCCTACAGACTCAGGTTTCGTAAGGAAAAAGGAATCACAGGAGAAAACCCGAAGACGTTATACCTGCGTCTGAAAATGGCGGCGGATAAGTGGTTGAGACCCGAAACCCGGAGTAAAGAAGAAGTCATGACAAGCATCATCCTGGAACAGTTCATGGAGACTCTGCCCTATGGCACTCAAAGGTGGTTGAGGCAACATCCAGGACTGACTGAAAAGGCGATTGAAATGGCGGCCAACTACACAAGGGCCGCTCCCCGAACCTTTCCCTGGGAACCGGAGAAGCTCTCCAAAAACACAGTCCCTCCACCCAAACTGGAGAAAAAAAAAGGCCGTCTTTGAACCCCTGAAAACACGGCCCTTCCGCCCGGACATAACCCCTCTACGGGGGCCTCAGTGCTTTGAGTGTGGGGAGTGGGGCCACATCGCACGGTTGTGCCCCAGAAGAAAACCAACGGAGGAACCCATGGAAGTTGGGTACATTCCTAAGGCCGTGATGTACAGCGCAGAGATGGGGCCTTCCTACTACGTAAGGGTACGGGTAAACCACACACCAGTGAAGGCTCTCCTAGACTCGGGCTGTAGACAGTCTGTAATACGGGGGAAACTGGTACATCCATCACAGATAGGGAAGGAGGGTGAAGTACACATAAGGTGCGTCCATGGGGATGTCAAGACGTATCCCATTGCCCGTATTACCATACACTCAACGGGGAGGGAACCCTGTACGGTAAAGGTTGGAGTAGTGGGAGCCTTGCCTGAAGAACTGATATTAGGGGTGGACAATCCGCAGTTCCTGGCCTTGTTTAAACGGGAGCTGGACAAACTACCGGCCGAGGCCTACCTGTCCACCGAACCATGGGTCATAGACAGGGGGTTCAAGTTCGCACAGTCCAACGACCCTTCTCTCCTGAACGCTTGGGAGGCCGCCCACATCACCCAGACTACGGGAGCGCCTCAGAGATATCCCCGCTTCACTATGGAAAACGACCTGTTATATCGGGAGGGAAAGGAGGGAGAGCCCAGGCAACTGGTGGTACCAAGTGGCTTCCGAGAACAGATATTGTTCTACGCCCACACACACTTGACAGCAGGACATAGCGGGACAGAGAAGACTACACAAAATATTCTTCGCTTATTTTACTGGCCGGGTATCTACAAAGAGACCGAGACCTATTGTCAACAATGTGAGGTGTGCCAGAGGAAGAACATGTCCAGACCCCCAGCTGTCCCGTTACAACCCCTGCCCGTGATAGGCAATCCATGGGAATGCGTCGGCATGGACCTCATAGGGCCACTGCCCCGCTCCTCAAGGGGACATACCTACGCCCTAGTGGTGGTGGATTATTCCACCCGTTTCCCGGAGGCCTTTCCATTAAGCAGCCCCACCACGAAGAACGTAGCCGAAAAACTCGTTGAGTTATTTTCGAGGGTTGGGTTTCCCCGTGAGATCCTGACGGATCAGGGGACGCCCTTTGTGTCTCGCATGATGAGAGGTATGCAAGACATTGGACCTCCAACACATCCGCACGTCTGCGTACCACCCCCAAACGGACGGCTTGGTGGAGAGGTACAACAGGACTCTCAAAACCACCCTCAAGAAACTGCTGTCCTCTGAGAATAAGGACTGGGACCGAATGCTCCCGTTGGCACTGTACATAGTAAGGGCACAGGTCCAGAGCAGCCTTGGATGCTCACCCTTTGAACTGCTGTATGGCCGGCAACCCAGGTCCCTGCTCGACATAACCAAGGAAGCTTGGGAACACGAGGAGCCAACGAACAGCGATCCCTCCTGGACTATATCCAGCAGTTGAGGTCGCGATTGGGGAAACTTAGGGATCTGGCATATTCAAACCTGAAGTCGGCCCAAACACGACAAAAGCGACAGTACGATAAAGGCAAACGCTGGAGAACCTTGAATCAAGGGGACTGGGCTCTAGTGCTGCTTCCTTCCTCCACCCAGAAATTCAGGAGCGAATGGAAGGGGCCGTATCGAGTTCTAGAGAAGATTGGCAATACCACCTACCGGCTACTTATGTCTCCCACCCGCAAGCAGACCTTTCACATGAATCTCTTAAAAAAATGGTTGGGTCCTATACCTCGATCAGCCAATTTGACCCTTCCAGAAGGTGGCGATAAATCAACCCTAGCCGACCTACCAATCAACCCGGAGTTGTCCGACAAGGAGAAACAGGAACTGCTGAGCGACCTCCGCCCTTTTTCCCCCTTGTTTTCTGACACTCCTGGTTGCACTCACTTGGCAGAGCACGAGATTAATACAACCCCGGGTAGCATAGTAAAACAAAGAGCTTATCGCATACCAGCAGCAAAAAGGGCTGACGTGAGAAAGGAAGTCGCTAGCATGTTAGAACTAGGCGTCATCAGACCCTCAAAAAGCAACTGGTCCTCCCCGATCGTTATGGTGCCCAAACCTGATGGGTCCACCCGTTTTTGTATGGACTTCAGGGCACTAAACGCCGTCTCCTCCTTCGATGCGTTCCCCATACCCAGGGTGGACGAATTGATTGAGCGAATAGGGGAGGCCAAATACATAACAACTCTGGATCTGACAAAGGGATACTGGCAGGTACCCTTAAGAGAGGAGGACCGCCACAAAACCGCCTTTGCCACTGAGGAAGGGTTATACGAGTTCAATGTCCTTCCCTTTGGCCTACACGGGGCGCCTGCCACGTTCCAGAGGCTCATGAACACGGTGTTATCCCCTCATGCCGGCTACAGCTCCGTATATTTGGATGACATAGTCATTTTCAGTCATACCTGGACAAGCACCGAGAACATGTAACCAGGGTTATGGCCTCTTTGAGAGACGCCAGATTGCACGTGAACGCCAAGAAATCCAGAGCTGCCTACTCAAAAGTGAAATACCTTGGGTTCATGTTAGGGGACGGAGTGATCGCACCCCAAGAGGAGAAAATCAAAGCCATCACCGAAACACCGTTTCCGTCAACAAAACGGGAACTCAGGGCCTTTTTAGGCCTCATGGGTTACTATCGGCGATTCGTAGAGAACTTTGCCGACATCGCCACCCCCCTAATTAACTTACTCCAAAAAACCGTCAGAAACGTCCTGCCGGTCCCTCCTACACAGGAAGCCAAAGCAGCCTTCGAACGACTGAAGAACGCCATCACAACCAGTCCGGTGTTAATACCCCCAGACTTCGAAAAACCATTTATACTAGCCACAGATGCATCTGACACAGGGGTAGGAGCAGTACTGTCACAAATAGGGGAAGACGAAACGGAACATCCGATACTGTATATAAGCAGAAAACTACACCCTCGGGAACAAAGGTACCCCACAGTCGAAAAAGAGTGTCTGGCGATCCGATGGGCAGTGGAGAAGCTACGTTACTATCTGGAGGGGAAGGCCTTTACCCTATACTCCGATCATGCCCTTTTGCAATGGATGCAAAAGAACAGGACACAGAACGCTAGGATACTACGATGGTTCCTCTTCCTCCAGCCTTATGCTTTTACGGTTGTACATAGGAAAGGGAGGGACAACGGGAACGCCGATTTCCTCTCTCGCATGCCCGTTCTCCCCAATCGGGAGAAAGCTGGGGGGGAGGAGTGTAACGGGGTGAGGCTGCGTGCTGCAGGAGACTGGTGGGCACCTGGTTCTGACCCGGTACGACCTCCTTCCTTACAGACAGAGCCATGGGGTACGGAGTCCGAGAATCACGAAGAAGAAGAACGCGGCTCCTTTAAGTGGATCTACGCGGAGGAGGAGGATCCGCCCAGTGTATACGTCAGCAAGACCGGATTGGCCAAAAGACAGGAAGCGATGTGGATGGCGTGTGACATCACCCCCGAAGTGCCGGCGAGGAGTGAAGACGGAGAACCAGAGACCGGAGACGGCAGAACCGAAGGAAGAAGCAGAGAACCCGAAGAACAGCTGGGAGCAAGCGGAGGAGCGGCCGAGGGAAAGCCAGGAGGCCAACGACCCTGTGAGCCGCCGTGCCACTCTCCCGGGGGAGGAGCGTGGCTTGCCCAGGTACGGCAGCGTATGGCAGCTTGGGTGGGGAACAAGCGTGTAACAGTGTACAGATCCCCTGTTTGAGATCCTGCGTCCCCCCCCCTCCTCTTGTTTCCTTTTACCCCGCGTTTACCCTCACAGTCTGTTTCCACCCCTCACCCCAGCACTGACGTGTGCTAGAGTTGTGTGATCACTGGTGCATACTCTCCCACCTCACTACACCTGGGCCCCGGTGCATGTACTCCCCGAGGACGTTTGAACTAACGGCGCCTTTCTGTTGGTCTCCCCTTTCCCTGGGTCACCGGAGCCAAGACGACGGCTAACAACCCCAACCGTGACCAGACCTCGGAGGGGCAGAGACCCCCAGCCTAGAAGGAAGAACACCCGAACGTCACAACGGAACCCAGTCAGTTCGCGAGGGAGAGACTTACGTTCAGAACACGGAGAACTCTCATGTTAAAAACCCAACGTGGAATACCAATAAAACCCTCGTTGACCCCAAGAGTTAGTGTCCTGCCTGTTCCTACACCACCACCCGATACCGCCCCAACCCCTGGTATACAGGCCCAGTCCACAGTGCCCCAGTCTCCAGTCTCCATGAGATCTCTTCATACAAACACCTTCCGGTTCTGGACATTGGGTAGGGGAACTTTGGGAAAGAGCAGACTGCAGAGATCGCAGGCCATGGATGTCATTTAGGGGTCACAAGAGGTCGCAGCTGCGACCCCCCGACTTGCCTCTTGCGACCCCTGGATCAAGAGGTAGCAAAAAATCAGTGCCAGGAACACAGGAGCAGCTTATGGGCATCGGTTGGAGTACCACTCTCATTGTATTTTGTCATTGGTTTCATTACACTAACAGTGAATAATGAAATAGTTCACTATTCGTGTAATAGAAAAAACAGAACATGACCCTCCCTGGCAGCAGAGGCAAGTAAGAAATGTTCTCAAATGTATGTTGTGTGCATGCATGCAGGGGAGTGTGTTTATGTGACAGAGAGTGTGTATATGTGATTCTGTGTGTATGCGTAAAAATGTTTGTTTGAGGAACGTAAAGGTCAAATGGCTTGTGATGTCACTTCTGCTACGCCTGGCCTTTTGGTGAATTGACGTTCACGTCGCAGGCCGGTGTAAGGGGAAATCATTTCACCACCCCAATCTTCCCAGAAGAGGCATTTTCGTTTGCCAAGAATGGCTGTAGATGGTAAAATATATCACTCATCACGTATTCTCATCCAGATCCACCCAGACATTACCTCACAGTTGTAAAGCAAATGACACTTGGAAGCAATTTCATTTACAATACTGGGGCAAATAGCAGATTTGTTCTCCCCACTAAAGTCCCTCGAGTTTATTTTTCGAAAACTACACTTTTGTACGAACAGGTTATTCTTCTTGGAAAAAACAGTGACTTGCCCTGCAGTGCGAAAGCCAAGGGTACCTATAGCAATAATTTGAGAGGCTGTGTAACGAGGATGCTCCAATCATGCACGCATCCACTATTCATGTTTATTTACTTTATTTAGAGCTTTTCTAGAGCTCCATTTAAGCCTAAAGGCTATGCAGTGCTACAGAGTAGAATTAGGCAAGCAAGAACTATTGTCAAAAAATATCTATATACATGCAAAGGGAAAACATATACTGCATAATAATCAAACAGTAAAGCACAAATGTTGAACTATGAATGTAAAAATCAACCTAAGTAATCACAAAATAGTATTTTCAATGTATTTATGGAAAATTATTAAAGCGTCTTACAGCTTCAAACATATTTGAAGATAATTCAACACCAGCATGCCCATGTGTGTAAAATGCTGTTTCACAGACATTTAAAATCTCAGAATCTCCAGTCTAAAAATGGCACCACGTCCCATGCTCAAAGCCCCCCCCCACCCCCAAAAACGATCGAAGTCCAGATGCGACTGACCCAGGGAGTGGTCCACCAGAAGCAGAAAGCGACAGACCTGCCTCGGAGAGACAGCTGAAAGTTAGTGGTTTTTACCAGGCATTTATATGAAAAGGTAATGTCAGTCCTGGATCAGGCATAAAACACAGACCTTTTATCTGGATGGCCAGCACATGTGGTCACAGTTTTCTGGTTCTTCATCCTCGATTACACAGGCAGACTGCAAACATGGTCAGCACTTCGAAGGAACTGGATTAACTTTTCAGCAGTGCATGGCTGTCCAAGTCTCAATAAAAACAAGACATTGACTCGGTCATACGAAGGCAGCGCACATAAATGCAATAGTGTCTCATTACCATATGGATGAACGCAGATGCCCAATCCATCCAGCAGCACTCCAAGCAGCCCCATGCACAAAATGTAGATCATGTGGGGCAAGATGGATGCCATGTGGGGCAAGAGGGATGCCAGTGGCACTCTAGAACTGATGGACAATCAGACTCTGTTGCCCCTACCGTAACCTCAAGTTAAAGTTTGAGGAGGATAACTGGTTTTGATGGCAGGGTCCAGAGTTGGTTCTCCTTCTTCCTCTCATGTCTTAAGGAGGGTTCCATGGTCAGTAGTCTGAAACACAGCAGAGCCAGGATGACGCACAAGCCGGCACTGCAATTATTATGCATGGGTTTTGTGTTGCCTGGCAACTCGAGCTTAGCAACTAAAAGGTATACTGAGTTGTTGAGGATAAGACTGCAGAGGATTGACTAGGTTTGGTGTGTGTATATATATATATATATATATATATATATATATATATATATATAAAAAAATAAAGGGATGGGAAACTAAGAAAAATGAATTGAAGTCAATGGGAAAAGTTTCTTCTAAAGGGCTTTACACTGCAGCCTATCGCACGGTGTACCATTAATGTAGCGACAGGCACGTGTTGGGTTTTGTGTGGGTCCTCATGTCTGTTATTTTCAATAGTTGTATGCATTTAACTTACCCTCGTGCTCTGTGAGCAGTGAGTATGGATATTCCAAACAGCTCTCTCATAGTCTGTTGGGATTCCTACTGACCGGTCGCGGTGCGCAGTGGGCTTCAAGGTTTGGAATTAACTTATGTTGGATCTTCACTGTTGTCCGCGTCTTCACTACATATTGGCGACGAGCGGACCTGCTACTTTCTGAAGCCCAAAACCTTGATTGGGTTTTTACTTTGACATTTTACAAAGTTTTGTCTTCTTTCCATGGTTCACCGTCGAGAGTCTGGATTCCACAGTTACCTTCCAGTTGTGCATTTCTTGGATCTGCGTGCTGTTGATCCTCAACACATTTCATTTTGGGTTTGCTATTTCTGGCACCGCAAAGCTCTGCCGTGCGCATGCATGTACTCCAGCATACCAGCAGCGCATTACTACTCCATTTGGATTCAATGCAATGGAGTCATCATACGCTCCACGCAGCAGCCATCTTGCATCAGTCCATTTCATCGAAGACAGAACTGAGTTCTTGTTATTCAGGCAATCATTACCGGTATCCTTGTAAAATCAGCATTTGATTCCGGACTGCATTTTCTTTACCGTCACCTTTACTATTCATTTTCAGTTTGTACCACATGTGAACCCTCGCATTCCAGTTTTGCTATCCAGCCTCATAAGGTACTTTGTGTAATTTGTGTTACTGTATGGCAGTTTAGGATTGGCAGCGCAACACATTTTTGACAATTTACCAGCACTTCAAACACTTGCCGGTGGATATGGTGACACACAATGGAATGTATAAATACCAGCCATGATGACTGCATCTTTGGCCAGCATTCTGGCCCCAAGTCTTAGAACTCTGATTAATATCTCCCTAAAGGAAGGAAGGGTCTCTAATGATTGGAAGATGGCGGTAGTTAACCCCATCCGTAAAAACACCGCACTACCATGGTCTGACCTTAACAATCTACGCCCTATTTCCCTCCTACCGTACATCAGTAAGATGACGGAAAGACATGTTAACACCTATTTGTCTAAATTCATCGAGGCAGCGGACGGTCTGGACCCTTCTCAATCTGGGTTCCGACCAAATCATAGCACAGAATCAGCCCTCCTCTCCGTGACCAATACCATCCGAATGGCACAGGATAGAGGAGAATCCATGATTCTAGTGCTATTAGATTTGTCCGCTGCCTTCGACACGGTGTCTCATAACACCCTGATCAACCGTCTGGAGGGAATAGGAGTGGAGGGAACCGCTCTGTCTTGGGTGAAAAGCTTCATTTCCAATAGATCACAAAATGTTCGCCTGGGCTCCCACTATTCCAGCTCAAGGGAGCTCACGAAGGGGGTTCCACAGGGCTCATGCCTAAGCCCCACATTATTTAATGTGTATGTGGCCCCCCTGGCGAAGGTCGCAAGGAAATTTGGGTTCATACCAATATCCTATGCAGACGACACCCAGCTGTTATTTCCATTCCAAAACATGACTTCTGCGGTAAGGAATTCCTTTGCTGCTGGAATGAGAGCTATAGCTGGATGGATGGCCTCCAATTGCCTACAGTGCAATGTGGGCAAGACGGAGGTCATGCTCTTTGGAAATGCCCCCCTCCTTTGGTCGCCTGAGTGGTGGCCGCCGGAATTAGGTACAGCTCCTTGCCCCAAGGAAAGTGTGAAAAATCTGGGCGTTAAATTAGATCAATCCCTGGTACTAAAAGATCATGCCACACAGGTTACGGGAACCTGCATGAGAGTCATTGGCCTACTCAGAAGGGTTTTCCCTTACTTAGCTGACCATCATCGGAGAACACTAGTGCAAACTTTAGTTATGAGTAGGCTTGACTACTGCAACGGATTGCTTATATCCGCTAATATAGAACAGCTGAAGAGATTACAGGTTGTCCAAAATACTGCTGCCAGATTGATCCTCAACGTCCCTGCTAGATCCCCTTCACACCCTTTACTGAATAAACTACACTGGCTCCCTATACGTCAGAGAGTACAATTTAAGATCTGTTGTACCATCCACAAGTGCTTATACGGCACTGGCCCCAGGTATCTGACAGAAATCTTCCAATTTTATCAGCCTGGAAGAACTCTAAGATCTGGAAATCAAGCTTTGCTACAGATCCCTAGGATCAAAAGAGAAAGACAAGGAGGCTGGGCCCTTGCATTTAGAGGTCCTACCTTATGGAATTCCTTACCCCCCTTCCTAAGACAAAACTCCAATCTTCTCACTTTTAGAAAACACTTGAAGACGTACCTGTTCCCTGTCTAATTAATCCTTTGATATGTCATACAAACTTGCTGTCATTCTCTATCTTCGGAACAACACAGCGCGGAGATATCTCCTCGGAGATCGAATTCCTGCGCTTAACAAGAAACATAAATAAATAAATAAATAAATAAATTGAGGTTATTGTGCGTTTACGTAAGCAATTCTCAGAAGAACCCAGCATTGTGTTGGAATGTCAATATTTTCAAACGTAAACAAGCTGAAGATTTAGAAGAGTACGTCACAGCTCTCAGGATCCAAGATTCTACCTGTGAATTTGGTGCTAACGTTGACACAAGCATAAGAGTTCAGTTTGTTTTCAGCTGCTCTTCTCGTAAGATACAAGAGAGATTGTCAGGTTGTCGCAACCCTACACTGGATGAGGTTGAGGACTTTGCCAAGACTATAGAAACATCTCTAATTTCTTCAAAAGTGCTCCATGCTGACGCTTCAGTAGGTGCAGTAACTATTGAAACAAATCAAAAACCTGTGGGTTTGGTGAACACTAAGTTTAAGAACTACAAAAGCATGCAAAAGAAAGGTTTTAATGTATATTTTAGATGTGGTTCAAATAATCACATCAGTATCTTTCCTGGGTGCCCAGCTATTGGAAAGTGTTTTCTGTTTTGCAAAAAAACGGGTCATGTCCAACTCCAACCAGTGTGCAGAAGTAACAAAAACACCATAAGAGTCAACAGTGTGGATACGGATATAAACCGTTGTACAGAATCAATTAACAATGTTGTACTAATTATTGAGTGCAATTCTATTCTAACTCAAGTCAAAGGTTCCACATGTGAAGCGGTTATTGAAGGTGTCACATTGGAGGTTAGGAAGGTTCCGGTTCTCCCATCACCAAAATTGAAGATACCACGTTCCTAGAGCAGTGAGATAGTGCTAGGGTTCTTCTTGGTGAAAGTCAGTTGTTCGGGTAGGGACATTTTACAAACATGTATGTGACGGTGAAGGGAAAGAACATTTTGGGATGAAAATATCAGGCAAAAATGGGTTTGCTGCTGAAACCTGGTGCTGGTGTTCCTGTGGTTTTAGGAGACCTGCATATAAATTACAATCAATCTGGTCACAGATCCTGTTAAATAGTTACTTGGTTAATATAAAAATCTTTTTCGAGAACAGGTGGGTAGCACGAAGGGTTTTGAATATTGCAATAGGCTAAAACCACAAGCCCAACCTGTTGTGCACAAAGTGAGACCTGTCCCATTAAGTGTAAGAGAAGAATTAACACACTCTTCAAGTACTTTGTGAGCTAGGCATGATTGAACCTTGCGATTCCTCAGTCTGGGTCGCACCCATTGTGTTAACATGGAGGTGGTCTGGGGAAATTAGGCTTTGCACTGACTTAAGGAGTCTCAACGCCAATATATTATTGATGGTCACCCCCTTCCCTGAATACACAAGTTGTTGGCCAATCTACGAGGGCCAAAGTTGTTTTCTTTAATTGATTTAAAGGCGGCATACCATCAAGTTGAATTGGCTAAGAGGTCGCAAGAATTGAACAATTTTGCAGACAAGTACTTGAGATTGTCGCTCGGCCTGGCTGCCAGTGTATTTCAAGAACAAATGGACAATCTGTTTGGCAATGTCAAGGGGGTGCAAGCCTACCTGGATGATATTCTAATATATCCCAACACCATTAAAGAACACAATGACATTTCAAGGAAGGTGCTCAACATTTTGTCACAGAAGAACATGACCATTAGGGAGGACAAATGTCAATTTGCCACATGTGAATAGGAATATTTGGGCCATTCCATTTCCACTACTGGTATTAAACCAAAGTGTTCTCTCATCAAGGCTATCAAGGAGGTTAAAGCACATCCTGATAGGGATGTTTTGTACTTCTTTCTCGGCTTTGCCGACTATTACATTAGGTTTGTGCCAGGGTATGCGCAGGCGGTGGAGCCTTTGAAAATTCTGTTACATAAAGGGCAAAACTTTCTTTGGTCAGATGATATACAAAATGCCTTCAACAAAGTGAAGCTTTTGAAAGAAAAGGCTCCTGCAATGAGTGCTTTTTAAGAAAACTTGTCATCTATCATTACAGTAGATGCCAGCCAGAAGGAAGAACGAGCTGTTTTAATCCATAAGGTATCAGTGAAAGAACATACAATGACCTTTGCATCTAGGTTGCTGAAGCAGTATGAAAAACCGCACAGCACCATCGAACAGGAAGCTCTAGCCTGTTTTTACTCCATTCATAAATTCAAAATGTACGTGTGGGGCTGCAGATTTGAATTAAGTACTGACCACAAGCCGTTGGTTCACATTTTTTCAACTGGTTCAAGTAACAATCTGTCGGCACGTCTTACTAGGCTTGTGTCTAAACTTCAGGAGTATGTCTTTGAAATTAAACACATGTCTGGTGGCAGGATTTTTTGTGCTGATTGCTTCTCACACATGTCAATTGAAGATTCACATGATGAGGATGTTCTGGATAATGTTACTTGTATGGCTTCAATAGATGTGGTTAAATGGTGAGTGTAGCACTAACCTCAATGAGTCAAACTGGCTATCTGCTTCTCAGGATGATGAGATTCTGAACAAAATCAGAGAGTATGTCATTCAAGGGTGGCTTGAGAAAAGAACAAGTGGCTAGTGATCTTTGAACAAGTGGCTAGTGATCTTTCAGTAGTTAATTACCTACTTTTAAGAGCAGATTTGTACGTACCTCCTTCCAGTTTGCATGAATCTATTGTAGCATGTGCATACCAAGGTCACCTTGGCGCCACCAAAACTTTTATGAGCCTCAAACAACATTATTGGTGGCTAAACATTGAGGTGCAGGTCAAGCTGCTGATAGACAAATGTCCAGAGTGCTTGTTATCCAGCAAACACTGGAGCACCCACACAACTACTACACATCCTGTGTCATATCCAGATGCGGCATGGGAAAAAGTGGGCAGTGACTGTTGGGGGCCTTATGTTCTGTTGCCAGGAAACATGAGGTATGTAGTTCCAATAGTAGATTACTATTTTAAATTGATGTATTATTCCTTTACTAAATCAGCTGACACAGAAGCAGTGATAATATTCTTGGAACAAGTGTTTAACTTAGAAGGTGCTCCCAGGACTGTGGTCATTGACAATGGTACTCACTTCACCTCAGCATGAATGTCTATGTTTTTCACAAGTATGACATCACTTTTTTACAAGTGGCCTCATATTTTCCTTGTTCCAATAGGCTGGTGGAAAAAGGCAACAAAGTCATCAAAGAAGTTCGAACAGCCATTGCTGCTCATTCGGATGTTATGTAATTTCTTAAATAGAAAGTGTGGTGTAACAATACTGCACCACATTGCACTACAGGGGTAACACCGTGTGAGTTGCTGAGAGGCAGGAGAGCTCACACCACACCGTTTCCCACATGGCTGGAGAAACAGGTGGAGCAAAAAGAGTACAGGAGGTTTGCAGGTAAAGAAAATCTTAGGGTCAGAGTCAAAATCAACCAGGACAGAATGAAAAGTTATTTTGAGAACTAACACCACGTGTCATGTTCACAAACAAGTAGAGGCGAATGGGCTCTAATTAAGACCCCAGTCAGAGTTAGGAAGGGTGAATCCATTTACTCTGTTCCATTCAGAGTGGTAAAAGTTAGTAAAGGTCCTGCATAATTGGAAGGAAAGCACTGGAAGAACAAATGGCCAACTAGTGATAGTGTCTGCTCAAAAGGCCAACATCATTTTGAGTGGGCATAGACCTGTGTCACAAGAAGACTGGGCATCTTGAATACAGTCCAGTTCAGCGAATACTCAGTCATTTGGGTGTTCCACAACCTGCACTGAAAGGCCTATGTGTTGAGTTTTTCCGATACTGAACAAGCTCATGGTATTAAGAGGCCTACACGCAAGACCAAGGTACCTTCCAGGCTCAGTTTTCTTTTTTTTTAAATGATTAATTGAATTTTCTCCCAGTTTCATTTTTGTGTGTGCCATATGTATTATTTTGTTTTTTTAAGGGGGAAGGTAATGTAATGTTCTATTCTAGGTGCCTGTAATGTGCCTGGTGCTCGGGGGACCAATAAAGTAGCGAAAGGCACGTGTTAGGTGTGCGTGCGCCCTCACGCTCTGTTATTTTTCAATAGTTGTATGCATTTAAGTTGCCCTCGTGCTCTGTGAGCGGTGAGTATGAATATTCCAAACAGCTCTCTCACAGTCTGTTGGGATTCCTGCTGACCTGTCATAGTGCACTGTGGGGTTCACCTTTGGAGTAAACGTACATTGGATCTTCAGTTCACAGCCTCAAGCCATTCAACACATTTTCCACAGAGTTTTAGAATACAGATAGCGCCTTACAAACCTAGTCAAGTTCTGGCCTTGATCCACTTTCCTATGATCTGGCAAAACTTGATTTTGAACTCAGCAACTCCTGATCAGTCCATACTTTCTCTTAACCCAATACTGCCTGAGCTGAAGTGGGCTATGCACTTCATCTCTCGTCGGAAACCTCTTGCTAGTAGAAGAATTACTGCACACTTATCTCAAATGATTAGCACCTATGTACTTCGGATTGTTCAGCACTCAATAAAATGGGTTTTATTTCCGATACTACTGCAATCTCCAGCTACACCAAACTTGTCCTGCATAAATATCTGCCCAACAATCAGACTGTACTTTTAAATCCTGGGAGAGGATATGAACCAGTTACCTGGCTACTACCCAAGTGCTGCTTAGCAGACAGTCTTGGACATTTCCTTGTGAACCAATGCTTATGGGTTCTATGAATACTTTCCAAAGCTCCGGATATTAGCACCATTGAGTTATGTGAAGATTCTTGCACCCACACCTTTATCTCTATAGTACAACACATCTTGCTTAGGCGCATATTTGTCGATTCAACACAATGCTAGAAGTAGAAGTGATATCACACACCCTGCCGAAGACATCGTAGACAACACCCTTTTGTCCAAGGCTTAGCCTGTCAAAAGCCTCCTATCTCCTGGCTGGGGCAGAGCCAAGCAATGGCTGCTAGAGCCCCACTAACCGACTCCTACTGCTGCTGCTGCTGCCTTTATCGCCACTGGGGCCAGGGGTGGCAAGGACAGTGGCAGTCGCTGCCTCTGCTTACAACCAATTAATATTCATACTCGTGGACATGCATTTCTTTTCCGCTCTTGCGACTTACAACTGATTGTACAGAGTGCCAGGGTGAATATCAGGCAAGAACCTAGCACATGTGAGTACTTGGACGGTTGTCCTTACCAACCTACCAGTCATAGCACATGCGCGAGACTCTTGCGGCTGAACATTCTCAGGAAAGTAGATTCACCAAGAATCCTGCTACATCCACATTCATGTGTCCACTCAGGCAGAAGAGTGGAGCTAAGGCCGCCTCTGTAAAATGGCCGAAGGCACAGCGCCTGGACTAAAGAGTGACGTTTCGAAGCTTTTCGAGAGCGTGTATGTAAGCAGAATAGTTCTAAGGGTCCAACATTCAAATACATGCTTAAATATGCAGCTTCCATCTATTTTTTCCCTCTGATGACTTAAAAATGGTCCATGGCACACCGCACAACGGTCTAGTGTGGAAGGGCCTGTAACAAGCATTGCAGCAGCACTGTTTTGTGCTCATTAACTTTGACATCTCCTAACTCAATACATTTGGGACAAATTAAAAAGTCACTAGCTTGCTACGCCAGTGCTTTAACATAAGATACACGAGCCTGTCGAACAGCACGAACAGGAGCCCTGGCATCCCATATATCGAAGAGCATCTGGCTTCACACCAAATCAAAGGAGCAGAAATGTGCAATTCAGAACCTAAACTAGAGAAAAGCAATCTACAGTCTCCGACTGTGGCCAACATTAAATACCTCAATTAAGTATAATCACAGGGCAAATGCATCCATTACATCTGGAGAAAGATCAACTTGTTCCAAGGAAATGAGCAGTGGTGAGGCCGTTCTCTTCAACACATTGATCTGCGCCGGCAGGAATACATTACAGTTAACGAGGGGCGGGCAGCAGCAGGAGCTGGAACTCTCAGAATGTCTGCCGTGACGTGACGCTCGGATCACTGCCACGCGCCGCAGGCCAATCCCCCGCGCAGGTCTCTCTCTCAGGCGGGGCGCGAGCGCAGCACGTGCAATGGGTCGAGACCAACTAACAGGAGGTTGCGGGTAAATTCATCAACTCGCATACCACACCGTGGGATTCAAGAGAGGACATTCCTGGAAATTAACAGCACAGCAGCAGTTAATCGAGAGCTGGCAGTATGGCACGAGAAACAGCAGGTTCCAGTAGGATAGAATGGCACCTGGAACCGTCTGCCAGGCGAGAGGC